>NC_044392.1:10689895-11289895 GCF_006542625.1 Nomascus leucogenys | reverse complement strand
GAAGAGACAAGATATGTGGTCTCTTGGAAAGCTTCAACTTATGTCGAAAGAACAGAGTTTCTTTTTCTGTTGGGGAAACATCTGCATCATTCAGAATTACCAAACTGCATCAAACTTCTCCTTGGGGTAACAGTACAACCAAGGTCAAAAGTGTAAGGGACATTTGAGAAAAGATACAAATTTCCAAAGGGAAAGAGGTGTATTTCAGGAGAGTGAAGGGGCCTGTGCATAGCGAGAGAAGTGGCAATGTACAAATGATATCAAGGAGCTTGACTGTCAGATCATCTGTGTCGGTGAATAATAATAAATGAGTTTAGGATTGGTGAGGGGGTATTGGTGGAGGATCTTTCAAGGATAGAGGGTTTAGTTTGATAGGGTACCACAATGGGTTCTAAAGAATGAGAGTAAGATGATGCGTCTTGTTCCTGAGGAAGGTTTTTGTATCAGCTGAGTGTTCTGGGAGTGGAGAGACTGATTAGAATGCTTATGGAGAATTTTAGGAATAAGCTGATGAGGGTCTGATATGAGATAGTGGTTGTAGGAATAAAATGATAGCTAACGTTTACTTACTGTATGGCAGATATTGTTCTAAGTGCCTTACGTGTGTTTAATTCATTAAATCTTCATAATAAGGTATTAAAATCAGAAGGGACTTTGGGCAAGTTACTTAACCTTATGCATGTAATTATTCCCATATACAATGAAAGGTTAGATGAAAGGTAGATTTTGCACTGACCAGGGATATAGATGCTAGTAAAACACATCAGTGGATGTGTGTTGGGAGGTTAGTAGTGTAATGAAGAAAGAGCTTTGAGGTTTGGAATTTTGGGTCCTGTAATAGGCCGATAGCATTCTGAGAAGAACCAGAAAGTGCATCATTTCCAGGTTAGGAAGATTTTCTACAAGGGCAGGGTGTTGACAGTTTCAAATGCGGTGTAGAAGTTCAGAAAGTGACTACAATGAAAAGACAATTGAATTAAACCAGAGGAGATAATTTGTAACCTTAGAGAGAAATTTGAAAGGAGGGGTAAGAATAGATGCCGGATTTGTTTTTCACAGGATTTGTAGAGACATTAGGATCTGATATGGTAATTATTAGTATTTCCTTAAAAAAAGAAACAAACTTAGGTTCCAAAGCCAGTGATTTTATACTTTAACGCTTCTCTCCTTAAACTTTTATTCTTTTTTTTTTAAAAAACAGCTTTCTTGAAGTATAATTCACATACCATTTCATTCACACATTTAAAGTATACAAGTCAATGGTTTTTAGTGTATTCACAGAGTTGTGTAACCATCACCACAGTCATTTTTAGGACAGCATTTCAAAAAGAAGCCTTGTACCCATTGGTAGTCACTCCCCATACCCTCACCTCCAGGCAGCCACTAATGTACTTAAAATCTTGTAGAGATGTTGATAATTCCAAATGCCTGTTGTGGGCATTTCATACAACATACGGTCTTTTGTGTCTGGCTTCTTTCACTTGCATATGTTTCAAGGCTCATCCATGTAGCATGTATCAGTATTTCATTCCTTTTTATTGCCAAATAATATCTCACTGTATGAATATACTACGTTGATATCCATTGCTTTAGTTGGTGGGCATTTGAGTTTCTTATTCTTTTATTATTATTATTATTATTATTATTATTATTATTTGAGACAGAGTTTCTCTCTGTCTCCCAGGCTGGAGTGCAGTGGCGCCATCTCGGCTTGCTGCAACCTCTGCCTCCCATGTTCAAGCGATTCTCCCACCTCACCCTCCCCAGTAGCTGGGATTATAGGCGTGCACCACCATGCCCGGCTAATTTCTGCACTTTTAGTGGAGACGAGGTTTCACCATGTTGGCCAGGCTGGTCTTGAACTCCTGACCTCAAGTGGTCTGCCTGCCTTGGCCTCCCAAAGTGCTGAGACTACAGGTGTAAGCCACTGCGCCTGGCCAAGTTTCTTAATTCTTTTAAGCTTCTCCCCATTTTCATTGGATCTTCACCCTGCCAACCCCTCCCATGGCCTTCTTTTAGATTATAACCTCTGCCATGCATTTTGTTAAGCATTGGGGATATAAAGATGAATAAGACATGGCCCTTGAACGTTCATATAATGTTTTATTGGTTTATATACATTTTCTCATACATTCTCTCATTTGATCTCAACAACCCTGTGATAAAGGCAGAACATCTTAAGATGAGCAATTTGAAGTTTAGGTGACCTGCTTAGGGTTGTACACTTAAGTAATTGGTGGAGCAAGTGGCTCTTCTTAGTTCATACTTGTGCTATTTCCACTACTCTGTGCTGCTATTTTAACTTAAAGATTCTCATGTAATTTCCTGGAGACTTAGAGGGACTGGAAAATGTACTGACTCAAAGAATCATTGTTTTTGTTTGTTCGTTTGTTTTGTTTTTGAGACAGGGTCTCACTCTTGCCCAGGCTGGAGTGCAGTGGCGTGATCATGGCCCATTGCAACCTCAACCTCCTGGGCCCCAGTGATCCTCCCACCTCAGCCTCCCAAGTAGCTGGGACTACAGGTGCACGCCACCATGCTCAGCTAATTTTTGTATTTTTTGTAGAGAAGTGGTTTCGCTATGTTGCCCAGGCTGGTCGCAAACTCCTGGGCTCAAGTTATCCGCCAACCCTGGCCTCCCAAAGCGCTAGGATTACAGGCGTGAGCCACTGCACTCAACCCACTGATTTTCTTCCGGACTTAAAATGAAGATTTTTTTCCCTAGATTCTGCCACTTGTTTGTTCTGTGTTTTAGAGAAATCATTTCATATTTCTTTTCTTTCAGAACTTTCATGGAGTTCATGTGATGATAATGATAATGATAATAATAGCTAACATTTTTTGAAGCCTCACTATGGGCTTAAAAGTGTTCTAAGTACTCTACATTCATTATCCATATCTTACAACCCTTAATATTTTATAAATTTTATAAATTTTATAAATATATTTTAGATTTTATAAATTTATTGTAGTTGTAAATTTTATAAATATGGTAGTTTTACAGATGAGGAAATGGGCACAGGTTAATTTGACTATGGGAACATAGCTAGGAATGGTAAGAGCCAGGATTTGAACCCTTGTAGTCTATTTTCAGAACTCTGTGGCTCTTAATCACTACACTGTTCTGTTTACTGTGTTATAAATTAATAGAGGATAATATTTCAAGTAAGGGCATGACCAGAATATGAAGATTTGATTTTGAATGTAGTTAGGGAAACAGTTAAACAGCAATTTTAACTTGACATCGCATCCACATTTCTTTTAAAAGTGGACTTAACACTACAGTATACAAAGATACATATTGTTTAGACATTTTTTTGTTTGTCCCTGCTCAAAGCTTCTCAGCTCAGAAATTACATTATTTTCACTGATGTTCACTGTTGGCTTTGTTAGTCACTTAGCTTTCCACATTGCCACTATTCAGAAACCTTGGCTTGAGACAGCTAAAGCTCACTTTTACCTCTCTCCTCAGCCTTCCTTTAACTGTGAATTTTTGTTTTCCATTTTGAACAGTTAGCCTTTCAGTCCTAGAGGGAGTTATTCTTTACCTCTTCCACTCCCAAACCCAGAAAACACCACAGTGGCATTTTATAACAACTGTCACAAAATTTGACCATCTTAATTGGCATAACATGATTTTAGTGCACAAATAAGAACCAAAGCCTAGTGTTTTGGTTAAAGAGATTGACTTACTCTGAAATTGGAAAAGGCATCTGCTGTACAGGATTTTTGATTTAATAGAATTTGTTACAACCAGATCAGCAGAGCATTATTACTGTGGGCCATCTGTTGGGATATGGAAATAGCTTTGTTATATGGAACCGGATGTTGTTTTTATATTTATAACAATGACATTCTACTTACTTTAAGTAACCTTTTGTAGTTAGGTACCTTTGGCTGCCATTCTATTTGACATGTATGTCAACTGATAACCTGAGAATGTGATGTCTTTCAAAGTGGCTATTATTCCTCTATGGGATCAGGACAACACAGATGAAACAAAAAGGAAATGAGACTCATACAGTGTCAAACTTTAGTGCTATAACAAGATAAAATATAGGAAAAATGACCTGGCATGGTGGCTCACGCCTGTAAACCTAGCACCTTGGGAGGCCGAGGCGGGTGGATCACTTGAGGTCAGGAGTTTGAGACCAGCCTGGTCCACGTAGTGAAACCTCGTCTCTACTAAAAATACAAAAATAAGCTGGGCATAGTTGTGGGTTCCTGCAGTCCCAGCTATTTGGGAGGCTGAGGCAGGAGAATCACTTGAATCTGGGAGGCTGAGGTTGCAATGCCGCTGCATTCTAGTCTGGGCAAGGGAGTAAGACATTGTCTCAAAAAAAAAAAAAGAAAAAAAGGATAAGTATGAATATGTGATATGAGATAATTAGGACCATATTAAATAAGAGCTCTGACCTTTAGACTATTAATAAAGGCCTCGTTTCTAATAATTACTAAGCCACTTGGTTGCTCTAAGAATTTTTACCATAAATCTAAAGTGATTTGATTTTGATGTAATTGGACCTACATTAATACCACACTGTCTGACTTGTTTCCCATCATCAATTGATGAAATAGTCTGTAACAAGACTCATATTTGTAGAGTGGGACTCAAACTTAGAGTGCAATAAGAGGAACTGTTTTTAGAACGTAGACTTAGAGAACTCTGTTCTGAATTGAACGCTAACAATTTGAAGATGACTGGGTCTTTGGGTAGAACTTTTTATTTTTTCGAGACAAGATCTTGCTGTGTCACCCAGGCTGGTGTATAGTGGCTCCATGAGAGCTCATTGCAACCTCCCAACTGCTGGGCTCAAGCGATCCTCCTGCCTTAGCTCCCCAAGTGGCTGGTACTAGAGGTGTGTACCACCACACCTGGCTAATTAATTTTTTATTTTTAATTCAGAGAAGATCTGATTATGCTGGCTCCCTAGGCTGGTCTCGAACTCTTGGCGTCTTCTTCCCTCCTTGGCCTCCCAAAGTGCTGGGATTGCAGGCGTGAGCTACCAGGCCCGGCCTGGGTGGGAATTTTTAGAGAGTCTCTCCAGAAACTGCATGATGTCTATTTTTATTGTCTTCAAATCAATGTAGACAGTCTATGGATTCCATAGAGTTGGCCAGCTATTCTAGGATGAACTTTACCCAGTAAACTGACTTTCAGTCAGAGTTTTCACCTGGAGTATAAAACAAAAAGTTCTAACGGAATTTTCCTACCTTGAGTCCTCCTCAGTGGTGTAGTGTTTACTAAGGAAATAAGATTGATCTGATTGATTGGTAGAGTGTGGTGCCAGTGTGACCTTATTAAAAACCTTGTAAATTGGAATCTTTTTTTTTTAAGATTGGGACCTGACCTTTGACACCATTAATAGGCCTTGTTTCTAATTAGCACTATTGTGTTGAAACAGATTTGTGAGAGGAATGGATAATAAAGGAAAGACTGCTAGAACTTACTAACTGTTGCAAATTTTGTTTGCTTACAGAGAGAGGGGATTGCAATATGATGGAAGTAGGTTATCATAAAGACTCTAGATTTTGGCTGGTGGTACATGGGTGCTTATTAAATTATTAAAATTAACTTTAAAAAGTTTGTGTGGCTTGGCCATCAAATTTTGGGTAATTACAGGCATAGCAGTCAAACATGCAGCAATCAGGGTCAGGTTGGCCTTTCTGAATGAGGATGGAGCAGACTGTCATGGCAGGAGGTGAATGATACATGGCGTCTCTTTTTGCTAGGTTAGTTGGGTCTGTGAGTCTGTGGCACTTTACTTGTCTACCCTGTGTACAGAACTGTTGATGGTATTGTCCCACTGTGTATACGTGGGTAGCCGTCACCATCAGAAATGGCACCTTTGTGTATCAGAGGAAGTTGTGTTTTATATTGTTATAGGGGATGTGTGTTTCCAAAAGATTTCCACCTTACATTTGAATAATATTTTTTCAAAAGTGTTTGATCTGTTGGATTTTGGAGCCTTATAACAGCCTTGTGATATGTGTTAATAGTGATATGTGTTAATAGTGATATTCCTATTGACAAATGGAGAAGATGAGATAGAAGCTAGGACTCAGTGCCACTCAGTTATTTAGTAGTGGAGCAGATACTGGAACCCAGACCCTGCATTCTCCTTGTTTCATACACTTAGTATGAAACTGACAAAGTTTTGGTGAGGAACTTACTCTGGATTTTTGAGGTAAAAATGAAAGATTATAGACCCCCAAAGGACCTGGCCTACTTGGAGCAGAACATATGAGAATATCAGACTTAGACTACTTAAAACCAATGGGAGTGGTTTCTTCCCTTGTTAAATTTAGGTCCATTTCTAGTCATTGGAAGCATTTTTACTTGAATCTGCATTCTTTGTCTTTGTAGAATTCAGGAGTTAAGGGAAACTTTAAAGGATTACTCAACAGCAGATTTGGTCTTGTTTTATGTAAGTACACATCTATAAAATTTAGACTTTGAGAAAGTATCCCTGGAACATGATTCTACTAAGGATGCCTAGGTTACTGCCACAGTGGGAGATGTATTGTCTGTTGCCTGGTGGTTAGGAAGAGTAACAGTATATGAAGAAGTTATATCTGCATAGAAAAAAAGACTGGGAGAGAATGCGTCATAATGGGTAATTTAAATTTTCTTCTTTGAACCTGTATATATTTTCTAAGCTCTCTACAGTGACCATATATCATTTTTGTACTCAAAGAAAATGCATACAGTTTGATTTTTATGGTTCAACTGAGAATTTTCAAAAATGTGGATCTTTGGACTTTTTTTTTTTGAGTTGGAGTCTCACTCCGTCTCCCAGGCTGGGGTGCAGTGGCGTGATCTCTGCTCATTGCAACCTCAACCTCCTGGGTTCAAGTGATTCTCCTGCCTCAGCCTCCCAAGTAGCTGGGATTACAGGTGCCCAACATCACGCCTGGCTAATTTTTGTATTTTTAGTAGGGACGAGGTTTCACCATGTTGGCCAGGCTGGTCTGGAACTCCAGACCTCATGTGATCCGCCTCCCAAAGTGTTGGGATTACAGGTGTAAGCCACAGTGCCCAGCCTGATTTTGGGACTTTTGAAGAGCAGTTTAAAGACTTGATGCTCTGAAGTTGTTTTGCTTTCTAAGCAGTTTGTTAACAAATCAGTTTTATAAATTATTGATTATCTTATGGGTCAAGTTGTGAGTGTATTAAGTGGTTTGGATTTTTCTTTGCATTAGAATTTGGTCATTTAGTTCTGCTGATCAAGAAATTAATTTTAGTCCCCTGGAAGCAACCAAGACCTTAAGTTTACTGACAGTAATTATTTATCAGTAAATGACCTAGAAATAGCACTCCAATTTAAATCCTGAAAACTAACTTAAGGATCTACTTATATGCTTCCATTCCTTGGCAGATTTCTAATAAAAAAACAAATTGTTAGTGCTTCTTTAAGGTACTGTTTTTCATCCAGGTACATTGGACTCATCATTTCCCTCACTCATTCGCTTGCTCATTTGTTCCCTCTTTTGCTGTGTCCTGGGCACAGTACTAAATACTGGGGACACGACTAAGGCAGGGTCCCTGCCAGCAAAGACTACAGCTTTTAGTTTGGGAGAAAAATCAGAGATGTCCTTGGCATCTGGAAGTATTCTGTGATTTCTTCTGTTTTCTTCTTTTCGTCTAGAAAGGCAGAATGAGTAGCTTGTTCAAAGAACTTAATGGATTTAGGGATGTGAATAGATGGCTTTAAGGGAAGCTGATGGCTTCATAGTTATTTCTCTGATTGCAAAATATTGAAAATTTGAGGAATTTCCTCATCTAAGGCGCATTTGTTACTGAGGTAGATGACCTGGGCATTCAGATTCGTATCAGGTTTGCTTTGGGAACTTAATCAAACAACATTGTATCGATTCTTCCAGGATGGAGACAGTGTCTTTTTGACTCTTATCCTCTATACTTAACACTGTGTGTGACACATAATAGGCATTATTATATAGCCATTATACACTCATGTGCCACGTAATGACATTTTGGTCAACTGTGGGGCATGCATATATATATATATATATATATATACACACACACACACACACACATACATACATACATACAGTGGTGGTCCCATAAGGTTATAATGGAGCTGAAAAATTTCTATTGCCTAGTGACCTCGAAGCCATCATAATCTTGTAATTAAAAAAATAAATTTAGTGTAGTCTATGTGTACAGTGTTTATAAAGTCTACAGTAGTGTGCAGTAATGTCCCAGGCCTTCACAGTCACTCATCACTCACTCACTGACTCTGAGCAACTGCCAGTCCTGCAGCCTCCATTCGTTGTAAGTGTCCTATACAGGCATACCATCTTTTATACAGTATTTTTACTGTACCTTTTCTGTGTTTAGATACACAAATACTTTTGTATTCCAGTTGCCTGCCATATTCAGTGCAGTAACATGCCATTCAAGCTTGTAGCCTAGGAGCAATAGGCTGTACCATATAGCATAGGTGTATAGTAGGCTCTACCATCTAGGTTTATGGAAGTACACTCTGACGTTTGTACAATGATGAAATCGCCTAACGACACGTTTCTTAGAAAGTATCCCTGTTAAGCGATGCATCACTGTACTAATAAAGGATGTTGTGTGTTTAAATTTAATTTTAAGAATTTTAATATTACTACAGATAGTTTTGTCTGAAACAGTGATATATATGTTATATATAGTGTATATATACTATATATGTTATATATAGTATATATAATGTTATATATAGTATATATAGTATATATGTGTTATATATAGTGTATATAGTGTATATATACTATATGTATGTTATATAGTATATATGTAACTATATATACTATATATAACATACATATAGTATATATGTTATAGTTATATATATGTTATATGTAGTGTGTATATATATATATATATATATATATATACAGTAGTTCCTAGAATTTTAAGAGTTAATCATTTAACTCTTTTAAGAAGTTAAGAATTTTAAGAGTTAATCATTCAGGTAAGTGTAATATATCGCTAAAACACTTGATATATAGTCATTTGGCTACTTTTAGAACACCTTTGGTCACTCACAGCTATAAGGTAACCTGTTTGTTGTTAGCTTTAATTGAGGCAGAATTTGCATCTAACGTCATCTCTTTTTCTTAGTTCTTCCCTGTGGAACAGTAGGGACCTAGTCTGCCTTCTTTCACAAGATAATCCTTCAGTTATTTGAAGGTGATTATTCAGCATATGTCTCTTGAGTACCTGCGCATGCAAGACACTGTCCTGGATATTGTGAGAGATTGAAAGGTAATTAAGAGGCATAGTCTCTTAGCAAGAAATGGGTACAGATACTAAGAGCTATGGGTTTACTGAGAAGAGGGAGTGTTTTCTGCTTATGATGATGAAAAAAGCTTCGTGGATGAGATAGTGTTTGGATTAAGATTAGACATGGAGCATTCTAGGCTGAGAGCATAGTCAAAGACTTAGAAATGAGGAAGCACAATGCAAGTTAGAGGAATAGAGACCCAGCTTGGTTGTTCCCCAAACTATCCTCCAGGATATTAAAACTGTTCATTGTTGTATCCCCAGCACTTGGAGGAGTGGTTGGCTAATAATTGGTGCTTAATAAATATTTGTTGAATGAATGAATGAATGGTCGTATTTGAGAAATACCGATCATCATTTTCTTGGACGTTAACAAAGCATTTTAATATTAAATTTATTTAGAAAAAAATTTTATTATTTTTAATTATAGAATGTATTAAATCTTGAAATCTCTGAAATATTACATCTGTATGGTAGGTGAGGGAAGCTAAAGTTTTTATTAAGCTAAACACAGTTTCTTCAGTTGTTATACACTTGACATTTGGTTTCTGATCCCTCACTAGTTTGATATCCCTCCTTCCAAGGATTCTGTCATGTAAGTGTTCTTAAAATGTGGTGCTCAGAACAGAACATGTTTCCCTCCATAGGTGATATTTTTTTAATTCTATATTAAAACAAAACAAAAACCCCTCAGAATACAATACTCCGGTTGTGAACTAAGTAGTGAGGAGTACATGGTACTGTTACCCTCCTTTTCTGGATACTGTTCTTCTAATGAAGCCTAAGATTGCATTTTGTTTCTTTTTAGCAGCTGAGTCACTCTCTTGGCTCATATTCAGTTCTCATCTTAATTTACAAGAAGTTCTTTGAGTAGATTCAGAGAGATTTCCTATTAGTAGAGCTAACTAATGAATGCCCATTTTCTTCTGATTGAGTCTAGGCTGTTTTCTCAGAAGTACTAGTCATCCTTAGCTTCCTGAAATCTGAGAAAGAAAAAGAATTAATTATCCAGTATTGAGCAACACCAAAACTTTATCAACGCCTTGAGATATCAAATAAAATATGAAGAACCCCCCTTTACCCATTGAGATTCAACAAATTTAGGTGCCACATATGCCTCAAATATCTTTTTTTAAAAGTATTTCAAAGAAAATCATAGACACTGTCTTTTCACCCCATGCCAGTATGCATCTCTAAGAAAACATAGATATTTTCTTATATAACCCATACCATCATGTATCTAACAAAATAGACAATATTTTTAGGTGTCATCTAATAACCAGTTCATAAGAAAATGTCCTGATTCTTTAAAAACATCTCTTTACAGTTGGTTTTTAGTTGACTCAAGATCCAGATAAGGTATATACACTGCATTTGGTTGTTATATTTCTTAAATCTCCTTTAACTGAACCATAGCCACTTCCCACTCTTCCCACCTTTTGGATAATTTGACTCCTTTGGCCCATCACGTCTCTATCTGTACCAAATTCTGTTCCTTTTGAAATATCTGCTAGATTTTTTCTTCTTTTATGACAATTCAGCAATCATTTTGGAGTATTATGTGTAGAACATGTGCTAGGCATTATGGGAGATAACAAGTTAATTCGACATGTACATGGACCACTAGGAGCCAGCATTCCAGTGGTAGGGACAGATGCTTACAGAAACAACATGAAATGGATTATTTGTCCTCCAGTGCATCATGCCTTGATAATAAAGTCTCCCATTTTTTTTCCCTGGAAAATGATGCCAGTGGAATCTTCTTCATACATCTCTTTAATCATATACTGATCAGGAACCCGCATTTGGTTTCCTCTTTCAAGTCAGTTCATACTTGACTGTTTTTGGCCTATCACTCAGTTCTTCCACTGGCTCCCACTGTTATCCAAAGTGGCACAAAAATCTTTTTATTTACTTTATTAAAAAAACCCACGTTTATGTTATGTAGAATTTTCATTTCTCCAACAAGATTATAAACATCTGGAGAGCAAAAGTCATACTGTCTTCTTTTTCTTTATAATACTGGGTGCTTAATAAGTACTTTTGAAGAGTTCTGGTACATATATCAGGTCTGTTCTTCTGTTTCCTACCTTTCTAGAGTCAGCTGGAGATTCTGCCAGTTAAAAGTAAATAATCCAGACCTGGATCTCTTCTTACCTCAAAAGTCTTCTTACAAACAGTCCATTCAGTGGTCTAACTGAATCAGGGATGACAGATAAATGATTTTCATGTTACCAATTCCCCATCACCATGTCCTTGGCAGACTACTAATTTCTGATTGTGTTTAGACATTATTTTCTCATTGTAGCACTTCAGGCAGCCACTCCCTATTGAGCATTATTGACAAATGATAGGAAACCGTTCTGCTACCCTTGTCCTAAACCAGTAGTTCCAGAATCAGACTACATCAGAATCACTTGAGATAACTTTTAATTAATAGATTTCCCAAGTTTCACCTAAATCAGGATTTCCAGGAATGGGATAGAAATGATTATAAAGTCAGCAGTGGTTTGTTTACTGGCTTTGGGAATGAGGCAGGTGATTTTTATTTTGTTAAACATCTCTGGCAGTGGAGACTTTATAGCTTCTTATCTTTTCAGTTTCAGTACAGCATTTTATTCCTCTGACAGCCAGTAAGTTCTGTTAGGTTCAGTGGACTTTTCAGCAATATGGGTAGGATCTGTTGCTTTGAATTACACCAGGCAAAGCACATGAATCAAATGCCCAAGATAAAGATACAGGATCCAGAGAAGTGGCATCTTGGTTTTCTAAATATAACTGAGTTCAAATTTAAAGCCTTACAGCCTTTAGCCCTCCAAAAACTTATTCTATCTTTGTTTAGTGAATACCTGTAAATGTTTAAAATGTAAGAGTTCAACATTTTTGCAGTAGATTAGCTTTTGGGTTTTTCATATTTCATGTATATTCAATAAAGGTGATTTAAACATATGTGATCTAATTTCATATACCTTTAAACATATAATGTGATCTAATTTCGTATACCTCTAATTTCATATATCTAATTTCATATATCTTTAAACATATAATGTGATCTAATTTCGTATACCATATAATTTCAGTATTTAAACATACAGTGTGATCTAATTTCTTACACCTTTGTTAGATTTTCTGTAAAAATAAATGTGTAAATTGGGAAAGGGTTCTTTATTAGACCACATGATATGATTTTGGGACCAGATATTAGGTAGTTAAGTTTTTGAGCAAAGTAGAGAGACTGAAGCCTCAGGATTATCTAGTGAGTTAATGACAGACCCAGAAATAGAATCTTGTGCTGTTTGCTTGGGTTATGATTTAGTTTGAAGAGGGTGGCCTGTGATCTGTTTACATAAATTGCAGGAAGTAAGGTTTGGGGTTTGGAAGAAGTTATAGCTCTGTGATGTTTGGCCAGGAAGCCCCCCTCCCCCACGCTCACCACCTGTTTTATTGACACTAGTCCTAAAGTATGGAGGAAAACAGGCAGTTACGTATATTTCCTACTGTTAAAACAGTCTTTAAAGGCTGAAGCTGATTTTTTTCATCTTCTGTTAGTCTCTTCCTGGCCCTGGTCTTGTTTTAGGAGGAGAGGGGTATAGCCTAAGTAGTCCATTTGTAGATAGTAGTAGTTTCCTTGATAATTTTTTCAGGTGTATGAAACTTTTTTATTGGCCGTACATGTATCTTCATTAAACGTGTTTAGTGAATAAACAATATGGTTTGAAAATAGTGGAGGCCACCAGAAAACTATTGAATGGTTCAAGGAGTTACAGGTTTGTAAGTAATTGTTTTTTCTAGAGTTGTTTTCTGGTGAGGTAGTTACTTTTACTCTCCCTTTCCTGTTCCAGCTTTGGGATTTGGGGGTGGATCCTGTGGCGCTAGTGAGAGAAGAAGCAGGATTGTGACAGAATAAAAACATTTGTGTGTGGTGGTTCTGAACTTATTTTTTTTCCTAACTGCTTTGTTGAGATATAATTCACATACCATACAGTTCATCTAGTTGAAGTGTAAAATTCAGTGTTTTTTAGTATATTCACAGGGTTGTGCAACCATTGCTACAGTCTAATTTTAGAACGTTTTTCTCCTCCCTTGAAAAGAAACTCCATACCTAATAGCAGTCAATCCCTGTTCTCCATTTACTATTTCTCTTACTGCTAACCCTGAGAAACTGCTATCTAATTACTCACATGAATTTGCCTATTTTGGACGTTTGATGTAAATGGAATCATACAATATGTAATCTTTTATGACTGGTTTCTTTCACTTAGCATAATGTTGTTAAAGGTTATACATATTGTAACATTCATTCCTTTTTATTGCCAAACAGTATTCCATTATGTGGATATAACACGTCCATTCATCAGTTGATGGGCATTTGGATTATTTCCACTTTTTGAACAAAACAAAACAAAAGAAAACAGGGTCTTGCTCTGTCGCTGAGCTGGAAAGCAGTGACATGATCACAGCTCACAGCAGCCTCCACCTCTTGGGCCCGATTGATCCTTCCACCTCAGCCTCCTGAGTAGCCGGAACTACAGGCACCAGCCACTGTGCCTAGCTAATTTTTGTATTTTTTTAGAGATAGGATCTTGCCATGTTGCCCAGACTGGTCTTGAATTCCTGGGCTCAAGCGATCTGCCTGCCTCGGCCTCCCACAGTGCTGGGATTACAGGTGTGAGCTACTGCACCTGGCCTATTTTCATTTTTTTGCTGTTATGATTTAATACTGCTGTGAACATTCTTGTACAGATTTTTCTGTGGATATATGTTTTCATTTCTTGGGTATAGAATTTCTGGGTCATATGGTAACTCTTATGTCTAACTTTTTGATGAACTGCCAAACTTTCCCAAAGTAGCAACACTATTTTACACTTGTACTAGCAATGCATGAAAGTTTGAATTTCTCCACATCTTTGCAGCACTTGTTATTTTGTGTCTTTTTGATTATAGCCATGTTAGTGGGTATGAAGTGGTGTCTTGTTTTAATTTGTATTTCCCGGCTGGGTGCAGTGGCTCGCACCTGTAATCCCAGCACTTTGGGAGGCAGAGGTGGGCGCATCACCTGACGTCGGGAGTTTGAGACCAGCTTGACCAACATGGTGAAACCCTGTCTCTAACAAAAATACAAAAAAAATTAGACAGGCATGGTGGCGCATGCCTGTAATCCCAGCTACTTGGGAGGCTGAGGCAGGAGAATCGCTTGAACCTGGGAGGTGGAGGTTGCAGTGAGCCAAGATCACTCCACTGCACTCCAGTCTGGGCGACGAGCGAAACTCCGTCTCCAAAAAAAAAAAAAAAAGAAAAATTGTATTTCCCTAGTGATTAATGATGCTGAACATCTTTTCATGTATTTATCGGACATTCATATATCTTCTTTGTAGAAATGTCTGTTCAGATTCTTGCCCATTATTAAATTGGATTATTAGTCTTTTGGTTATTGAGTTGTAAGAGTTGTTTGTATATTCTGGATACCTAACTTGGTCTTCTAGCTGCAGACTAGTCCTAAATTGCTTAGAGGTAAAGTGATGGATACAAAAGACTATTAAGTAAAGACCTGGTGAGTTGTCAGATCTCATTTTAAGTTTCTTTTTTCCCCCTAATTTTTGAAGAATCTGATTTATTCATTCACTGAATAAATGAGTGCTGGCTTTATACTAGGTTTTGGGAATATAACAGAATGAAACATGGAGCTCACATTCTGATGGGGGAGAAATAAAAATCATATCAGATGGTGACGAGCTTTTCTGTTTTCTATTTCTATTTATGAAGAATAAAATAGGGTAATAGAGATAATGTGATGAAAGTTCTAACATTCTTTACCTTTCCTGAATTCTTAATCTATACCTTCTGTTCTTACACTTTCTACTTAATTTTATTTAATACAACTTGTAGCTAAACTTTTTTCTTTCACTCCTGATTCTTAACCCCTATCCATGCTAATTTTTGCCTTCACTATTCCACAAAACTCACCCACTGTAGTATTATTATCTTCTATTAAAAGCCAGTATTCTCTTTTCAATTTTTATCCTTCTTGATGTACACTGAACACTATTGCCTTTCTCCCTCTTAAATCACTTGCTGCTATCTGCATTCCAACTTCCTCAAGTTTTTTTTTTTTTTTTATGGTTTCTCTTAATTATCTATGTGGCCTCTCTTCTGATACTCTGTGGTGAATTACAGATGCTCATGATTTTAATTGTTCTCTGAAAGCAGATGACTTCTTAGCTCAAGCTGCACCACTGCCTTCAGGTTTAGCTAGAGTGGCTGGGATGAACAGCTGATTGCTTCTCACCCATCAGGATTCTTTCCCTTTACGCTTTCCCCTGGCACATTTCTTCTATTTGGGTTGATTAGGATACAGGTTATTTTTGCGACTGCTTTAATGATTACCTGTTACTAATGGTATAATAATCTGCAATGTTCAGTCAAGTTTCTTGAATCAAAGGGGTTGTTTCTTCATGGATGTTAGTGGATGTTATACTTTCAAGTCTTTTGGAAAGATATGGCTGAATTCAGAAGTAAAAAAAGGAATAGTTTCTTGACCTCTAGAGCTGTGACAGTTTTTTTAATAAAATAAATAATGAATTTTTAATTTTTTTATTTCAGTAGCTTTTTGCGGAACAAGTGGTGCTTAGTTACATGAATAAGTTCTTTAGTGGTGATTTCTGAGATTTTGGCGCACCCATCACCCGAGCAGTGTACACTGTACCCAGTATGTAGTCTTTTATCCTTCACCCCACTCCCACCCTTTCCCCTGAGTCCCCAAAGTCCGTTGTATCATTCTTATGCCTTTGCATCCTCATAGCTTAGCTCCCACTTATGAGAACATATGACGTTTGGTTTTCCATTCCTAAGTGTAATAGTTTTAACAAATTTTTAATTCTTACCTTTGTCTGGTGTTTCACTAATGCTTTCACTCAAACTACTGTCGTAGTAATTGAGGCATTTACTGCATTTTTCCTTTCTTATGAAGGAGGAAATTAAGCCTTAGGGAAGTTAACATATCCAAGGTCACACAGGAACTGTCAATAGTTGGGATTCCAGTCTTGAGTCTTCAGCTGCAAGGTCATGAATGGTAGTAAGTTTTTTGTAAATTATAAAACGTTAACATTTCTGTGTAGGTGGGAGAGGGGAGAGAGCTCATAAATATTTCGGGCTGGGTGTGATGACTCATGCCTGTAATCCCAGTGCTTTGGGAGGCTGAGGCGAGAGGATCATTTGAGGCCAGGAGTTTGACATCAGCTTGGACAACACAGCAAAACCTTGTTTCTACAAAAAAAAAAAAAAAAAAAAAAAGCCCAGTGCATTGGTGTGCACCTGTGGTCCCAGATACTAGGGAGGCTGAGGCAAGAGGATTGCTTGAGCTCAGAAGTTCGAGGCTGCAGTGAGCTATCATCTGGCCACTGTACTCCGGCCTGGGCAACAACGCAAGACTGTCTCTTAAAAACAAAAAGAACTTATTCAGAGCTTTTTCAAAATACTTAGTTCTATTTCACTCCATGCTCCCAAATAATGTTATTATACAACTGTTAGTGTGTTGTGATGGCTGCTTCCTAAATGTGGATAGTTTGTAACTCAGTTTAATGTACACTTGAATACTGCTTATGTTAAAGGAAATTCCATGCTTCTCTGTTGGTAATGGAATGTAATACAGTAAATAGCTTGTATTGCAGCATACTCATTAGCTAATGCCTGGCTTTTAGTACTCATATTCTGGTTGTGTCATTCTGCTGTTTCTTGATAAATATTAGTTTTCAAAAGATTTGGAGATTTATGCTGTTGGCACCAAATAAAACCATGTAAATAAATTATGGATGTAACTGAACGAGTTAATATAGTTGTTCAACTATAGTTGATGCCACAGAGATTTGTTTGTGACTTGGAGGACTTTGAAATTTCCTGAGTTCAGTGTGAACCTTAGCCTTCTTTTGTGAGATTTCCCTGTTGCTGTTCAGTTGCCTGGGTAGGGAGAAGACTGGTATATGTTTGTTCTTTCAGTCAACAAGCCTAGGGTTCAGGACGTCATTTACGGACAGTAATCTAGAGGAAAAATGAATAACACTGGAACTAAGGCAATGAAGCTAGAGCAGATTGGAAAGATAACTAGAAGTTAGAATTTGGTAGTAAATGGTAACTTATTGGAGATACTAAGGGTGTTGATGTTTGGACGATTTAGTATATGAGACCATTTTCCCTTTCCTGAGTTTCGAACTGACTGAGAAATAAGAACCTACAGATGAAGAAGCAAGACAGTACCTTTAAAAAAATTAGCTTTTTATTCAGGTAAAAATCACATACTGTGAAGTTCCCCATTTTAAAGTGTACAATTCAGTAGTTTTTAATGTATTCACAAAGTTGTGCACCACTATCAGTTAGGCCATTTTCATCACTCTGAAAAGAAACCTCCTAGCAGTCACTTCCCATCTGCAATCTTCCTCTCTTCCCCCATCTCCTGGCAACCACCAATCTACTTTTCATTTCTGTAGATTTGCCTATTCTGGACATTTCGTATAAATGGAATCATACAGCGTGTGGTCTTTTGTGTCTTTTTCACTTAGCATAAGGCTTTCAAGGTTCATCTATGTTGTAGCATGTAAAAGTACTTCATTCCTTTTTATGGCTGCATAAAGTTGCATTGTATATTATATGGCTATTACTTAGATAAACCATATTTTGTTTATCTGTTAATTAGTTGACAAACATTTGGGTTATTTTCACTTTTTGGCTTTATAAGTAGTGCTGCCCATTTGTGTGCAAATGATCATTTGTGTGCATGTTTTTCTAGGAACATTTAAATTCTCTTGGAGATGTATATGCTTATAATTGCTGGGTTTTATGGTAACTCTGTGTTTAACTTTCAAAGGAGTTGCCTTTGTTTTTGATAAAACCTATATTGTAGAACGTGACTTAGGTTTAAGAGCCAAATGAGTTGGCTAACTTTCTGCAGCACCTCATCCCCATCTGTCAATGGGACAGTGCACCCTAGAGGATGTTTGGGTCAGCAGAGCGGACACACTCAGATCTTTGCCTTGTAGAATCCTGGATGGAGAGTGAAAAGAGAGACTGAGGGCTGGGCGTGGTGGCTCACGCCTGTAATCCCAGCACTTTGGGATCTTAACCGAGGTAGGTGGATCACCTGAGGTCAGCAATTCAAGACCAGCCTGACCAACATGATGAAACCCCGTCTACTAAATACAAAAAAGTAGCCAGACATGGTGGTGCATGTCTGTAATCCCATCTACTTGAGAGGCTGAGACGGGAGAATTGCTTGAACCCAAGAGGCGGAGGTTGCAGTGAGCCGAGTTGGCGCCATTGCCCTCCAGCCTGGGCAGCAAGAGTGAAAACTCCGTCTCAAAAAAATAAAGAGTCTGAGTCCCTGGTACTCAGTTCTTTTGTTAAGTTAGCTCTATGTACTAACCAATTTACCTCTTTGGAGAGGAATGGGCTAAGAGGCCAGGAGTGTTTACTGAAGTAATTCCTCATAGAGACTAAGAGTTGGAAAAAAATTAGTCTGCTCTAACAAAGAGTAAGAGTTAAGCTAGAAACCTGAAAGCCATTCTTAGATGAAAAGGCTGTGCCATTTTATCCAGGAAGGAAGTATATTAAGAGAAGATGATGAATTCAGTTTTAAACATGGTAAATATGGGATTTCCAGGGGGGAATGTTAGATATTTGTTTGGAGACCAGGAGATTGATCTCTGCTAGAGATGAAGATTTGAGATCTATCTACCTACAGGCAATTAAAATACAAGACTAGGTAAATCACACATAAAACAGTAGAGAAGGATGTCTAGTAATTTTTTTTTTTTTTTTAAATAAAGAAAGCTGCTCTGCTGTGTATGAAACCATGACCCAGAAGCAGGTCGTCTGTGAGTGGTTTAGCGCCAGGTTCCCCACAACAGTGTGTTCCGCGACAGGCAAGGGGATGGCTGCCTTTTCAGCCACACCCCATTCCCAGGACGAGGGGCAGTCCACGCCGGACCCTGGTCCCAAGGATGTCTAGTAACTTTTATATCTGCATTCCTTGTGGTTTTATTGTGCTAACTGATGTTTCTGCTGTATTTTGCTGTGAGCATCTGATTTCCTTCTGGGTTTTGTGATTTTTAATTATGAATACATTTATTTTGAGATCTTACCTGTGGGCATTTTTCCAGGCTTAGATCAAAGGTGATTTCCTCCAGAGAGAAGGTAAATTTGCTTCTATCAAGATTGGGTGGGGGATACAACCATCCTAGTGCTACCCTAAACAAAATTCTAGGTATGAAGCTTTTTTTTTTTTGAGATGGAATTTTGCTCTTATTGCTTAGGCTGGAGTGCAGTGGTGCGGTCTTGGCTCACTGCAACCTCTGCCTCCCAGGTTTAAGCGATTCTCCTGTCTCAGCCTCCCAAGTAGCTGGGATTACAGGCACATGCCACCATGCCCAGCTAAATTTTTTGTATTTTTAGTAGAGACGGGGTTTCATCATATTGGTCAGGCTGGTCTGAAACTCCTGACCTCAGGTGATCTGGCCGCCTCGGCCTCCCAAAGTGCTGGGATTACAGGCATGAGCCACTGCGCCCGGCCGGTGGTATGAAGCTTTTAAAACCATGATCTAGGGAAAGATCAGCTTGTGGTTGTGAAATATCAGGGAAGACACCCTTGCAGTGCTGTCACAGCCCCTGATCCCCTCCCAGCACTAAGTGCTGAGGTTAAAAAAGTAGTTTTCCTGGCAATTTTCTTGGTTAAGAACTGAACATTGCTGCTGTCATAGTCCTGGATCCCCTCACCAGCCCGAAGTGCTAAGGTTAAAAAAGCAGTTTTCCTGGCAGTTCTCTTGGTTAAGATCTGAATGTTGTTGCATCTTGTACATTGGGTCCCACAAGGTCTTGGAATTGCAAGCCAGAATTCATAGTGCTTGGCATAATGCCCTAAAGGTGAAGGAAAGCTGTTATCAGTACTCTGCATACCTTTGTAGTTTCCACTGTTTCACCTAGTTTTTGGATTCTCATCATACCTCATTTTCTGTCAAGTTTTTGATTTATATGTAAAGATTTTAAGATATTTTACTCAGCATTTTAGTTATTTTCAGTGGTTACGAGATCGAGCCTTCCATCCTGTCATTCTGACAGAAATAGAAGTGTCTATCTGTCTCTCTCTTCAGTGTATGCAGGGATAATTATTAGATGCAGGGACTTCAATCACCTTCTAAACCAAAGGTTACAAACTTGCAGCAAAATCCAGTTTCTGTTTGACCCACGTAGTGTTTAGGAAATGAAAATCAGGGCCAGGTGCAGTGGCTTATACCTGTAAGCTCAGCACTTTGGGAGGCCGAGGAAGGAGGATCACTTGAGCCCAGGAGTTCAAGATCAGCCTGGCCAACATAGCGAGACCCCATCTGTATTTTTTTAAAAAGTTAAAATAAAAAATCAAGAGACTGCAGGTAAAATTTTGGATTTTTTTGTTTCTCTTGAAAAATTGGAAGTTCTTAAAATGCTGGTCTATAATACTCCTGCCTAGCAACAATTGACTAGAACTGGGAATAGCCCTGATCCCTTCAGACTGAACATGCTCTCTTCAGTTGCTCACAGTTTCCGCCACTTGTGCAGTGTATGCATATGTATACACTTAAACCCATTTTACCTTATCCCATTTATGTGTTACCATTAGGCATTTGTGAATCATCGTTCTGCCTAATGAAAATATTGATACGCTCCCATGTGCTCCATAGTAGTACTGATAGACACTTTTACATTTGTTGATTTATTTAATTCTAACAACAAGCTTGCAGTTTAATCCCCTCTGAATAAAGTTATGTAGGTGGTATTAGCCCCACGTTACAGATGAAGAAACTGAGGTTCATTGAAGTTATATAAATCCTTTAAGGTGTCAATAGTGCCACAGTTAGAATTTGAACCTAAAACCTAGAATTTGAATTCAAAGCTCTTTCTGTTTCAGTGCTGCTCTTTACTACTACTACTACTACTACTACTTTTTTTTTTTAAAGCAATGGAACTGTTTCTTAGATGAAGTCTTTGTGAAGTCCAATATTTAAAACCAATAAAGGTAGCACTATTTTGATGGAAGAATAGATTTGGTGGGGCACTTACTTGGGGGTTGGAACCTTGCATGCTTAACTCTGTGGTAGCTTTTGGGCACCTCTCTAGAATCCCTAGGACTCTACTAAAACAGTTTGGACACTCTTTATGACATAGCCATAATCATTTGTTACATCTTATGAAATCTCAGCTTCTTTAGATGTTACAGTTATAGTGTATCTGTTTCTGTTGTGCTTCCTGATATGTCTGTCTGCTTCCTGATATGTCTGTCTGTCTTAGTGTAATCCCTCTTATGACTCAGTAGCATTTTTCTTTCATGTAAGTTTGTGTTGATGGGGTGATTCTTTTAGCATTCTACTTCTGTTTTCAGAGTGTTTTAAATTAAATCTAAAGTGAGACTTACGGTTTAATTTACTTTGCAGTATCTGATAACTAACTCTTCTTTACTTTTCAGATTCTCTTTGTGGCCAGATGGGTTTGTATGGACAGGCTTGTCCATCTGTAACTTCATTAAGGTGAGTGCTCTTTTTTTTTTTCTTTATTAGAACATGTAACATTTTAAAAGTTAGACTGGTCACCTCATATTACAATGAATTTCAAGGTGAGGTTCAGAATAAAATATTGTAGTTTGTTTTGTCAAGTAGTGCAATTTGGCGGAATGGAATGATATTTCTGCTTACTGAAATTTTTGTGGTAATGGGATTTGGATATGCTTTTAATCTTCATTTAGTGAACTGAGTATAGTGTGGTGGTAATTTGTAAATGAAACAACATAATTAACACTTCTTTGTGTTTCTTTTAAAAAGACTAATCTGGGCCGGGCACGGTGGCTCACATCTGTACTCCCAGCATTTTCGGAGGCCGAGGCGGGTGGATACCTGAGGTCAGGAGTTTGAGACCAGCCTGGCCAACATGGCGAAACCCTGTCTCTATTAAAAATACAAAGTGATTAGCCAGGTGTGGTGGCTCACACCTGTAATGCCAGCTGCTCAGAAGGCTGAGGCAGGACAATCGCTTGAACCTGGTAGGCGGAGGTTGCAGTCAGCTGAGATTGTGCCACTGCACTCCAGCCTGGGGGACAGAGCGAGACTCTGTCCTTAAAAAAAAAAAAAAAAAGCCCAGGTGCGGTGGCTCATGTCTGTAATGCCAGCACTTTGGGAGGCCTAGGCGGGTGGATCACGAGATCAAGAAGTTGAGACCATTCTGGCCAACATGGTGAAACCCCATCTCTACTAAAAATACAAAAATTAGCTGGGCATGTTTGCGCGTGCCTGTAATCCCAGCTACTTGGGAGGCTGAGATAGGAGAATCACTTGAACCCGGGAGGTGGAGGTTGCAGTAAGCCGAGATCTGCCATTGCACTCCAGCCTGGGCGACGAGCGAAACTCCATCTCAAAAAAAAAAAAACCTAAACCTGCTTTCTACTCAATTTAATTAGAACATAGTAAATTTGGTTGCCTTTGTAGCAGATTATTAAATAAGACTGAAGATACTAATTTTAATTTCTTTCTAAGGGATGGTAAAAACATAATATCTAGATTTCTCTCATTTACAATAAAACGTGAGAAATGTAAAAAAGTAGGCACTGTTTTGTTGTGTACAACCCAGTGGTTTCAGATTTTTGAAGTCACCAGATCAGTTTTGCCAATCAATTCATATGCGAAGTCAAATTAGTAAAGCAGATAAATGTATGACTTTTTTTGCTGGCGTAAGCTTCCATGTGTTCTACCTTCACAGTGGCCCCTGAGGGATTGTCGTGGTTCCCAGAGTGAAAAATAATCTAAACCTAATCTGCTAATTGAAATCTTAGAATATGAAGTGTTGATGGCAGGACCTGCTAGTTACATGTGGTGGTGCAGTCAACCATATCATTTATTCATCTAGCATACTGAGCATCTACTGTTGTCAGATACTATTCTAAATGTTGGGGCATAGCAATGAGCATAACATGTAAAAATCCTATAATCATGGAATTCATATTTTGGTGGAGGGACAATTAATAAACAAAATAGTATAAGTATCTATTAGTGATATGATAAGGGCTAAGGAGAAAAATAGAGAAGGGGAATAGGAAATAATAGGAGTATGTGTTTTTAGACAGGCCAGTCCTAAGGGAAGGCGTCACTGAAAAAGAGGATATTTGAATGAAGATCTTAAAGTATGGTGGAGGGAGCCATATATTGGATAAGTGGTAGTCGAGCATTCTTTAGGCACAGAGGGAGTGCAGGAAGGTCCAAAGCAGGAGGTTGCCTTGTATGTTTGAGGAGGAATGGAGGAGGTCAATGTGGTTGGAGCAGCCTAGATGATGAAGAGTTATAATTGCCCAGCTTTGGAGGGCAGAAGGAGAGAGAGGACAGATACAAAATTGCCAGAGCCATGATTGGAAAGTCAAGGAATCCTTAGGCTTGAGAGAAATCCTGATTTTCCAGAATGCCACACACACACAGAATGAACAATGAAGTTACGTTTGCAGTTTTTATGTACTTGACTTTTCACAAGTCAAGGCTGACTATCCTATTTCTCAGTAGAAAAGCATTTTTTTTTTTTTTTTTTTGTAAAACGACTGTTGTTATTTCTTTAGTGTCCACTTTCTACCGATTAGACTTCCTTAAGATATTTTAGTTGTGGAAAGTGCTGAAACACTCATATATTAAGGTAATTGACTGAAATTTTAAATCTCTTTATGTGAATACTATATCTTTAGGTTAAGCCTTTATATGACATTGGATTAGGAATAATATGTGTGTAACTTTTGTTTGATGAAAGAGAAGAGGTAACATAAGTTATGTTATAATTTACTCATTGTGTTGGAATTCCTCTGCACAATATTCTAGAATCAGAATTTTTTGGGATATAGCTATATATCTAGCATTTAATTTATAAACTGAGAAGCCCTATGGCATCTGAGTCATGATATTTAATCATGGTATCTAGCATTTAATTTATAAACTGAGAAGCCCTATGGCATTCGGAGTCATGATATATAGTGTCCTTATATATGTCTTTCATTTCTCTAATATTCTGTGTGGTCCACCTCTGAAACAGAGGATTCTCATTCTTAGATGTATGTGTAGAAGACCATTGTCTGTCACCGATTTTTCTTAGCGGAAGCCAGTATTGTTTTGAGACGAAGGGAAGAAAAACTGGATTACTTAATAACCACAATAAATTTTAGTCTACTTTCCCATAGAGTCTTCCCCAAACCAGAAATGGCCCCTGCAAACTACACTACCCAATAGGAGTAGAGCCAGAACTCTTTAATTCAAAACTACTGACAAACACTGCATGTTTGCCTTCTCTGTCTTGTATATACTACCTTGTATATATGATCTGTATATCTAGAAAGTGGCTAACCTCAAGACAGGAAGCAAATGAGTTGGTGGAGAAGAACTGGACATATGGCTGGGAATCAGAAAATGGTTAGGCAGGTGGGAGTTTGTAGGCACAGGTATGAGTGGGAGTGGACAGTTTATGTATAAGTGAAGGTAGTGAATAGAAGGAAAGTATAAAAAATTTGTTGGTTAGAAGACGGTAGTTAGTAAGTGAATTAAAACTCTCTCCCCCAGTCTCCTTAAATATTTTGGGTAAGGTAAACAAGTATTGTTTTCTGTGGATGATATTGGATCCTTGTTTAATCTGACTCTGTTAGAATTGTTGTTAAAATTAGACTTACTGTATTTTTATGATTAAAAAGTAGTACATATTTATTGTAGAAAATTTGGAAAGACAGAACTTGCCTTTTTTATACCAGTAGGTATTATATGTGTATTAGAAAAAGACCCTCTAAATTTTCCTTAAAAAAATGGCTGCAAAGTAGTTTGTAGTGATAGTTAAATATACTCTGTAATTTTAACCAAATTGCTCTGACACTTTGGTCTACTTTACTTGCTAGTATAGGTAGAATTGCATTTCAACAAAAGTCACTGTAACAACATCATATTCTACATGAGACTGTTTTATCATTCAGGGTTCTCTAGGGAGACTGAAACCATACCAGTATTTGAACAGAGATAATACTTTAATAGAATTGATAACTAGATATAAATGTGTTAACTAAGTAACATAAAGGATAAAAACAAAACTAAAGTATCACGAAGATAGACATAACAGGCAGCAGCTACTGCCCATAGGGCTCAGGGACCAAAGGGAACAAGAAAACATTAGGAACTTAGAGGAAAGTCCCCGAAGAAATGAAACTTAGACCTCTGAGAAGCCGCTGCATGATTGATGCTGGTATCTGAGCTTGGGAGAGGGGTCCTGTGAGGTTGGGACCCAGACCTTGCTGGCTGATGCTGATGTCTCTCAGTGGTTTATGATGAAGCTAGTTCTGCAAGTGTTGGAAACACTGCAAGCTGGATTCACTTGTTGCTGTTGGAAGGACCTGCTGCTATAGGGCTGAAGAAGCCTTTGCTGGGGAAATGGCTCTTACGAAACCTGAAGATTAGATAGGAAGATACAGTCTTTTCTTCCTCCTCCAGCCTTTCAGTCCATCTTTAGTGCCTCTTCTTGGGAGAGCTTTATAGGAAGCCAGCTGGCAAAGCAGGAATGTGGTTCACAGAGAGTCTTAGTGCAAGCACCACAAAGCAGAATACGGGTAGGGGTGCTGCAGTTTGGAGCTGAGGGGCAACAGCTTAATAGCTGCCATCCTTGTTCTAACAGACTGCTGAGAAATAGGGTACAAGAAGGTATTTTCTAAGATGTTTTGCAGCTAGTATTTATGAGATTTAGTAGAGTACTGCATATTACTTAAAAAATCCTCAAAAGTTTTTTAAACACTGTGAAGTTATATTAAAAATTTATGTTAAGATTCACAAGTATTTGCAATCTGAATCTATTGTATTTATATCCTGAGTTTGGGTGATAAGAGTCTGGGTAGTGAGGGATAGCAGGCCATTCACATCTGTTCAATTCCTGAGTTTTGGATAGCAAGAGTAAGAGTTCAGAGAGTGGGACCAGGCACCGTGTCTCATGCCTGTAATCCCAGCACTTTGGGAGGCCAAGGTGGGTGGATCACGAGGTCAGGAGTTCAAGACCAGCCTGGCCAATATGGTGAAACCCCGTCTCGACTAAAAATACAAAAAATTAGCCAGGTGTGGTGGCGCTCACCTGTAGTCCCAGCTACTTGGGAGGCTGAGGCAGGAGAATCACCTGAACCCAGGAGGTGGAGGTTGCAGTGAGCTGAGATTGTGCCACTGCACTCCAGCCTGGGCGACAGAGTGAGACTCTGTCTCCAAAAAAAAAACAAAAAAGGAAGTTCAGAGAGTGATGGATATAATTTCTGTTAAACAGTAGAATCTTAAAAGTTTAGCAAAATCGGTTTCCGGAGTTTCCTGAGTTTGGATAAGATGGATTTGAATCCTCAGATGTACCTGTATTTTATTTCCAAGTACAGATTCAGTAAGAGCAACAGCTTACTGAAAAAGCAAAGGCTTTCCTTGATTATTTGCTTTATGTAGACAAGTGAATATGTATGTATCTCATATGACATACTTCTTTTACATATTGTAACAATAGACTTTTTTGTAACTTCCTTTTGTTTCAATTTTTAATTTTTGTGGGTAAAATGTATATTTATGGGGTACAGGAGATATTTTGATACAGGCATGCAGTGCATAATCACATCCGTAAGTGGGTTAAATTCATCACCTCAAATGTTTATCTTTTGTATTACAAAGAATCCAATTATACTCTTTTAGTTATTTAAAAATGTACAATTAAATTATTACTGACCATAGTCACCCTGTTGTGCTATCAAACACAATGTCTTAGTCACTCCTTTTATTTTTTTGTACCCATTAACCATTCTCACGCTGCCTGATACCCCGCTTACCCTTCCCAGCCTCTGGTAACCATCCTTCTACTTTCTATCTCCGAGTTGTTTTCATTTTTAGCTCTCACAAATAAGTGAGGACATGCAGTTTGTATTTTTGTGCCTGGCTTATTTCACTTAGCATAATGGCCCTCAGTTCCATCCATGTTGAAAATGACAGGATCTCGTGTATATATGTACCACATTTTATCTGTTCGTCTGTTGATGGACACTTAGGATGCTTCCAAATCTTGGCTATTGTGAACAGTATTGCAAACAATATGGGAATGCAGGTATCTCTTTAATATACTGATTTGCCTTCTTTTGGGTATATACCCAGCAGTGGGATTGTTGGATCTTATGGTAGCTCTACTTTTAGTTTTTTTGAGGAACTTCCAAACTGTTCACTGTAGTGGTTGTACTAATATACATTCCCACCAACAGTGTACAAAATCCAGTGTTCCCTTTTCTCCACATCCTCTCCAGCATTTGTTATTGCCTGTCTTTTAGATAAAAGCCATTTTATCTGGGGTAAGGTGACATGTTACTATAGTTTCGATTTGCATTTCTCTGATGATCAGTGACATTGAGCACCTTTTCATACACCTGTTTGCCATTTGTATGTCTTTTGAGAAGTGCCTATTTAGATCTTTTGCCCATTTTAAAAATCAGATTATTAAATTTTCTCCTATACAGTTATTTGAGCTCCTTATATATTCTGGTTATTTATCCTTTGTCGAATGGGTAGTTTGCAGATATTTTCAGCCATTTTGTGGCTTGTCTCTTAACTTTGTTGATTGTTTCCTTTGCTGTGCAGAAGCTTTTTAACTTGATGTGATCCCATTTGTCTATTTTTGCTTTGGTTGCCTGTGCTTGTGGGGTGTAACTCAAGTAATCTTTGCACACTCCAACATCCTGGAGAGTTTCCTCAATGTTTTCTTTTAGTAGTTTAGTTTGAGGTCTTAGATTTAAGGCTTTAATCCATTTTGGTTTGATTTTTGTATATGTCAAGGAATAGGGGTCTAATGTCATTCTTCTGCATATGGGTATCCAGTTTTCCCAGCACCTTGTTGAAGAGACCGTCCTTTCCATTGTATGCTCTTGGAACCTTTGACAAAAATGAGTTCACTGTAGATAAAGATATTTGTTTCTGGGTTCTCTATCCTGTTCTATTGGTATGTCTGTTTTTATGCCAGTACCATACTGTTTTGGTTACTATAGCTCTGTAGTATAACTTGAAGTCAGGTAATGTGATTCCCACAGTTTTGTTCTTTTTGCTCAGGATAGCTTTGGGTATTCTGAGTCTTTGGTGGTTTCATATAAATTTTAGGATTTTTTTTTCTATGTCTGTGAAGAATGTCATTGGTATTTTGATAGGGATTGCATTGAATCTTTAGTTTGCTTTGTGTAGTATGTACACTTTAACAATATTCTTCTAATCCATGAACGTGGGCTATCTTTCCTTTTCTTGGTGTCTTCGTCAGCTTTTTTCATAAATAATTGATGGTTTTCATTATGGAGGTCTTTCACTTCTTTGGTTAATTTCTAGGTATTTTATTTTATTTGTACCTATTGTAAATGAGATTACTTTCTTGATTTCTTTTTTGGATTGTTCACTCTTGGCATATAGAAACTCTGGTTTTTGTATGTTGATTTTTGTCTCCTGCAACTGTCAGTTCTAGTAGTTTTTTTGGTGAAGTCTTTAGGTTTTTCCAAATATAAGATTGTATCATCTGTAAACAAGGATAATTTGACCTCTTCCTTTCTAATTTGTGTGCCCTTTATTTTTTTCTCTTGTCTGATTACTTGAGCTAGGACTTCCGTTAATTTGGTTCAGTCAAAGCAAAATAGGTTTGCTGTTTCTTAGGGCTTGTTGAAATGGAACCCTTTCTGCATTTCTGAATTACCTAACATTTATTAGAGGATTTATTTTATGATTCTCACATGTATACAGCTTGGGACACAGTAGTACTTGTAGTAGTTTCTGGTGATATTTAATGCCTTCTACTTGAGATCACTTCCGCTTACGTTTTTCTGTATTTATCCCTTTTTATCACTCATTTTTGTTAATGCTTCTTCCTTAAAGATGCCTTTTATTATTGATCTAATTTGTCTACTTAGGGTATGCCAGGGAACACATAGAAATATTTGAGTGCCCCAGATGAATTTCCTGTTCATCTGTTTCCCCATTTCCCTCCTCTTGAAATTGATGACCCTGCTGTTTAGAACTACCAGAAGAAGGCAGATTTATTTCAAGCCTTCTTGCTGCCTCATTTCTAGAAGCATACTGGTATTGATAAAACAGCTGTGGTATATAGACTTAAGATAATGTAGATACAGGTTCACATCTCTCTCTTCTTACTATTAGACCAGGCATTATTTAAGCACTTAAGTTTGTTAAGTTCCCCCAACAATTCTGTGAGGTCAGTACCATTATCATCCTTACTTCACAAGTGAGGAAACTGAGGTAAAGTTAAGTAACTCAAAGATATATAGATAATTAGGGATAGAGCTGGGATTCATACATAGGTCCTTATCCAGCGCCCATGCTTTAATCATTTAACTCTACTGCCTCTTGGCTATAAGTATTTATTGTAATTTCAGGCTTTTTTCTTAAATGAAGGCTGCCAAACAATATTCTTCTTAATTGAAGGTACTATAAAAAATAAGTAAAGAGAAATGTCAGTGCAGGAGACTGTGGAAAAAGGTAATAGAAAACCAGCACTTTAATTTTGGAATACTAATATTGAAAAAAATAATATTGTTTAAAATTGATAAAATATTTTGCTTTTTTGTTAGCAAAAGACAGCAGGTTTTTTTTATTTCAGGGAGGTGGAGAAATTGTGAGTTTTTATGAGGGGGAATCATATATCAGAGGTAATAGGGAATAAAAAGCATCACTGAATATACTAATGAGTTAAATATAAAATACATGCCTACTAACTGCATGTATAGAGCAAAAAAATACGACTGAAAAATAAAATTGTATGATTTGATATAATAAGCTTATCATAGGCAAGCTTTATGGTTCAGTGGCACTCAGTGCAGAGATGTATCTTTAGGCATTTGGAGCACCCACTTTTCTAGATTAGGGTTTAGGCTGTATTCGCCATACAGAGAACTTGGGGCAGTGGAGATTTCCCAACTCCATGCCTAGGCATACCTCTGGGTAACTGGTGGTTGCCCATTGGACCCCAACTCTCCCCTGCCCCCCATACCTGGTGCTTGTGCCCTGCTATTGGGAGACCTGTAGGTGGGCCTGCCTGGTCTGGACCCACCTGTCTTGGTCTCCTGCTCCAGGGCTGGGCGGGGAGCTCAGACAACTGTGCATTCTGCAGATCAGCCCCATTGCCTGAGGCAACAGAGAGCTTCTCTGTAAACAAGGATCACATTTATACTCATCTACAATGGCTTCAGCTGGCTCTTACTTGTGAGTGCCACCAACTGACCTGGAAGTTTAATTGCATGACACAGTAGAAAATCTGCTGACACAAGTGTGCAGCACTAGGGATCTAGATAAACTTCCTGAGACCTCCACCACCCTGGCCCCACAAGATGCAGTAAGCCTGCTCACGTGCCCAGTACATCACTAATACAACCAGCATTTGGGAAAACTACCATTCAAAGGCTATCTACAATCAAGGAACTTAATACAGACTCTTTGCCACTGAAAGCACCCAGAACTAAAGCCAAAAGACCCTACGCAGCATATATTATAGACACCTCCTGAAGGGGAGAAAAATCACAACCAAATCAAAGCAAATTCAAAAAATAAGGAGAGACGGCTTATCTAGATGAGAAGCAACCAGAGGAACAACTCTGAAACTATGAAAAAAGTGTGTTACAGTGCTCCAGAAGGATCACACTAACTCTTCAGCAATGGATCCTAACCAAAATTAAAATCTTTGAAATACAAGATAAAGAATTCAGAATGTTGGTTTTAAAGAAGCTCAGTGAGATCCAAGAGAAAGTTGAAAACGCACACACATCAGAAAAACAGTTTGGGATATGAAAGGAGATATCACTAAAAATAAACCCAAACATCTTTTGGAAATGAAAAATTCATCGAAAGAATTACAAAATATAGTTGAAAGCTTTAATACTAGTCTAGAGAAAGTAGAAGAAAGAATTTCAGAGCTGGAAGACAGGTCTTTTGAATTAACCCAGTCAGATGAACATAAAAAAGGAACAAAGGCCAGGTGTGGTACCTCATGCCTGTAATCCCAACACTTTGGGAGGCCAAGGAGGGTGGATTACTTGAGGGTCAGGAGTTCAAGACCAGCCTGGCCAACATGGTGAAAACCCCATCTCTACTAAAAATACAAAAAAAATTAGCAGGGCGTCGTGACGTGTGACTGTGATTGCAGCTGCTTGGGAGGCTGAGGCAGGAGAATCGCTTGATTCCAGGAGGTGGAGGTTGTGGCGATCCAAGATGGTACCACTGTATTCCAGACTGGGTGACAGAGTGAAACTCCATCTCAAAAGAAAAAAAAAGTGAAAAAGTCTTGGAGAAATATGGGATTGTATAAAGCATCCAAACTTACAGGTTATAGATATCGTAGAGAAGAAAAAGTAAAAAGTGTAGAAAAGCTATTTTAGGAAGTAATTAGGGAAAACTTCCCTAGTCTGGGAAGAGATATAGACATCCAGAAACAAGCTCAGAGAACTCCTGAAAGATAAATTGCAAGAAGAACCTCATCTAAGCATATAGTCATCAGACTGTTCAAAGTTAGTGTGAAGGAAAAAATTCTAAGAGTAGCAAGAGAGAAGGGATTACCTATAAAGGAAATCCCATCAAACTAACACCAAACTTCTCAGCAGGAACCCTACAGGCCAGCTGGAAGAGATTGGGGGCCTGTTTTTAGCAGCCTTAAAGAAAAAATTACCAGCCAAGAATTTATTTTGTTTGTTTTTTGGACAGGGTCTCAGTCTACTGCCCAGACCTGGAGTACAGTGGTGTCATCACAGCTCACCACAGCCTTTACCTCCCAGGCTCAGGTGATCCTCTTGCTCAGCCTCCCAAGTAGCTGGGACTACAAGCACATGCCACCATGCCCGGCTAATTTTCTTGTATTTTTTGTAGAGACAAGGTTTTGCCATGTTGCCCAAACTGGTCTTAAACTCCTGAGCTCAAGCGATCCGCCCGCCTTGGCCTCTCAACATACTGGGATTACAGGTGTGAGCCACCATGCACAACCACTGGCCAAGAATTTTATATCCTGCCAAAACATAAGCTTTGTAAATGAAGGAGAAATAAAGTCTTTCCCAGACAAACAAATGTGAAGGGAATTCATCATCACTATATTTCATATAAGAAATGCTGAAAGAAGTTCTAAACATGTTAACGAAAGGACAGTACTTACTGTCATAAAAGTACAAAGCTCACAGAGTCTATAAAGCAGTTATGTAGTTGAAACTCTAAGGCAACTAACAATACTGTGACAGGAACAAAACCTCACATATCTATATCTCTGTCTCTATCTATTTTTTTTGAGACAGAGTCTTGCTCCATCACCCAGGCTGGAGTGTAGTGGTACGATCTCGGCTCACTGCAACCTCTGCCTCCCGGGTACAAGTGATGCTCCTCAGCCTCCCTAGTGGCTGGGACTACAGGTGTGTGCCACCACGCCTGGCTAATTTTGTATTTTTAGTAGAGACAGGATTGGCCTACTAAAAATTGGCCAGGCAGTCAAACTCCTGACCTCGTGATCCGCCCGCCTGGGCCTTCCAAAGTGCTGGGATTACGACGTGAGCCACCGTGCCCGGTCTATATATATATTTTAAGATGGAGTCTTGCCGTCTTGCCCAGGTTGGAGTGCAGCAGCATGATCTTGGCTCACTGCAACCTCTGCCTCCTGGGTCCAAGCAATTCTGCTGCCTCAGCTTTCCAAGTAGCTGGGATTACTGGTGTGTACCACCACACCTGGCTAACTTTTTTATTTTTTAGTGGAGATGAGGTTTTGCCATGTTGGCCAGGCTGGTCTCGAGCTCCTGACCTCAAGTAATCTGCCCGCTTTGGCCTCTTAAGGGCTGGGATTACGGGCATGAGCCACCACACCCAGCCACATATCAATATTAACCTTGAATATAAATGGCCTAAATGCTCCACTTAAAACATACAGAGTGGCAAATTAAAAAAAAAAAAAAGACCTAACCATCTGCTGCCAGCAAGAGACCCCTGCCACACACTGGTTACAGACAGTTACAGACTCAAAGGGGTGAAAAAAGATTTATCATGCAAATGGAAAACAAATGCCAGCAGTAGTATCCATTTTCATATCAGATAAACTTCAAACCAATAACAGTAAAAAAAGAAAAAAAAAGACGAGCATTATATAATGATAAAGCATTCGATACAACAAGAAGATTTAACTATCCTAAATGTATATGCACCCCACACCAGAGCACCCAGATTCATAAATACTGCTAGGCCAAAGCAAACAGATTGATAGCAATACAATAATAGTGGAGAACATCAACACCTCACTGACATCACTATTCAGATCATTGAGGCAGAAATTCAAAAAAGAAATTCTGGACTTAAACTATAGACCAAATGGACCTAATAGACATTTACAGAACATACGTTAATCTCATCTGCACGTGGAACATTCTCCAAAATTGACCATATGCTTGGCCATTAAAGCAAGTCTCAATACATTCCAAAATACTGAAATCAGATCAAGTATCTTTTTGGAGCACAGTGGAATAAAATTAGAAATCAAATACCAAGAGGAACTCTTAAAACTATTCAAGTAGATGGAAACTAAACAACATGCTCCTGAATGAACTTTGGGCAAACAATGCAATTAAGGCGGAAATTGAAAACAATTTTGAAATAAATGAAAATGGAGACACAGCATACCAAAACCTCTGGGATACAGCAAAGACAGTGCTAAGAGGAAAGTTTATAGCGTTAAATGCCCACATCCAAAAGATAGGAAGCTCTCAAGCTACCACCATACATCAAGGAACTAGAAAAATAACAAACCACACCAAAAGCTAGCAGAAGAAAAGAGCAAAGATCAGAGCAGATGCTAAATGAGATAAAAAAATGATACAAAGGATAAGTGAAACAAAAAGTTGGTTCTTTGAAAAGATACACAGAATTGACAGACTGCTAGCTAAGTTAACCAAGAAAAAAAGAAAAGTTTTAAATATAAGCAGAAATGATAAAGACAACATTACACCTGATACCACAGAAATACAAAAGATCATCAGAGACTGCTGTGAACATTTCTGTGCTCATAAACTAGAAAAAGCTAGGGGAAATGGACAAATTCCTGGAAACATACAACCTCGCAAGATTGAACCAGGAAGAGATGTGAATCCTGAACAGACTGATAACAAGTAACAAAATTCAATCAGTAATAAAGGAAAACTTCTGTGTTAGTCTGTTCTCATGCTGATATAAAGAACTACCTGAGCCTGGGTAATTTATAAAGGAAAGAGGTTTAATTGACTCACAGTTCCACAGGGCTGGGGAAGCCTCAGAAAACTTACAATCAAGGCAGAAGGGGAAGCAGACATGTTCTTCACATGGCGGCAGGAAGGAGAAGTGCTGAGCAAAGCGGGGGGAAGCCCCTTGTAAAACCATCAGATCTCGTGAGAACTCACACACTATCAAGAGAATAGTATGAGGGTAACCGCCCCCATGATTCAATTACCTGCCACTGGATCCCTCCCACGACACATGGGAATTATGGGAACTACGAGCTGAGATTTGGGTAGGGACACAACCAAACCATATCACCTTCTAACAACAAAAAAGGCCAGGACTAGATAGGTTTATAGCTGAATTTTGCCAGACATATAAAGAAAAGCTGGTATTTAGGAAATAATACTGAAACTATTTCAGAAAATTGAGGAGGAGTAATTCCTTTCTAACTCATTCTACAAAACCAGTATCAAAGTCAGGTGAGGACACCAGATACCAAAGTCAGGCAAGGACACAACCAGAAAAGAAAACCACAGGCCAATATCCCTAATGAACATAGGTGCAAAAATCCTCAACAAATGCTGAATCCAACAGCACATCAAAAATATAATATATCATGTTCAAGTGGGTTTTATTCCAGGGATGCAAGAATGTTTAAGCATATATATGCAAATCAATAAACATGATTCACCACATAAATAGAACCAAACCCCAAAACCATATGTTTATCTCCATAGATGCAGAAAAGGCATTTGATAAAATCCAACGTTGCTTCATAACAACCGTCAATAAACTAGGCATTGGAGGTACATACCTTAAAAATAAGAGCTATATATGACAGACCTACAGACAACATCATGTTGAAGGGGAGAAGTTGAAAACATTCTCCTTAAGAACAGGAACAAGACAAGGATGTCCACTCTCACCACACTTGTTCAACATAGTACTGGAAATCCTAGCCAGAGCAATTAGGCAAGAGAAATAAATAAAAGGCATCCAAATTGGAAAAGAAGTTTGCTGATAACATGACTGTATACTTAGAAAAGTCTAAAGACTCCTAGACTTCATCGAAGTTTCAGGATACAAAATCAATGTACAGCGATCGGTAGCATTTCTATAAATAATGTTAAAGCTGATAACCAAATCAAGAACCCGATCCCATTTACAGCAGACAGTACACACACACACCCCTAGGAATACATTTAACCAAGGAGGTGAAAGATCTTTACGAGGAGAACTACAAAACACCAATGGAAGAAATTGCAGATGACACAAACAAATGGCAAAACATCTTGTGCTGATGGATTGGAAGAATCAATATCATGAAAATGACCATACTGTCCAAAGCAATCTGTAGATTCAATGAAATTCCTTTCAAATTACCAACATCAGTTTTCACAGAATTAGAAAAACAGCATTAGAGTTCATATGGAATCAAAAAAGCACTCAGCCAAAGCAATCCTAAGCAAAAGGAACAAATTCAGAGGCATCAGATTGCCTGACTTCAAATTATACTACAAGGCTATAATAACTAAAGCAGCATGATAGTGGTATAAAAATATGCGTAGAGATGAGTGGAACAGAATAGAGAGCCTAGAAATAAAGCCACATACCTACAACCAACTGATCTTTGACAAAGTTGATGAAAATAAACAGTGGAGAAAGGACATTAACATCTTTTTCAATAAATGGTGCTGGGATATTGGCTAGCCATATGCAAAAGGATGAAACTGGACCCTTGTGTCTCACCATGTATGAAAATTAACTCAGGATGGATAGATTAAAGACTTGAACATAAGACCTTAAACTATAAAAGTCCTAGAAGAAAACTTAGGAAGAACTCTTGGATGTTGGCCTAGGCAAAGAATTTATGATGAAGGCAAAAATAGACAAATGGGACTAAATTAAACTAAAGCTTCTTCACAGCAAAAGAAATACTCAACAGATTAAACAGCCTATAGAATGAGAGAAAATATTTGCAAATGATTACTTTCAGAAAGGATGAACATCCAGAATCTACATGGAACTCTAATAACTCAACGAGGAAAAAACAGCTTCTTTTAAAAACTAGGCAGAGGACATGAGACATTTCTTGAAGAAATACAAGTGCCAACAAACACGTGAAAAAAATGCTGAACATTACTAGTCATCAGAGAAATGCAAATTAAAATCACAATGAGATACCATCTTGCACCAGTCAGAATTGCTGTTAAAAAGCCAAAAAATAACAGATGTTGGTGTGGTTGTGGAGAAAAGGCAATGCTTATACACTGCTGACGGGAATGTTCAATCTCTGTGGAAAACTATGGAGATTTCTCAAAGAACTAAAAATAGAACTACCTTTTGATCCAGCAAACATGCTACTGGGGGTATCTGCCCAAAATAAAATAAATCACTATATAAAAAAGACACCTGGCCAGGTGCAGTGGCTCATGCCTGTAATCCCAGCACTTTGGGAGGCCAAGGCAGCGGATCACCTGAGGCCAGGAGTTCAAGACCAGCCTGGCCAACTTCGTGAAATGCTGTCTCTACTGAAAATAGAAAAATCACTCAGACAAGGTGGTGCACACCTGTAATCCCAGCTAATTGAGAGGCAGAGGCAAGAGAATCGCTTGAACCTGCGAGGCAGAGGTTGCAGTGAGCCAAGATTGTGCCACTGCATTCCAGCCTGGGGGACAGAGTGAGACTCTGTCTCACACAAAAAAAAGACACTTGTAGTCATGTTCAACACTATTCATAATAGCAAAGTCATGGAAGCAACCTAACTGTCCATCAGCAGTTGACTGAATAAAGAAAGTGTAGTATACAGATACCATGGAATACTATGCAGCATAAAAAAGAATGAAATCATGTACTTTTCAGCAACATGGGTGGAGTTGGAGGTTATTATCCTAAGTGAAATAATTCAGAAACAAAATCAAATACCACATGTTCTCACTTATAAGTGGAAGCTAAATAATGGGTATGCATGTACATAAAGACGGAAATAATAGACACTGAAGACTTCACTGGGGGGAGGGAGGAGGATGAGGGTTGAAAAATTACATGTTGGATATAATGTTCACTATTTGGATTGTGGGTACACTAGAAGCCCAATCTCCACCAATGTACCATGTACATTGGCAATGTACCCATGTAACAAACATGTATGTTTACCCCCTGAATCTAAAGTTTAAAAAAAGCTTCGCTTGGTTGCAAGAAAACTAACTCTGGATACATTAAGCAAAAAAGAAAAAGAATTTATGGAATGAATTTAGAAAACATGGTTGTATTTTACAGAATACAAGGATAGTTTATTCTCTTGAAATGGAACTAGGAATTGATGAAATGCTGTTAGAAACCTAGGCATTGTACTTACTCTTCTGCATTGAGTTTCTCTGAATCTAATTTATTTCTTCATTTCTACAGGCAACTTTCTTTGATTTTCTTACATATAGCCATTCTATCCCTCAAGTTCATGGCTTTTTTTTTTTTTTTTTTTGAGACCGAGTTTCGCTCTTGTTGCCCAGGCTGGAGTGCAATGGCGTGATCTCTGCTCACTGCAGCCTCCGCCTCCCGGGTTCAAGCAATTCTCCTGCCTCAGCCTCCCAAGTAACTGGGATTACAGGTGCCCGCCACCACACCCGGATAATTTTTTTATTTTTAGTAGAGATGGGATTTCGCCATATTGGCTAGGCTGGTCTCGAACTCCTGATCTCAGGTGATCTGCCCGCCTCGGCTTCCCAAAGTACTGGGATTACAGACATGAGCCACTGCGCGTGGCCTCAAGTTCATGGCTTCTTTATTCAGGAGAGCAGCCCAAACTGTTTCACTTCTAATTCTAAATCCTGGGGGAGAAAATCTAGGTAAACAGCTTGAATCAGGTAGCACCCTTGGTTCAGATTTTTTAATTTGTTCCTGTATTACTGGTACAGACAAGGTATAGTAGAGCTTTCAGAGCCCTGGGGATGGAGGCACCTCTGAGAAAGGGCATTGATATGAGCTAGGCAAAACATTACAGGAAGCGTTTGAGACAAAGCAGCATGTATCCACTTTTGGTTGAGAAAGGATTTCAAGAGAGGATAATTTTTGGATTCCTTATGGTCATTGGGTATTGAATGGGAGACTTGATTCCCAGCTTTATATGAGAACATCCAGAGTATCTTTAGAATTGTGGATTTGGAATTGGACTCCTGCCTCAATTCTATTCCATCTGATAAATATATATTGAATACTTACGTCCTTACTAGTGTTCAAGAGTCCACAAAAGCAACAAGAGAAAAGGAAAACAAAAAGATTATTCCACCCCCTACTAGTGCTTACTTGAGAGCCTGATGGATAAGTGCTTGGCTGGGTCTCTTTTGAAGGTTAGGGATCTGAATGGGGCTTTTAGTATAGGGATCCATTTCTTCACAGTTTTATTAACACTTTCCCAGTCCCTCACATATATTTGGAGCTTGCAAAATGATACATCAGCTATGTTAAAAAGCACAAAGCATGGAGTTATGGAAAGACGAGACTATCTGAGTAAACAGAGGCTGAGAAAAAGATAGTGCTTCTTAGTATAGTGCAAGATAGGTCTATAGATATTCAAGAAATAGAAAACCAAGAGAAGCTCATGAGACTGGATTGGAAGCCATGTGAAATGGAGATACTCATTCATGCTTTACCTCACAGCACAAACATTTTTTTGCTATCGATATCAAGAAGAACCCAGTATGCTTAAAATAAATTCAGGAAGGAGGATTATTATTATTGCTTTTCAGATTTTTTAGACATTTTATTGGGTTTGGAATAGTATTTTGTTGTTTTAGTTTGCATTTACCTGATAACTAGTGATGTTGAGCATCTTTCATGTGTTTATTGGGGTTTGTCCGTGTTTAAATTTTTTGTACATTTTAAAACTGGGTAGTTTGTCTTCTAATTATTGAGTTATATGAGTTCTCTAAATACTCTGGATACAAGTTTTTTTTTGTTAGAGCAAGAAAGTTTTAAATTTTGGTAACATCCGACTTACCAATTTTTTCTTTCATTGTTCAAGCCGAGAAATATTTACTTATTCCTAATCACAAATATTTGTTTGTCTCTTTTTATGTCCAAGCTGAGAAATCTTTACTTACTCTAAATCACAAATACTTGTTTTTTATTTTATTTTCGGAGACAGAGTCTCACTGTGTCACCCAGGCTGGAGTACAGTGGTGTGATCTTGGTTCACTGCAGCCTCCACCTTCCAGGCTCAAGCAATCGTCTTGTCTCAGCCTCCCGAGTAGCTGGGACTACAGGTGCCCACCACCACACCCGGCTAATTTTTGTATTTTTTTGTAGAAATGGATTTCACCATGTTGCCCAGACTGTTCTCAACATCCTGAGCTCAAGCAATCGGCCCACCTTAGCCTCCCAAAGTGCTGGGATTACAGGCGTGAGCCACCATGCCGAGCCCACAAATACTTGTTTTTTAAAAACAGCTTTACTGAGATGTAATTGACATAGTACAATTTTATAAGTCTGACAAATACATACACACATAAATCATCACCACATCAATGTGGTGAACATACCCATCATTCCCAACAGTTGTCAAAAGTGCTTCTGTGAAGTTCTTCCCTGCTGTCCCTCTGTCTGCAAGGTATCTACTGATCTGCTTTTCTGTTCCTTATTATATATTTGCATTTTCTAGATTTTTACATAAATGGTCATACAATATGTATTCTTATTTTTATCCGGGTTTTGTTTCATTATTTTGAGATTTATCTGTGTTGCTGGCTGTATCAGCAGTTCATTCCTTTTTATTCCATTGGATATATTCACAACAGTTTGTTTATTCATTCACCTGTTGATGGATATTTGGATTGTTTTCAGTTTTTAGCTAAATACCTGGGGGTGAAATGACTGCCATATTGTAGGTGTGTGTTTAAGAAACTGCCAAGCTGTTGTTCTTAAAACAGTTGTGCCTTTTTAAACTCCCACCAGCAGTGTGTAAGAGTTCCATTTGCGCCATATGCTTGCGAACATTTAGTATGGTCAGTCTTTCAATTAGCCTTTTTGGTAGGTGTGTAGTGATATCTCAGTGTAGTTTTAATTTGCATTTCCCTAATAACTAATGATGTTGAGCATCTTTTCTTATGAATCCTTTTTCTTTGCAACCGCTCTTTAGGGTTCTGTCCCCGGCCTTGCACCCCCCTCCTCAGGGTCCCATCCCCTGGCCTTGCACCCCCCTCCTCAGGGTCCCATCCCCTGGCTCCCACTCCTGCCTTTCCTCCCACTGGCGTCAGGATCCTGAGCCCGCTCCCGTCCTCCTGGCCCCATCTGGCTCCTGCCCTTGGCTCCTCTGAATCTTTGCTATATGTTATTTGTTGAAATACCTGTTCAAGTCTTTTGCCCTTTAAAAAAAATGGGTTTTCTCATCTCATTGAGTTTTGAGAGTTCTTTGTATTTTCTGGATACAAGTCCTGTTGGTTCATCCCCTCCACGCACAGTAAGGTGGATCTTGCTCTGTTGCCCAGGCTGGAGTACAGTGGCATGATCATAGCTCACCGCAGCCTCGAACACCTGGGCTCCAGCGATTTTCCTGCCTTGATTGAACAAAAACAAAAAAAAATTTTTTTTTTTCTTTAGAGATGAGTTCTTACGATGTTGCCCAGGCTGGTCTTAAACTCCTGGCCTCAAGTGATCCTCCTGCCTTGGCCTCCCAAATGCTGGGATTACAGATGTGAGCCCTGTAATTTGTAGGGTTAAGCCCTGCACAAGTCCTTTTTAAGATATATGCTTTGCAAATGGTTTCTGTCAGTTTGTGACTTGTCTTTTCATTCTCCTAACACTGTCTTTGAAGAACAAAAGTTTTAAATTTTGATAAAGTCCAGTTTATTAGTTGTTTTATGAATTGCGATTGTTTTTGGTGTCATATCTAAGAAATATTTGCCTAACAAGATTTTCTCTTGTGATTTCTCCTATAAGTTTTATAGATTTAGCTTTTACATCTAGGTTTGTTGTTCATTTTTCAGATTTTTATGTATGATGTGATGTAAGGGTCATTGTTAATTTTTCTCCCATGCCGACAGTTGTTTCAACATAATTTTTTGAAAAGTCTTTCCTTTCCCCACTTACTTGTCTGGTGCCTTTATAAAAAATCAAGTGACTGTGTATATAGATATATGGATCTTTTCTTGGACTCTGTTCTATTGATCTATGTCTGTCCTTTCTCCAAAACTTGGTCATTGGAATTTTACAGTAAACCTTGAAATCTGACAGTATAAGTCCTTTATGCTTTTGAAACTGAGAAAAGAGCCTGATATCCCATATCTGCTTAGTGGAGGGTTGAAAATTAGGGTATTCATATTTACAAATTACCAAATAAAAATTTAAAAGATAGTAAATAACTGTGGCTTCTTTGAGCACATGGGAAGGGATGAGTAGTTCCATCAAGTAAAGATTGTGATGTTTTAAGGAAGAAGTTGCTGTACTTGATAAGAAGAAAAAGATAAAGTCTGTGATAAAGACAGCAAAGTTCAGATATTTTAAAGTGATGGCAAGAAATAAAAAATAGAAACAAAAAATGTAGGATCTTTTAAAAGGAGCCAGTATAATAGAATAAAGAAGATAGAATAAGAAAGACTTTAGGCAGTGAGATTCTTAGAGTCTTAGTAAGTTTAAGCTGCAGCATCTTTACACGTGGGTTATTAGTGAACATCCCAAATAGTGCTGGGATTTTCATGTAAGTCAGTTATCTTCACACTTTTTCACTCCTTTTCATACCATGCATGGAATTTTAATGATAATCAATGTTGATGTTTTATGTAAGTAGATAAAGACCGACGTGCTGTTACAACAGAGGTCTGTTTGTTTAGATATTAACTAGTAGTAGGTAACGGTCAGCTGACTCATGGTGAGATCCATAACCTTAAGGGATTCTAGCTTAACTTATTCCTACCTATTTTTTTGAACTCCTTCAATGAATATGAATTCCTCCAATGAATTGACTGGCGTAGTCCTCTAATTTTTCTCTTCTTTGATGACTATTGTTTTAAAGTTCAGAGTTGAGTGAATTTTAACATAGGCTTTAACTATCTTTTTCTTCCCTTCCAGCATAGGAACTTTTTCCTTAAAACATCATAGCCTTTTCTTGACAGAACTACTCATCTTCTACCATGTGCTCAAAGGAACGTAGTTATTTACTATTTTCTAACATTTTAATTCTAGTTGAATGTATTTTCTTTACCCAGCTTTGTCTCTCTACTTACCCCTTCTTATTTTTTTGTCCATTTTTTAATAAAAATTGAAGTGGTTTTGTGTAAAAGACTCAGTCTAATTTTTCTTTGAACCTTAGTGCACTTGAAATTATAAAAAGAAATCTAAAGGTAGATGGAACGTATTTATGATCCTCTGAAAATAACTCCAACTCAAGTAATCATAATGAGCAGTATGGAAGGTTTGTAATATTTATTATTTCAGACATTTTATATTGTTAAATAGCTTGTGTCAGATTGCTTATCAGAGAAGACTTATAGGTAATTCAGAGGTTTTTTTTTTGGCCTCTTCAGGTGCTGTGCACTTCATGCAAAGCCTGACATGTGCATGAGCAGGGAAGATTTTTGTCTTTTTAAATCCACAACATAGAACTGAATTGAATTGTATTTTTATATGTTTTACACTATGGAGACTTTTGACAAAGGGAAAATAAGCATGTCTTTTTAAAAGTGTTTCTAACAAAATTGATTATAATATTTTTCATTTATTGAATGCCTACTATGTACCAAGCATTCACTGTGTGCTAAATATTCCACATGTATCTTGTCATTTATTCCCCAGAGCACTTCTGTGAGGCTTAGGGGTTTATTTGACTTCTTTAAGGATACATAGTTAATAAGTGGGAGAGTAAGAATTTAAGCCTAGGTATCACAGTAACTTCAAAGTCCTTACTCTTTCTGTTATATATAAGAAACACACGTACATAAACATATATATTAAGAAACATATTCATATATAAATATTGTATATACTATATTAAGACACGTGTAAATATAAGAAGAGACCAAAAGACTAAAGATCAGTGTTGCTTATTTTTTGTCCCTTAAAAAATTAGTGCTTAAAGAGCTTTTGTTTATGTGGGTTATATCTGTCAATATTTATTGTATTACAAATTAAAATTAAGAAAAATTTAAAATATTCACATAAAAAATAACAAAAGTCTCCGTAGTGTACAGCATATAACAAATATAATTGAATTCAGTTCTACATTGTGGATCTTTAAAAAACCCTTTGACAACATAGATAACAAGTTTTATGAAAAATAACTGTATGTTCCAAAACAAAATTTAGTGAGAAAATTGGCATTACATTACATTTTTGCAGATCTTTTAAATATCTGACTTAATAGAAGACAGCTGGATTCTCATCTCTCTCTCTGCATTAAATCTGTTGTGATATCACACACCACATAGCATCTGAAAAGCTCTACTATACACTTTATGAGAGGATCAGAGTGAAAAAGGCAAATAATACCTTATGAAAATAGTTTTGACTCTTCAGACTGGCCGAAGGTTCTCTGGACCACATTTTGAGAACTGCTGATCCATAAACACCACATATAGCAGCTTAAACTGTTTCTTTAGCATTTTCTGTACATCATACTTAACACTAAAAGACAAGACAGGATCACTTTCCACTGTGTTAGCCCTCTGCCAGCATTGATGCCATACTTACTTGTATAATGCCATGGAAGCAGAAGTTGTGGAGAAAAAAACTGATGACAGAATATCCAGTAAATGTTGGTTGGTGAGCTGAAGTATGGTTGCAAACAGAGGTCAGAATAACCACTTTAATGAAACAAAATTAGTGGACATCTGTTACTTGAAGGATGTGTGTGTGTGTGCTAAACTGGATATAAGAAACATTCTGGAGCAGATTCTGAGTTTTTAAATTATGGCTGCAAAGATGATGTTGAATGTTCTTATGTGAAAGACTGGTTGTGTTCATCAATCTTTACAACCATTCAGAGATGTAGACATTTTAATAGGGTGAGATTTAAATGCAAAATACAACATTTACTTGATGACAGAATAAACATTTGGTTAATGTTCAACAGTCTTTATTTTTTCCTCCCTAAATTGTAAAGTGAAATATTTTGAAGATGAGAATTATAGCATAAAATATCTTTGACCATATATATGATCCTTAGGTTTGTATTCTAAGTGGAGTTCTATTTTTATTTTATTTTTTTGTGACAGGGTCTCATTCTGTTGCCCAGGGTGGAGTGCAGTGGTGTGATCACAATTCACTGCAGTCTCGACTTCCCTGGGCTCAGGTGATCCTCCCACCTTACCCTTCTGGGTAGCTGGGACTACAGGGACACACCACCACACTTGACTAATTTTTTTTGTATTTTTTGTAAAGACGGGGTTTCGCCATGTTGCCCATGCTGATCTTGAACTCCTGGGCTCAAGTGATCCGCCCGTCTCTTCCTCCCAAAGTGCTGGGATTACAGGTGTGAACCACCATGCCCGGCCCTAAATGGAATTCTAAGGAAGGCTTTAGATTGTATAAATTCAGAACACAGTTTTATGAATCTAAGATTAAATAATTGTGGAATGATTTGGAGAGACTAGAGAAGAGAAATAAACATATTGTGATTCTTAAAACAGATCTTGTGAGAAGAATTGGAGAAGTTCTGGACTTTTAACTTAGTGAAGAAGGAACCCAAATAGTGTTACTGTTATAGGATATGTTACAGTCATTATGAAGAGAACCCTGACCAGTTCTCATTTTCCAAGATAGAATTTATAGAAATTTACTTCTCTGTAGCAAGGATAATTTAGATCAGCTTGTTAAAACTTTTTTTTTTTTTTTAAGATGGAGTCTCACTCTGTCACCCAGGCTGGAGTGCAGTGGTGGGATCTTGGCTCACTGCAGCCTCCGCCTCCTGGGTTCATGCGATTCTCCTGCCTCAGCCTCCCAAGTAGCTGGGATTACAGATGCGTGCCACCATGCCCAGCTAATTTTTGTATTTTTTGGTAGAGATGGGGTTTCACCATGTTGGCCAGGCTGGTCTCCAACTCCTGACCTCATGATCTGCCTGCTTTGGCCTCCCAAAGTGTTGGGATTACATGTGTGAGCCACCACGTCCCAGCCAACTTTTTCTTTTAACCACAATGAATTGTATACCCTAGAACAGATCAAATATATTGTGAATTTTTCTTCCCTTGGAGATTTTAAGAAATATTGTTGGTCTCCAAAATAATTAATACCAGGACTTGGCTGGGCGTGGTGGCTCATGCCTGTAATCCCAGCACTTTGGGAGGCCGAAGCAGGCGGATCACCTGAGGTCAGGAGTTCGAGACCAGCCTGGTCAACATGGTGAAACCCTGTCTGTACTAGAAATAGAAAATTTAGCCAGGCGTGGTGGCACACACCTGTAATCCCAGCTACTCGGGAGGCTGAGGCAAGAGAATCGCTTGAACACGGGAGGTGGAGGTTGCAGTGAGCTGAGATGTTGCACTCCAGCCTGGGCGACAAGAGTGAAACTCTGTCTCAAAAAAGAAAAAAAATTTAGGAAACCCTGAAGAGTATGAACTTCATATTAATATTAACTTGATAACAATATGAGCAGTTATTTTGTGTTGGAAACTGTTCTCAGTGCTTTATATGTATTAACTCATTTAATCTTACAGCAGTCCTTTGGGGTGGGTATTATTTTATCCTCATTTTACAGATGAGGAAACTGAGGCATGAGGAGGTTAATTTACTTGTTCAGGACTACATAGCTGAAGGGAAGAACTTGGATTCCAATCCAGGCAGTCTTGCTCCAGAGCCTCTATTCTTAATCACAAAGCCATGTCTTTTCCCATATATGTGGACATTGACTCTTTTATTTTGCTGAAATTATACTAAGAATAGAAACTTTGATTTGGGTTGTATATAACTAATTTAGAAAAAAGTAACACCAGCTGTTTTCCTTTGGAAATAGCCTAAGTTATTTCTTCATTTACAAACCTAAAAAAATTTATTTTACATTACATGATAACAAAATATAAAGTCAGTCTGTAGTAAATTATTTTATTTCTTTTTAGATTTCTTCCGTAGTTAACTCCTTTGTCTACCCAAGCATCTACATAAACTTTTCTTCCTATATCTAATACTCATTTGCCCACTCCTCAAGGGAGACAACCCAGCGATTCTACCATTTACTATATCGGAAAATATAAGCTCTCTGGATACAGTCCCTTTCATCAGAGTCAAGAATGACTTCTTGTGGTTTGAAAACCTATATAAACCAAAGATGAATTATATGCACTCTACATATCCAGAATACAGTGGTGGAGAAGGAATAGGAAAACAACAATAAAAGGTGTTATTCAGAAAAGAGGATCATGGGAAACTCAGTAGTCACTAGTCCATATTGATCATAAAATCCTGCTGGATAGGAGTGGCAGAGACTCCTTGGCAGAGTAATAAGTCCTTTTAATCTGCTCTTTGGGAAGATTTTCATTGTCCTTTATGGTCTTTCAAGGAATCTTACCTTGTCCAGTATCCTCAATGGCCACATCTTAGATTGATATTGATAAAGATGCCCTTTCTGGGAAATGCACAGTTTTTACAGCTCTCTTCGTTGATAAGCCTTGGGGAGTATTTTAGAAACTTAAGAGACTTTTGCAGTTTAGACTCTTTCACCTCTCACCCTCCCGTATAGTTACCTTAAAAATTTTAATTTCTAGACTTTTTGCTCCTTTGGGTAATTAGAGCCAAAGGACCTGCCCAGACACTTTTTTTTTTTTAGTGTGAAGACTGCCATTTATACTTTACTTACCTCAGGGATATCTTGTTTTGGTGCCATGGAACATCTTTAACAGTCTGGTGAAGCCTATGCATCTTTCTCAGAATAATGTTTCAAAATTCATAAAATACAGGAGTTGGGTAGGGGGAGGGAGGGCATCAGGAGGAATAGCTAATGGATGCCAGGCTTAATACATAGATGATGGTTTGATCTGTGCAGCAAACCACCATGGCACGTGTTTACCTATGTAACAAACCTGCACATCCTGCAAATGTACCCCTGAACTTATAGTAAAAATTGGAAAAAAATCATAAAATACAAAAGGTTAAAAATAAAACCAGTTAATTATATCAAAATACAGTTATCAAAATATTAACTTTGTGACATAGTAATATATACGTTTAAAATAACACATTGAACAAAAGATCTAGTGACAAATCTAAGAAAGTCAGTTTTGAAGTAGTTGATGAGTTTAAATAAAAATTTTAGATTTCTGCAACATTTCTCATTGGTTATATTTGTGATTTTTATTGGTGGCGGAGTTACAGATACTATTAATGTTACTGTGATTTGTTGTCTACTGTCATACTTAAAGGAAATGCTAAATTTTGGTCACAAGTTAGTGGAAATAAAGAAGATATTTTCCTTCATCCAAGTTATTTGACCTCTTTTAGTTCCTAAGGAAAAGGTGGCTTTCGTGAGGCCTTCTGAAACAGTAGTCTGGGTGGAAAGACAACACCTTAACACTACCTTTGTGTGGTAAGGTATCAGTCTTCTCTACTGCTGATGCTGTAGTTTTGTAGCTACATTCACCTACCTCGGTTTGGACTTCAGAAGCACTTGGTTTTTTCAGCCTTGCAAGACTTCAGATTATAGGACTCTTAGCTGAAATTGCAGGACAAGGGCAGGCAGTACCTATCTTAGCAAATCTGTACTTTCTCTGTCTCTTCTTGTAACTCTCATCAAAGTTTATTTCTCTTTTAGGACTTCACTTTAAATGGCGAGAAAGGGCCAACACATGCCAACATTCTAAATTTTTCCTGCATTTCTGTTTTTGCACTAGCCTCAGTTGGCATATGGCTTGCTTTTCAAATTCCACAGATAACAGTTCGACCAAATTCTTTGTCCAGCTTTCCAACCGTCAGTATCGGAATTTATTAACTCATTAATTCATTTTTAAGAGAGTGTGCTATTTTAGGTTATGTTACTTGTGTCACCACACTGCCATGTCCTAAATTCTCTATGTTAGGAACTACATTCATCTGCTAATAGAGACTCTTTTATAGTAGTTAAATACATTAAAAGTCTGTAGGGTAGGCAGTCTGCGGATGGGATGGCAGCTTCACAATCTACTTCACAAAAAAAAATCAGGGACCCAGACTTTTTCTGTTTCCATATGCTCAGTGTCTGGCTTCCATGTTCAGGATCATCTTAGGATCCAAGATGACTGCTAGAGCAATAGTTAATTCTGTCCACATTCCAGAGGGCAGGCAGGGCAAAAGGTGCAATACCATCCTGAATAAAATTGGGATTTATTCCTAAGGTAAAAGGTAAGAACAGCTATTAAGTGGCAATAGGAGTCTCTGCCATAGTCCCTGCTTCTGGTTGCTTTGGGTGTTGAAACGCTGTAATAGGAGTGATAGCACATATTGACCCAAAGAGATGCATGAGATCAGAATAATTCAAGAACCAGTCCTGTGGTAATTACAAGAATTTCTCCTGAGTTCTAAGTTGCTCAGTTTTTTATGTGCCGCAGGTCTTAATATGAAATGCCACATGCCGGGAATGAAGTGGGAGGATTCAGTAACATTTGGGTCACAACATTGTTACCCTCATTATTCTTACTCTTTTTATTTTCTTTTGTGTCTTACTCTTACCTCCATTTAGGGAGCCAACAATATCTCTACCCATTTGCCCCCCTTTTTAATACGGTTGAAACTTGAAAAACTTTCTGAGTAAGCCTTTGCTACACTTTGGGAATTAGGAAGGTTGCAGAGGTAGGCCACGCAGTGTACTAAAATAGCTAAAAAGCATACATGGGATCATATGAGTGTCCCTGTTTCATAAAGTGGGATTAAAACCCCCCTGTTATGACTCAGTTTTGAGTTGTTATAGCCTGATCCTGATGCTCCTTATCCTTTATTCTGTATGGAACTTCTTTTAAGTAATAGTTACCATCATAGATTTAAGAACTGTAGACATAAATTCTTCTCTATGCCTTGCTTTCTCCCACAGGTAACAGTATATGCTTTTCATCTTACTTCCATATTCTCATTTTCTTTGTTATTCTGGTAGAATGGTTTCTTTTCCTGTGTAAAGCTGCCTGTCAGTCTGTGCTCTGAGTCATACTTTTTTCTGTCTTATCAAAGACATCAAACCTATGAGTACCCTTACCTTCTGCTACTTAGTACTCTCACCTCTTTCTTTTAACTTTTGAACTTGTTACAGTCTTAACTTGTTTGGGGAGGAGCACACGCATACCTTCATTGGACAGTTACTATTTCAATCATGAAAGTTCCTTCTTTCAAGGAGATCAGAATCTCGTGGGAGAGGTGGATAAAGATAATTACAGTTACATATAAATTCTGTGATATGAGTGTTTATACTCTGCTTTAGGAATAATAGCTCCTTTAGCTTAGGAGATGGAAGATGGAAAGAGGGGATTGACCAGGCTTTCTGTAGTGGGAGATGTTTGGTCTTGAAGTAGAAGCCAGCCAGGCAGACAGAGAAGGAAAGGACATTCCAGAAAAGAAGGCCCTTATTCCTTATCCAGTTACTATGTTATTTTTCAGATAACTTGTACCTGGCATGGTATTAGATAGCATCAGAAGTACTAATGTATGGTCACTGTCCTGAGTGGTTGGGGGAGAGGAGGTGAGGGTAGAAAGCTTAGTCATATGATTCAACTATGCATGTGAAACAACATGTCAGTTGCCAAACTGAGGTTGTAATTGCCCTAGGAATTTAGAGAAGGATTAATGAAGGATTAGTAAAAGCTAAAGTAGTTGAAAATGAGGAATTTGGATTCAGTATAGTAGGAGTTAGGGAGCCATTGAAAGTTTTTAGGCATAATGACATGAAAGCAGTGTTGATAGGTTTCTCTTGGAGTGTATGCATGGACTGGATATGATTAGTAGGGAGGAGTGGTTGAGACATCAGAGTCCAGGAAGCCAGCTAGGAAGCTTTTGGAATGAGGTGAGGTAATGAGGGCCTGACATTTCTTAACCAGATTTCCATAACCAGATTCCTCAGAGCCTCCCGTGCTGTTTTTAAATTTACCACCATCTGTTCTCGTATACAAGTGGACTTCTGTCATCACCATTCCACTAATAAGTTTGTTTGTTTCTTTTTTTTTTTTTCCCCTTTTTTGAGACAGAGTCTCGCTCTGTCGCCCAGGCTGGATTGCAGTGGTGCAACCTTGGCTCACTGCAACCTTCATCTCCTGGGTTCAAGTGATTCTCCTGCCTCAACCTCCCAAGTAGCTGGGATTACAGGCATGTGCCACCACATCCAGCTAATTTTTGTGTTTTTAGTAGAGACGGGGTTTCACCATGTTGGTCAGACTGGTCTCAAACTCCAGACCTCAGATGATCCACCCGCCTCGGCCTCCCAAAGTGTTGGGATTACAGGCGTGAGCCACCGCACCCGGCCTAATAAGTTTGTGTCTAAAGTTACTGGTGATCTGGCCAAACCTAGTGGTCATCTTTTGTGCTCTCCATGCTTGATGGAGAACCACAGTAGCCACCAGCCTACGTACCAACAATGGGGGCGCTTTTTGCTTCACTACCAAGAATGCTGTATATAAAATTTAAGAAATTGCAAACAGAACAGAAGCCCCACTTTTTTAGAGTTTAAATTTGAGATGTTTTTATAGTGTACTTAAAATTTGCTCTTGCGGAACTGATGAATATAAGCACAGTGGAATAATTTTTGCACATGATGGCTTTGAAGACTAGGGTCCTTTTTCTTTCCAGTCTATTTAAATCTTCACTTAGCTGAAGTTCTTCAGCCAAGTCAATCTTCACTTAGCTGAAGACTTAGCTAAGTTCTTCCTTCTTTACCCTCAAGGCTTTAGTCCATGTTGTTTATTCTTTTCCTGAACCTTCATAGCACCCAGAGCTCAGCTGTGTACTTTTATTCAGTTCTTTGTTGTGTCTGAACTTCTTTATTGGATTATAAGTTCCTGGAGGACAGGAATTTTACCACACTTCCTATGTGTGTATTTTTATTTTGTTTTATTTTTTACTCTAACATAGCTCTTTACACATATATAATTTATGCATCCTTGTTAAATATATAACACATAGTAAATACCTGTATTACTGAGATTCTTATAAAGTCTCATTACTGGCACTGATGGAAGGGAGCAGAAGGCAAAGATGGTTCTCAGTAGGGAGCACCTGCAATAACAATTATATTCCAATTTGTAATATGGTTTTGTATGAAAATGCATGTAACTGGCTGCTTTGGGAATTTGAACAAAATAAAACTCCACTCCATGGAGACTTGATATGAGGTAAATTGGATGACAGCATGGTATAAAATAGCCAATCTTTATTGAATGAAATGTGAATAATAATATAAGCAACTACTCTTATTACCAATACAAGTAGTTAACATTTGTTGAATACTTACTACTTGCCTGGCACTGTTCTGAATACTTTACATCAGTGAGGTGGGAACTATTTAAATTTTTTCGTTTTACAGATGAGGTATGTTTAGCAAAACTACCAGACTGGGTATCAGGAGATCTGGGCTCTCTTTTTCGTACTACTGCTAACTACCTGTGTGAAATTGGATGAACTTTAACTGCAGTTTTTCGTTACTGAAGGGATTAGTCTCTGATCTCTAGGGTACTTTCTCTACTGTTTTGACATTGTGTGATCTCTAAATTATCCTATCTTCTTCTTCTGCAAGTCCCTATAACTTCTTGCTGGGAACAGGCATTTCTGGTTGAGATTGTAGAGTAGGATAGTAAGTTTTTTTTTTGTTTTGTTTTGTTTTTAAGATCTCTGAAGATGCTATGTAGATGAATTTAAAGTTCAGGTTCAGAGGAATGTGTACAATAGAGATGGAGGGAATTTGAGAAAATGAGTAAGGTAAAATTATGGATCAACATATCTGAAAATCAAGAGGACTCAATTTACTGGCAGTGCAGGTAGAATCCTCGTGGTTGTCTTCTGATTTATAATTGCTTTTGCTTAATGTGGTATACTTTATAGTGCATTAGTGCCCTCCCAAGATACTCCTAGACTAATATTATTAACCAGCACTTACTGAATATTTTTGTGCATGTTTTAACACATTTAATTTTCAAAGTAATATTTTGACCTTAAGTACTGTTGTTGCATTTTACAGATGAGAAAACTGGGAGGTAGAGGTAATTAACATCTTCACAGTTCTGCAGCTTATAACTGTTAGAATCAGTGCTTAGACTCTGGGTCTTCCTTACCCCAAACTTCCTGTTCTTTATTATTCTCTGTTGCCTCCAAGTTGTTCAAATCCTATACATAATATTCAAGGTTGCTTTTTGTCAGGAGCCATTTGGAATGAAGGGGCTATATGGGATTTTCATAGCTACAAATGTTTTCTTTTGACTTTTAAGTCAAAAGAAACCTTTAAGTTTTTTTTTTTATTTTGTTGTCCTTTTTTCCATTATTTTGGTATCACTTAGAAGTCTTTTCATTCTTCTCTACTTTATTGTCAGTCATTATTCTTGCTGCTTTGATCCCAGAATAGAAGGGCTTATATCCTCTGCTGAAAGTTAACAATTCCAGTGTGAAGTGTCAAGCCTTGTTTCTATATTCTTATCTTCAATTCTTAGAGCAGCTTTCTCCCTTTTCGAGGATATGTGTTAACCTGGCAGATTTAGTTTTCTTTCTTTGTGTGGTAATAGTCTGAATTTTTCAGCTTTGGAGAGAAATACACTACAGAATTCAAATCACTGGACGTTTGCCCAAACCTGTCTTTTAGTTTTTAATGCTTCTTTTCTTGCTGACCATTTATGTGATTTAATGCCTTATATTCTGTACTCCCACAATTTCAAGTTAGTTTTTGTAAACCTGTTCCTTGACTTGTTTTTTTAAAAAAGTAACTCCCTGGTACTGCCTATTTTATTTTTCTCTCACTCATCAGTGTCCTTGACTTTGCATTCCTTTTTTCGGTCAACTCCCCCAGCTAGCTTGTCTCCTTGCTATTCTTGTATACCCTGCTTTACTCTTCCTACCTCCTACCTGCATAAACTCTACCTTCTTTCCTTCATGCAGATTCCTGTGCCAGTTTCTCAGTTACTTCTCTGACCTCTTGCCTCCACCTTACTTTTTGGTAATTTGTTTTTATGACTCTCCTAAAATTTGTGTAAAAGAAATGCCAGAGGTACATTTTAAGCTTTTAACGGCTTGTGGTGGTGGTGAGTAAAAGAGTTGGGCTGCAGCTGGGTTTTTCTTACCAAGATCCTGTTGCCCTCTTAAAGAAACAGGCAGCGATTTTTAGAAAGATTGGCATCAGAACCACTTTGTTTGTCTATATTGTTCAGTATTTTAAACCATTTTAAAACCAAGTTTGTTATGTTTTGGTGAGGAAAAAATTAAGAAAAGATTGGAAATGTTGATCCCTTAAATATTTGGTTTGCTCATTAACATACTCAATCTTTTTCCTCCAGATGTAACTCAGGCTTTCCCTCACTTTGGAACTCCTAGATTTGTGAATATTGGATATTTTGAGAAGCAGGGGTTCTTTCCTTGATATTGACTAAGGAGTCTATTTACCTTCAGGATGACATCTGAACTGGAGAGCAGCCTAACATCTATGGACTGGTTACCACAGCTCACCATGAGAGCAGCCATCCAAAAATCTGATGCTACACAAAATGCACATGGAACAGGAATTTCTAAGAAGAATGCACTCCTTGACCCAAATACAACTCTGGACCAGGAAGAAGTCCAACAGCACAAAGATGGGAAACCTCCATACAGTTATGCCAGCCTCATTACATTTGCAATTAATAGCTCACCCAAAAAGAAAATGACTTTAAGTGAAATTTATCAGTGGATTTGTGATAACTTCCCGTATTATAGAGAGGCTGGCAGTGGTTGGAAGGTAAGGATTTTATTTAAATTATTACTTTTATGAAGTAAGCAATGATAATGTTGATTTCTACTGAAAATAAAGCTTTGTGAAGGCTCATGTAATTGAATATGAAATTTTGATCTCTAGTGATTTTTAGGATGTCAAAAAGTTTTTAGCTTAGATGAATAATTTTATTTTTGGTAGATTATTAGTGTGTTGAAGCTTGATTATGTTATAGGACTGATGTAGCATAAAGTAAGAGCAGGGATAATGTAGCGTTCACTGGAAACCATACCTGCGGTTCAGGTGAGTTGACAGTAAGCCTAAAGTGAAAAACAACATAGTATTGCAACTAGTACTAACTGTCTTTATCAGTCAAGATTTTTTTTTTTTTTTTTGAGACGGAGTCTCGCTCTGACGCCGAGGCTGGAGTGCAGTGGCACGATTTTGGCTCACTGCAAGCTTCGACTTCCGGGTTCACGCCATTCTCCTGCCTCAGCCTCCTGAGTAGCTAGGACTACAGATGCCCGCCACCACGCCCAGCAAATTTTTTGTATTTTTAGTAGAGATGAGATTTCACCGTGTTAGCCAGGGTGGTCTCGATCTCCTGACCTTGTGATCCACCCACCTTGGCCTCCCAAAGTGCTGGGATTACAGGTGTGAGCCACCGTGCCTGGCCAAGATTTTTTTTTTTTTTTTTTTTTAAATTAGAGACAAGGTCTTGCTCTGTTACCCAAGCTCGAGTGCCTGAGCACGCCACCATGGCCAGCTAATTTTTAAATTTCCTGTAGAGATGGGGCCTTGCTCTGTTGCCCATGCTGGTCTCGAACTCCTGGCTTCAAGTGATCCTCCTGCTTCGGCCTGCCAAAGTTTTGGGATTACAGGTGTGAGACACTGTGCCTGGCCAAGACATTTTAAAAAATATTTATCTTGAAAGAATTTTAGATTATCGGAAGAGTTGCAAAAGCAATACAGAAGGTTCCCATGTATACTTTATCAGCTTCTTCTAATGTTAACATCTTACATAACCATAGTACAATTATCAAAACTAAGAAATTGACTGAGCATGGTGGCTCATGCCTGTAATCCCAGCGCTTTGAGAGGTGAAGGCAAGAGGATTGCTTTAGGACAAGAGTTTGAGACCAGCCTGGGCAATATATGTTGCTCATGATTAGATGTTTTCTTGTAATTAGAATGAGGTAATACATTTTTGGGAAGAATAATACAGATATGGCCTTTTGTGCATAACATATCAGAGGATAGATAATGTAAGTATGTCTTAATGGGAATGTTAACTATGATTCTTTGGTTAAGGGGAGGTCTGCCAGGTTTCTTCATTATAAAGTTTACTATTTATCACTTTGTAAATAATAATATGTTTTGGGGGGATGCTTTGAGCATATGCAAGTACAGTAAGTCCTCAACTTTGATAGGTTCTTGGAAACTGACTTTAAGCAAAACAACATAAAATGAGACCAATTTTTTTCCTCATCAACGTTATAACGAAATGATGTTATTTGAAGACATGCTATACTTTTGTTTGACTTAATGTTGCAGTTTCAAGAACCCCATTAGTAGTGCTAAATGAAGACTTAACTGTACTTTATTTCTTAAACCTTTATCCATTAATTTTAGCATTCATTGGTAGGTTATAAGTGTAGCAATTATTACTCTCTCCCCTCTCCTCCCCTCCCACTCCCCCTCCCCCTCCCCTCCCCTCCCCTCCCCCCCCTTTTTTTAAGACATAGTCTTGCTTTGTTGTCCAGGCTGGAGTGCAGGGGCACCATGTTGGCTCACTGTAACCTCCGTCTCCTGGGTTCAAGCAATTCTCCTGCCTCAGCCTCTCGAGTAGCTGGGATTACAGGCACCCACCACTGCGCCTGGCTAATTTTTATATTTTTAGTAGAGACAGGGTTTCACCGTGTTGGCCAGGCTGATTTCGAACTCCTGACATCAGGTGATCCACCTGCCTCAGCCTCCCAAAGTGCTGGGATTACAGGTGTGAGCCACCGTGCCTGGCCAGTTGTTACTGTTTTTTAATGGTGATTGTCTCTTTTCCTTAATTCCTTCGACATTTATTAATTGATATTCTTCTGAAAAGATGAGTTGTTCCTTTAGTCCCTTTTATTCATTCAATCATTTATTTATAATAGTATGCACTCATAGATATTTATTCTTTGTGCTATTGTTGTCATTCAGATTGTGCAACTTTGGCCACTGGGAGCTCTTACAGGCTGGCCCCATACTTCTGTTTGCTTAGCACTTTCTTTTTGGCACCTTGAGATGTTCCAGGGCTATATTGTATCTTCCTTGCCCCTGGAATCAACCATTTCTTTAGGGAGACTTTTGAGGTACTAGCTAATTTATGTTTTACAACAAATAATTCAACTTCCTTTTTTTAAATTTTTATTTTAAGCTTTATTTTGTTTTTAGACAAAGTCTTGTTCTGTCAGCCTGGCTGGAGTTAGTGATATGATCCTAGCTCACTGCAGCCTCAAACTCCTGGGTTATAGTGGTCCTCCTGAATAGCTAGGACTATGGGTGCGTGCTGCTATGCCCACCTGGCTAATTTTTAGGGTCTTGCTATGTTGCCTGGACTGGTCTTGGCCTCAAGTGATCTGCCTGCCTCTGCTTCCCAAAGTGCCGGGATTACAGATGTGGGCCACCGCTTTCTTTTGTCTCTGCACATGTTATATTCATATGCTTACATAGGAATTAACAAGTCGTGTGCTATGTGGGGTGTGTGTATACATGTAGAGGAAGGGAGTTATAGGGCTTTAGGTCTATCATCAGATGGTAGTTACTCTTTAGTTTCTCTTAGGCCTTGCTGCTTCAACACTTTTGCCTTTTTCATTTGACTGGATTTATTAGAGACATTTGCTGATTTACCATGCACCAAGGATGTGCTGTGCATGATTCCCCTGTAAGGGAGGGGATTGTGCCTCACTGAAGTTTTTGTATCTCTTTCTCATACCTTAGCACACAGTGCTTCCATTTAGTAAGCTTCAATAAGTGCAGTTTGAATGAAAGCATGAATCTTGGTCCCAATCTACCTTTTTAGCTTTATTTTTTGTACCTTCCTTTCATATGCTTCTCGCCATTCCAGCCTACTAGCTGTCCCTGTAAGTAAGCACATCTGTTTCCTTCTTGCTTTTGTTTTTCTTTTATTTCTCCTTGGACCTTGTCTCTTTTGCCGCCCCCCCCCCCCTTTTTTTAGTTGATATTGCCCTATTATTTCAGCTCATGTATTATTTCTTATCTCCCGATAGAATCAGTCTCTTGTGTTACCATTTGCTTTATTAATAATAGTATTATAAACTTAAGAGTTTTTGTGTTCAGAAATCTTGTTTCATTAGTTTTTGTTTCTGTACTCAGATACTCAAATGATAGCTGCTTTTATTATTTTCTGTCTGCCGGGCACTATACTAAGTGCCATCATTGTCTCTTTAGGTCACACAATAGCCTTATGAAGTAGGTACTATTATTTTCCAAATTTTAAAGGTAAAAAAACTAAGGATTAGAGAAGTAACTTTGTAGAGTTTCTCAGCTAGAGAATGATAGAATCAGGATTTGGTACCAGACTTGGTAGATGTAGAGATTTTTTTCAATGCTCATGTTCTTAACCATTACACAAGATGCATAATTCTGCAAAAACTATATTAAATACTTACTAAATTTGATTTTCCCGGATAAACTCCCCTCAACTGGCTGACTCAGTATGAGAAGTGATTGTTAACAGTATATTTTGGATAGGAGTCTACCCTAACAGAATGTTTCAGTGGAGGATATACCTAATAAAACTTGAATGAAATGTGAATCAATGCATCATTTTAAGCAAGTGGTAGTGGCCCTATTTAAGCTGTGCTTTCTGGCTTTACCCCTCGGTACTGTAGACTTTTTTTGTCAAGATTTAGCCTGAGAAAAGGCTAGAAAATTTTGATAAACCTGTGTGGCAATGAAAACACATGATGGCTAGGGAGTAGAAATGGCTACAATTTGAATATGTGGCTTAGAAAGTCAAATAAGAATTCATGGGTCCGTATCATTGATTGTAAACCTAAGTGCCTTTAGGTGCCAGATGGGTGACGTAAATGGGGAAAGCAAAAAAGGTGCCAGACTAAAGAGTGTGTTTAATGTAAAAGGAGCAACTATGTTCTAGTCAGTTACTGCTTTTTAGGGCACATGGCAGATCTTCCAGTCTACCCTGCTCCCCAAGAAAAGGGAAATCTGGATTTTGTGTGTAATTTTCAAATTTTTAACTGTTGTCAACTAATTCTGATTTTCATGAATCTCTGCAGGCCAGATATAAGTCTTGTGTCTGGGTTCAGCCTAGGGAGTACTAATTTGGAATCTCTGGTCTACATGATATCCTCCCCTTTTCTGCTATTTTTTTTTTTTTTTTTTTTTTTGAGATGGAGTCTCGCTCTGTTGCCCAGGCTGAAGTGCAGTGGTGTGATCTCGGCTCACTGCAAGCTCTGCCTCCTGAGTTCAAGTGATTCTCATGCCTCAGCCTCCCGAGTAGCAGGGACTACAGGCGCATGCCTCCTATGCCCAGCTGTTTTTTTGTATTTTTAGTAGAGATGGGGTTTCACCATGTTGGCCAGGCTGGTTCTAAACTCCTGACTTCAAGTGATCCGTCTACCTTGGCCTCCCAAAATGCTGGTATTACAGGTGTGAGCCACCGTGCCTGGTCCTCAGCTGATTTCGTCTTTCATTTGATAATGTGAAAAGGATTTATTTATTATCTGCTCTTGTGAAGCAGTATGCTAGGCTTTGGCAGTACTAGGAAGCGTAGCACAGGGCCTAAGGGAGCTTACAATCTTTATTGGATGAGAAAAATACATATAAACAAGTAATTATTATGCTGTGTAAAAAGCTGTGTAATAGAGGAATCCAGAGTGCTGTGCTATAAATAGTTGACTAATTGGGCACACGTACTGTGTGTAAACTATAAAAATATCCATTGTGTATGTGACCTAGTAAAAAGTGTTAAATGAAGGGTACAGTTAGTGAGTTTATGGGGAGTATGATAATCTAAATTGAGTGGTACAGAGAGTAAATGCCACTAGAGTACAAGGAAGTGGGGAATCATTAGATAACCATTGAGGGAAGTGGGACTTGAGCTGTGTTTTGAAGAACAGTTAAGATTTGTGGAGGTGTTTTTCAAAGTTCAAGTGTTAAGAAGCACTTGGTTATAGTGGTTTGCAGTAGAGAGTGTGATAAGAGTCAGAATATGGAGATCCTATGAATATATGAATGCCAAACTGAAGAGCTTGGTCCAAATTTAAGGAATAGCATATAAAGTTCGAATACTGTTTTCCTCATTAACTTGTCTGGCTTCATTTTTGATGACATCTACCTGAGAATGCCAAATCCATTCTGCTAATATTCCTTGCCGATAGCCAGCCCAAGTCATGGATCTAAAACTGTTTTAGATGTAGTGATACAGTTTCAATGGGAAGAAATAGAGAACTAATGGGTAGAGAAGGATGATGTTGCTCTTAGAAATAGAAGATCCTGAGAGAGATGATCTGGTCCTATCTACTGCTTTAGGCAGACTTTTAATATTTCCAGAGATTGCTATTAAAGTTTCCTTTACCCAGTTTTTAAGTATTTGGTGCCTAGCACATGGCATGATCACTTTTAATTTTATTTTTACAAACAGAAATATTTTGAACACTTCGAGTGGAGACAGATGGAACCTAGTTTATCTTCTCCTTTGCACAGGCCTTTTTCTACTTTACTTCCCATTCACTCTCCTTAGATTTGTTTAGAACACTTCAGCAATCTGCTGCTAACTCTTCTTCAGGTATGGAGGAGATGGGTCGTGGGAAAATGGGAGGTCACTTAGAACTTGTGAAGTTAGCTTGTATTGGTTGAAGAGAGGTTTGGAGAAAGATCTTAAAGTGACTGTCACCACCTTTCCGGAAATGCAGAGTCAACTTATGCAACACAGAGGACAATATGTTGCCACTGTTGCTTAAAAGGACTCAAATAGAATTTTAGTAAACTCCCTTTCATTTTGTGTCAGGGCCTTGAAGGGAGATTACATATTAAAAATACCTCTTTGGATATTCCATAATTGAATGATTTTGTATTCTGAACTAGAGGAAAAGGAATTAAATTTTCAGGCTCTGTGCAATGGGGGCTCGTGGCCCATGCCTATAATCCCAGCAGTTTGGGAGGCCAAGGCAGGAGAATCACTTGAGACCGGCCTGGGCAGCATAGTGAGACCCTGTCTCCACAAAATAAAAAATAAAAAAGAAATTAGCCGGGCATGGTAGTGTGTCCCTGTGGTCCCAGCTACTTGAGAGGCTGAGGTGGAAGGATTGCTAGAGCCCACGAGGTTGAGGTTGCAGTGAGTTATGATCATGCCACTACACTGCAGCCTGGTGACAAAGTGAGACCCTGTCTCCAAAAGAATAAAATAAAAAATAAAATTTCATGGTATTCACTTTGAGGAAAGTTAACTTATTAAGTTGTTGAAGTTTAGGAAAATTTAAGAAAAATACAAAAGTGGTGTGTGGGTGTATTGTGCTACTTTTTGTGTGGGTAAAAAAGGAATAATGTTATACATTATGTGTTTGCTCATTGTTGTGAAAAGAAATTTAGAAATTTAAACTAGAAATGTATTTAATATAATTACCTCTAGGGGATAGGTGGGAGCCAAGGCGGAAAGGATGTGGAAGGAAATAAGATTTTGAGTGTATCTTTTTATATAGTTTTAACTTTTGAACGCATGTACATGTTTTACATATTTAAAAAAAATCAAAAGGGATGAAAAAAGGAAACCCTCAAAGAGAATGCAAGCAGAAACAAGCCTAACAGTGTTTTGAATTAATAATGTGATCACACAGAAAAAAGCAAATTGAAGAAACTTTTGGTATATACCTTATATACCTTCATGGCATACATTCCAAGGCCAAAAATAGTTACAAAGAAATCATCAACTTAGTAGATTTGTGTTCGGTAGTGGAACTTCAGTAGAGGTAGTCTCTATCTCCAAAAACCCCTAGGAAAGAAGCTGGGAGGGAAGAAGTTAGAAAGTTGAGAGCAATTCTGAAACCATTTTAGGTAGGGTAGAACAAATGAATACTTATATTGATTTTTGGGGGGACCTATGGGGACAGAAACCAGGACTCACAGAAGAAAGAATGGATAAGAATGTAGCAGTTGGTTGGATTGGAGGTGGCAGTTTAAACTCAGCTTTAAAATAAAAATCACATAGAATGCTTTTAAAATTAGAATTGTCAGGTCACTACTCCAGAGATTTTAAATTAGGTGCCTTGGATAGAGCCTAGGAATCTGCATTAAAATAACATTTCAAGTAATTCTAGAGCAGATAAACTGTAGTTTTGAGAAACTGCTTTTGGGGATGGTGTTTTTAAGGCCAATCAGCATGACTTCATCATATTGATTGATTAGGTGATTAAAAAAATCACCTAATTATTTCTGCCTCTCTACTTCACCAACTTCTTTTCTTGGGGTTGTGAGAGATGGGGACTACCCAAGCTGTACAGAAGTAACCTCTTTTCTTTGTGGGTTTTATGTGTATGTACAAGTCTTGGCTTTCGTATCTCAGTGTTTTTACATTCTAAATAGGTTTTTGATGTCTTTTTTCCAACAGATGTGATTACCCTTTGAAAAACATTGTATCCTAGCTTTTGGGTTAAAAGACAAGGTTCCTACCCTCATGGAATCTGTTTACATTTTGGTAGAGAATACAGCATGGAGGGGGAAGACCATTAAACAAACAATTGCACATGTGATGAGAAATTCAGGATGACGAAGTTTATTACAGTGGAACTTAACTAATCTGTGAACACCAGAAAGGGCTTCCCTAAAGAACTGAAGTTTAATCCAAGAATGAATTGAAAACTGAGTAGATTGATTTAGGTGAAGAAGATGGAGTAAGGCTGGAGGCAGTAATCTTTGCAGATGTAGCAACTTGTGGAAAGCTTAGAACCTGAGAGAGAACATTGGAGGGGATGAATGTAGAAAGCAAGATAGGGTCAGATCATGAAGAGTCTTTGGAGGCTTAAGAATATTAGATTTTGTCCTAAGTGCACTGGAAGTTTTTAAGTGAAGGGGTAACACCAAAATTGCATTGTGAAGACATAACTCTCTGCAGGGTGGAGAATGATGGAAGCAGGGCTGAGGGGAAGGGAGACACCAGTTAGGAAGCTGTTGTACTAGTTTTGCTGAGACTGGTTCCCTGGACTGAGGTAGTCACAGAAAAGATGCGGTAAGATAGGCAGATCTAAGGTAGGCTTAGTAAGATTTAGTGATAGATTTGTTTTAGATGGTAAGAAAGAGACAGGAGTTAAGGATGTTTTTTAGGTTTCTCATTGGAGCAGTTATGTGAATAATAATGTCTTTAAACTGAGAAGGGAAAACTGGAATAAGATCACATTAGGCATAAAGATTGAGTTTAGTTTTAAATATGTTGAGTTTGAGGAGTTTCTGGAGATGTGCAGTTGATAGTTGGAAATATACGTTAGGAACTCAGGAGAAAGGTCTGTGCTGGATCTAGACAGATTTAAGTGATTTATCACAGGTGGCCATTGACTATAGATGAGATTGGCTAGGCAGCAGATGTAGAAATGAAAAAGACATAGGGCAGAACCTTGAAGATTTCCAACATTTAAGCTTTTTGTAGAGGAGGAAGACTGTAGAGGTGTGTACTTCTTTGAAGTGATGAGTTCACACTGGGCCATTTACTAATGATACTTGTTTCTTCTGACCATCTTGATTTGTATTTTACTCTCATCTTGAACTTTTAAGTTGGGTAGGTGAACTAGTTTGTCTGATTCCTCTTTCTTTTTTCATGTCTTATTTTAGATTTGAATTGTGTATTTTTTATGATTCCATTTTATCGCCACAATTCTGTTATTAGTTATCCCCTTTCTAAATTTTTTTAGTGATTACTCTAGGGTTTACTATATACATCCTAGTTCATTCAGGCTGCTATAACAACAAAAAGAAAACCAAAAACATAGAGTGGGGGGCTTACAAACAACAAACGTTTATTTCTCATAATTCTGGAGGCTGGGAATTCCAAAATCAACATGCCAGCAGATTCTGGTGATGGCCTGTTTCCTGCCTCATAGATGATCCCGTTCTCATTATAACCTTACATGGTAGAAAAGGGAAATAAACTCTCTGAGGCCTCTTTTAGAAACACTAGCCTCATTCGTGAGGACACCCTTCATAACCTCATCACCGCAAAGGCTCCACCTCCAAATATCATCACATTGGGAATTAGGTTTCAACATAAGAATTTTGAGGGGATGCAGATATTCAGTTGATTGTAACATCTTTTAAGTTACTGCACTCTACCTTCAAATAGTATTATACCATTTCATGTATAATGTAAGAATTTTATAAACCACATCTTTCCAGTTCCTTTGACCCATCCTTTTTGCTATTGTTGTCATACATTTTACTTTTACATAGTTCCAAACTCCGTAATAAATTATATTTGCTTTATACAATTTATTTTTTATGTTTTACAGTCTGAATATCTTCATACAGTTTTTTTTAAAAGCATTAAATCTACCTTCATTTTTTACCATTTCTGGCACTGTTCATTTATTTTTGTGATCTGCATTTTTGTTTGATTTCATACTTCTGCCAAAAGAACTTCCTTGTAAGAGTGTCAGTGAGCTGAAATGAATTTTTTCAGCTTTTGTTTGGAAGTCTTTATTTTGCCTTTATTTTTGAGAGATATTTTCACTGCACAGGTTTTTTTTTCTTTCAGTATTTTAAGATGTCACTCCATTGCCTTCTGGCTTGCATAGTTTTTGAGAAGTCCACTGTAATTCTTATCTTTATTCCTTTATATGTAATCTGCTTTCTCTGGTTGTCTTCAAGATGTTCTTTATTTTGGTTTTTAGCCCTTTCACTGTAATTAATATGGGGATGTGGATTTTTACTTTATTCTGCTTGGTGTTCTCTGAAATTCTTGCATATTTGGGTTGATGTCTTGCATTATTTTTTGAAGATTCTTGACTGTTAGTTCAGATTTTCCCTCTGCCCCGTTCCTTTTTTTTCTTCTTCTGGGACTTTAATTGCATTTATCATCACACAGTTCTTGGATGATCTGTTTTGTTTTTGTTTTGCTCTTTGTGAATGTGCCAGTCTCCATTTGGAAATTTCTGTTACTCTACCCTCAAATTCTCTGAGCCTTTCCCTAGTTGTGTCTAGTTTAATGATGAGCCCATCTGAGAAATTTTTAAAATCTTTAATCATGTTTAATGTTTTTTATTTCTATCATTTATATTTGTCTCTTTCTTTAGTTTTCACATTTCTGTTGAAATTCTCCATCTTTTTATGCAAGCAAGTTGTCCACTTTTTTCTGCTTGACTCTTTAACATATTAATCATAGTTATTTTAATTTTTTTTTTCTGATAGTTCTAACACCTGAGTCTTCTCTTGGGTTTTGTTGATTATTTTATCTCTTGGCAGTAAGTTTTCCTTTCTTTTCTATGTCTTGTAATTGTTGACTGAGACCCGATATCTGTGTAGAATGGTAGACGTTGAGTTAAATAGTACTTGTACTTGTGAATGGACAAGCATCTTTTTTCTCAGGCTGTTCTTGTGGGGATTGAGTCAGTCTGTCAGTAATTTGGATTTTTTTAATTGATGTCTTTATCTTCAGTATACCACAAACTTTACATTCCTCCAACAGTGAGCTCCTGTTAACTTGTGCTTGCAGAGGGTGCGGTAGGATTTTTTTGTTTTTTTCTTCTGTTTAGATTTTAGTTGTTTCTGCCCACCTTTTTACACATGGGGATTTCTTGTCCCTTCTCTGTCAGTAGACTGCGTTTGCTTGTTATTCAGTGCTATGCTTTTGGTAGAGGCAAGGGGTTTTCTCTGTTGTGTTGGCCCAGCCTTAGTTTTATGCAGACCCTCGAACTTAGGGTGGGCTTTTTCAGTGTTTCTTTCCCTCAGCCAAACTAGTCTTGTGTATCTGTAGTTACTTTTGGGTGAGAGTTTCGCACCTCTTCTCCAGGTGTAGCAGACCTCTACATGGTATCTGTATAGGATCCTGGGCCCAAGGTAGTTTCCTATACCTCTCCCAGAGTTCAAGGGATTTGCTTCTACTTTTCCTCCAGCAGCGGAACATCTTTGCCTATGTGCTGGGTAAGGGTTTCCTATCCCTCCCTAGAGGCACCAGGGTTTTGTTTCCATTCTTCCCCCAGAAGCAGTGAATCTTTGCCAGAGTCCTATGGGTGAGAGGTTTTGCTGCCTTTACTGCAAACTTGTTTTTTTGCTTTGTAAAATCTGTGGAAGGTTGGTGGGCTTTGTCTCCTCACTGCCTATCACTGTCAGTCACTTTCTTCCTGTTTATGTCACTAGGGGAGACTTTCTTGGGTCTCCTTTCCTACCCCTGTTCTTTCTTAGGAACACATGGTAAAGGCCTATGGAGAAGAGCTTAAGAGTATGTGGGAACTTCTCTTGTGTCTGGGGTCCTTGTTGCTCTAAAGTGACAACCCCATGCTTGGCCTTTAAAATTTTAGCTAATTTCTTTTTAACTGCTTGGATGGTGGCCATCTCTTTTTCCTATGCTCTGCCAAAGGTAATTTAGTTGTATGTCCAGTTTCTCATTGAATAGCCTTGCTCCTCTTAGGAGTGTGGTTTGGTTGCCTTGCAACCTGAGCTCTCTGATGTGGCTTAAAAATAGGTTTTTTTGGTCTGTTTTTTTAAAGCTTACCTAGGGTTTTCTCTTTGGGAGAGAGCATCATTCTTTGTAGCTGTTTACATCCCAAGCATAAGTTTTAAATTTCTGCTTTGGTAATAAGATGGTCTTGAATTTATATTCTGTAGTCATCTTTTTAAAACGTTTAAAATTCCAATATTGTGCCTAAGGGAGAGAAGTTTTATTATAGGCATTCTTGTTAGACTACTGAATTTTATATTAAAAAATAAAACATTATGCCAGAATATCCCAGAAGGTACCATTCTAAGTAATGGCTAAGTGCAGTAGGGCCTCTTCTCTCCCAAATGCTAGCCATTTGGGAACAAACAAGATAATTTGAGAATGGGTTTTGGAGCAATTAATTGAGAAGAAATGGACTTCGGGGCATATTCTGTAAGAATTGGGGTACAGTCCTACTTATTCATGAATAAATTTCTATTTCAAAAGACTCTGCAGGTTTCCAAGGGCATTTTCCTGCTACCCACCTTGGGTGTTCTTCCCTGCTACAATGAGGAATTTAGATGTTCTTCCCAGCTCCCTCTAGCCAGTATCTTTCCATGTGGTTTTCTTTTTTACAGATTGCAGTGAGAACCTAATAGGGTTCTGTATGTTTTTTTGTAATAGAGCAGTGAACGTTTTTTTAAAACATTTTTTAAACTAATTAAGTAGTGGTAATACATGTGTCTTGCAGACCATTTGGACTTTGCAGAAAAGTGAAGAGAAGAAAATAGTCATCATCTTTAATTTCATGTAGAGTAACTCTAACATTTTGCATTCTGGCTTATTTCCAAGAATAAATAAATAAACTTAAAATAAGTACCACAATTAAAGTCATGGTATGTATCATAATATGCCAATTTTATATTTGGAATTTAATATTTAGCATTACATTAGAGGCATCTTCCTGTATCAATAAAAGTCGTAAACACTTAAAATGCTACATATATACATTTTATGAAATCCTCTAGAAATTATTTTCCAGTAACAGCTTCCCCTTGTAGCATTCATAATTTGAAAGTCAGAAAGATTTAAATTTTAAGCTGATTGAAAAGTTTATTCCATTTGTAATTGTTTTGCAAAGCATAGAGATGTTTAGATTTCTAATTCTGTTTTTAAAGTTGGGTTATGTTTTTTGAATTTTATTGACCTTATGGCTTTTCTTCTTTAATTCCAGAATTCCATACGACATAATCTGTCATTGAACAAATGTTTCCTTAAAGTGCCTCGATCTAAGGATGACCCTGGAAAGGTAGGATTCATCTTCTTAAAACAGTTGATTTCTTCAATATGTCACTTGTCATGTTTGAATTAAGAACTTTTCCAGTTCATTGAATAGGAACCTCTGCAAAATAGTAAGTCCTCCCCAACACTGCTCTAAAGCTTGTTAGAGAGTTTTAACCTGTGGGAAGCTAACTAGTGTATAGCTGTTGCACACCACAGCGCTGTTATACTTTGCTGTTTCTAATCTAATCTTTGGTTGAACTATTGTGTATTAAATTAAATTTGGTGGTTGAGCTGCTTGTCAGGAACCATAATTAATTATTACATATAAGGGGTCCATCTCTGTGTAACTGGCAAAAAGTGGAAGTATTCTTACACTGGAATAAAATAGTTTCTCTGTTATTAGTCCATTTCTGAGTATAATCAAGAAGAATATTCTCTACTTGACTCTTCTTATCTCCTGACACCATTGCATTTTTCACGTTTTTAGCATTTTTTCTATGGTGACTCCCCCCTTTTTTTGTTGTTTTAATAGCTAGTCAACTATAGTGTGCCCTGAACTTGGTACTAGTTGCTTGGTTTCTGAAACTTAAGAGTACTTGGTTGTACTGTATTTGGTTGTCAAGGTAAGTTACTAGATTAGGGCTTTGAGACAATGTATTTATTGGGAAGCACGATGCTTGCTTAGGTGGCTAGACTTCTTATATTTGTTTTTAGGCTAACTGATTTTGGAAGAATCTTTCTAAAATGTAAGCCTGGTTATGTAAGCACCTTGCTTGAAAGTATTCCTTAGTGTCCAGGAGGTGTTTACTTTCTCTTCTTGTAAAATATTCTTGACTGTTTTTTTCTCTATCTGCCTTTCCAGCTATAATTCATCTCATTCAAGACTCATTGTGAAGAACTACTTGAAGTTTTCCAAACATGCCATTCATATGGTCTTCTGTACAAATTTCCTTGCTTTACTTGTCTAGACTGCTTCTTATCTTGCAGTATTGAGCTGCAACATGACTTCTCTGAGGCTTTTTTGTTTCCCCATACTTCAGCTGAATTTGTTGCTCCCTCTTTTGAGTTCTTTTTATTTTGTAGCGACCGTCATCATTGTAGTAGCTCATAATTGGACTCTCAATGGCTGGGCTCGATCCCTCCAGTTTATATTAACTTTCACATAGTAGGCAGCAATCTTCAAAAAAAAAAAAAAAAAAAAAAAAAAAGGAAAAAGTCAACCTACTCATATGGTCTCTTTTTTTCAAGCGCTTTGTTAGTTATCTACTGCCCTTAAAATCTAAATTTATGCAAGTAGGGATCATGTGTATCTTGTTCAAGTTGGTTCTCAGTAAGATTGAACAGATTATTATAATAGTCTTGTAAAAAATTGTTTCTCTATGTTTTTAACTTTGAGATTCTGAATAGGAATTGGTGCACCTTTTCCTTTAAAGAAGGCTTATTACAAAAAGATAATTAGATTTTAAAAATAAATTATCACATTTCCTATAGGCAATGAGTATATATGGATCAGACTGAAAAATATTTTTAAGAGACTTCAGAGATTATTTACTAGAGTCCTGTGAAGTTACTGTTTGGGTTCTGTAAACATTTTGGTTCTAATTGGATTTTTGAATGAATTTGAAATAATTTTAAAAAGTTAAAAATCAATACACATGAATGCTTAATTCTGTCATGTGCTTGATTTTAACCAATTGGAGACTCTTAAAAATGTGTCATGTCAGGTATTTTTCTTTTGTGTAGAAGTTTAAGCTTTTTTTCATCTTTAATATATGGGGTAAGACAGATGTGGAAAACATGTTAACTCTTTGCAATTCTTCTTTTTGAATCAGGATTCTCAATGTGCACCTAAAACAAAATACAGAAATAAATTGAGTCCTCAGAGGCTAATCAGAGCTTTCATCTTTTACCAGTAGTTTTCAGTTTTAAGGTTTTGTATTTATTAAAACACTTCATTCTTATTGATTTTGGTCATAATAAGTAAATATCATACATTTGATTTTATAAAGTACATTTGTAGTAGTAATTTTTCTTTTCAGTCTCAAAGTGAGGTTTGTTTTATTTGTTTGTTTGTTTGTTAATTTTGAGATGGAGTCTCACTCTGTTGCCCAGGCTGGAGTGCAGTGGTGCAGTCTCAGCTCACTGCAGCCTCCGTCTCCCAGGTTTAAGCAATTCTCCTGCCTCAGCCTCCTGAGTAGCTGGGACTACCGGCATACATCACCATGCCTGGCTAACTTTTGTATTTTTAGTAGAGATGGGGTTTCACCATCTTGGCCAAGCTGTTGTCAAACTCCTGACCTCAAGTGATAAAACCACCTCGGCCTCCCAAAGTGCTGGGATTACAGGCGTGAGCTGCCGTGCCTGGCCACAAAGCGAGGTTTAAATACATTTTTCTCTTTGATTTTGGTCAGACATAGATGTAAATTTGCTCTTATAAAATACATTTGTGTGAATAAAGTCATTTTTATTTTTGATTTCCAAATGAGATTTTGTTCTTTAAGAAAACGCAAAATTCCACTGCTTTAAAAAGCTTTGAAGACTTCAGCTCAAGCCCATTTCATAAAAGAAGAAACTAAGGCCAGTAGATGAGGAACAGCTTGCTCAGGTTCAGTGTGGAATTAGAACCCAGGCATATTCGCCAGACATACTTGTCAGTCACAGAAACTCAATACAAACTAACTTAAGGGGAAAAGTACTTAAGGAAGAACTGGAGCCAGGTTCTTAAATTATATCACCAGGAATGTCTCTTTTCATCCCTTAGTTGTGCTAACTTCTCTGATAGCTTCATTTTCAGTCCAAGTGGTGGCAAATATGTCTTTCAGCAGCTTCTGGTTTATATTCCATCAGCTGAGTAACACTTAACAGAGAGAGTATGCCTGGTGTTCACCCCGCCACCCCCCAAATCACCTGGAATTACAGAAAAAGTCTCAGAGTGAATGCTGAACAAGCAAAATACACTCGGTTTCTTAGTTCTTAGATTAGTACTTTTTCCATGATATCAATCTTCCTTGAGAGGGAGACCAAAATGTTAGTTAAGTTTTGGTACTTATGAATTGTTTTTTCTTTTTGTATTACAGTGTTTCCTGACATTTGAGGAGCTTTTCCAAAACCACCCTCACCACAGTGGGAGAAAACCATTGAGCCAAGGTGGGGTGGGAGTAGATTTTGGTCTTGGGTATGGGATGGACTTTATAACCCCTTAGGATTTTGCTAGCTGCTGCCATGACTTAGGTCAAGAGGTAGAAGTAGCTCGTATAGCATCTTCTCTGTATTTTCACGATACAGCTTTCTGTTCGTTGTATTACCAGAGAGGTGTGAAGAACAACCTAATCTTGAAGTGTATTGTTGAATCGTAGATGTTTTTATGTGGCTATCTATTCCTTACTTAATCCTTCATTTGCAAGAAGATTGTGTCGTAAAAGCCCTTAAAATTTGGTACCCTTTATGTACGTTGGTAGTCTGAGATTCATTTTCCCCACCTCTTTACAACTAATTTCAAGCAGCTATGTTACCACTTTATTTAAAAAACACACACACACACAAAATGAAATTCAATTTTGCATTCACTTTGCTGCTTTTTTGGGGACAGATTTGTTTTTCTTTTCTCTTGATTACACCCTTTTCACCCTGTCTAGATATTCTGCAGTCTATCTCCATTTTTTAAATCCTGTCTTTTATCTCTTCTCTTTTCATTAGTTCTGTTTTCTCTATATTTGTCTTTTTTTAAAATTCTTTGGGTTATAAGTCTTATTGTGTAATTCATACATGTGTCTTAATTATCTTAAAGGTAAATATTTACATTAGGGAAAAACAGATTACTGGCTAAATGTAGTTTAAAAAATATAATTCTTTTTCTCTGCTTTTCAGCTTAACCTTTTCTCAATTTTGTTTCCCTTTCTTCAGTTCAGAAAAATGATCTTTGATTTGAAAGGAACTAAAGGATTATAGGGCTTAGTTTCAACAGTTATCTAAACTTAGTAGCAGTGGGCTCTAATAGAACTGAGAAAATAGCTAAGAAGTTTAAAACCACATGAAGGCCACCTGACTATCCTGGGGAAATAACTACAGTTAATTCATGGAAGAGTTTTTAGGGGTGTGGGGGTTGGGGAATCTTTGTCTTGCCTGGGAATGGGAAGTTGTAAAGCCTCAGTGACCGTAGAGATTGGGCTCTCCTGGTTTGTGAGGAAATAACAAATTCACTGCTAAGAGACTAACTTTTGAAACTTAAAGGACTGTGATTTTTTTCTTTAAAAATTTCTTTTGAGATAGGATCTTGCCCTTTTGCCCAGTGCAGTGGTGCTCTCACAGCTTACTGGGCTCAGGTGATTGTCCAGAGTAGCCAGGACGACAGCACATGCCACCATGCCTGGCTAAGTTTTTGAAATTTTTTGTGGAGATAGAGTTCTCACTATGTTGCCTAGACTGGTCTTGAACTCCTGGCCTCAAGTGATCCTCCTGCCTTGGCTTCCCAAAGTGTTGGGATTAGAGGTGTGAGCCACCACGTCTCACAAATTATGAATTTTTTTCTATTCCTATTCTGTAGCTTAGTATAAGGGACCATAACATAGTTGACTGATCTTTCTTTTCAAAGGGTATTCTTTTTTGGGGGGCTATGTTAGTATTATGTTGTATGTATTTGTAAATTGCTTGTTAATCTCTGGTATCCCATTTTGGTCATTTTCTTTAAAAAATATGTAGAAAAACTGGAGAGGTTTGAGGGGACATAAAATATGACATGAAATGATGAACAGTGTTGTAGGAGTCATAGGTGTTACCCTAAAGAAGGAAGATGAGTATAATTTTAATGCTAGTCTTAAGTAAATGCATGATTTTTGTGAAGATGATGATGACTGCTTATCTGTGTTTCTGTACAAATTAAACAGAAAGTAGGACTGAAGGATAAGCAAGAGTTTGGTTGGACCGAAATAAGAATGTCATATTTATTGAAGTGAAAAAACACTGATGTAGCTTCCAAAGGGAGACTTTAGAGTTTGTCACTTCTGAAGCACTTGAATAGATGAGGTTGCTAGCGTTTGTCATTTTAACTCATGGTAGATAAGAACTCGAGTTGAAGGCTAGAAGAGGGTATGATCAAGTTTAGCTGAGGGACGAGTCAGAGCAAAGCTGGGTAGAATCAGGAATTAAGGGAATTAATATAAGTACTAACGTGAGATCCAAGAGTGAAGAAATGGATTGGTGCCATTGAGTGATTGTCGAGACAGAGGTGAATTATGAATGTGAGGCATTCCATTAGACAAACCAAGGTTAGAAAGCCAAGGTATTCAGAAGATTAGAAAGATTGAGTTAGATAGAAGTGAGAGTCTGATTCAGGGACATAACACTGCAGAAGCTGAAAGAAGTGTTGGCCTAGAGCCCTGACGTTAATACTGTTTGAGCAGTGTGGTTGCAGCTGCCTTTTGTTTAGACATACAGTGTTCTCTGTTCTCTTTTTAAAGTTGGAAGAGAACGTTTTGTTGTTGTTGGCCTCTTTTTTCTTTTCCAGATCTAAACTACTTTAAAAAATGATATTATACCTAGAAATTAAAAAACAATTATGTATGGTAAAATTTACTCTTTGGTGGTTAATTCTATTACTTTCAACACAGTGTAACCATCACTGTAATCAAAATAGAGAACAGTATTCTAGATTGTCACTTGGTAGTCAGCCCTTTCCCTCATCCCCAGGCCTTTGCAACTACTGATCTGTTTGTGTCCCTATAATTTTGCTTTTTCCAAAATGCAATATAAATGAGACTCATATAGCACATGGCTTTCCGAGTCTGGCGTCTTTGCTTTAGTATAATGTATTTGAGAGCCATCCATGTCATTGTGCATATCAGCAGTTTTGTTTCATTTCATTGCATATATTCCATCATAGGGATTTGTCAGAGTTTAGTTGGAAGACATGTTTTTGCTAGTTGTGTGATCATTTGACTATCAAGTTACTTTCTTTTCGGCTTAGACTTGACAGATATTGAGCTATAGCACTCAAGTAGTAACATAATAGTCATGTTAGCTGCCTTGTGAGTGGATTATGTAGGTGAGCCGTCTGTTACTTGGAAATTCGTTATGATATAGTAAAACTTTATCTCTAACTTAAAGTTTCTAAAAGGATTGATTGGCACCATGATTTAAAAGCCAGATATGTCTGTTAATCCCTTAATAGGATATACGTTTTAAGTATCTTTAACATTTAGGGGAATTGTTTACTATACTACAGTCAATATGCCAATTACATATTTTAATCCATTAAGAGTAAATTTCTTAATACTCTCTCTAGACTTAATTTGATGATCAATGTATTTAAAAGTAATAAAAACTTGTATTTGTTCAAAAACGGTATTTCAAGGACCTAAGCAGGCATTGGAATGGTTGTTATCCACATGTTCATTCAGTCAACTAGCCAGACAAGCAGCCTGCCTTTGAGTACTTACTGTGTGTTTGACCATTCATAGTCTATTTTTGTGGTCTCAGTAGCTATTTAACCTATTGTCCAAGCCAGAAACTTCTGAGAATGAAAGGGGTGCTATTCTTAACTGTTTAGGGAACAGGTATAAAGCAGGATTGAAACTCAAAGTATGGTTGCTCTAGATCTGTGGTGCATGCAAATGCTGTGCCTGAGCAGTTACCAGGAACAGCATCCTAAGAAGTTGGGAGAAAACAAGGCAAACAAATCTTTTGAAGTTGGATTGCCAAAATAAACTGGGAGAGGTTAAAAAAATAAAAGATGAAGGCATGGTATAAAGCCAAAGAAGTCAGGGACAAGAGGAATCCAGCTCCTGAGGTGTGTGCATTGAAAGCTAAGGAAGGGCAGAGAATTGTCTATGATGATTCCCTTTACCAACGGGCATGTACTTGGCAATAGTAATAGATTTCACCATTTGGAATGGTTAGCTATTTATGACAGGGACTGCTCTCCCCAGGAGTCTGAAATTAATATTAGCATTTTTGGTTTATTTGTACTTAATCAGGTAATAGCTTTTTTGTTAGGCTATTTTCAACCTAAGATAAACATGCAGGGTACTTTGTGTTGACATAAAATTTTAGCTAGAAATAAAGTTTTGGAATAGTTAAAATGCACTTTATTTGAAGTAATAAATAGTTTATAATGATGGGAATAAAGACATTTAAGTTTATTGTTGATCTTTGACACATCTTCATTTCTGATGCATTTTCTTTTCTTTCTTTCTTTCTTTCCTTTTTTTTTTTTTTTTTTTTTTGAGACAGAGTCTCACTCCATCACCCAGGCTGGAGTGCAGTGGCATGATCTTGTTTCACTGCACCTCTGCCTCCCAGGCTCAAATGATTCTCCTGCCTCACCCTCCCCAGTAGGTGGGATTACAAGCGTGTGCCACCACTCCTGGCTAATTTTTGTATTTTGTATTTTTTCTTTTTTTCTTTTTCAGTAGAGATGGGATTTCACCATGTTGGCCAGGCTGGTCTTGAACTCCTGACCTCAAATGATCCACCCGTGTTGGCCTCCCAAAGTGCTGAGATCACAGGTGTGAGCCACCGTGCCCAGCCATTTCTGATGGATTTTCTGTATCTTGATAACCTTGATTTTTTTCTGAAGTTTATGAATTGCTGGTATTTGTTTGCTCTCTTCTACTTAACAGTGACACCTGGTTAGATCTTTTCAGTTGGGTGCCACTTTCCTCCCTTCTGGAATTAACTTCTGTTTTAGGGTATCTTGATTGATTTTTGGAAAATGTGGTCAAAGTTGTAGAATTCTTGTTTGTGATCTTTCTTTGGGATTTTACAGAGTAAGCCACTGCAGTCTTTTCCGTCAGAAAGGACATTACTGTGTTGTACTAGAATTGTTGATATAAATTAATGTCTGCATCTGTATATTGCTTTAAAGAATTTAGAGCCATTTTACATGCATTATGTTGATCCTCAAAATAAGCCTGTGGTCAAGCCCCAGTTTTAGATAGTGATCCTTGAGTGCATAGCAGATTTTTTCCATAAGTTCACGTAATAGAACTACATGTAAATGGAATCATTCAATATATACTCATTTGTGTCTTTCACTCAGCATAATGTCTATAATGCTGCTACATATATCACTTGTTTGTTTCTTATTAAGTGGTATTCCATTGTATGAATCTATGACAATTTGTTTATACATTTATTTGTTGATAGACACTTCAGGTGTTTTCAGTTTTAGGCTATTAATAAAGAATTACTAGTAAATTCTTAAGCAGGTTTTCCATGGACGTGCTTTCATTTCTCCTGAAGGATAGAATTATTGGATCAGAGGGCAGATGGAAGGTTAACTTTATAAGAAACTGCCAAACCCTTTCCCAAAGTGGTTGTGCTATTTTACATTCCCAACAGCAATACCTGAGAGTTGCAGTTTTGCTTCCCATGGCCAACAGTTGATTATTACCTGTCTTTATAACTGTAGCCATTCTGCTGAGTGTGAAGTGGTATTTCATCATGGTTTTGATTTGAATTTTCCTGATGGCTGTTGATATTGAGCATCTTTTCATGTGCTTCCTGGGCATTTGTATATCTTCTCCTCTGAAAGTTCTTTTAAAAGTCTTTTGACTTAGAAAAAATTGGTTGTCATTATTACTGAGTTGTAAGTGTTTTAAAAAATATATTCTGGATACAAGTCTTTCCTTAGATTTCTGTTGTTTAAATGTTTTTTTAGACTATAGTTTGCCTTTTTGCTTTCACAATAGTGTTTTAAAAAGTAGAAAATTTGAATTTTGGTGAAGTCAAATTTATCAATTTTTAATTTAATGGTAAGTGACTTGTGTGTGCCGTCAGGAAATCAAATACAGTCATGAAGATTTTCTTTTTAAGTTTTATAATTTTAGATTTTGCATTTAGGCCTATTGCAAATTGCTATTTATGTATAGTATGTTTATTCTTCCAGATAAATTGTTCTTTTATCTTCATGAAATGTTCTTCTTAATTTCTTTTTTTTTGAGACAAAGTGTTGCTCTGTTGCTCAGGCTGGAATGCAGTGGTACGATCTCGGCTCACTGCAGCCTCCACCTCCCAGGTTCAAGTGATTCTTCGGCCTCAGCCTCCCGAGTAGCTGGGACTACAGGCACGTGCCACTATGCCCGGCTAATTTTTGCATTTTTAGTAGAAACGGGGTTTCACTATATTGGCCAGGCTGGTCTTGAACTCCTGACCTTGTGATCCGCCTGCTTTGGCCTCCCAAAGTGCTGGGATTACAGGCATGAGCCACCGCACCCGGCACTTAATTTCTTAAAATGCTCTTTGTCCTGAAGCCTACTTTGTCTGATACTAATTTAGCCATTCCAGCTTTCTTATGCAACATCATGGTGTATCTTTTTCCAGTATTTTGCTTTTAGATTGTAAACATCTTTGTGTTTAAAGCGTTTGTCTGGTAGATAACATGTGGCCATTGGCTCTTGCTTTTAAAATTGTCTAATGATCTCCACCTTCTATTTAGACCACTTAGTCTTTGTATTTAATATGATTATTGGTATTGTTGCTGTTTGTTTTTCTTTTGTTCTTAATGTTGCTTTATTTCTGCAACCTTTGGGGTTAATCAGATAGTTTATAGGATTCTGTTTTATTTTGTCTCTTGACTTCTTAGTGTCCTCTTTTAATTAGTTTTTTAGTAGTCATTCTAGAGCTTAACAATATGTATCACCAACTTATCAGAGTCTATTTGGAGGTAGTATTATACCACCCTCCACTTCATACTTTACACTTTATACCACCTACTCTACCTCTTGCCATCCATTTAAAAATGTATTAATGTTACAACAGTATAATTTCATTTATCTACATTCCTTTCTTTGTGCTATTGTCATATCTTGTGCTTCTACTTATACCGTAAATCCCGTCTTAGGATTTGTGTTATTTGCTTTAAATAGTTGCCTTTTAAGGAAATTACATTGGAGGAAATATTTTCTTAGTTATTTACCTTTTCTGATGTTCTTTCCTAGAAATCTAAGTTTCCATCTGGTATCCTTTCTCTTCAGCCTAATAATATCCTCTGGCAGTTCTTGTAGTGTAGGTCTGCAGGCAACAAATTTTATAGGCCTTCGTTCATCTGAAAATATCTTTATTTCATCCTCAGTATACTTTTTTCTGGGTATGGATTCCTGGGTTTGCAGGGTATTCCCACTTATCAGAGTTTTGAATATATTCCATTTTGAAGATGTTCCATTGGCCTCCATTATTTTTTATGAAAAGTCAGCTGTCATTCTTATTTTTATTCTTCTCTATGGAATGAGTGTTGCACCCCCAAACCCCTGCCACTTTTGGTAGCTTTCAGTAATTTTTCTCTTTTTCTTTGGATCTCAGCAGTTTGACTGTGATATGCTTTGATGTAGTGTTTTTATATTTATTCCAGGCCTGCTAATCTAGAATCAGTAAGAAGAGGCTTTCATCCAAATTTGGGGTGTTTTCAGTTATTATTTATTAAAAATTCTTTTGGCCCCATCTTTTTTTCTTTTAGGGTCAGTTATAACAAGACATGAATTTTTTTCACAAGTCCTTGAGACTGTTAATTTTTCTCATCTTTTTGTTCTTCAGATTCGTTAGTTTCTACTGATCTATTTTCAGGATCTCTGACTCTGATTCTGTCTAATCCAGTGGTGAATTTTTATTTCAATTACTGGACTTTTTTTTTTTTTTTGAGATGGAGTTTTGCTCTTGTTGCCCAGGCTGGAGTGCAATGGCATGATTCTCTGCTCACTGCAACCTCTGCCTCCCGGATAGCCTCCTGAGTAGCTGGGATTACAGGCATGTGCCACCACGCCCAGCTAATTTTGTATTTTTAGTAGAGATGGAATTTCTCCATGTTGGCCAGGCTGATCTTGAACTCCTGACCTCAGGTGATCTGCCCACCTCAGCCTCCCACATGCCCGGCCTACTGGACTTTTTAATTATAGAGCTTCCCTTTGGTCCTTCTTGTGTATATGCATAGGTAATTGGTAAAATGGATTCAAGCAGTTGTTTTGATGCTAGAGAATTAGGACTTACGTGATGTCCCTGACCAGTTATTTAATAGTTCCTGGACATGAAACATGCATAGGAGACTCTGCTTCCCTTTGGGGTTTTATTTTAAGAGGGTATGAAGTATTATCCTTATCTGTATAGTGTTTAGCAATCCTGTGAACCTAATTCAGTCTCATGTGATTCCTTCTGTCATCACTGATCTTTTCAGATTCTGGTTTTTATATGAAAACAAATTAATTAGAAGAGTTGAGATTTTTTAAAAAATAAAATGATTTTAACAATAAATAACCTGAAATACTATCTATGTCCCTTTCAACTAGTCTCCTCTAGTCTCCGTTTACTTTTTCTGTGCCTTCTTCTACATTGCTGCCTTAAGGTATGGCACATGAGTAAAAACACAAGTCTACTTCTGTGGCCCTATTTTCAAGTCCAGGCTCCAGCTTCATGCTTCTAAACTTTATATTCAAGCTATACTGTACTATTTTTCTTGCATTTATGATACACGGTATCTAAATAGTGTTTCATTTTCTTTATCCTTTAAAGCCCAACTCACATTTCAGTATAATAACTCAGAAAGGAAGTTATTTTCCCTTTTTAACCTACTCCAACTTTTCAAAATTAATTGCTCTTTTCTTTTTGCTCCCATGGTTCTTGGAGAATTTCACTATTACAGCTCCCGAATGATGTAGCTGTCTACGTATTGTTCTGTTCCATTCAATTGTGAGTTTTTTGTTTACAAGGATTAGGTCTTTGACATTTTCATACCTCCATCATACCCAGCAGTGTCTGATACAGTAGATGCCCAATAAATGTTTATCTCAAAAGTGATGTTTGTCTTTTCCTAGTTAACTAAGAAGTCGCGGTTCTATTCTCAAAGAAACTTTTCAAATTGTATGTTAATTTTTTGCCATTTTAAGACTGGTCTTTGAATGTTCTAGAAATTGTCACTTTGTTTCATTTTACTCAGACTTTGATTTTTGATCAGTAGGTTGGGGCCAGGAAACTTATTTCACTTCTTGACATTGATTAACATCTACTTTAAATTTGGGAGAATCTTTTGAGTTCTTAACCTTCATGTAGATGAATTCCTTGATTTTTCTCTTAATGACTACTTTAGGTAACTTTTATCACAGACTAACATGGTCTGGAGGAGAGCCAGGAATCAGCTAGAGATCAGGAGCCTTATACCCAAAGAAATATGTACTCATTTATGTCTATTTCTTTTACTCAGCATATCTTTATAATCATTCTGTTATAAAGATACATGCACATGTATGTTTATTGCAGCACAGCTCACAATAGCAAAGACATGGAAACAACCCAAATGTCCATCAATGATAAAGAGAATATGGTACATATACACCATGGAATACTATGCAGCCATAAAAAGGAATGAGATCACATCCTTTGCAGGGACATGGATGAAGCCGGAAGCCACCATCCTCAGCAAACTAACAGAGGAACAGAAAACCAAACACCACATGTTCTCACTCATAGTGGGAGTTGAACAATGAGGACACATGAACGCAGGGAGGGGGACAACACACACCGGGGCCTATCGGGTCGGGGGGAGCAGCAAGGGGAGGAAAAACATCAGGACAAATAGCTAATGTATGCAGGGCTTAAAACGTAGGTGACGGGTTGATAGGTGCAGTAAACCACCATGGCACATTTATGCCTATGTAACAGACCTGCTCGTTCTGCACATGTATCCCGGAACTTAAAAAAAAAAAAGAAAAATCAGGAGATTTGAGTTCTTTCTGGACAATATCACTGGCTTTGCTTTGTGAAAGGTGACTTTTGACTGTATTGGATATACTCTGTGTTTGATTAGAGCCTGTTGATTCCTTTTTCTCTTAGATCAAAAAAATGTTTTTTATTGAGAGAAAATTTACATACTATAAATGTCTTTTTTTTTTTTTTTTTGAGACGGAGTCTTGCTCTGCTGCCCGGACTGGAGTGCAGTGGCACAATCTCGGCTCACTGCAAACTCTGCCTCCCGGGTTCACGCCATTCTCCTGCCTCGGCCTCCCGAGTAGCTAGGACTACAGGTGCCTGCCACCACGCCCGGCTAATTTTTTGTATTTTTAGTAGAGACGGGGTTTCACAGTGTTAGCCAGGATGGTCTCGATCTCCTGACCTCGTGATCCGCCCACCTCAGCCTCCCAAAGTGTTGGGATTACAGGCGTGAGCCACCACGCCCAGCCAATGTTGTCTTTTAAAAGTATATAATTCAGTAGTTTTATTATAATTGCAAAGTTGTGCAATCATCACTACCAAATTTCAGGACATTTTCATTTCATCCCTCCCAAAAAGAAACCTATCCATTAACGATCTCACCATTTCCACCATCTCAAGTTCCTGGCAACCACTACATTACTTTCTGTTTCTGTGAATTTGCCTATTCTGGACATGTTACCTATTTTGGACATTTCATATAAAATAATTATATGTGGCATTTTGGGCTTCTTTCACTTAGCATAAGGTTTTCAGGGTCATCCATATTGTAGCATGTGATAGTACTTCATTCCTTTTTATGCTAGAATGATACTCCATTGCATAGCTGTACCACAATTGTTAGTCTCTTTATCCAGCTGAAGAACATTTAGATTGTTTCTACTTTGAAACAAAAATGCTGCTGTAAGTATTTGTGTATACACTTTAGGATAGACTCAGTGTTTTTATTTCTCTTGTGTATGTTTCCAGTTTTTTAGGAATGGAATTGCTGGGTCATATGTTTAATCTTTTGAGGAACAGCCAGCTTTACCGCTTACATTCGCACAGTTTTGAGGGTTGCAGTTTTTCACATCCTTGACAATAGTAGTTATTGTCTTTTTTATTATGGTCATCCTTGCGAGTATAAAATGATACCTCATTTTGTAATGGTTTTTGATTTTCATTGGATTAATGGCAATTGATGGTGATCAAATTTTGATGTGCCTGTTGATCATTTGTACGTCTCCTTTGGAGAAATGTTTGTTTAGATTATGTGCCCATTTTAAATGGAATTATTTCTCCCTTATAACTCAATTGATACATATTATTTGTGCATTTTTATGGGGTACTTGTGGTATTTTGTTACAGGTACAGAATGTGTAATGATCAACTTAGGGTAATTAGGGAATATATCACCTTAAGTATTTATCATTTTAACGTATTGGGAATACTTCAAGTCCTCTTTTCGGTTTATTTTGAAATAAACAATACATTGTTGTTAATTATAGCCAGTCTACCCTGCTTTGGAACTTGTTTCTTCTATCTAACTGTATGTTTATACCCATTAATAAACTTATTTTCACCTGGCACTGCTACACTCTTCCCATCCTCTGGTGACTGTCATTCTGCCCTTTACCTCCATGAGATTAACTTTTTTACCTCCCACATAGGAATGATACTATGTGACATTTGTCTTTCTGTGCCTGGCTTCACATACTTTCAGTTCCATCCATGTTGCTACAAATGACAGGCTTTCATTCTTTTTTATGATAGTATTTCATTGTGTATATATACCATATGTTCTTTATCCCATTCAGCCATTGATGGATATTCAGTTTGATTCTATGTCTTTCCTTTTATGAATAGTGTTGCAGTAAATATGGGGTTGCAGGTATCCCTTTGATGTAATGATTTCTTTTTCTTTGGGTAAATACCTAGTAGTGGAATTGCTGCTTCATATGGTAGTTCTAGTTTTAGTTTTTTTTTTTTTTTTTTTTTTTTTTTTTTTATAAAGAAAGCAACATACTGTTTTCCATAATGGCTGTACTAATTTACATTCCCACCAAAAGTATATGAGAGCTCCCGTTTTTCCACATCCTCTTCAGTGTCTGTTATTTTTTTTGTCTTTTTAATCATAGCTATTCTAACTGCTGTAAGAGGATATCACCTTGTGGTTTTGATTTGCATTTCCTTAATGATTATTGATGTTGAACATTTTTTTCATATACCTGTTGGCCATTTATATGCCTTCCTATGAGAAATGCCCATTCATGTTTTTTTAGCCCACTTTTTAATGGGTACGTGTGTGTGTGTGTGCGTGCGTATGTGTATGTGCATGTAAATAATTATTGAAGTTGAGTTCCTTGTATATTCTGAATATTAGTCTCTTGTCAGATGAATGGTTTGCAAATATTTTCTCCTACCCAACAGATTGTCTCCTCACTCCGTTGATTATTTACTTTGCTATGCAGAAGCCTTTTAGTTTAATATAATCTCATTTGTTTATTTTTGTTTTGTTGCCTGTGCTTTTGAGGTCTTAGTCATAAAATCTTTGTCTACTCAGTGTCCTGAAATATTTCCCCCGTGTTTCTTCTAGTAGTTTTTTAGTTTTGAGTCTTTCATTTAGGTCTTTAATACATTTTGAGTTGAATTTTGTTTATGGTGAGATACAGGAGCATTCTTCTGCCTATGGACATTCACTTTTCCTAGGACCATTGAGTTTTTTGGGGAAGTCTTTAGGTTTTTCTAGATGTAAGGTCATGTCATGTGCAAAGAGGGACGATTTGCCTTCCTCTTTTCCAGTTTATTTCCTTTTCTTGCCTGACTGTGCTGACTAGGACTTCAGTACTATATTGAATAGTAGTAGTGAAAGTGGGCATCCTTGTCTTGACCAGCTTTTAGAGGAAAAAGTTCCAGCTTTTCCCAGTTTGGTATGATGTTAGCTGTGGGTTTGTCGTAAATGGTCTTTATTATGTTGAGGTGTGTTTTTGAATTTCATAAGAATTCTTGAGAATTCTTATGAAATGATGTTGAATTTTATCAAATGCTTTTTCTGTATCTGTTGAAATGATCATATGATTTTTGTCTTTCATTCTGTTGATGTGATGTATTAGGTTTACTGATATGCCTATGTTGAACCATTCTTGTATCCCTGGGGTAAATTCCACTTGGGCATGGTGTATTATCTTTTAGATGTGCAGTCGGATTTGGTTTGCTAATATTTTGTTGAGAATTTTTGTGTCTGCGAACATCAGAGATAATTGGCCTGCAGTTCTTTTTTGTGGTGTCCTTGTTTGGTTTTGGTATCAGGGTAATGCAGGCCTCATAGAATGAATAAAGGAGAATTCCTTCCTCTTTAATTTTTGGGAACAGTTTGGGAATTGGGTTAGTTCTTTATAAGTTTGGCAGAATTCGGCACTAAAGGCTTTGTAATCTTGGGCTTTTCTTTGTTGGGAGACTTTTTTTTTTTTTTTTTTTTTTTTTTTTGAGACGAGTCTCAGGCTGGAGTGCAGTAGTGCAGTCTCGGCTCACTGCAACCTTCGCCTCCCGGGTTCAAGCGATTCTCCTGCCTCAGCCTTCTGAGTAGCTGGGATTACAGGCGCACGCCACCATGCCCAGCTAATTTTTGTACTTTTAGTAGAGACGGGCTTTCACCATATTGGTCAGGCTGGTCTCGAACTCCTGACCTCGTGATCTGCCCACCTCGGCCTCCCAAGGTGCTTGGATTAGAGGCGTGAGCCACCGCGCCTGGCCAAGACTTTTAATTACTGATTCAATCTTGTTGTTACTGGTTTGTTCAGATTTTCTATTTCTTCCCTGATTCAGTATTAGTAGCTTGTATGTGTCCATGAATTTATTCATTTCCTCTCAGTTTTAGAGTTTGATAGCATCTAGTTGTTCATAATAGTCTGGTGATCTGTATTTCTGTGATATCAGTTGTTACATCTTTTTTGTTTCTGATTTTGTTTATTTGGGTCTTCTCTCTTTTTTCTTGATTAGTGTGGCTGTCAGTGTATTGATTTTTCTTAATGTTTTCAAAAAACCAACTTTTAGTTGATAGTTTGTATATTTTAAACCTCTTTTGTTTAGTTTTGCTCTGACCTTTATTATTTCTATTTTCTTAATTTTTTAGATTCAAGGTCTTGCTGTATTGCCCAGTCTGGAGGGAAGTGACATGATCCTAGCTCATGGCAGCCATGGACTCCAGGACTAACAGGATACCTCTCACCTCAGTCTCTTGGGTAGCTGGGACTATAGGCACATGTCACCATGCCAGGCTAATTTTTAAATATTGTTTTAGAGATGAGATCAGCCCATTGCCCAGGCTGCATTATTTCTTTTCTTCTATTAATTTTGTGTTTGGTTTGTTCTTGTTTTTCTGGTTCTTGAAGTGCATCGTTAGATGTTTATTTGAAATCTTTCTGCTTTTTTTGATGTAGGCATTTATTGTTATAAACTTTCCTTTAGCTCTACTTTTGCTTTTGCTGTATTCCATAGGTTTTGGTATGTTGTGTTTTCATTTTCATTTATTTCAAGAAAATTTTTTATTTCCTTCTTAATTTCTTTATTGATCCAATAGTCATTCAGGAGAATCTTGTTTACTTTCCATGTATTTGTAGAGTTTCCAAAGTTCCTCTTGTTGTTGCTTTCTAGTTTTAGTCCATGTTGTCTGAGACTATACTTGGCATAATTTTGATTTCAAAATTTTTTTGAGACTTTTTTGGGACCTAACAAATGGTCTGTCCTGGGGAATATTCCATGTATTGATGGGAACAACAGGTATTCTGCAGCTATTGGATAAAATATTCAGTAGGTGTTTTTTAGATCCTTTTGTTCTAAGTGCAGTTTAAATCCAGTGTTTCTTTGTTTGATACTTGTTTTATGTATCTGGTTGCTCCAGTGTTGGATGCATATATATTTAGAGTTTTTATATCTTCTTGGTGAATTGATCCCTTTATCATTATATGATGACTGTCTTTGTCTCTTTTTGTTGCTTTTGACTTAAAGTCTGTTTTATCTGATGCAACTATCTCTACTTACCTTGGTTACTGTTTGTGTGGAATATCTTTCTCCATTCCTTTACTTTCAGTCTACGTTTCCTTACAGGTGAAGCAAGTTTCTTGTAGGCAGCATATAGTTGGGTCATGGTTTCTGTTTTTTGTTTAAATCCATTCAGGTAGTCTGTATCTTTTAAGTGGAAAATTTAATCTGTTTACATTCTAGGTTGTTATGGATATGTGAGGATTTATTTTTGTCATTCTATTAATTATTTTCTGGTTGTTTTATATCTTGTGTTCCTTTCTCTCTTGCTGCTTATTATTGCAATTTGGTGGTTTTCTGTAGTGGTAACATTTGAGTTTTTTCTCTTCTTCATTTGTGTGTTCGTTCTACCGTGAGTTTTTATACTTCTCTCTGTTTTCTTGATGGTAGATACTGTCCTTTTGCTCATGGACGTAGGACTCTTGTAAGCCCTTTTTTTTGTAGGGTTTGTCTAATGGTCGTGAATTCCTTCAGTTTTTGTATTTCTGGGAAAGACTTTATTTCGCTTCAGGATAACTTTCCTGGGAGTAGTATTTTTTACCTACATGCTGCGTTCTTCCAGCACTTGAATATATCATCCCATTCTCTCCTGGTCTGTAAGGTTTCTGCTGAGAAATCCACTGTTAGTCTGATGAAGGTTCTCTTATAATAATAGACTAGTTTTTTCTTGCTTTTTTAGAACTTTGTGTTTGACTTTTGCCAGTTTGAGTATCATGTGTCACAAAACCTTTTTGGATTGTAGCTATTTGGGGATCTCTGAGCTTCCTGTATCTGGATGTCTAAATCTCTTGCTATAATAGATTGGTAAGTTTTCTGCTGTTACTTTGTTAAATAAACTTTCTATGCCTTTCATCTTCAGTTTCTGGAACACCCAGAATTTGTCTACTTTGGTCCCTTTATGGTGTCCCATATGTCACATGTGCAGTAGTGGGCCGGGTAGATTGCTGTATCCTTGGTCCCCTGGGCAGCATGTGTGGCATGAATGATGGCAGTAGTGGTGGCAGGAGAGCCCTCTTTCATTCTTTTTTTTTTGTCTTACTGAGTTATTTCTAAAGATCTCTCATCAAGTTCTGAGATTCTTCTTTCTGCTTGATCTAGTCTATTGTTGAAGCTCTCAGATGAATTTTTAGAATTTCATTTATTGAATTCTTTCATTCCAGGATCTGTTTTTGGTTCTTTTTAATGATATCTGTCCCTGGTGAATTTCTCATTCGTATCCTCAATTGTTTTTCTGGTTTCTTTGTACTGTTTATTTGTGCTCTCCTGTATCTCACTAAGCTTCTTTAATATTATTATTTCAAATTTCTTTTCTGGTATTTAATAAATTTCATTTTCATTGGAATCTATTGTTGGAGAATTATTGTGTTTCCTTGGAGGTGTTGTATTTTTTTTTTTCACATTTCTTGTGTTTTTATGTTGATGTCTGTGCATCTAATGTAGCAGTTACTTCTTCCAATTTTTTAGATTGAATTTCCTAGGGTAAGACTTTTTTCCTGAAGATGTATCTATGAGACGTCTGTCGCATAGAACACTTTAGCTTTGATTCTGGGTGTATGTAGCAGTGTAGTCGCCATATGATTTCTTCAGTTGTAAATGGCATCAGTGATTTTTGTGTTTTTCTCAGTGACTTGGGCTATAGTCATTAGTGGAGGCTGTGGCGAGGCAGTGCTAAGGATGTGGATGCTCAGTAGGCCAGTTCTTGGGCCCTGGTGGTGGTAGTGGTGGGTTGGGTGTTCCTGTCCTTGAGACTCTGGGTAGTGTGCTGGTGGTATTTGTGGGTACGATTGGGCCATTCTTCGGCCTCAAGGCAGCTTGGCTGTTTGCCGACAGTGGCAGCAGTGGGCTGGACAGTTGGTGTGTCCTCATTCCCTTGGACAGCATGGGTGATGGCAGTAATGGTGGTAGGACAACCCTCGGGTTCCGAAGTGGTATGCATTGATGTTATCAGTGGCTGCGATGTGTGGGAGGGCCATTCCCCAGACCTCATGTATCACTCATAGGTGGCTGGTGGTTGTGGTAGTGGCAAGCTGGGTGGGTTTGTCCTCAGGGCTCCAGGAAGTATGCACAGATGCCAGCCATGGTGGGTGGGGCAATCCCTGGTCCCCTAGGCAGTGTGCTTTGGCACTTGGAGGGAATGTGCCAGGCCAGAGTGGTTTGTCCTTAGGTGTACTTGGGCACTGGCTTTGGTGGGCAGAGTGGGGGTGATCCCCAGGCACTTTGGCAGTGTGCTTAGGTAGCTGGAGCAGTGTTTGCGGTGGGCTGGGAAAGTCTGTCCTCAAGGCGTGTACAGATATGCTGTGGCTGTGCTGCTGGGGGTGGCAGAGTTGTCAGTGGCTGCAGCTGCAGGCAGTTCTCAGGCTTCAGAGAGTGTGTGCTTCAGACCCTGGTGGAGCTGTCAGGAAGCTCCCTATGCTAGTCTCAGGGCCCTCGTAGGGATTCTTCTGTGGTTAGGGTTACAGACGTTCATAATAAGAATGTGGACCTCTGGGAATCACTCACTTACCCTTTTCCTACAGTGGGCAGCTTCTCCAAGATTCCAGCTGAGCTGGCAGCCTGCTTCCCTCGCCTCCTTCCCTGCCTCAGGTGTTTCCTGTTACTTCTTTGTTAAATTCTAGTGTTCTCTCTTAGATGCTATGTTTGAAATGTGATTATCTACTTGCTATTTGGTTTTTCTAAGTGCAGGAGGCAAGTACCAGATCTGTTTTCACTTTCTTAATAGTGTCTGTTGACAAAACAAGTTTGCAATTTTGATGAATTCTTCAATTCTCTTTGGGTTGCTTGCACTTTTGGTGTCATAGCTAAGAAAAGATTTCCTAATCCAAGGTTACAAAGATTTACATTTATCTTTTCTAAAAGTTTCACAGTTTTATCCCTTCCATTTAGATCTTTGATCCATTTTGATTAATTTTTACATGTGGTGTGAGTTAGGAGACCCAGTTTCATTCTTTTGCATGTGGACCATTTTCCTGGCACTAATTGTTGAAAAGACGATTTCCCTGTTGAATTGTCTTGGTAGTTTGTGGAAAACAATTTGACCATAAATATATAATACATGGATTTACTTCTAGACTATCAGATCAATTCCATTGATCTGTATGTCTGCTCCTATGCCAGCATCACACTGTCCTGATTACTACAACCTTATAATAAGTTTTGAAGTCTGAGAATGTGAATCCTCCAAGTTCTTCTTTTTCAAGATTATTTTGGCTATTCTGGGTTCCTTGGCATTACAATATATATTTTAGGATTATCTTGTCAATATCTGCAAAAAAGCCAGCTGGGATTTTGATAGGACTTACATTGAATCTGTATGTTGATTTGGGGAGTGTCGCCATCTTAACATTAAGTCTTCCATCTGTGAACATATGATGTCTTTAAAAAGCTGATGAGCAAGACCCTACCTCTATAAAAACAAACAAAAAACTAAATTTAGTTCAATGGACCCAAATAGTATATTGAGTGTTAAGCAAAATATGTATCAAAGTATTCCCTCCTCCAATATCTGACCTTATATTGTTTTGTGTTACTCTTAAGGTATTCTTCTTTCTTACCTCCTACAATTTCTGTGAAAGAGCAAGCACACAAATGTTTGGCAAATCCTAAATCTTAAGGGCAGAAAAGGACCTTTAAAATCATCTACTACAACTTTTATATAATTATTGCAGGGAATAATTACTAAAGAGAATTATGCCTGGGAAAGGTAATTTGGCTAACCCCAAAAGATTTGTGTTTTCATTTCGCTTGCAAGGGAATAGATGATAAAAAAAAATGAAATAGTTGATTGGATTCATCATTCTACTTGGAATTTATAAATCTAAACAGGAGAATTTTTTTGCGATTGTGGAGCAAAAATGACTACCCTTCAACAAAATTATAGGCCATCAAATACTTCATAAGTCTGGCATTTTGAAAATGTAAGTACAAAAGCCAGAGTAATAATACTCTAGAATCTATTAGAGTTGTATTTGAAATCTGGACTCAGTATTTACAAGATAGGTACGTTTGTTTTAGTTTTATGTGTGACAATTGATGGGTAGTTAGTTACCTTCAAAAGATGTTGTCCATTTTGGTACATATGCCTTTAAAACCAGGGAGATTTAAGTAACTCCTCAAGTGAGTAGAAGATAGATAAAAAATCATACCATGTCAGGTGTAGAAAAAATATTTGACCAAGGTTAACACTCATCCAGCAAACTACCAAGAAAAAGAGAATTTCCTTAACTTGATTAGAAGCATTTATGAAAAATCTACAATTTATATTATACTCTGAGATTGAGAACAAAGCAAGGATGTTTACATTCAACCACTTTTATTCAAAATTCTATTAGAGGTCCTAGCCAATGGAGTAAGGCAAGAAAAAGAAAAGGCATCCAGATTGAAAAAGAATATGTAAGCTTGTCTTTATTTGCAAACATTAGATCCTAAGGAATCTGTGGAAAAAACTACTAGAAATAATATGTGAGTTTAGCAGGGTTACAAGATACAAGATCAATATATGTTTTTTTCTATACTAGGAAGGAATGCTTGGAAAATGAAGTTAACAAAAGCAAAATAATGAAATACTTTAGGGATACATTTTAACAAAATACATGTGGACCTGTTCACTGAAAACTGCAAAACATTACCAAGAGAAATAAGGGCGGATCTACATGAATGGAGACATATAGTATGTTTGTGGAGTGGAAGACTCAATGTTAGCTACCAGTCCTCCCCAGGTAGATTTATAGAGTTAATGTAAACCCAATAAAAAAATCCTAGGCCAGGTGCGGTGGCTCACACCTGTAATTCCAGTGCTTTGGGAGGCTGAGACAGGAGGATCACTTGGGTCCAGGAGTTCAAGACCAGCCTGGGCAACATACAAAAAAGAAGACGAATTTGCCAGGTATGGTTGTGCATGCTTGTGGTCCCACCTACATGGGAGGCTGAGGTGGGAGGATCTCTTGGGCTTGGGAGGTTGAGGCTGCAGTGAGCCATGATTGTGCCATTGCACTCCAGCCAGGGTGACAGAGACCCTATCTCAAAAAGGAAAAAAAAAAATCCTCATAGGCTTCATTTTTAGAAATTGTCATGCTGGTTCTCTTATTTATGTGGAAATGCAAAGGGCCTAAAACAGGCAAAATAATGTTGGAAAAAACTGAAGTTGGGCAAACCACTGCCAGCCCGCAGGTCAGCTTGTGGTGGTGGTGGTGGGGAACCAAAGTTGTAGGATATATACTGCCTGATTTCTAATTTTTATACAGTTAACAGTAATTAAGATAAAATGGTATTGGTGGCCGGGCATGGTGGCTCATGCCGTAATCACAGCACTTTGAAGACTGAGGTGGGCAGATCACTTGAGGTCAGGAGTTTGAGACCAGCCTGGCCAACGTGGCGAAATCCCATCTCTACTAAAAATACAGAAAAATTAACCAGGCGTGGTGGTGCACACCTGTATTCCCAGCTACTCGGGAGGCTGAGGTGGGAGAATTGCTTGAACCTGGGAGGTGGAGGTTGCAGTGAGTGAGATCACAGCACTCCACTCCAGCCTGGGTGGCAGAGTGAGACTCCCATCTCAAAAAGTAAAAAAATAAAAAATGGTATTGGCATAAGGATAGATACAGAGTTTAGAAATAGACTGTCATATATGTGTGTGTGTGTGCGTGTGTGTTTTGATAGAGTTACCAATGTAATTCAGTAGGGAAATGTTACAATATTTTAAAGAAATGATGCTGTGTATCTGAGTGAACGAAAAATTAATATTGCTCCTTATCACACACTTATACAGAAAATTAACCCTAGGTGTACCAGAGACCTAAACGTGGAAGTTAAGACTATAAAACTTCTGGAAGAAAAGACTATAAAACTTCTGGAAGAAAACAGTGGAGAATATATTTGCTATCTTGGAGTAGGCAAATTAAAATAAAAAGACATAAAGCACATACCATAAAATGAAAATTTGATAAATTGGACTTTATTGAATGAGAAGCTTTTCGCTCCTTACAAGGTTCCATTATGAAAACAGATAACCACAGGCTGGGCGCAGTGGCTCAAGCCTGTAATCCCAGCACTTTGGGAGGCTGAGGCGAGCGGATCACGAGGTCAGGAGATCGAGACCATCCTGGCTAACACAGTGAAACCCCGTCTCTACTAAAAACACACAAAAAAATTAGGCGGGCGTGATGGCGGGCGCCTGTAGTCCCAGTTACTCGGGAGGCTGAGGCAGGAGAATGGCGTGAACCCGGGAGGCAGAGCTTGCAGTGAGCCGAGATCGCGCCACTGCACTCCAGCCTGGGGGACAGAGCAAGACTCCGTCTCAAGACAAACAAACAAACAAACAAAAAAACAGATAACCACAGATTGTGAGAAAATACAGTACATATTCACATAGAAATGACTCATTATTTGGAATATTAAAAAGTCTCGTAACAGAAATAGCCTATTTATATATATATTTTTATATTTATATATATACATTTTTGAGATGGAGTCTCGCTCTGTCGCCCACGCTGGAGTGCAGTGGCGTGATCTCCGCTCACTGCAAGCTCCGCCTCCCGGGTTCAAGCCATTCTCCTGCCTCAGCCTCTGGAGTAGCTGGGACTACAGGCGCCCGCCACCATGCCCGGCCAATTTTTGGTATTTTTAGTAGAGACGGGGTTTCACCTTGTTAGCCAGGATGGTCTCAATCTCCTTACCTCGTGATCCACCCGCCTCAGCCTCCCAAAGTGCTGGGATTACAGGCGTGAGTCACCGCGCCCGGCCCAGAAATAGCCTATATTCTTGAAATCCAAATAAAACATGGGCAAAAGATATTTGGAATACTAAAAAGTCTAATAACAGAAATAGCCTATATTCTTATAATCCGAATAAAACATGGGCAAAAGATATCAATAGACACTTTACAAAGGATAATATATGGGTGGCAAATAAGTACATGCAAAGATGTACAACATCTTTATATGTTAGAGAAATGCACTTGAAAATCACTGAGGCACAGCCACACATCAGTAGAGAGGGTATAATTGAAAAGGCTTAAAATACCAAGTGTTGGCAAGGACGGAACAGCTGTATTGTCATACACTGCTATCGAGAGTGGAAAATAGTTTCACAGTTTGAGTTCACTTGTATGAAATGCTAGAAAATGCACAATGATAGGAATCAGTGGTTGTGTGGGATGAGAGAAGGTGAAGGAAAGGGAATTGCTTCCTGAGTCATGCAAAGGAGATTTTTAGCGTTCTGTATTTTTAGTGTTAGTTACATGAAGGTATACAATTGTCAAAATTTCTTAAATTGCACACTTAAAATGGGTGCATTTTATTTTTATTTAAATATACTTCAGCAAAGTTGATTTTAAAAATAAAACTAGATTGAGTGTGATGGCTCATGCCTGTAATCCTAGTGCTTGGGATGCCTAGGTGGGAAGATCCTTAGAGGCCAGAAGTTCAAGATGAGCTTTGGCAACATAGCAAGACCCTGTCTCTACAAAAAGATAAAGGAAAATATTAGCTGGGCCTGGTGGCAGGCACTTATAGTCCTACCTATTCAGGAGGCTGAGGAAGGAGTATTGATTAAGCCCAGGAGTTTGAGGTTGCAGTGATCTACGATTGTGTGCCACTGTGTTCCAGTGTTGGCACCAAAGCAAGACCTTGCCTCAACACCCTTTTCCCTGCCAAAAAACAAATAACAAAAAAAAACAAAACCACTTAAACAAAAACCTCCTGTTTCCTACTTGCTCCACATGAGCCTAGTGGTGTAGACCCTACTCTGGGAGGAAATTGGACTGAGCCTGTGTTTGTTGATTGGCTATCTAAAATGGCAGTTCAATTTTTGTGAGATTTCTGTATTGTCTAACATGGAAGAGCAAAGGTAACTGCTTCTTAGATGGCCGGGTGTGGTAGCTCACACCTGTAACCCCAGCATTTTGGGATGCCCAAGGCAGGAGTATCATTTGAACCCAAGAGTTTCAGACCAACCTTGGCAACATGACGAGACCCCATTTCTACAAAAAATCAGAAAACTAGGCCTGGTGCAGTGGCTCACACCTGTAATCCCAGCACTTGGGAGGCAGATCACCTGAGGTCAGGAGTTCAAAATCAGCCTGGCCAACATGGTGAAACCTCGTCTCAACTAAAAATGCAAAAATTATCCGGGCTTGGTGGTGGGCGCCTGTAATCCCAGCTACCTGGGAGGCCAAGGCAGGAGACTTGCTTGACCCCAGGAGGCAGAGGTTGCAGTGAGCCCAGGTTGCGCCACTGCACTCCAGCATGGCCGACAGAGTGAGACTCTGTCTCAAAAAAAATAAACCAGGTGGAGCCAAGATGGCCAAATAGGAACATCTCCAGTCTACAGCTCCTAGCGTGAGCGACGCAGAAGACGGGTGATTTCTGCATTTCTAACTGAGGTACCAGGTTCATCTCACTGGGGAGTGTTGGAAAGTGGGTGCAGGACAGTGGGTGCAGCGCACCAAGTGTGAGCCGAAGCAGGGCGAGGCATTACCTCACCCGGAAAGTGCAAGGGGTCAGGGAATTCCCTTTCCTAGTCAAAGAAAGGGGTGACAGATAGCACCTGGAAAATCGGGTCACTCCCACGCTAATGCTGCGGTTTTCCAATGGTCTTAGCAAACAGCACACCAGGAGATTATATCCCGCGCCTGGCTCGGAGGGTCCTACACCCACGGAGCCTTGCTCATTGCTAGCACAGCAGTCTGAGATCAAACTGCAAGGCCGCAGCAAGGCTGTGGAAGGGGCGCCCGCCATTGCCTAGGCTTGAGTAGGTAAACAAAGCTGCCAGGAAGTAGGAAGCTCAAACTGGGTGGAGCCCACTGCAGCTCAAGGAGGCCTGCCTTACTCTGTAGACGCCACCTCTGGGGGCAGGTCATAGCCAAACAAAAGGCAGCAGAATCCCCTGCAGACTTAAATGTCCCTGACAGCTTTGAAGAGAGTGGTGGTTCTCCCAGCACACAGCTGGAGATCTGAGAACGGACAGACTGCCTCTTCAAGTGGGTCCCTGACACCTGAGTAGCCTAACTGGGAGGCACCCCCCAGTGGGGGCAGACTGACACTTCACACGGCGGGTACTCCTCTGAGACAAAACTTCCAGAGGAACGATCAGGCAGCAACATTTGCTGTTCACCAATATCGGCTGTTCTGCAGCCTCTGCAGCTCATACCCAGGCAAACAGGGTCTGGAGTGGACCTCCAGCAAACTCCAACAGACGTGCAGCTGAGGGTCCTGACTGTTAGAAGGAAAACTAACAAACAGAAAGGACATCCACACCAAAACCCCATGTGTACGTCACCATCATCAAAGGCCAAAGGTAGGTAAGACCACAAAGATGGGGAAAAAACAGAGCAGAAAAACTGGAAACTCTAAAAATCAGAGCGCCTCTCCTCCTCCAAAGGAATGCATCTCCTCACCAGCAACGGAACAAAGCTGGATGGAGAATGACTGACGAGTTGAGAGAAGAAGGCTTGAGACGATCAAACTACTACGAGCTAAAGGAGGAAGTTCGAACCCATGGCAAAGAAGTTAAAAACCTTGAAAAAAAATTAGACGAATGGCTAACTGGAATAACCAATGCAGGGAAGTCCTTAAAGGACCTGATGGAGCTGAAAACCAAGGCACGAGAACTATGTGACGAATCACAAGCCTCAGTAGCCGATTTGATCAACTGGAAGAAAGGGTATCAGTGATGGAAGATCCAATGAATGAAATGAAGCGAGAAGAGAAGTTCAGAGAAAAAAGAATAAAAATAAATGAACAAAGCCTCCAAGAAATATGGGACTATGTGAAAAGACCAAATCTACGTCAGATGCAGAAAAGGCCTGTGACAAAATTCAACAACCGTTCATGCTAAAAACTCTCAATAAATTAGGTATTGATGGGATGTATCTCAAAATAATAAGAGCGATCTATGACAAACCCACAGCCAATATCATACTGAATGGGCAAAAACTGGAAGCATTCCCTTTGAAAACTGGCACAAGACAGGGATGCCCTCTCTCACCACTCCTATTCAACATAGTGTTGGAAGTTCTGGCCAGGGCAATCAGGCAGGAGAAGGAAATAAAGGGTATTCAATTAGGAAAAGAGGGAGTCAAATTGTCCCTGTTTGCAGTTGACATAATTGTGTATCTAGAAAATCCCATTGTCTCAGCCCAAAATCTTAAGCTGATAAGCAACTTCAGCAAAGTCTCAGGATACAAAATCAATGTGCAAAAATCACAAGCATTCTTATACACCAATAACAGACAAAGAGAGCCAAATCATGAGTGAACTCTCATTCACAATTGCTTCAAAGAGAAGAAAATACCTAGCAATCCAACTTACAAGGGACATGAAGGACCTCTTCAAGGAGAACTATAAACCACTGCTCAATGAACTAAAAGAGGATACAAACAAACGGAAGAACATTCCATGCTCATGGGTAGGAAGAATCAATGTCGTGAAAATGGCCATACTGCCCAAGGTAATTTATAGATTCAGTGCCATCCCCATCAAGCTACCAATGACTTTCCTCACAGAATTGGAAAAAACTACTTTAAAGTTCATATGGAACCAAAATAGAGCCTGCATTGCCAAATCAATCCTAAGCCAAAAGAACAAAGCTGGAGGCATCACGCTACCTGACTTCAAACTATACTACAAGGCTACAGTAACCAAAACAGCATGGTACTGGTACCAAAACAGAGATATAGACCAATGGAACAGAACAGAGCCCTCAGAAATAATGCCACATATCTACAACTATCTGCTCTTTGACAAGCCTGACAAAAACAAGAAATGGGGAAAGGATTCCCTATTTAATAAATAGTGCTGGGAAAACTGGCTAGCCATATGTAGAAAGCTGAAACTGGATCCGTTCCTTACACCTTATGCAAAAATTAATTCAAGATGGATTAAAGACTTAAATGTTAGACCTAAAACCATAAAAACCCTAGAAGAAAACCTAGGCAATACCATTCAGGACATAGGCACGGGCAAGGACTTCATGACTAAAACACCAAAAGCAATGGCAACAAAAGCCAAAATTGACAAATAGGATCTAATTAAAGAGCTTCTGCACAGCAAAAGAAACTACCATCAGAGTGAACAGGCAGCCTACAGAATGGGAGAAAATTTTTGCAATCTACTCATCTGACAAAGGGCTAATATCCAGAATCTACAAAGAACTCAAACAAATTTACAAGAAAAGAACAACCCCATCAAAAAGTGGGTGAAGGATATGAACAGACACTTCTCAAAAGAAGACATTTATGCAGCCAAAAGACACATGAAAAAATGCTCATTATCACTGGCCATCAGAGAAATGCAAATCAAAACCACAATGAGATACCATCTCACACCAGTTAGAATGGCAATCATTAAAAAGTTAGGAAACAACAGGTGCTGGAGAGGATGTGGAAAAATAGGAACACTTTTACACTGTTGGTGGGACTGTAAACTAGTTCAACCATTGTGGAAGTCAGTGTGGCGATTCCTCAGGGATCTAGAACTAGAAATACCATTTGACCCAGCCATCCCGTTACTGGGTATATGCCCAAAGGATTGTAAATCATGCTGCTATAAAGACACATGCACACGTATGTTTATTGCGGCACTATTCACAATAGCAAAGACTTGGAACCAAGCCAAATGTCCAACAATGATAGACTGGATTAAGAAAATGTGGCACATATACACCATGGAATACTATGCAGCCATAAAAAAGGATGAGTTCATGTCCTTTTTAGGGACATGGATGAAGCTGGAAACCATCATTCTCAGCAAACTATCGCAAGGACAAAAAACGAAACACCGCATGTTCTCATTCATAGGTGGGAACTGAACAGTGAGAACACATGGACACAGGAAGGGGAACATCACACACCGGGGCCTGTTGTGGGGTGCGGGAAGGGGGGAAGGATAACATTATGAGATATACCTAATGTTAAATCACGAGTTAATGGGTGCAGCACACCAACATGGCACATGTATACATATGTAACTAACCTGCACGTTGTGCACGTGTACCCTAAAACTTAAAAAGTATAAAGCAAAACAAAACAAAAACAGGCGTGGGGGTGGGGTGTGGACCTGTGGTCTCAGCTACTTGTGAGACTCGGGATCACTTCAGCTTTGGAGGTCAAGGCTGCATTATGCCATGATCGTGCCACTGTATTTAAAAAAAAATAAAAATAGAAATGGCTGAGAGGTACTTTTTTGATGGCAAAATATACATAACATAATTCTTACCATTTGAATCATTTTAGGTGTACAGTTCAGTAATATTAAGGTCGTTCACATTCTTGAGAACGTTTTCAACTTCCCACACTTAAATTCTTCACTCATTAAACAATAAGTACCTATATTCCCTTCCCCTTATCCCCTACCAACCATCGTTCTACTCTTTGTCTCTGAGAATTTTAGTACTTATAAGTGGAATCATACAATATTTGTCCTTCTGTGACTGGCTTATGTGTCAGAGTATCCCTCGTTTTTTTTTTTTGTTTGTTTGGTTTCTTTTTTGGAGATGGAGTCTTGCTCTGTCACCCATGCTGGAGTGCAGTGGTGTGATCTCGGCTCACTGTGAGCTCCGCCTTCTGGGTTCACGCCATTCTCCTGCTTCCGCCTCCCGAGTAGCTGGGACTACAGGCACCTGCCACCACACCTGGCTAATTTTTTGTATTGTATTTTTTTTTAAAGTAGAGACGAGGTTGCACTGTATTAGCCAGGATGGTCTGGATCTCCTGACCTTGTGATCCGCCTGCCTCGGCCTCCCAAAGTGTTGGGATTACAGGCGTGAGTCACCGCGCCCAGCCAGAATATCCCTCCTTTTTAAGGCTGATAATACTCCATTGTATGTATGTGGCATATTTGTTTATCCATTTATCCTTCAATGCGCACTTGGGCTGCTTTACCTTTTGGCTGTTGTGAGTAATTACTATGAACATTGGTGTTCAAATACTTGAGTTCCTGCTTTCGTATCTTTTGGATATATATCCAAAAGTGGAATTGCTGGATGATTTGGTAATTTCGTTTAAATTTTTTAGGAATTGCCGTATTTTCTACAGTTGTTAACACCGTTACACATTTCTGTCAGCAGTACATAAGAGTTTCAGTTTCTCTATGGGCTTGCCAATACAGGTTGAGCATCCTTAATCTGAAAATTTGAAATACAAATGCTATAAAATCCAAAACTTGTTGAGCGCCAACATGATGCCACTAGTGGAAAATTCCATGCCTGACCTCATATGATGGATTACAGTCAACATTTTGTTTTCATGCACGAAATTATTAAAATTATTACAAAAAATTACCTTCAAACTATGTGTATAAGCATTTATATGAAACATAAATCAATTTTGAGCTTTAGACTTGCGTCCCATCCCCAAGATATCTCATTAGGTACATGCAGGTATTCCAAAATCTGAAAAAATATGAAATCCAAAAGACTTCTGATTTCAAGCATTTTGGATAAGGGATACTTAGCCTGTACTTGCTATTTTCTGTTTTTTTTTTTTTGATCATAGACATCCTAGTGGGTATAAAGTGTTATCTTACTATGGTTTTGATATGTGAAGAGGAATTTTAAGGTCTCTTTATTCAAACCTGTGATTTCAGAGATCAAACTCAAATACTGTGTTAGCCTGAATTATTTGGTGGAATATTTCACAATTACTTTTGTGAATCTTTTTAATTATTAGAATTTGCATTTAGGCATTCAGGATTTTATGATACCTAGTGGATAGGTAGGCTACGGGCAAATTTTTTCCCTTTTGTTGATTTATTTGTGACAAGCCACAACCATTCGTATTTTATGTGGAAGAAGAGATATCTATTTGTTTTTGTAATTTTATTGAAATGTTTACTAACAAATCAGGGTCAAGTTTGGACATTGAATGGTTTCCCCAGATTAATACACATATACATACCCATCCAAAACAAAACTAAATGCTGGAATTTATCATTTCTGTGAAAAGTGGTTTTTAAACTATTGTATTGTATGTAAACTATTTGGTATTTTCTCTCCTACTTTATTTTTAATTTTTATAAGAACTCAGTATAAAATTTTCCCCCTTGCATTTATTCTGAAACTGTTCCCAAAATCATTGTTTTCCCATTTTTAGTGCTTTTTGTAGCATCTGCATTTTATAGGGTTCTTGGCAAGTTCATAGGTCCTACCTATCAGGTTCTTACCATGTCTGGTAGACTCCTTAGCTGAAATGTAGTGACCGTTTTGAAAAGATAACATAGAAATACCCCAGCGGTGGCTGGGTGATGAAATGAGCATTAACTTCAGGTACCTGCATAGACCAGGATCTGAGATGTACACACCTACCTTGTACCCCAACAGTGTACACTGACATGTACATAGTAATACCCTGTACACTGATATTCTTGCTGCAGTTTGTTAAACAGCTTTTTTCCCCTTCTCATTTCAACAGATGTTAATTGAGTACTTGCTTTGTGTCTAACATTGTGCCTGGCACTGTGGATATAGAAACGAGTAAAATAGTCCCTACCCATAAGGAATTTATAGCCTAGAAGGGGATACAGACCTGTAAACAGAATTGAATGTTAATTTGAAAACAATGGTCTAAATGTGTAAAAAGTATAGAGATCTTGCAGAGGGAGAGAGTGATGAATTCTTGGGTATGGCAGGACGGTCAGAAAAGGATTCCTTTGGATAATCTGAGGTAAAATTTGAAGGTGGAATATGAGTTTGTCATTGGTATGGTGCGTATTACAAGTAGTGAGGTCAGCGTGTAGGACAGGAACAGATAACATGGTATGTTCAAGAAAGTATAAGGAGATGATTCGTGTTGGGCATGAAGTGTGAGGATTGATAGGTGAGGGTTGTATTTCCCCTCATTGTCAAATGTTGCCTTAAAAAACAGCCTAGGAAGATTAACGAGATAGTAGAGGTGAAGACTAAATTTGGATATGATCACTGGGATTAATTGTAAAACTAGGATATACATTGTGTTTCTGTTTCTGAAATGCATATCTTCCTCCCTTCCCTCTTTCCCTTTCTTGAACTCCCCTCTTTCATGCTTTCCTCCCCCATGTGTGTGTGTATAGAGGTAGGATAATTGAGGGAAAAAGAGCTAAAAATCCAGACTTTGTTTCTGTTTGTCTTTGTTGCTGGTTCTCACAACTTTGAATGGGAAAGCCACTTTATCTTTCTGTGTTTTGCTCTTCTTGTTTGTATAATATTTGCAAACTTGTATTATCTATGGATCTATGCTTTTCCAAAGGTTTTTTTTTTTTGGAGAGTCACAGTTTCTGAGTGCCCGGAACACGGTAGGTGCTCCATACATATTTTCAAATGAATGCTGTGATAACTTGTGTCAAAAAGTAAGAGAGAATAGTTAAGTCAGGACAGAGTAAGCAGTAAAAAATTTATGCACATATCATTGCTTCTCAGGAACACTTACTATATAAAATGTGTTCAAGCAGTTTGTCTTTAAAAAGGTTTCACTAACCATGTAGATTTGTGAGGTCCTGGGATATGGAAACTACAGTATCTTTATACATTAAATTCTTTTAATGTCATATAATTAACATCTGTTCAATTGAGAATTACTACGAAAAATGTGTTTTGTGGATCATTTTCTTTCAAAATTTTGGTGTGGCAGAAGTTCTTGGATTTGGATTCTTCAGTTTATGAAAGTTTTCTTTTAATAATGTAATTATAAGTGGATATATTTTCTTATATAATCTTTTTCTCAGTTCAAAACAAGTGTTTCTTATGCTATTTTTCCGTTGTATTTGCAGAATGTTTGCTTTTGATGCAAAGGATTATAAAAATCCATTTCAATATCATAGGGTTGCTGTAATATACTGTTAATATAATTTCTTTACCTCTAGGGGTCCTACTGGGCAATAGACACCAATCCGAAGGAAGATGCGCTGCCTACTCGGCCAAAGAAGAGGGCACGATCTGTAGAACGGGTAAAGGCTCTTTATCATAAATTTAGTATAATGCATTGAATATGTCTGAAATACAGATTTTGAAAGTTCTTTTCCAGTGTGGCACATGTAACTATAATGACGGTAAGATTTTATTTGTGTAGCATTTTACATTTTTCAGAACACTTTTCAGACTCATTTTATTTGATCTTAACTCTAAGGGACAGTTTAGGAATTAAGTAAAAGGTTTTGTCATAATTAGGGCGCAGGTGTTGTTTGAGACTTGATTGAATCCAGCTCTCTTGAGTTTTAATTTGGTATTCTTTTCTCTACATCTACAACATTTAGGAATAGTTTTATGTAACACAACTATTCCCTTCTATTATAGAGGATCAGTTTGGTTGCACTGAATTTTCCCCATTGTCCTCAAAATACCTTTTCCTGGTTCTGTCCGTTTAATAGTCACTTTGTACACAACATTTCTAAGTTGTGTGTGTGTGTATTGCTTGTAATATAATTCTTACTTGTGAATTAATGGTTAAAATTAATTTGCAAGAGTGAAAGTAAAAAGGAACTATAGTTAATATCCTAAGTTGTCTATTTTAACATATTTTTAGTCAGCACTTTGACTGCCATCAGCTTTCCTTATCCTTTCTACATTTCCAGCATCTCAACTAAAACATACAAACACGTATCCATCCTACCTGACTGTTCGTCAAGACCCATTTCAAATGTTAACTGCTTTGTGAAGCTTCCCTTACTCTCTTCCATTTGTGTTCTTGTAGAATTTTTATAAAACTCTTTTATGGAATTTCTCACACTTTGTAGAAATTACTTGTTTTTTTATTTGTCTCCGCTACTGGAATATGTGCCCCTTAAGGGCAGAGAAAATACCTTACATTTGTATCTCCAGTGTTACCATTTTTCACAGCTTATAATAGATACTAGTAAAGGTTTGCAGTATGAATCAGGGCAAAGAGAATAGGATAAGATGGAAGAAACGGAGTAAATGCTTGGTCAAATAAATTTGTTCTATGCCCATTCCTGGTAAAGGGTTAAAACTTTTGAGCCTCAAAGATAAAGATCTCAAACTGGGATTAGGTTGGGATCACATGAGTTCATGAGGTATAACAGCAATGAGATTTAGTAAGGAAGATTTATTGGATTCAGCAGAGGGAATTCAGTAAGCCAGTTATCAAGATATATAAAATGAATTCTTAGGCCAGAACAACTTTTGACTTTACACAAACCAGAGTTTAAGAAGTTAAAGTTTAGTATTGGTGACATGGTCTTCTGGTAACAGAGCTAGACAATTTTTTTTTTTTTTTTTTTTTTGAGATGGAGTCTCGCTCTGTCACCCAGGCTGGAGTGCAATGGCGTGATCTCAGCTCACTGCAACCCCCACCTCCTGTGTTCAAGCCATTCTCCTGACTCAGCCTCCCAAGTAGCTGGGATTACAGGCACCCACTGTGCCCGGCTAATTTTTATATTTTTAGTAGAGACAGTGTTTTGCCATGTTGGCCAGGCTGGTTTCGAACTCCAAACCTCAGGTGATCCACCCACCTTGGCCTCTCAAAGTGCTGGGACTACAGGTGTGACCCACCGCGTCCGGCCAGAGCTAGACAATTTTACAAGAGATGCTGATAAGCTCAGTATGTTATCATTTGAGAAGGAATGAACATCAGTTTCTGCTCTCCTTTCTTTGCCTTTTTTTTTTTTAAGCACTCCTCTCAGCTTATACCTAGCCTTTGCCTTTTAAAGTAGGCTTAATGCATGGGCAATTATATGAATATGTGGAGTATAAAACATTTAGCACCTGTTGCCAGAATTTGAAGGAAGGGGAGAAAAATCCACTTTTTTAAAAACACATAGCATTGTTAAACAATTTGGAAAAGATTGAAGAGCTGAAGAATTGTGGTCTTCTCTATTTGCTTTTTTCTTCTGAAGTTCCTGGAATTTCAGTTGTTTTTGGAAGTTGGAATTGGGTTAACAACTGTGCGTGTCTTTTGGATATTAAGCTTGCCTTTTATTCTTGTTACCTTGTTTTATTAAAGCAATCCCTCCCTATTTTTGAGAGTCTTCCTTTTTTTTCCGAGACTGTATTGGCAGTTTTATAGTGGAGGCCTAAAGAAATATAGGATTCAGGTTACAAAAGCATGTGTTATTGAATGTACATTTTGGACATATATTTTCTGTATTCATTTTCTACTGCTTTTTGATCATCACTTTAAGTTTAAAATGTAAAATATTCAGAAATTTACTTTTGTGTTATATTTTCACAAAATATTCATAACCATACCAGGGCCTTTCAATTACTAATACTGATATTCATTTTGGCCTAAGCTGGATATTGGTTGCCCCTGTAGGAGCATACAAAGAGATTAGCTATAAGCAAAGGGCATATAATTAGGGGGACGGATATTATTTAACAAATATACTAAAATATAGTGTTCTTATGAAACATAATTTCCTGCCCTGATAAACTGAATTACCTGTATTTTTCCGAGTTTTTTTTAGAGTGGGAAGTGAGAGGTTATATAATATATAGTATTTTTGTTAGGACAGAGTTTATATTTTAAGTAACTATTGGGTTTTATCTAAGAAAATGCCTAGGGAAAATAGTGATGGTCCTGAACATGACCTTCAGACATTTAAAGGATAAAAGTGAAACGTAGATGGTAAATAAATTGATATCCCTCTAAGTTCTTTATTAAATTTCTGAAATTTGTGATTCCTTTGTCCATATGTAAACATTGAAATTCTGTGTGAAAAAATAAAAATTATTTCACACATTTTTAATTTTGAAGTGATGAGTTTTTGATGGAACAGAGAAGGCTTTCTTTCCTTTTTTTTTTTTTTTTGGGAGACTGGTTTTCACTCTGTCACCCAGGCTAGAGTGCAGTGGTGCTGCTGGCTCACTGCAGCCTCTACCTCCTGGGCCCAGGTTGATCCTCCTGTCTCAGCCTCCTGAGTAGCTGGGACTACCACCGCGCCCAGCTAATTTTAAAATTTTTGGTAGAGATGGGGTCTTGCCATGTTGCCCAGGCTGGTCTCAAACTCCTGGGCTCAAGCAGTCCACCCGTTTCAGCCTCCCAAAGTGCTGGGATTATAGATGTGAGCCACTGGGCCCAGCTGAAAAAAGACTTTCTAAACTGCTAAAGAAAAGTGATTTTAAAAAATGCAAGCAAGAGCATCTTTATGTTTTAAACAGAAGATAAAGCTTGACAGTTACCTCCATCCTAATATTTATTTTTCTTTCTTATTTTTATTTATTTATTTTTTCTTTTGAGACAGAGTCTCAAAAGACACCCAGGCTGGAGTGCAGTGGTGCAATCTTGGCTCGCTGCAACCTCTGCCTCCTGGGTTCAAGTGATTCTCCTGCCTCAGCCCCTCCGAGTAGTTCACCACCACGCCCAACTAATTTTTGTATTTTTAATAGAGATGGGGTTTCACCATATTGGCTAGGCTGGCTCCATCCTAATATGCTTAACCCAGTTCTCTGGAATACTCACCTGTCCCCTCCATTTACATGAGCATAAGCCTGTGTGTGCTGTCTGTTCTATTATTATTACATTTCTTCTTTTCTTAATCCATAAGTTAGTTTATAAATCTCCTTTTCCTTTTAAACATTTATTTCATCTTACCATTTTTTAATCATATAATGGTCCTGAAGACCTTAAACAAATTGAATAAAATTTCAGTTTATTGAAAAGATACTGAATAAAATGGACAGACTCTAGTAGGAATCTGATGTTTCTTTTCTGACTTCACAACTTACTAGTTCCTGTGACTTTTGGCAAGTTGTTAAATTTTTTGCACTTCAGTATTCTCAGCTATAAGTAAGAGGCTAAAAGTCAAAACAATAGAAGATTATGCTGAATTTATGTGTCAAATGCTTTTTAAAGGATTTTATGTGTATTAACTCATGTGATTTTTAAAATAACTCTGATGAAGCTGATGAACATGGATGTTAAGTGAGTTATCCAAGGTACTAAAAAATACCAATGCCAGAATTTGAACTCAGATAGTCTTGCCTTCACAGTCTGTGCTGTCTACAACTACATTATTCTTCCACTAGTATTTGTTATGCTGAAGACTACAACACTGAATCAAAATTCTTTTCACAGATGCATATTCTGTTGTGAGCTCATCATCCTTGATTTAAAGCAGAATTCCCTACATTAATTCAAACATATATAATTAAGTAACATAAATGTGATTATAAATGACAGAGCAAATATTAAGTAATGAATTTGGTAGACCAACTGAAGTGACTCAAAATACATAATGCTCTCTGGGAAGGCCTCTAAGGAAGAGGAATGAGACTTTGAGACTAATAATTTTGGTGCGGAAGTGGAGCTGTTTTTGCGTAGAAAATGCTAAAGGATGTTCCACTTGGAGACACAGCATGCATGATTGACTAGTAGGTAAGAAGTACAGGTGGGCATAATTGAAGACCCTTTAAATTGTTGTGAAGAACTTAGGCTGGAGTGTGGATATTTAGATAAGGGGTAGACAGATTTGGTTAGATAACCTAAAGTTATGAGATCAAGACTTTTACTTTGATTTGACAGCCCATAGTGTTGAGAAGTGAATCAAAACAGTTAAGGTACATACTCTTCACAAAATAACCCATTGCAAGAGGAAGATGCTGAGTAGATACAGATGGTGTTGCAATAGTAATGGCCTGAGCTAGGGATATGTACATGAATGAGGTTCTTTGGAAAACTAGCGTGCTTTCTGAATGCTGTATATACCTGTAATTATATGTAGTGTCATTTTATCAGTTGGACAGATCTTTATTCTGTAGATACTGTGAGCCAGGCATTGTACTAGGGTACTGTGGTGCATACCAAGAAGAATAAGACGTAAGACACATAATTTTAGGACAAGGGTAAAGTATAGAAGGTATTTTAAGAAAGATAAACTATTGTGTGCAGAGGAAGGAGAGATTATTTCTTACTAGTACTGTCTGAGAAGGCTTCATAGGTTATGTGGCTTAGCTTTCAGGTGGAGATAGGCAGAGCAACGTAGAGAGAATACCATTCAGGGTACATCCCTATAAATGAGGGTTAAGTGTCTATCATGAAAAGGGATTGTTCTAGATCCTGAGGAAACAGCAATGAACAAAACACAAAACCTACATCCTGTCCTCTTGAAGTTTATATTCTGATTGAGGGGAGGGAATATAGAGAGAGTAAGGGAGGAGTAAACACAAGATAAGAGGTCTTTATTAAAGGTATTGGATAGAAAAGTATTAGGATTTGAGTGGGAACACAGTAGTTAATTTTGTCTGGATAAGATTTTCCTTTTTGAAGTTAATTTGCATTATAAAAATTCATGCTTATCAGACCACACCTTTTGTAGTCTAAGCACTGAGTTAAGTGTTGAGAGAACAGTTGGTAAACAAGACAGTCATACCTTCTCCTCATGAAGCTCTTACTCAAGCTTGGAAGATAAACTGATAAGGTAGGATGAATGTACATTCCTGGTGTTGCTTATTGTCTCAGCATAACTACTAGTTCCGCATTCATTCTCCAAATAGCTTGTGGATGATAAATTATGTGGTCACAGAAAGATAAGGGTCTTTGAGAACTGTGGGGCCATGTAGCAGAGAGGCATAACAATCTAAGAATCAGGGAAGATTTTCTTGAAGAAGTGATGTTAATTGGAGGCCTGATGGATGAACTGAAATAGGGCAGATTAGTGGGATTTGGAAAGTGAAAAACTGGTCGTAAAAAGGAATGCCCTCAAAGTGCAAGACAGGTCAGTATGGTTGACTGAGCATGGAATCCAAGAAAGATAGTAATTCCTTATTTTTCAACTTTTTATATCTTTTTTTCTTCTTCTTCTTCTTCTTTTTTTTTTTTTAAATAGAGACAGGGTCTTGCTACATTTCCCAGGCTGGTCTCAAACTCCTGGGCTCAAGCAGTTCTCTTGCCTTGGCCCCCCAAAGTACTGGGATTAAGGTGTGAGCCACCTGTGCTTGGCCAGCTTCCTGACCTTTCTGCATTTTGCTTTTTAATTTGGGCTTGCAAGCAATTAAACTATTACAAGGAAACTAGTGTCAAGGAGTAGAAGAGGGAACATATATCTTAGGTAGTTTTTTAGCAGTGAATCATGCCTGTAATCGCAGCACTTTGAGAGTCCTGGACAGCAAGATAAGACCCACCTCTCCATCTCTACCAAAAGAAAAAAAAAAAAGAAAACTGGGTGTGGTGGCACCTGCCTCTAGTCCCAGCTACTGGGGAGGCTGAGGCCAGAGGATTGCATGAGCCCAGGAGTTTGAGGTTGCAGTGAGCCATGATTGTGCCACTGCACTCCAGCCTGAGCAACAGAGCAAGACCCTTTCTCAATAAAAGAAAGAAATGCCTCAAAACAGTGAGCGCTCCAAGTTATTTTTATCATGTTGATAATCAAGAAATCATATTCTTGTCTATTCATTCTTTGATCCCCCCAACCCCCTTTTTAACTTAAATCTTTTGTCTTGACTATTTTCTAATGTTATTCTTTGCTTATAGAAACTTATGATGCTGTCTCAGTAGTTCTCAGTGTGTGAGGCTGTTTCAGGGAGCACATGAGGTCAGAACTATGTTCATAATAAAACTCAGATGTTCTTTGCTTTTTTCATTCATTATCGCTCACAACTTTTCTAGAGACTACATGACATGTGATTTTGCCATAGATTGAATGCTGAGGCAGATGTGTCTTCTATAATGGCAAGCATTATAGCAATTAAAAATACGTAAATGAATGCCATTCTTCTAAATATTTTTGTTTTGGAGAATGTTTATGCAAATTAATATTATGTTAACATGTATGTTTGTTCTTGTTGGTTTTAAATGAATTAATGATTATTGTCCTGAGACTAAAAATTTGAGAACTATTGCATTAAAGGAAGATTTTGTATCTATCCCAGGAGACTTTCCTTTAGAGAAAAAGAAAAGATGTCTGCCATGGTTTGGGTTTCCTCAGAAGTAGACAAGAAATTGAGCACAGGTAGTTTGAGGGATGATCCTTGCAAAGTAGGGCAAGGAGATAGGACAGGGAATGAAGCCAATAAGGGTAAATTACCCAGTCAGTTAAAACTGTTAGCACCTGGAGCTCGATCTCACTGGGGACTCCGGGAGGCAGTTTAGAGCTGCAGGCCAACGAGTGGGATATTTATCCATCAGTTCTTCCTTCTCATTAATTGAGTGATTCTTCTAGGGACTTTAGCTTTTCAGCACCTTTGGCTTGTCCTGCATGAAGCCAAAGCATGCTTCCCAATCAGAAAAAAAGCCCTGGAGGAGAAAGTTGCTGATATTTGTAGTAAGCAACCTTCAGAGTGTAGGTGGGATATGGGAGGGTTTGGGTGGTTTTTGCCGTGTCTTTACTTTTTTTCTATTGGTGGAGTGTGTTTTCAGACCCTTTGTTTTTGTTTTTTTCCTTTGCAGCCTCCTGGATTTTCAATTCCTAGCCCAGGGAATCCTTTAAAAGCATAGTTTGTCTCTTTTCAAGTGTGTATGTGCACAACTGTTCCTCTTAAATTAGTAGACTCACGGTGTATCTTTTTGAGTGTATTGTTTCATGTAATTGAAATAGTCTCTTCCTGGTCACTGCTTAGTGTGCCTAAGTTCCATATTCAGAGTTAAAAAATATAAGTGACGCATTCAACACTTTTACAGAAGAAGCTGGAACTCTGAATGTGACTATTGCATATGGGTAGTGATTTCAGATATTTACTGTGTTGTATGCTTAGCCCAGATAAGGTACTTTGAAAGAGTTATAATTAGGAAATAATGCACCTGTTAGAAATGTAAACTGTCTGAACATTTAAAGCTGCTAGGAGTGAGGATAGGGGTGTTACCAGTGGTAGAAAATGGAAATTGTAAAAAGAAAACTCCAAAACTTTATTTGTTGGAGACAAAGTCTCACTCTGTTGCCCAGGCTGGAATACAGTGTTGTGACCGTGGCTCACTGCAGTCTCGACCTCCTGGGCTCAAGCTATCCTCAACTGTTTAGCTTCCTGATTAGCTGGGACTATAGGTACATGCCACTATGCCCAGCTAGTTTTTCTTATTTTTGTAGAGACAGGTCTTTCTTTGTGTCAAACAACCTGGCCGAGACCTCCTGCCTTGGCCTCTCAAAGTGCTAGGATTATAGGCATAAGCCACCATGCTGGGCATCCAAAACTTTAGATTGCTTTGTGTTTTAACATCATTTAAAGACCTAAAGTTTCTGTTTAGGTTACTATTTTACCATGTTTTTGCATAGTAAGCGCAAAGCCAAGTTATGTTATAAAGTCATGAGGGTATCATTTTTATTTGGTACAAGATTTATGGGAAATGGTACAGTAGACCTCCCTGAGGGGGATACATTCCAAGACCCCCAGTGGCTGCCTGAAACCAGACAGTGCTGAACCCTATATATACCATGTTTTTTTCCTAAACAGGCATACCTATGATAAAGTTTAATTTATAAATTAGGCACAGTAAGAGGTTAACAACAATAATAATAAAGTGATACCACGACAGTCAATCTGATAACCAAGAGGGCTGCTGGTAGTGTATACAAAGTGGATGATATGATGGACAAGGGATGATTCATGTCCCAGGTGGGACAGAGTGGGGTGACACAAGATTTTATCACCCTGCTCCGAATAACATGCAATTTAAAACTTATGAATTGGTTATTTCGGGAATTTTTTTATTTAATATTTTTAGACCATGGTTGATCACAGGAAACTGAAACCTCAGAAAGTGAAACTGTGGAAAAGAGAGGACTCCTGAACTAACCTGGAAGTTTGGAGACCTAGTTTTAAAGGTGTATGTTATAACTTAGGATATGTATTTAATTTTTCTGGCTGTAGTTTCTTTATATAAATGTAAGTGGATTGTCAGCTGTACAGGCCTGGGAATCTGCTGTCCTACAAGTGCGAAGGCTCTGAGGTAGAGATGTACTTGGCATGGTGAGAAACAACAAGGAGGCTACTGTGGCTGGACAGTGTTTGTGGAGGGAGGAGTAGTGATAGGACTTCTCATTAGAGAAGTAAGGGGTGGGAGCAGGAGGCAAATTGTGCAGGGCTTTCTAAGCCATTGTAAAGACAATCTTTATTCTGAAGGAGGTGGAAAGCCATTGGAGGGATATGAATAGAGTAGTGATATGATGTGACTTAAATTTTAACACGGTCACTCTAGCTGTTGTGTAGAATATAAGTGGTAAGGGAACAAGGGCAAAAGATCAGTTAGGAGGAAATTGCCGTGGATAGTTTTGCCTAAAATCTTATAATGCATTGTTATAAAAGTTGTATGGAGGAGAAGAGGCCAGATCTGTCAACTCACTATCCTAAACATATTGGCCCTTGCGGAAAAATCAACACATTGTCTGCAATTATCCAGCTTTTTTTGGAACAAAGATGGAAGAAATACATATTACTTTTTCCTGAAGGTGTTTACAATCACCTGAAGGTGATTACAAGTATAATCAGTAAAAGAACTGGAGGATAGATGGATAAATAGAAAAGAGAACATTTTTCTAGGTGGAATACTCTCCATCTGGACATGTATCTGAAATTGTTGTCATGCTGTTACTTGTAATTCAGTTTCTCAATTATAATACCAGAGTGGTTTTGTTGATTAAGTGATTCCCTCACTGTGTGCCTTCCCTCTCTGAGGTGGAGTCTGAGAAAGAGTGAGGATTTAGTTAAAGGAAAGGGTGTAAGTGAGCACAGGAAGAATTGCAATCTACATGCTTACTCTTAGCTGTAGAACTGAATAAATGTTTATTTCAATTGGGAAAACTACTGAGTATACATTATGTGGGAGCACTGCATGTTGTCTCTAATATATATGCCTAAGTAGAATTTCCTGGGGGTTAAAAATGGTGGAAATCCTGTCTGGTTAGAGATGGAGATCATGAAAAGTTTCATAAGAGATCATTGTGATGAATGGGTAGGATTTTGTTTTTTTGCAACACTATTGAGGGATAGTTGTACAGTTAACTGCATATTTAAAGTTTATAAGTTGAGGAGTTTTGGGATCTGTACAACTGTGAAATTATCAACAGTGGCACATTAACATTTCATCATCCCCAGAAGTTCACTCCACTCTTGTCCCCAGGTAAGCAGTGATCTGGAGAAAATTGACATCCTAGCAATATTGAATATTCTCATCCATAAAAATGTTATATTTCTCCATTCATTAGGTCTAATTTAATTTCTCTGAGGAGTGTTTTTTGGTTTTCAGCATAGAGACATGGATGCTTCCAGTTAGATTTAATCCTGAGTATTTTGTTTTTCAATGGTATTGTAAGGATTTTTTTTTTTTTTTTTTTTTTTTTGAGGTGGAGTCTTGCTGTGTCACCAGGCTGGAATGCAGTGGCACAATCTCGGCTCACTGCAACCTCCGCCTCCCGGGTGCAGGCCATTCTCCTGCCTCAGCCTCCCGAGTAGCTGGGACTACAGGTGCACGCCACCACGCCCAGCTAAGTTTTGTATTTTTAGTAGAGATGGGGTTTCGCCATGTTGGCCAGGATGGTCTTGATCTCTTGACCTTGTGATCCGCCACCCTCGGCCTCCCAAAGTGCTGGGATTACAGGAGTGAGCCACTGCGCCTAGCCTATTGCAAAGTATGTTTAAATCCATTTTCCAATTGCTTGTAGCTAGTATATAAAAATATAATTAATTTTTCTATATTAACTTTGTATTTTATTATCTTGTTAGTTCTAATAGTTATTTGAAGATGCCTCTTGAGATTTGTCATAAGTAATTGTGTCATCTGCAAATAGAGACAGTTTTCCTGTTCCTCTCCTCCCCTCCACCCCAGATCTATATATTTGAAGGTGTGGCTCTTGCAGACAGCATTTATCAGTCTTGCTTTTTTAGCCTCTCTGAAAGTCTTTGCCTTTTCATTGAGCATTTACATTAACATTTAATGAAATCATTAATATAACTGATTTAGGTTTATGTTTTGTTTTCTGTTTGACCTCTGTTTTTAGTTTCATCTCTTTTCCCTTTTCCTGCTTTCTTTTAGATTATTTTGGATATATTTTAGTATCTCATTTTAATTTATCTGTTGGCTTTTTAGCTGTTCCTATTTATTTATTTATATCTAGGAATTTCAGTATACATCCTTAACCTTTTGCAGTCTACTCAGTTATTAGTGTATCACTCCATATAAATGTAAAAATCTTCCAACCATATAGATCCTCTTTGTTCTTTCCCTCACTATACCCCATAGTTGTAATATGTGTTACATCTGTAGATGTTCATAAGACAGTGTTACAACTTTTGCCTTAAATAATTTATATGATTTTTAAAACTTAAGAGGAAAACAGTCTTTTATATTTACCCAGTGTCTACCATTTCTGGTGCTTTCATTTGTTTCAGAAGGTCCAGGTTTTTTCTTTGCTATAATTTTCCCCTGCCTAAAGAACTTTCTTATAGTGCAGGTCTCCTAGCAACAAATTCACTTAGTTTTTCTTTCCCTGAAAATGTATTTATTTTGCCTTCATTTTTTAAAATTGTCTGTTTCACATATATATGTATATGATATGATATATAATTTTTTTTGCCCCTTAGAGATGGGTGTCTCACTATGTTGACCAGGCTGGTCTCAAACTCTTGGCCTCAAGTGATCCTCCCATCTCAACCTCCCAAAGTGCTAGGTGTGTGAGCCACCACGCCCAGCCTGCCTTCATTTTTGAAGAGTATTTTTTATTAGATATACAGTCTGGATTGATTATTCTGTTTTATTTTAGCACTTTAAAGATGTTCACTGTCTTATGACCTCCATCATTTCTGATGAGAAATCCACAGTCATTTCCCAGTCGATGTTTACCTGCATGTGATATGTAGTTTTTCTCTAGCTTTTTTCTATCTTTATTTTCAAGAATTTGATTATGATGTATCTAAGTGTGGTTTTTCCTTCCATTTATTTTTATGGGGTTTACTGAGCTTCTTGAATTTGTTAAATTTGTCTTTTACTAAAGTTTCAAAGATTTTAGTCATTTTTTCTTCTATTTTTTTCTGCCCTTTTCTCTCTTTGTTCTTCCGTAAATCACAGATATACATTAGACCTTTTGAGATTGTCCCACAGCTTTCTGAGGCTCTGTTCTTTTTTTCATAAGCTTTTGGTTCTTCAGATTGGTTACTGATCCACCGTTAAGTTTACTGATTCTTTACTTACTCATTTCCATTTCAATATTAAGGCCATCCATTGATATATTTTTCTTTTGGATATTTTTCCATTCTAAAATTTTGATTTTTTAAATTTTTCTCTTGAGATTTCCTTTATTATATTTCCATTCAAGTATTTTTTTAACTTTATTTCATTGAGCATAAATGATTATAATAGCTGTTTTAAACTCCTTGTCTCATAATTCCAACAACTCAGTCTTTTTTGGAGTGGGCATCTGTAGATTTCCCCTTCTGCCAAGAATGGGCTGTATTTTCGGTTACTTGTGTGCCAGGTAATTTTGGATTGTGTCCTAGACATTGTGAATATTATGTTTTTATAGACTCTGGGTTCTAGAATAATCTATAGAATATTGATATCTGTACTTCAGCTGTCTTATCTGTGTTATATTGTAAGCTTTCTCTTTCACCTTCTGTGAGCAGTGGTTCCAATTTCAATTTGATCCTTAAGCCTCTGCTTTGATGCAAATCTGTATATGCATGGTTCAGGCCTCAGCCTGGCACATTTGTGCTGTGTCATACACAGGATTATGGGATCTCTTTCAACTTTTTCTCTTATGGGATTCCCCTTTTTCTCTGGTGGCTGGCTGTGTTTACCTGGGGTCTTTTCCCTAGTTCCTCCTGATGGAAGAACAGCTTTAGCTGTCTGCACTCCACATCTATTGCCTAATCTTGGGGCAAAGCTGCAACAAACAGGAAACTCACCCACATTCTTCCCAAGTTTTGACTTACCTCCCCAACCTGCCTATTTTATTTACCCTTTGGAATGCTCAGGAAGCTGTTTTTTCTCACCATAATACTTTATAGTTATCAGCAGAAGGTTGGTCTATAGGGGTATCACACTGCCAAACAGGAAGTGGAACTCAAATAGGTATAATTAGGGAACTCCAGAAAGGACCTTTCTTGAGCTAACTGGTGCCACCAGATTAGATTCATTGGTACTTTCTTTGTCCAGAATTTCGGTTGATGGCTGCTGTAATAAATTATCCAAATACATTTTGGGATGCCTAGATCTATTGGCTTTACTGATCAGACTACTTTTCGCCTATTAAGAACATAGAATCAGTGCACCTATAAATAAAAATATGTACCATACTATTGAGTATATCAGAGTATGTGAAGAGAGTGCCTTTACTCTCTCTATCGAAACTGAAGTATTCATGAACAAATAATTAAAAGCTTTTTTTTGTTTGTTTAATTTACTGTTTCGTAATAGTTGAAGCTATGTGGGAGTACAGTGCCTCATACCGAAGCTGTCACCTTTCTTATTAGTCACCATTGAGTATTCCTTTGTTTTTACTTTGTTTTATTTTTAATTGACAATAATTGTATATATTTATGGGGTACAATGTGATGTTTCAGCACATGTATACATTGTAGAATGATCAAATTAGGCTAATTAGTTTATCACCTCAGATATCATTTGTGGTGAGAACATTTAAAATCCTCTCACCTATTTTGAAATATACAATATATTATTAACTGTAGTCATTGGGATGTGCAATAGAACACCAGAACTTTGTACCCATTGACCAGTGTCTCCTCTCTGCCTGTTCCCACTTCTGGTAATCACCATTCTATTCTCTGCTTTTATGAGTTTGGGGTTTTTTTAGATTCCACATATAGGTGAAATTATACAGCATTTTCTATCTGTGGCTGGCTTATTTCACTTAGCATAATGCCCCCTAGACAGAATTTCCTGTTCTTTAAAGACTGAATAATATTCCATTGTGTATGTGTACCATGTCTCTTGTCTTAGCTCTAGTACTAGTGATTTTATGAATCTGGGAGCATTGGAGTTAGGCGCATGTGTATTTAGGTTTGTTATATCTTCTTGTTGAATTGATCCTTTTATCATTATATAATCGTGTCTTTTTTTTTTTTTTAACTGTTGTTGTTTTAAAGTCTTTTTTACATGATATATGAATAGCTACTCCTGCTTGCTTTTGGCTTCCATTTGCTGGAAATATCTTTTTTCACTCCTTTGTCTTCAGTCTTTAAGAATCCTTACATGTTAGATGTGTCTTCTGAAGACAGCAGATACTTGGTTTGTGATTTTTTTTAATCCATTCAGCTAGTGTATATCTTTCAAGTGGAACATTTAGACCATTACATTCAACATTAATATTGAGATGTGAGATACTGTTCCAGTCATGCTGTTGATTGTTATTGTTACGTAGTGACTTTCTTTTCTTCCTTGTGTTATTGTTTCACAAGCCCTGTGAAGTTTATACTTTCAGGAGTTTCTATTCTTTTGCACATCAGCCTTTTGTTTCAAGAACTCCTTTTAGCATTTCTTGTAGGCAGGCCTATTATTGACAAGCTTCCTTAGCATTTCCTTTTCTGAGAGACTTTCTCCTTCACTTATGAAACTTAGTTTTTTTTTTTTTTTTTGTTTTGTTTTTGCTAGATACAAAATTCTTGGCTGACAGTTATTCTGTTAAGGAGTAAAGATAGGACCCCAAGCCCTTCTGGCTTGTAAGGTTTCTGCTGAGAAGTCTGCTGTTAGTCTGATAGGTTTTCTTCTATAGATTACCTGATGCTTTTGTCTAACTGCTCTTAGACTTCTGTCTTTCACTTTGACTTCACATAATCTGATGACTCTATTCCTTTGGTGATGTCCTTTTTGCAGTGAATCTCCCAGAAGTTCTTTGAGTTTCTTGTATCTCTAGCAAGACCAGGGAAATTTTCCTCCATTATTCCCTGAAATAGGTTTTCCAAATTTTAACTTTTTCTTCTCCCTCAGGAACACCTATGATTCTTAGGTTTGGCTCTTTTACATAATCCCATATATTTTGGAGACTGTTCATTTCTTTTCATTTTTTTTCTTTATTTTTATCTGATGAGGTTAACCTGAAAGCCTCGTCTTCGACTTCTGAAATTATTTTTTTCTACCTGGTCTACTCTGTTGTTAAAACTTTCTGCCACATTTTGTAGTTCTCTAAATAGGTCTTTTATTTCCAAAGTTCTGATTGGCTTTGCTTTAAAATACTTGTCTCTTTGGAAAATTTTTCCTTCATATCCTGAGTTGTTTTTTTAAATTTTTTCTGTTGCATTTTCACCTTGTATTTCTTTGAGTAAATTCACAATTAACTTTTTGAATTATGTTATTGTTGAGATGGAGTCTTGCTATGTCGCCCAGGCTGGAGTGCAGTGGCACCATCTTGGCTCAACCTCTGCCTTTTGGGTTCAAGCCATTCTCCTGGCTCAGCCTCCCGAGTAGCTGGGACTACAGGCACGTGCCACCATGCCCAGCCAAATTTTGTATTTTTAGTAGATATGGGGTTTCACCATGTTGGCCAGGCTGGTCTCGAACTCCTGACCTCAAATGATCCACCCACCTTCGCCTCCCAGAGTGCTGGGATTACAGGCATGAGCCACTGTGCCCAACCACTTCTAATTATTTTTGAATTTATTTTTGATTCAACTGTGTCTTTTCATTTCTTACCTTCCCCGGCCCCCCTCACCGCCACTACTCCAGGATGTAACTTTAATGTTTATAGTTTATTGTCACCCACCTTTGGCTCTGGGTGCTTTCTGTGGTGAAAACTCTGTATGAGTTTCTTGGTTACAGAGAATCTTTGTGTAGTGGCTTTCTCAGATGCTGGTTGTAGTAGCATTGTGCTGGATGTGTGAGCAGGCTCACTATCTCCAGTGGAGCTGGAATGGCAGAGGTCTCTTGAAGCTTATCTTGTTCCCCAGTGGTGTGCATTTAAAAATTTTCTCCTCCAGTACTTTATTTACTGAGTTGAATAGTTTAGGCTTCAGGCTGATAGGAGGTATCCACAGGTATGGCCAAAGGAGGTAGTAAAGGCAATACCCCTGTGGTGGGCAAAGTTTCCAGCCTTGGCAGAGGCTGCTAGGGAAGCTCTCAGTGAAATGCACTGAGGTCTTTTCAAGGGGAAGGAAGGAAACCACCAAAGCTGTCTTTCAGGCCAGCAGGAAAACAGTCACCTCCCAGTCACACTCCTGACCAGATGTTCCAGCTATTCAGATCAGACAGGCATCTCTTTTCATCTGCAGGAATGTGATGTTCCATATAAAGAGGGATTATGACCCTACCTCTCATGGAAGCCTGAATCTGGAGGGTACACCTCCTGTAAGGATGCAATTACCCCAGAGTGTTCCAGGAAGAGTATCTACAGATGCACCCATGCCAAGCTCTCATGGGGGACGCCCCAGCTGTGTCTGCAGTGATGGGCGAGAGAAGAAATCCCCTCCTTCAAGACCCTTCACGAGCACCAGGGCTGCCTGACTTTGGGGTAGAGCCAAACAAACTTCCCCCACTGAGCTTAGCACTGCACGTTTCTCTGATGAAAGAAACTACCCCACAAGTGGAAAGTTAAAGGACTTGAGGCCTGCAGTCTGGTTTCTTTTGTCTCATGAGGTGCTCCCTTAATGTAGTACACTCCCCGCCCCGCCCCTTCCCTTCGGAGTAGCAGTCCCTGAGGGCCAGACTATTGTGGAGCTTGCTGCTCTTCTGGGTGTAGCTGCTCAGTGGGGTTGCCCCACTCCAGGCTGGTGCTGGGGAATGTATGCAAGGGATTCAGTGATGTGACCTGTCCTCTAGTCTCCCAGCAGCGGGTACCAGCACCAGCTCTGATGGGGGTGGGAAGGGAGTTATGTAGACTATGAGATTTCCTTGGTTATCTCCAGGAAATCTCCTTGAGATTTGTGTTGGCTTTCTCAAATGCCAGCTTGTGTTGGCTTTCTCAAATGACAACTGTAGTAGTAATGTACTGGGCACGTGGACAGACTCAAGACCTTCTGGTTAGCCAGGGTGATACAGGCAATGATGATAGCTGAGGTCATGCAAAAAATTTATCCTTCCTCAGGGTGGTGTTATTGTCCCTGCAGATGTTGTAATGGGCTGTGCTGGTTGGCCTCAAGAGGTGATGCTTGCAAAAGAACACCAACTATGGTGGTAGTGGTGGGATTTGTGCTTGCCTTATGTTACCCAAGGTACTCTGGTGTCTCAGGCCATAGGTGGGGCCTTGGAGCTTCCCAAAGTCCCAGTCTGTTGTGTTATGCTACCAGGAGGAGTGAAGGGACAAAGCCAGATGGGGGCCGGGTCAAGCAAGTCTGCATTCTGGCTTTTCACATGTGGGTGCAAGCAGTGGCCCCACTGGGGGTCAGAGGGCAGTTCCGTGGCTGTCGAGATAGTGTTACAGGGTGAAGCACAGCTGCCTCTGATGCATGAAATAATCTGCATGGGGCATTGGGTGTAGCAAATGGCATTAAGCCCCACTCAGCTCCCACAGACTTGGCAACACAGATCTCACACCCAGTGTTCTGCTAGCGGCAGCTTGTTGGGTTGTAGGCAGCCTGCACTTAGAACTCAAAACTGCCCCAGGCTATAAGCCTTCCCAGCCAAGACAGAAACCACAGTTTTCAGGCCATATCCCTCCAGGTCTGCCTGCAAAGCAGGGACACCCAGCTCCTGCACCTGTGGCCATAGCACACTTCTCACTTGCCCCTCGGTTCTGGCCAAGGGGTTCCATCTGTACTCAAGATTATATCACAAGTCTCAGTTGGGAGCGTCTCTCAACCTGTGACCTCTGCCTGAATTAGCTGGCAGTCTTCCCTGAGATAGGATCAGGAATGGCTTCCCTCAGGGCCTGTTGGAGTCTGGGAATGGATGTAAAAGCATGTCGTGATGCCGCTTCTCCTCATATTCTCCCCACTGCTCATTAAGTCAGCTCCAGCACTGGGTAGCATTAAGGCATTCCCCCGTGGCCTGGATTGGGTTAAGGAATTTTATACCTGGGTAGGGTTAAGGCATTTCCCACTGGCCTGACTCCCTAGTGGGAGTATGTGTCATGGAGGAAGTCTCTCTCCCACTCAAGCTCTAGAGACAACAGTTTTCTACCTGCTTCATGGTGTAGGCTGCTGCCTGCCACTTATTTCAAAAGGTCTGCATTTTCTTTCAGTTTTTCTGTTAAGTTCCTGTGTTGCTTCTAGGAAAAAAGTTCACAGCATGAATCTCTACACATGATTTTATTTTTCCAAGTGGGAGGGGCATGTTAATCCCTTTAATCTACCATCTTGGAGAAAGAAAGAAAAAAAAGAATCGTTTTCTTAATAGCTTTTTTAGATAGTTTGTTGTTAGTGTATAGAAATGCTACTGATTTTTATAGGTTAACCTTGTTTCCTGCAACGTCACTGAATTTGTTTACAACTTTACTGAATACTGTTCTGTTTTTGTTGAAGTCTTTAGGATTTGATCTATGTAAGAGCATGTCAGCGGAGCCAATTTCACTTCATTGTTTCCTATTTGGACACCTTTTGTAGATAGTACCTGACTTAGAGAGTGTTTTAGCTTAAAATTTTTTGACTTTATGATGGTGCAAAAGCAGCACATATTCAGTAGCAACAGTACTTCAAGTACCTATACAACCATTCTGTTTTTCACCTTCAATATAGTATTCAATAAATTACATGAGATATTTAACACTTTATTATAAAATAGATGCTTTTGCTCATGTGTGGCTTAATGTAAGTGTTCTGAACATGTTTAAGGTAGGTTAGGCTGAGCTGTGATGTTCAGTAGGTTAAGTACATTAAGTACACTTTTGACTACGGTAGTTTCAGTATATGATGGGTTTATTGGGACGTAACCCCATCATAAGTCGATGAGCATCTCTAGTTCCTTCTCTTGCCTAATTGCTTTGGCTAGGCCATCCAGTACTATGTTGAATAGAAATGGTGACAGTGGGCATCCTTGTCTTGTTCCTGGTCTTAAGAGGAAAAGCCTTTAACTTTTCACCATTGAGTATGGTGTTAGCTATGGACTTATTATATATGACCTTTATTGTGTTGAGGAATGTTCCTTCTATACCTTATTTGTTGAGTGTTTTTGTCATGAAAGGATATTGAATTTTGTCAAATGCTTTTTAAAATATCTTTGGGATGATCCTTCATTCTTTTTGTCTTTGATTCTCTTAATATGGTGAATCACATTTATTAGTGCGTGTATATTGAATCAGCCTTACATCCCAGGGATAAATCCCACTTGATCATGGTGAATGATCCTTTTACTGAACTGTTGAATATGATTTACTAGTATTTTGTTGAGGGATGAGTATTTATATCAGCAGATCCTTGGCATCAGTAGCAGATATATTCTAGTGGTCATCATAGTGGCCAGCACTTACTGTGTTTCAGTTACCATGCTAAGTGCTTTACATGAAATACCGTGTTGATGTTCTTAACAGACCTCTAAAGGAAGTAGCATAATCTTCTTTTTATAGATGAGAAAACAAGTATAAAGTTCGAGTAATTTACATGAAATCAGAATACAAAAATTTCCCTTTTCCTACCAGAAGGGAAGAATGAGAATTAGTGAACCAATAGTTTAGACTGAGATGACTGAGTTGAGTTAAGGGAATATGAGATTTGTACCTTTCTAAAGTAATCTTCTGTGTTAACTTAATTATAGCTTGGTTGGCTGGCACTAAAACTGAGGCGTAAATAGAGTTGTTTTTATAGCTCTTCTATTTCACCTTGCTCTCAATGTGTACCTGGGACCTAAGTACTGGATTCTAGCTTGTAGGGGTAGCTCTGGTCTTTTTCAATCAAGATCCGTATTCTCTGCCTGAAGGTTGATTAGATTATCTGGAATGAGAAAAATGCTGAGGGATTAAAGGATAGATTAATTTCAGAAATGTGTCTTGGTGAAATTGCTCTCTCGCTCATCTGGTATGATCTTTTAGAAATGCATATACAATTAGGATCATGTGTGGGACAAATAGTTTTTGCCAGAGAGGGAATATATATGCAGCTAGCATCATAATCATAAATTACTTCTGTTTGCCCCTCTTTAACATTTACCATTGAAGTTGAAATTTTGAGGGCTCAATAAAGCAATAAAAACCATTTCTTAGGAGAGAGAGAGGAGTTATCACGATGTATATATTCAAAATTCTAATAGCAGAAAACTTTCCGTATTGTTTTTAACACCCATGTTAACTCTAAACAGTACATATGAAGTATATTTAGGAGATCGTTCAGTTGCTCTAGCGGAGGAGGAAAAATAAAACTATAACTGATGTACACTCACAGAAAGACAAATATTGTGTATTCTCACTCATATGTGGTAGCTAAAAAAGTGGATTACATGAAGATAGAAAGTAGATTGGTGATTATCAGAGGCCAGGAAGGGGAGGGGGAAGGGAGATGAAGACAGGTTGATTAATGGATATAAATATACACTTAGATAGAAGAAATAAGAACTGGCTGGGCATGATGACTCAGGCCTGTAGTAGCACTTTGGGAGGCTGAGGCAGGTGGATCACTTTAGGTCAGGAGTTCGAGACCAGCCTGGCCAACATGGTGAACCCTGTCTCTACTAAAAATACAAAAATTAGCCAGGAGTGGTGACACACACCTGTAATCCCAGCTACTTGGGAGGCTGAGGCAGGAGAATCGCTTGAGCATGGGAAGTGGAGGTTGCAGTGAGCCGAGATTGCACCACTGCACTGCAGCCTGGGCAACAGAGCAAGACTCCATCCCAAAAAAATAATAATAATAATAAGAAATAAGACCTGATGTCTGATAAATCAGTAGGGTGGCTGTAGTAAACATTAATTGATTGTATATTTCAAAATAGCTTAGAAGAGAATAATTTGAATATTCCCAGCATAAACAAAAGATAAATAAAATTTGAGGATATCTCAAATTTTTCATTTGATTATATGAATGTATTAAATTATCACATGTATTATACTCAAAATATGTACATCTAATATGTATCAATAAAAATAAATAGCAAAAGTTTTAAAAATCTGTAACTGGCTTAAACCAGAGATTTATTTCTCTGTCAGGTAGAAGCCCAAACTGATGGGTAGGTCAGAGATACAAACAGCTCTGTTTCACAAGGTCATTCAGATGTCGAGGTTCCTTCTAATCCTGTTTTTCCAGTATTTTCCCAGGGTATTACCCTCAGCTATTTATAGTTAAGCAAGATCACCACCACCATATCTGTCTTAAATCTGCAATAAGAGAGAAAGAATGAATGGTGGGCAAGCAGGTTTCTTTCAAAGACATGACCCAGAAGTGGCACACATCACTCCTGCCCACATCCCATTGGTCACACCGTAGTCACATGGCCACAAGTAGCTCCTCATGAATCTAAAAAGGTAGTCTGTGGCTGGGCAGACATGAGTAAATACTGTATCTATTACTGAAAGGGATGAGGGGAGAATGGATATTAGGGGATCATTAGCAATTTTCACTACAGAAGTTTGTTTATAATTTTTGTCAGCCTATCCTCCAGTAAATTAAAAGAGTTGTTAGAGAGTAGCCATACCAAGGGACTTTGTAATATCAAGTCAGTAGCATACTAAAATATAGTAGAAGAGATTTCCCTAGTGATTTAAATTCATTTTCAGAAACAAAGCACAAAACTGGATGTTCGAGAATTTGATGAGATCCCTTCAAACTGTGTTAAAGTTGCTGGATATATGAGCTAATAATTATTTATTTTGTTCTTGTATTTTAGGCCTCAACTCCATATAGCATAGATTCAGATTCTTTGGGAATGGAGTGTATTATTTCGGGAAGTGCCTCTCCAACTCTGGCAATCAACACTGTGACTAACAAAGTAATTTCATTTTTTTAAACATTATTGAAATGTCATTGCGTAGTACATTTAATTTGCCTTTGTAATGATAGAATCCTATATGGTTCAGTTTAAAGATTATATAAATTTGTCTACCCTATACATGGTAGCTTGAAGGCTAAATTCAGAATGTTTTGAGGTATGCACAAATTAGAACAAAATATCTCTCAGGAGAAATTGGAAAGTCCTTATTGAGAAGTTCTATACTCATTTAAAAATTCTTGGCTCTCACAATTTCCATTGATAGAATTTGTGAGCCATCATTTTATTGAGTCAGTTTGTTTCAGAATCATTAATTACCTCTCCAAATATGTGGTTGAAAAAAAGATTGTCAAATTCTGGGGAGTTAACAGAATCTAGTAAAATAAATAATTGGACAGCCTTATAGAGTTCACCGGGATGGTGGTCTACCTATTTTCATGATATTCAAGTCTAGGAATATAGCCAGAAATAGTACATGGTTGTTTGCTACATTTTGATGGTTGAGTCACAACTTTGTGATGGGTCATTATATACCTAGTGGGATACAGGTATATATCTGTCTCTTCTTTATAAGACAGTTTCTTAATCTTATTTCTCAAAACCCTAAAAAGAGTCTGGGAGGTTCATGAATCCAGTTTTGTTCATCTGTTTTCTTCCCTACTAGACCATGAGTACTCCAGAGCCATACATCTCTCATACTTATGCTTAGATTCTCTTTCAGTCTTGTTTTCATTTTCTCCCTCTAGCTTTCACCCTCTTTTTCTCTCTCCCTCTCTCTTTCGTTCTCCCACTTCATGCACACACATATATATGAACACATACACATATATCATTGCACTAATATGGTACTCCTAGGATCCTTTTACTTGTAGAAAGATAATGATTAAACAGATGACAGATTATAATCAGAGTGACATACTCAGATTTCTAGTTCAGAAAGGAAACTGGTAGCCTAGGCATAGAGGAATGATTCTTCTCACATGGCAGTCTCTGGAATAATTACATCACAGTCACTTAGAGAGAGGGTTTATGGGGCAGTTGAGGGGTGGGGGGTGGTGGTAGTGGTGGTAATCCCAGGATTCCATTGCAGTTCTACCAAATCAGTTACTGTGTCATTATGAATAGGGCCCAGAAATATGTACTTTAAAAAATGATCTCTAATGGTGACCAGCTAGGTGAGAATTCCTGGTGAAGTGGTTGGGTTAGAATCAGAAATACCTAATACTGCTCTGTGCAGTAGTCTAAGTGGTGATGAAGACCTAAACATAGATGATAGTGTGGTTACTAGGAAACGATTAGGAAGTAGTAATGCTGGGACTTTATGACCAAATAATGTGGATGTCAAAGGAGCTGAAGATTTTGGTTTTCTGCATCCAGATATGACAGAATACTGGTATTAGATTAACCTTTCTGCCTATCTGTGTAAAATACCAGACATACATAGCCACACACCCTTCCCCACCCACCTCCTTGATTGAAAAAAAAGAAGAGGGAGGTATTGGAAACTAAGACAGCCAGGGCTTCAGGGGTCAGGAGCCCAGAGAATAGGTAAACACATTGAGATAAGCTTTGTACATTTTCCTTTGGTACATTTCCTGACTCTCAGTGCATGGCATAGGGGCTACACAGAGAGCAGTAGCGTAGAGCAGTCATTCAACCAGGGAGACAAAATTGGAGTTTGGGGTTACCGAAGAGCCAGGGCTTGCAGAGCCGAGATCCTGAGGAATATCAGGGATGAATTCAACTTTTTTTTTTTTTTTTTTTTTTGAGACAGGATCTCACTGTGTTGCCCAGACTGGAGTGCAGTGGGATGATATCAGCTCACTGCATCCTCTGCCTCCCGGGTTCAAGCAATTCTCCTGCCTCAGCCTCCCAGGTAGCTGGAATTACAGGTGCCCACCACCGCGCCTGGCTAATTTTTGTATTTTTAGTAGAGATGGGGTTTCACCACGTTGGCCAGGCTGGTCTCAAACTCCTGACCTCAGGTGATCTGCCCGCCTCGGCCTCCCAAAGTGCTGGGATTACAGGTGTGAGCCACTGCACCTGGCTGAGTTCAACTTTTTGTAAGTAGTATCCACTTAAGGCATTTGCTAACTCCTAATTGTGTGTGCTAGGGCTCAGACACAAAGTAGTTTTTTGCTAACCAAAATTCAACACTCTCACAGAATAGGAGGGACAAATATTGTAGTTTATGGTCTTCAAAGGAGGAGAGAGCCATGGTAATACACCCTAGGCTTTCAACTTGATATCTGAGAAAAATTTTGTTCTGAGAGTAAGAGCAAACCAAAATAGATCAGCTCAACAGTTACTAGAGTGGTATGCTAATATTCTTTCTGCTGAAAGAAAACGGAATTCTCTTTGGAGGAAGATAACATCATCCAGAGCTTCTGTAATTTTCCGTAAGTATAAGGTGCAACATTCAGTCAAAATTTCCAGGCGTGCTAGGAGAGATAGTTCGAAATAACTAAACATGCAGTTGGGGAGACACAATGTAAACAAGTGATTGAATATTGATTGCAAAATAACTATAACTGATATGGTCAAGAAAATAGATGAGTTATAGAAAATTTACCAGACTATTGGAATTTATATGGAAGAATCAGGAGGAAACTTGAATAAACCCAGTAGATGGGTTAATAGCAGATCAGACACATCAGCAGAGAAATTTAATGAACTGGAAGATAGGTCTGTAGAAAACGTGCACATGGAAGCACAGAAAGAAAAAAGGATGGAAAGTTCAGAAAAACTTAAGAGGTAAATGGGACATGGGGAAAAGGTCAAACAAGGTTGTTTTTAGTGTGCAGGAGGAGAGGAAAAAGGAATAAAGAAGATCGTGGTAATAGATTTAAGCATGCCTTTCTGTAACTCATAGAACATGCAGACCAAATCAAAACAAGAAACAACCTCATTTAAAGAAATACAATATTTGGACTGGGTGTGATGGCCCACCCCTTTAATACCAGCACTTTGGGAGGCTGAGGCGTGTGAATCACTTGAGGCCAGGTATTCAAGACCAGCCTGGCCAACATGGCAAAAATGCATCTCATACTAAAAATATGAAGATACTATACTATATCATGTATAAGAACTTTATTACTGTACACTCCCATTTTTTTCTCCCTTTGATAGAAACCCACAATATGTATTTGTTATTTTTGCTTTAAACAATCAATGATCATTTCAAGAGATTTAAATCAGAAAAAAAAATGGCTTTACATTTACCCACATAGTTACCATTTCTGGTATTCTTTATTCCTTTGCGTAGATCCAGATTGCCACCAGCAACTTACACGTTTATTAGTTTGCTTGAAACCGTCCCCAAAGCTCACTAATGTTTTTTACTTTTTTACAGTAAACAACCCATAGTGAGGAAAAAGTCACAACTGACCCAGAAATGATAGAAATGATAGAATTAGCTTAGAAAAGGACATTAAAGCAGTTTTATCCATATTTCATGGAGAAGCTAAAAGACACATTAAACAATGTGTGTAGACACATGGAATATAAACCCAAAGCAAACTCCTAGAGATAAAAAACTGCAGTGTCTGAGTTGAAAAGTACACTAGATGGGATTAATAACAGACTAAACAGAAGGAAAGATTAGTAAATTTGGAAATACAGCAATAAAAAGCTTTCAAAAATGAAAAAACAAAAAGGTGCTATTAAAGTTGATGAAGAAGGAGAAATACAATTGGCTGATATCTGGAATGAAAAAAGGAGCTATATGGATTCTACAGAATTAAAAAGATAATGGAAGGATAGATATGAATATCTTATGTAAATAAAGTTGAAATTTTAGATGAAATAGACAAAATCATAAAAAAATGACTTATCAAAACTGGCACAAGAATAAATAGAAAATGTTAATACTTTTGTATATATCAAACCCATAATTTAAAAATATTTCTTTATAGAAGACTTCAGGCCCAGCAAGCTTCAAGGAATTCTTATAAATATTTAGTGAAAAAATAACATTGATCTTATATAAACACTTCAAGAGGATTTTAAAAAAGAGGTAACATGTCCCAATTTATATTGTGAAACCATCATAACCTAAGTAGCAAAACCTGACAAAAACTTTACAAGAAAGGAAATTTTCAGCCAGTCTTATGAGCACAGGTATTAAAATCTTAAATAAAATGTTGTCTAATTTAATTCAGCAATACATAAAAAAGATAACATCACAAACACAGTTGTATTCTAGAAATGCAAGCTAGGTCTAGCACTAGGAAATCTATTGCTGTTCTTCTGTTTGTAGTTAGAAGTGCTACATGTATACTCCACATTTTATGCAGAATATTACAAAGGCATACTTAGAGGTCATGACTTAATAAAACCCTTAGAAAGCTGTAAATAGGTGGAAATTTTTTCAGTGTGATAAAGAATATCTACAAAGAAGCATATAGCAAATGCTATATTAAATGGTGAAATACTGAAAACTTCTCTTTGAGGTATGGAAGAAGAGAAAGATGTTTGCCGTCAGCACTTTTATTTGACATTGTGTTGGAGGCCCTTGCCAGTTAGAAGTTACAAACAAGAAATAAAAAGCATAAAGTTTGGAAAGACAGAAACAAAGTTGCCACAGATGATCACAGAAAATTGAAAAGAATCTACAGATAAAGCCTTAGAATTAATAAGTGAATTTAGTGAATTCTCTTCAGAAATCAATTTTATTTCTGCCTACTAGCCACAGATAGTTTGAAGATAAAATTTAAAAGATAACGCTTATGTTAGCATTCAGAAACATCAAATACCTTGGCTTAAATGAAAGATGAACTCTACACAGAACACTATAAAATTACTGAAAGAAAACAACATAGATTATATAATTTTCGTGCAGAAGACTATTGTAAAGAAGACAGTTTTTCCAAAGTTGATATACAAATTTAATGTGATTCCAGTCCAGATGTTCTTTGTGGAAGAGAGGAGGTGGGTAGAAAATAAGCTGATAGTAAAACAAAAATGAGAATCCAAATGACCATCGGTAGCTAAAGGAAATATTGAAGGCCAGGTGCGGTGGCTCACACCTGTAATCCCAGCACTTTGGGAGGCTGAGGTGGAGTGGATCACGAGGTCAGGAGTTCGAGACCAGCGTGACCAACATAGTGAAACCCTGTCTCTACTAAAAATAACAAAAATTAGCCAGGCATGGTGGCGCGCATCGGTAATCCCAACTACTTGGGAGGCTGAGGCAGGAGAATCGCTTGAACCCGGGAGACAGAGGTTGCAGTGAGCCGAGATCGCACCATTGCACTCCAGCCTAGGCGACAAAGCGAGACTCCGTCTCAAAAAGAGAAAAGAAAATATTGAAGAAAAGGATAAAACATGGAGGATTTATACTTCCAAATATATAAATGATAAAACAATAAAGCTCTATTGCACAAAAAAATGAATTTTAAAAAGGAAAGAAGGAAATATAAAGATTAAGAGTAGATATTAATGCAGTAGAAAACAAGGCCTTGTAAAAAGGATATACACTATGTGATTCTATTTATACTTAGTTCAAAAATAGGAAAACCAATCAGTAGTGATAGAAGTGGTTACCTGGTACAGGAGATATGGATGGATAATGACTGACATGCGTGATGAATAGGAGAGTACATGAGCTTCCAGAGTGCTGGTCATACAGTGTATCAGTGGTTCTCAAAGTGTGGTCTCTGGATTCCTGGGTAACTGAGAGCTTTGTAGAAAGTCCATGAGGTCAAAACTCTTATTCATGATAATATGTATTTTTTTTTCTTCCTTTATATTTGCTTTTTTTTTTTTTGAGACGGAGTCTCGCTCTGTCACCAGGCTGGAGTGCAGTGGCGCGATCTTGGCTCACTGCAAATAGGCTAATTTTCTATTCCAAAAATACCTTTTTTTGTTTGTTTGCTTCTAATTAAAAATTATAATGCTTATAGACAAACTCAAGCACTGTAGAAATATACACAAATGTAAAAGTCTTCAGGAATCCTCAGCCCCTTCTAGATAACCATTAACAACAGTTTGACAGTTTTTCACATCTAATGCATATATTACCATATTTTTTAAAAGTTAGATCATATAATTATGATTTTATAAATGTGTTGAACAATTGTTTCCAATCTCCAGTATTAAAAATATTGTGATGCCCGTGATTTAAAAAAAAAGTCTTGTTTTTTTTGTATGTGCTTCGTTTTGATTTCTAAAATTCTGATAGAATAGTAATTTTGCTTAAAGCCTGAGCAAAAATTTATGCATTATAGAAATATTTAATAAGGTAAAAATCTATTATATTCCTCTCTTATTAAATGTTTATGGGCTAATTATACCTGGTAAATTGTGCTATAAATTAAATTTCTGTACCTCTGAAAGACATGTCCTTTAGTTTAAGTATTGAGAAAATTATTTTATGATGAACACGAACTTAGCCATATGGGGCATGGAATTGGGGTGAGGACCTAGGGAAAGGCCACTGAGATTTTTTTCTTCTTGCCATATGCCTGCTCATTTGTATTTTTGCAGAGCTGCTTAAGAAGTACCCTTATATTCTATTGTCATTTTTCGTTTTTCATTTTAGGTAACATTGTATAACACTGATCAGGATGGTAGTGATAGCCCACGCAGTAGCCTTAACAACAGTCTCTCAGACCAGAGTTTGGCATCTGTTAATTTGAACAGTGTTGGAAGTGTGCATAGTTATACACCGGTAAGTCTTAATGAAGTTAACATGTTAATAGTTATTCATTTAGTACTTAAAACTAAACCAAACATAATTGAAATGCAAATTTAAAAATGAAGGTATGTTTTTCTCACTAATAAATTTATTAACTTAGTAAGTAGATCAAACTTAATTAGAGGAGATTGTAGCTTGTTAGCGTTTTAATTTGGTACCATATTAGATTTTTAAAAAATGGTTGTGCAGTGTTAACAGATTTTGGTCTACTTTATTCTGTCCTGTGTCCAAGAGAAAAGCAATTGGAACAGGAAAAAAATTGCAGTTTAGTCTAGTAGAGCGATAGTTGGTGATATTCTGTACTTCTTAGAAAAAGAGCTTAGAAGATGTGTGTATCAACATGGTTTCCAGCTATAGATCTGAGAAGGGAATTCTATAAACCCCAGAGGTTAGGGTGGCCTGGTACTCAATTGTTAACTACTCATGTATTTTCAATTTGGATCCAGGGGGGAAAAAGCCATGCTATAAAGGGACCTGTGTGTATGTATTCTTGCTCCTATGCTAATTTGTTACCTATTACAAGAACATGACTCTTGGTTATCTGTTATTTCTTTTCAAACTACCTGGCAACTGTCTTCCTCAGTGAGCAGATAATAAAGCCCAAGAGCTACACACCACATTGTCAGTGTAAATTTGATCTTACCAGGTCACTCCCTGTTGTTCCAGGATGAGTAAATAGGAAAAAACTTACATGGGACAAAGATACAAAGGGAGGGACCTGAAAGAAAATAACACAAGGGAAAGAAAAACATAGCAGAATTAAAATTCACATTGAATGTAGGGAAAAAGTTGCCTCTGCAAAATTATTATTGCTCTGTAAAAAAAAAAATAAAGTATTATCCCACAATGGAGAAGAAAGAAAATGGAATAAAAATTACATAAAAGAAGACAATAAATGTGGAGAACTGAGAATTTTAGTTGTCCCTGCAGAAGAAAATGTTGTTATAGAACCAGTTTTCAGAAGAAATAGAGATTTAAAAGGTTACTGAGTTCTAGAAGAAATTAATGGGGAAAAAACCTATACAGTCAGCCCTCCATATCTGTAGGTTCCATATCCGCAGATTTAACCAAACATTGGATTGAAAATATTTGAACAACAAAAAACAATTTTAAAAAAAAGGTACAGCAATAAAAAATACATGCTGGAATGAGGTAGCTCACACCTGTAATCCCAGTACTTTGGGAGGCTGAGGCAAGAGGATTGCTTGAGGCCAGGAGTTTGATATCATCCTGGCCAACATAGTGAGACCCCGTCTTAACAAAACGAAATAGCCAGACATTGTGGCATACACCTTAGGAGGCTGAGAAGGGAGGATCAGTTGAACCCAGGAGTAATCACATCACTCCACTTCAGCCTGGGCAATAGAACGAGACTGTATTTATTTATTTATTTATTTATATATTTTTTTTTAAAGAAAAAAATATAGTTTAACAACTGTTTACATTGTATTAGGTATTAATCATCTAGAGATGATTTAAAGTATATGGGAGGATAGGTTATATGCAAATATTACAGCATTTTGTGTGAGGGACTTGAGCATGTGCAGATTTTGGTGTCCTAGTGGATTGGGGTTCCTGTAACCAGTCCCTCGTGGATACCAAAGGACTGCTGTATCTAGATACATTATGGCAAATGTTAAAATTTCATAAGTAGTTACCCATAAAAATACTCTGACAGAATAAGTAAATTATATATAAAGAAACACAAATCAGACCTCCCCCTCTTGTTTTCTCTCTGTTTTTAGACACAAGATCTTGCTAAGTGGGCCAAACTGGTTTGAACTCCTGGCTTAAGCAATCCTCCTGCCCTGTTGGCTTCCCAAAGTGTTAGGATTACAGGCATGAGCCACCATGCCTGACCTCAGGCTTCTCTTTGATGCTACTAAATGCCAGAAGATAATGGAGCATTGTATGCAGAGTTTTGAGGGAATGGGTTTGGAATAACAAATATTATGCCCAAATTTTAATTCATATGTGAAGGCAAGAGAAAGACGTTCTTTGATATGCAGAGATTAGAAAGTATCCTGCCCTTGTTTTCATGTGTCTTTCCTGAAAAAAATTACTTACCAGTGATCAAGATTAATTAAATAATAATGACAAAGTGAAGTTATAAAACAACCAGTTAGAACATTGAAGCAAACTAAGCAAAGATATAATGATTTTAAGTTGCTTTTTGAAGTAATTTAAGTGTAAAAAATCTTGACCAAAAGAAAGCAAAGCACACAGTCCAGTATCACAAAACATTATAAAAGGACAAATTAAAGAAGCATGTATAGAACTAGATGACAGACACAGCTAACATGTTCGTTGTGCCAGTAAATGTAAGAGGGTTAAACTGCCGTGTTTAAAGCTAGACTTTGTAGACTGCTTTTTTTGTTGTTTTTGAGATAGAGTCTCTCTCTGTCACCCAGACCGGAGTGCAATGGTGCGATCTCAGCTTATGGCAAGCTCTGCCTCCCAGGTTCAGGCAATTCTCTTGCCTCAGCCTCTCAAGTCGCTGGGATTACAGGCGTGAGCCACCACACCTGGCTAATTTTTGTATTTTTAATTGAGACAGGGTTTCACCATGTTGGACAGGCTGGTCTCGAACTTGTGACTTCAGGTGATCCACCCGCCTCGGCCTCTTAAAGTGCTGGGATTATAGGCGTTGAGCCATCGCGCCCGGCCCTGCCATTTTCCCGGCCCTGCCATTTTCTTTCAACAACAAGGTGTCAAATGGTCGAGCAGTCCCTAAGCAACAGTGCAGTGGCAGCTGCTGGTTGGGTTTATCACATCTATATAGTTTGATCCTGTAAGGCCACAATGAGCCCACATGGATTGAGATAATTTTATTACTTATACAGAGAGTATAAACCAGGTTAGCATGGTGTCAGCTCCCTACATCCCACATGACAGTACCAAAACAGAGGACCAAATGACAGACTACTCGAGTAGTTCACTCTGTAATAGAGGAACAAATTCCGTAGTACAACTAAGCAGTTTTATAACCTGCAGCTGTACCCTAAGGGAGTAAGGCAGAAAGTCCCATGCCTCCTCAGTCAGCAGGGAGGTAGATGAGAAACTGTTTCTTGGCAGCCTCTTGCGAAATAGAAAGGTAGATGAGTAACTGCCCCATGGCCATCTCCTACAAGAGATAAGGGCAGATGAGAATTTTCGCCTCAAAACCACTTGTTCCAGGATAATCACAGGGTGTTCCACCAAGGCTTAGGTCATCCTGCCATGGAGCCTTGCCTACATGGTTTGTGTGGAGATGTGTAAGGACACTAGGGTGCCAGTGGCAGAGCCATTTTCCTATGTAAAAATTCATATTTTTCCACGTTACTGCAGACTCCTTATGAGCGTTATTTTTAATGGCTATGTAAGTTTCTAGTCAATGTTCATACCTTAATTTTTCAAAACACTAAACAAATGGTAGTTTACCACCCTTTCATATAGTACGTAGTCTTTAAGAAATACAGATGATTATCTTTTATTGATTTTATTTCTAGTTTTCCTGCTTTTAAAGATAAGTTTTCCCTGGAAATGAAGAGTTAGGCATATTTAATTAAGCTCCTTGTTGCTTTGGGCAGAGCCATACTTCTGACTCATAGTACTCACAGTATTTGGGTTTGTATACTAAAAAATTAATTGAATAAATGAAAGAAATGTTAGTAGTTTTATAGCTTAGTGGAGTTTGAGATAAAATAGCTTCTGTAGAAATCAAGATTGAAGATTCTACAGAAAGCCTAGAAGGATTCTAGGCCTAACCCATCACTTATTTGTGTGATCTTAGGCAAGTTATTTAACTTTGAATTCTTTCCTTCTGTGAAATATGGAGGTTGGGTTAGACTTCCACAGTTCTTCAAGATTCAGTTTAACTGTTTTGCTTTCTGTCCATTATGCTTTAACAGAGGATGGGAAAGCCTAAGACAGAACAGTTATTTTCTTTGAATTCCAATGTTGGCACTGTTTTCAGTTATGTATTTTATATAACAAGCCAATTGTAATTAATAGAGAGGCTGAATTAGTTGTGTTTTCTTTTAATGTTAGGTGACAAGCCATCCAGAATCAGTCTCTCAGTCATTAACTCCTCAGCAGCAACCACAGTACAACCTTCCAGAAAGAGACAAGCAACTGCTTTTCTCAGAATATAATTTTGAAGATCTTAGTGCCTCATTTCGGAGCCTTTATAAGTCAGTTTTTGAGCAGTCACTTAGTCAACAAGGTGAGTTTTCTTAAAATCTTTTTTATAACAGTTTTATTGGAAAAAGGTTTTTAAATTATTTCACATGGCAGCTGTTATACTCTTAATCTTAGAATATTGTCATCACAATAAGAATCGGATAATTGTATTTTGCCGTTTGTGCCTTTACTGTGTTCTATTTATATCATAGCACAAAAATGGCAGATACGTTTTATGTTGCATGCCTACTTACTTGTTTACTAGTGGCATCCAGGAGCACTGTGTTAAAGAATTCTGACACTGCATCTATACCATATGGGAAACACTGCTATAACTAATTAGTGATATCTGGCATATGAAGTGTTTGAGTGGTGAATGTTGCACCACAAGAATAGATGTGCCTTGCTTTTGTTCTGACTGGTATCAGCAAAAAGAGATAACTATCGGAATGTGGTAGCGCCAAATTTGTGATTTTGAGTGTGGCACTTAGAAGTGAATACATCAGCTACTAGTAAACTCTAGGTCATTGTTGTACACGATATACTTAAGTCAGATTTTAATATTAAAAGTGACTTTAGTTGAGATACACTGTTACATCTTGACCAAATGCTAGGTTCTTGCTATAATGTGTTCTCGTCCCATTAGCTGCTGGTTTAATTTTAATCAGAGGGTAAAAATGTCACATTATCTTTTCCCCAGAGATGAAGAGTCAGAAATTGTTGAGAACTCTGCTGTTGAAGCATTCCTAATTACTTGTTTGTTTGGTACATTAACTATTTACACCCCATGTTTTATTCCTTTCCTGCTGCTGTGTCAAAATACCTTAGAATGGGTAATTTATAAACAACAGAAATTTATTTCTCACAGTTTGGAAGGTTGAGAAGTTCAAGATCAAGGAACCAGCAGATTTGGTGTCTGGCAAGGGCCTGTTCATCATAAATGATGCCTTTTAGCGGTATTCTCACATGGAGCTGAATGCTGTGTCCTCATTTGGCCGACGACATGGAAGGGCAAAAAGTAGCTAGTTCTCTCAACCCCTTTTGCAAGGCCTAATCCCTAATTACCCCCTAAAGGTCCCACTTGTTAATACCATCACCTGGGGGTTTAAGTTCCCACATACGAATTTTGGAGGGACACATACATTGAAACTGTAGCACCGCAACTCAGAAAGTTTACATGTTCACAGCAGTGAACAAAAATGAACAGAAATCACAACTTGTCTTTATACTGTTTGCATTTTAACACTTACTGCCAGTTAATGTTAATGTTATATACTGTTATTTATATTGATGAATACTGATGATGTGTATGTGAAATGGCTTTTTCTGGTTAGTATTTGAGTTTAAAGTAAGATTCATATGTTTTATAAGTTTTTTATCTATAAAAGTATAAAAAGAACTAATAGAAGACATTGCTAAGCAAATCCAACCTTGGTATTCACAATAGAAAAATAAGGGCTTTGAAATAACAATGATGACAATTTTCGAAGCCCATAATTCCATTCCATCACACTATTAAAAAAAAAAAAGGAGCATCGATAGGAATTCTGGGTTCTAGTCCAGGTTCTGCCATTAAGTCAACTGAGTTTACTTCTCATCTCTGGACCTCAGTATCCCCATTTGTACAATAAAGAGGGTTAGATTAGATCAGTGATTTTCAGATTGTTCTCTTCAGAGGCCTTGGCTTTTGTAAAGTTCTTAGGGACTGCAGGAGGAGAACTGTGCAGATGCAGAGGTAGACCTAGTAAGCTTCCTTCCCCAGCTTCAAAAAATAAACTATATTATACTTATCAGTTTTATATATTGGGCTTCTGGAGAGATATTTTGCTTTCTTTTATTTAAAAATAATTTGAGATTGAAAATGTTGATACAGATCAGACCTTGGTTCCCTTGTAAAATGCTAGGATTTTATTGAAAATTGATAAATTACTGCTTTCTTTGATCTTAGAGTAATAACCCTATAGATTCCTTATATGTGACTATTTTCTAGGGCCAAGGCAAGAACTTTTATTAACTCTTCTGCCTGTAAAACTTGGTAGCTTTTAAGATTATCTTGCAATGTACACAAATACGGTTTTACTACTAATGACAAATAGGAGAATAATTTTATCTTTTTTAAAAAGCTTGATTCTTTTATTGATTGATATTATCTTGTGGGTTTTTTTTCATTCAACAAAATTATTTTTATGTTTGGTTCAGCATAACATTGCATTGGCTATCCTTTGGGATTTGAAAATAGTCTACTTACATAGAACCAAATGTTGCAGTAAGGTTATCTAACTACTTGTAGACCAAACATGAATTATCCTTAACATTAAGCATTTTTGGCTTAATCATCATCATGGCAGCTAACATTTACAGAGCTCATCCTGCAGCTTACACCTTCACTATGTAGAAAGTAAAAAGTTCCTCTTCATAGTTTCCCTTCTTGTTAAAGAATAAATCATAAGTGTTAGAAATAATAGTTTCTTTCAAAAACTAACTTCCTTTAAGCCTCCTTGCTTTATGCTAATAACTCTTTGTTGGGCCCTATCCTATGTAGCTGTTAAACATGCTCACAGGCACGTAGTGCACTCTATGTCCTTGTACCTTAACCAAGATATTTGTGCTGGACGTGCTCACAGGCATGTTCCAGCTCGCAGCCTATGCCCCTTCCCTATTTGGCATAAACAACTTCCTCTTTTCCTTTGTCTTTCCATTGCTTTTACCTATTTGGAAAAGTTTTAAACTATTAACTAGTCGGGTTTTAGTTTAGATTGTGTGGTCTTCTATTAAAGCCTTGGTCTTTATGCCTACAGAGAGCCATCCTGAGTGTGACCCCAACACCTTTCCCACTTTTCCCCGAACATTTCCTTATCTTTCAAGACTCAGTTCAGGCACTGTCTTTAAAAGAAAGGCTTCTCTATATTTTGAGCCTCCTCCTAGCTGAACAGACAAGAAGCAGTTTTCATAATCCTCTGTATACTTTAGCTTTAGTACTTAAATTGTTGGTCGTAATCTTGTCTTTCTCTTCCACTTGAGGGTGGGGCATTATATTTCTTCTCATAAACCACAGAGCCTAGTGTGTAGTGGATGTTGCATTAGCACTTGTTAAGTTGAATCAGTGTTGCTTCCTGGCATCATATGCTTTTGTTATGTTAATAATTTTACAAATATTTGTCATAAAATACAACTGAAATCTGACCATAAGTGATCTTGCTCTCTCTGTTTTTAGGTTTGATGAACATCCCTTCTGAATCTTCCCAGCAGTCCCACACTTCATGTTCCTATCAGCACTCTCCCAGCAGTACAGTGAGCACTCACCCACACAGCAACCAAAGCAGCCTGTCCAACAGTCATGGCAGTGGCCTCAACACCACGGGCAGTAATTCGGTTGCACAGGTCTCACTATCTCACCCCCAGATGCACACACAGCCGTCTCCACATCCTCCCCATCGACCGCATGGTTTACCGCAGCATCCGCAGCGTTCCCCACACCCAGCACCACACCCACAGCAACACAGCCAGCTCCAGTCCCCTCACCCCCAGCATCCCTCTCCACATCAACACATACAGCACCATCCGAACCATCAGCATCAGACGTTAACACATCAGGCACCCCCACCCCCACAACAGGTATCCTGTAATTCTGGTAAGTTTTTGTCTCCTGGCTTGTGTTTGGCTAACTGTGAATTAGGATCTGTCCTTTGTTATTTGGAGCTCATGTAGTAGTTACTACCAAAACCTCTTTACATCTGTTTCCTTTTGTGTTTCCTTGCTATAATCCTATAGTTGTAACTCATTTAATTCATAGACTGACCTGGTGACTTTCTTGATTAAAATTTATTGTGGCAACATAGGCAAACCCAGCAACCCTTGCAGGTTTTTATTTTAACTCGTTTGTAATTTAGATACATTATCTTACATTATCCTCCCAAATCAAGTATAGATGACCACATTTTACATATAGGAAAAGTGCAACTAAAAGAATTTTAAGTAATTTGCTTAAGATCATACTGTGGTAAGTGGTAGAACTGGGGTTTATATTCTGACATGTCTGACTTCAAAGCTTATAACACCAGTTATTCTAAAAGAACTAAAATTAGCAGACATTTGCTAAGTGGGTAGGGTTTGCTCACCCACTTGCTGCAGAGTTGGCTTTATTTTTATTTGCCAGGTCACTATTTATTAAAGGAGCCTCCTCTTCCTCTTACCCACAACAACAACAAATTGGTCATGGCAAATGTCCTAGTTCCTGCTCGTAATTTCATTTCAGTTAACCTTTTTCCTACCCTGACCTTTTGACTACCTGAGTTGTGTTTACCTCAAGAGATCTGGATTCTAGTACTGCTTTGGCTGTTGTATTACCTAAGTGACTTAAATCATGTAATTCCTTTGAAACTTGGCTTCCTTATCCATGAAGTTCTTCTTGAACTAAAGGATCTGAGTCTGGTAGACTTGCATGTTCGTGGCTCATTTGGGTATTGGTTTAATCCCCTCCCATCCAACAAATTTCTTCCTAAGTTATGACTTGCTTCATGGCAGGGTCATGTTGTCTCTAGTTGATTGTTTATTTTAAAAATCCATAATTGGCAGAATTTTGTAATCAAGTAGCCGGTAGTTGATATAGCCAAGAGTTGCCTTGATGTAGCAAAAGCAAACCAACCAACCCTTTTTATTGGTCTTTATCTTCATCCATCCAGGGGAGATCCTAGAAACAGAGTGGCTTGACAGCGGTCACTGAATGGAGAATATTCTTCCTCTATTCAGCACTGCTGTCTCGTTGAGGGTAACTCTTGCTGCATGGCCTCTGACTAATGACTGGTTTGCTGACATACAGATTATGGAGTCTTAAACTCTTCTGATGTCATACCAGAGGATACCATTTCTGACTAAAAATGCCCTCACGTGGATTCATCAGCATTTCTTACAGAGATCTCACCCCTCTTCCTTCACTACCTTGGCAGGGGGACTGTGTTAAATTTTTTTCTCCTAAGGCTGCCTTGGAAGAAGCATTTACTCTTACTATATGATCTAATCCACTTGCGTTGTCATTGCATTAAATTGTACTGTGTATTGCCTCTAAATGTGAACCTGCCTCTCAGTTTTTTTAAGGTCATAAGAAGACAGGAAAATGAACTTTATATGGGGGAAAATACAGATTTGCATGACATTTCCTATCTGTTCCTTTATTGGTACTGTAATGTAAAGAGCAGTATCAAGTTTGATATTACTAGGTGATGTGGCAATTTGGAAGCTGCTAGACTGGAGGTTAGAAGACCTGGGTTCAAGTCTTAGATTCATCATGATAACCTTGCTAAGTTATGTCACTTACTCTGGTTCAGTTTCTTTTATTTGTAAAATGGAGGGAAATAATACCTTTCTGCTCATCCTTTTCCCTTACCACACTTCACCCTTTCACCATCCAGGAATTACACTGTTGTCAATATTTTATAGGTGTTTCAAATGATTGGTATGCGACACTTGATATGCTAAAAGAAAGCTGTCGAATTGCCAGCAGTGTTAATTGGTCAGATGTAGACCTTTCACAGTTTCAAGGTGAGTGTTGGTTCTTTTTGACATATAACCAAATACACACAATCCTGTTTCTCTGCTAGATTATAATTTTCTTTGTAGTAGAAATAAACATCATCTTATATAGCATTTCTTTTGCAGTTGGTAAAATTCATAATAATTTTGGCCAGTTGATGTAGCAGAGGGTCACAGACAAGTTCTGAAAGAAATTTGGCCACATTTAAAATAATTGGGCTTTGAATAACTTAAAAAGATCATTCTTCATTGCATGGATAAATCACTACCATAAAGTGGAGTGAGTGGAAATTTTGAGGGCTGAAAAAAATTATGTCTTGCTATTTTCCTTGCAATGTTTATTGCATAACTGTGCTAACATATTTTTAATGCTTTCCTCTTAGGTCTGATGGAGAGTATGAGACAGGCAGATCTCAAGAACTGGTCTTTAGACCAGGTTCAGTTTGCCGATCTCTGTTCTTCTCTTAATCAATTCTTTACTCAAACTGGCCTTATACATTCACAGAGTAATGTTCAGCAAAATGTTTGTCATGGTGCCATGCATCCAACAAAACCTTCCCAACACATTGGAACAGGTATGGGATTAGTTATCTTCTTGATTTTTCTCATTTTCTCATTCATACGAAATTTAGTAACTGTCTTAACCAACTTGGTTTGCTGCTAATGGTGACAGTGATCTGTTTACAAATTTTTATTTACAAGAAATGAATGAAAGCAAATAATTTATATGTAGGGTATATCTTAGAAAAATTGAGGTAAAGAGACTGTATGTTTTTCTGTTGTGATTTATATGATTGCTTTATTATTTACAGTTAACTGTTGTAATCGTTATCCTTTTACTAAGTTCTCAAACAAGAATTAAATATATTGGAGATACTTATGTTTTTATAGGAACATAATTATGAAATTATATTTAAATTTGTACAGATCTGCAATGGAAATCAACGTGTCGTGTGTATCTCCTAAGAATGTTAAAATTAAACAATTCAAAGTGTTTGAAGAGTAGACGTAATGAAAAATAGTCTCACTGATGTTTTACTTTAGACCCAAAGTCTTTCCTATGTATTTTTTAAATCTCGCTTTCTTCCTTCATTCTTTACCCTGGCAACCATGTCTTCTACTCTGATTGCACATTTTTCTGTAGGAATTTCATATCCAAGTTACTTCTTTCTTCATTTTAATTCCTTACCTTCTCTTATCGTCAGGTTCACTTCTTTTCTGTATGTTATATTGATTTGACATTTTATGCCAACAAGCTCTCTCTTCCCTATCCTGAGTGGCTTCCTTTAACCATTATTCTATCTTGTTTCACATCTTTCGTTCACCCATGGTTTGAGTTTATTCAACTCAAGCTTATCAGTCTGTGTCTTTCTTTGCATGAAATCTTTATTTCTGTATCCTTTGATGTAGTGGAAATCTATTATCTTTTCTTCTTCCATGTTGAATAGCTTTTCCTAAGCTATTTTGAATAGCTTACCCTGCCTGAAACTTTCAGTCACTATTTGATTCTGGTGACCTATTCATTCAGTAAATTATATCCACACAAGGGCCTCATTCAGTCCCTGGCTGATTGCCTTCTGTGCCAGACACTAAAATTTAGTTTTTGATAACTTTTTAGTTTCTTTATCTCTTTCTCTCCTTTTGTTAGTTCTTTTTGGTATCTTTCTGATATATATTCATGTTTAAGCATCAAGATCTCTATAATTCAGGTATCCTCACTTATGTGCCCTTCTTCCATTTCTTTTTTTTTTTTTTAATCTTTTCTTGCAGATGGACAGCGTGTCTTCTTTGTCTCTCTCATGGGTTCTAAGCCCATACTTTGTCCCTTTCAGGATATATCACTTTCATTTTTCCAACTTGCTTTCAGTCCTTAGACCAGGTGTACCACCTCTCTCTGTTTTTTGTCCCTTTTTTCTCCTTTCCTCTTTTCTTTCTGTGTTCACCCAAAATTGCTGCTTCTGAGTGCTGTCATGATGTTCACTTCCTTGCTAGCTCCATCTCTAACTATTTCAGTCAGCCTCAAAAAGTACTAAGTGAAATTAAATAGCTTATGTATATATCACTAGTCTTGTGTGTTTGGGGGTAAGTACCTGTGTTGCTCATAGATTATTGCCTTAGGCAGGAGAGGTAGAAGTTGATGTGGGTCAGTGTTACAAGAAGGCAGTCTCGGCCAGGCGTGGTGGCTCATGCCAGCAATCCTAGCACTTTGGGAGGCCGAGGCGGGCTGATCACCTGAAGTCAAGGGTTCGAGACCAGCCTGGCCAACATGGCGAAACCCCGTCTCTACTAAAAATACAACAATTAGCTGGACGTGATGGCACATGCCTGTAATCCCAGCCACCTGGGAGGTTGAGGCAGGAGAATCGCTGGAACCTGGGAGGCAGAGGTTGCAGCGAGCCGAGATCACGCCAGTGCACTCCAGCCTGGGTGACAGAGGGAGACTTCGTCTCAAAAGAAGAAGAAGAAGAAGGCAATCTCAAAAGCCAGTGTACATGTTAGCCAGTAGCTCTCATGTTGGTGAATTTCAGTTTTGTGCCCTAAGTCTGTAAGAAAGGTCTGTGTGTACCTTTTGGTCTTGGAACTTGGTAGTTTTGTCATGGAAAAAACTGTTTATCTGCTGCTGTCCTCTGTCAGAGTACCCAGGCACTCCTTCTAGATTCTCTCTAGACTGAGATCCTGAGTTATTTTCCTGAAGCCCTTTGTTCCTAGACTTCTGTAGTCATCCCTTCCTGAGCCTTGACCTTGGTTATTTGTTCTGGTGTTCTGTGATTCTGTTAATTTTTTCTGTCATCTGTTTTGTCAGGGCCCTCCTCCTTTCTAGGGTCCCGATGACACCTTCGTGATTCTCAGTGCTACCCTAGTCACAGCCTATCAAAGGTAGAAAAACTATAGTTTTTCTTCAGTGTTGATTCAATTCTTTCTACTCTCAGTCCCCTTTTGTATTTTCCTTCTGACTCATGCCTGCCAAGCCGTGTTGGCCTCTGACAACAGTTGTTCTCTCATCAGTTATGGTGCTCCAAGTATTCATCACTTCATGCCTGCTGATGTCTGTTCACAAATATTCAGATTTTTTTTTTACATGTCCAGCCTCCTTCCTCTTGTTTTAAGTGTCAGTGTCTTTCTGTCATTCCTTTTTTCTCTGTCTTATATCCCTGTATATCACATCCATTCAGATCTTTCACTTCCCTCATCTCTATACCCCAATAATTCTTAGTCATAATTTCTTAGAAGTATAGTCAAGAGGAGACTTTCAGAGAGCTGTTGATTTTATCCCTTTATTTAACAGATGAGGACATTGTGATCCAGGGGGAGAAAGTGACTTACTCAATGTTGTAAAATTCATTTAGGTGTAGGTCTTGAGTCCCAGAATATAGTCTCTCCATTTCCTTAAACTTTTCCTGTCATTCCTGTCTTCAAGAACCCTCTTGGTAAACACCTCCTTGAGCTTCCTATAGACTCTAGAACTAATTAGTGGTGTAGTGAGCTAGTGTGGAAGGGGGAAGGGGAGAAGGATGTTATAGAACACAGTCTACGACATCTTTTCCTAAATCTTTTTACCTGTGGTTATAATTTGTTTATATCTTCTGGCTGTGCTATTCTAATTTGATGCTTTGCTTAAAGGTCATTAAATATAGGTAGGGATGCAGTCATTGAGCACACACTAGACACCTTTTCTGTGTCTAGCTTTGTATTGGGCACTGAGAATAAAGACATGACCCCTGTAGTAGCTTTTATCTCAAAGAGTTCACAACCTAGTGGTTGAGACAGATCCATCAAGAAATACAGTATGTTCACTTTGGAAGGCCGAGGGCAGGTGGGATCATGAGGTCAGGAGATCGAGATCATCTTGGCTAACATGGTGAAACCCCGTCTCTACTAAAAAAATACAAAAAAATTAGCCGGGCGTGGTGGCAGGCGCCTGTAGTCCCAGCTACTCAGGAGGCCGAGGCAGGAGAATGGCATGAACCCAGGAGGCGGAGCTTGCAGTGAGCCAAGATCGCGCCGCCACACTCCAGCCTGGGCGATAGAGCGAGACTCCGTCTCAAAAAAAAAAAAAGAAATACAGTATGTTGAGGGCTACACTTCTCCATAGGGTATAAGTACAATAAGAATTCAGAGAAAGGGGTGCATACTTCTCTTGGAAAGACGGATAATTTTCCTAGAAGACAACATATTAAAGCTGGACTTTGTAGCTTAAGTAGGATTTTGCAAGACAGAGAGGTCGGATCATGTCATGTCTGTTTTCTGCTCAAAACCCTCCATCTTTCTCAGTAAGGACCAATGTTGTTACTATGGCCTATATGGCCTATACAATCTGATCACCGATTATTTCTCATCTTGTCTCCTGCCTTCTCCCCTCCACCCCTGTGCTCCAACACTACTGGTCTCCCTGGTGTTCTTTGAACACACTAGGTAGCACACTCTACCTAACCAGGGCCTTTGTACTTGCTGTTTCCTCTTGTCCAGAGTGGTCTTCCCTCAGATAGACACATGACTTATTTCCTCATCTTGTTCCGTTTTTTTCCCTCAAAAAAACACCTGCTCGGGGGATGCCTTCCTTGGTCATCCTATTTAAATGGCACCACTACTCAGCACTACTTGTTCTCTCTCCCTGCTTTTTTTCCATAGCACGTTACATACTATTTAATTTACTTTGTTTGCCCCTACCCAACATGCCCAAGAATACACTCCCGAAAAGCAGAGTTGTGTTTTTTCATTGTTGTATCCACAGTGCCTTGAGCAGTGCCTGAAATATTTGGAAACTGCATTGGAAGTTAATTTCTTACATAGGAAATTCAGGAATACACTCATTCAGACTCTATATTGAGAATATGGGAAAAAATGAGAATTAATGGGAATTTCTATATGAAAATAAAAGTGTTACGAATATGATGGAATTTCAGAAAGTTAAGACTTTTATGTAGATGCTTGTTTGTTGTCATAATCCTGTAATTCTTATTCCCCTCTGCCTTTAAGGTAAGAATTAACGAAGCCATAAAAGAGAAGTGATAAAAGATTAATTCCCAATAAAAATCAGTTTTACATTTTACATGAACTCGAAAGATGTGTAGAATGAGAGCTAAGATTTTGAAGGACAGAGACAGGGAAGTTGTGGGCATATGAGCGACCATATTACTCTGAGTAGTGTGGCCCCTCCAGCTTGGTGCAGTCTTTAGAAAGTACACTAGCCGTGCATGTGAAGACCGATCAGCATTTGGAGACAGGATTCCGCCCCACATCACTCACACCAGTATTAGAGCTGTAGTTTAGTATAACTTTTCTCCTCTTTTTTCTTTCTAAATCATCAGTATGGTCAGTCAATCAAAGAGCTCAATTCTGACTATAAACTTCACTGATAAAAGGCATGTTATCATGGGAAGCAGGGACAGGGGGTCAGAAGTCTTGAATTCTGGTCCTGGTTCTGTCTCATTTCCTCTCTGTTTCTGTTTCCCTATCTACATGGACAGAGGTAAGGTCAGATTAGATTATCTCTGAGGCCATCTCAAGCCTGGCTAGTCTGGCTTTCCACTGGAGGGTAAAGACTTGTGAGCAGCCAAATTGAGAATGCCTTACCTTAATAGAAGTGGAAGATTTTTCCCACTCTTTTTAGTTTCCTCTGGGAAAATGATTACTATTTTTTAGTTTCATTACAACATTACTAGAATTCAAGTGTAATTTACATGAAATAGTAGATAACCTTAGGAAAGTAGCCTTTCCAGAATTCCAGATGTTCCTTACAATGTGAACCACTTTTATAATCATTCCTCATGAGTTATTGGGGGAGGGGTCATGTTTGTTCTCTCTTTTGCATTGTGATGTAACGTAGTTGACATTTTGGAGGCGTTAACACTTGATGTCTCCTGTTAATGAAAATACATTAAGAACCTTCTGAAGTAAAATTTGAATGAGATCCATGGTCCCCATCCTCACACTCCAGAATAATCCTCCCCTCCCCTCCCCTCTCTTTTGACAGGGTCTCACTCTGTTATCCAGGCTGGAGTGTAGTAGCACAATCTTGGTTCACTGCAACCTCCGTCTCCCAGGTTCAAGTCTGAGTAGCTGGGACTACGGGCGCATGCCACCACGTCCAGCTAATTCTTGTATTTTTAGTAGAGACAGGGTTTTGCCATGCTGGCCAGTCTGATCTTGAACTCGTGACCTCAGGTGATCTGCCCGCCTCTGCCTCCCAAAGTGCTGGGATTACAGGCCTGAGCCACCATGCCCTGCCCAGAATAATATGTTTTTAATCATCATTGCTTGGTGTAGCTCTTTTACCATGTGCAGATCTTTATTGTTACTTTGTGCTTCCCAGGTACTTGTTAATTAACAAGGGCACACATGGTTACACATAGTTAGGCCTGCTTCTAGGGTGAGAGCATCAGGGAAATAGAGAAATAGGTGGTGATGGCTGGGTGTGGTGGCTCATGCTGTAATCCCAGCACTTTGGGAGGCTGAGACAGGTGGATCACTTGAGGTCAGGAGTTTGAGATCAGCCTGGCCAACATGGTGAAACCCCATCTCTACTAAAAATACAAAAATTAGCCAGGCGTGGTAGTGCACGCCTGTAATCCCAGCTACTCATGAGGCTGAGGCAGGAGAATCGCCCCAACCCAGGAGGCAGAAGTTGCAGTGAGCCGAGATTGCGCCACCTGCATTCTAGCTTGGGTGACAGAGTGAGACCCTGTCTCAAAAAAGAGAGTCCATGAGTTAGGAGATCTGGATTCTAGTCCTAGCACTGTCAAACTAGTGTGTCTTTGGGCAAGTCAGGTTAGCCTTTCTGAGTTTCAGTTGCCTCATCTGTAAAATGGGTGTAACAATCCCTGTCTTACCCTCCTTTGGGGCTTAGTGGGAGGGTCAGATGAAGTAATGGATACAAAAATACTTTTGAATTATAATGAGGTATGTGACAGCAACAATAATAGACATAACTTGCCTACCAGCCTACAGTTAGTGGCAGCGCCAGCATTAGTTCCAGTGTGTTCACACCCAGCCTGGCACCCTGTTCAAAAGGCCAAGACCACAGTTTTGGCATCTGAAAGGAGTAATATTTTCTTTCCCCTTTCTCCTCGTTTTACCTGCTTAATTTACTTTCAGAGTAACAATTCTGTTAAGATTTTAGTGCTCCATTTGTTTTATTTGTGGTAACATGTTTTCCCTCTTCCTGCTTTTAATCTGATTAGGAAATTTGTACATAGATTCTAGGCAAAATCTCCCTCCTTCAGTGATGCCACCCCCTGGTTATCCTCATATCCCACAGGCACTCAGCACTCCAGGAACAACGATGGCAGGTAAGTGTGTGTGTGTGTGTGTTGTGTGTGTGTGTGTGTGTGTGTGTGTGTGTGAGTTATTACCCAGAGTTTAATATTGAGAAGCGTTAGCTTTCCCAGTGGTGAATGAGGCTGCCTCAAGGAGTGAACTCCCTGTTAAGAGGGGCTAGGGGACAGTGTCTGGACAGCCACTTGGCACTCGTGCTAGCAAAGGGATTCAAGCATCAGTTGGGGTTTGGACTGTAGGACCTGAAGTCCTTATTAGCCCAAGATGCAATGGTTCTACTTACTCTAGTTATTTATTGTCTTGCCTCTCTAAGAAGTCCTGGGGTCATAGTTGAGGGTGCTTGACAGGACTTTAGCAGGTTTTAGGAACCTACTTTATTAGCTCCTGTAGATTCTGCTTCATTCATTCCTATGGAGTTTCCCCGGGTATAGTTTCCAGGGAAAGTACCTTGTAGAGAAGGTAAATTTTAGGAGTTAACTGGTTCATAAACTTTTCCCACTGGGTTCTTGAATGCAGGATATGTTTCATTTAGCCAGGGGAATACGGCACATTGTTAGAGCTGGAAAGTATCTTAAGGATCACTTAGGATAATGGAGGCTCCAAAGGAGAAATGCCTTGCCCAGGCCACCCAGTTTAGTGAGTGGCCAGACCAAGACTCAAGCCCCAGTGTCTGGATTCAGAGTCCATTGTTTTTCTCACATACCACACAATCCTTTACTTAGGCTATTTGAGGAAAAGACATAAAGGTAATCAGGTTGGGGGTGGATTTAAAACCTTGAAGAACTGTGTGGCAGACAGCAGTGAAGAAGGAGTTGGGATCAAGTGATATGTCCTTTGCTGAAGGGGGAAGGAATGTTAACCTGTTGTGAGTGCTTACTACTAATTTGTTAAGTGGCACCATAAGGTGGATAAGACTCTGGAGCCAGATTGCTTGTGTTTGAATCTTCATGCTTTGCCACTTAATGGCTGTGTGATATTAGGCAAGCTACCTAACCCTCCTACCTCAGCTTCCCTGTTTGTAAAAGGGGCTAATAAAACTACCTGCATCCTCGAGTTGTTAGGATTAAATGAGAATCATGTAAATTAGTGCCTGACCCACATTAAGGAACTTACAAGTTTTTTTTTTAAATGGAGGCATTTTACCTATATTGTGATATACTGAAAACCTTAGCATTAAATAATTGTACAAGAAAATATTTCAGGGCATATGAGAAAAATGAGTAGCAGACTACTTGAAATTTTGTAATCAGAGTACTAGAAAAATAATCCAGTAAAACTTCCACAACAGTTAAAAGGATATGTATAATTTGTAATAAAAGAAAGAATTCTACAAGTAAATATCAACCTCTACTTTTAAAAAGCAGCTGGTTTAGAAGGGGGTCTGTCAAGATACGGTGGAGACGCAGACCCAATGAATCAAAATTGGGGAGCTCAAACAGCACATGGCCAAACCGGTGCAAGAAGAGCATGGGAAGGTGGGCATTCTGTACTCAGCTGTGGTTCCTTCTGGTTTCCTGTGTTCCCTTGTTGATGTCCTCTGTGTTCACTTGACGTTACTTGGTGGCACAGAAATTAGCTTGCTGGGGAAAATTCAGTATGATGTCATTGGTGCACTGCCATCATTATCCTGTTTACCATCCTCATGGGAGCCAATTCATGTTACTGAAACAACCTATTGGAGCAAAACAGACTGTAAGAGCAGTGGCTACATTGGCACTTTTCTTGTGTCTTCCTTACTGCAGCCTGGTATAATGGAAGAAGTGTGGATCAAGTGAACTGACCTCAGATCCTATCTTTGCCCCCTACTGGTTGTGTGACTTTGGGTAATTTACTCATCCTCTTAAACCCTATCCCCTTACCTATAAAATAAGGATCATAAGAGTCACTTTTTGAAGGCTTATGGTTGAATTAGTGAGGTAATGTGTACCTGGCATATAGGAAGTACACAGTAGGGTTAGTTTATTTCTTACTTTCTTCTCTACCCAAGTCGCTGCTATTATTGCCTCTTTCCTTCCAGGCCATCACAGAGCCATGAACCAGCAGCACATGATGCCTTCCCAAGCCTTCCAGATGCGGCGTTCCCTGCCTCCAGATGACATCCAGGATGACTTTGATTGGGATTCAATTGTGTAGGGCTTGTTTCTGCAAGACACCAGACCCTAACGTTACCTTTCTGTGCAGTGAAGGGAAAGGTTTAAGAGAATCCAGTTGAGAAAACAAACTTGCTAATCACTTTACCAATGTTATCAAAATTACTTTTGAAGACAATCAGAAGGATTTTAGCTGGATAACTTACTGCTTTTATCTGACCCAAACAAGTCCTACATGTTTGTCTCCCTGCCAGCTGCCCTATGTAGCTCCTAACTGTTGTGTGATTTGGACGGCTTTTTGCGTATTTGTGTCAGTTTGATGTTAACCACAAGTGCCAGACTGATTTTTCAGACAGAGCCTATTTTGCTGCAAGCAGTTTATATAAAGATACATATGTGTAAATATATGTACAAAAATTACCGAAAGGCTTCAGTTTTTTCTAATTGGATTATTATGTCTTGAAAGGAAAGTTATTGTCAGTTTTTATTCCTTGTTAGGCTATTTTCTGCAGTATGCTTTTAACTGATGTAGGAAACTGAAAGGAAATAGATTTTTTCCAAAGCCCAGTATCCCTTATTTAATCTATTTTAGAAATGTGGGTAATGAATTCTACCTAGTAAGTCAAGGAAACCAGAATTTGACACTCTCCAACAATCCAGAGGGGCACGTTGCTCCTGAGCAGCATGAAGAACTGACCAAATTGGTTTTGATGTTGGGGATCATGGAGTATTTATGTCTGCTTTTCCAAATCTGCGTTACAACAGATCTAAAATGTGTTGATTGGTAAGAAATTGGGCATTGCTTGGCTCTTTAAACACATCAGTGCTTCCACATTCACCTATGTATTTATTATTCAAAAGTGTTATTTTAATATTTATTGCTACCTTCTGTGAATGCTTAGCTCCTGTTGGGTTCATTAAGGAGAAATGTGTCTGAAAGCACAGAATTATTATTATTTTTTTTCTTTTTTTGAGGTGGAGTCTCGCCCTGTCGCCCAGGCTGGAGTGCAGTGGTGCAATCTCAGCTCACTGCAACCTCCGCCTCCTGGGTTCAAGCAATTCTCCTGCCTCAGCCTCCCGGGTTCAAGCAATTCTCCTGCCTCAGCCTCCCGAGTAGCTGGGAGTGCAGGTGCACACTGCCATGCCTGGCTAATTTTTTGTATTGTAGTAGAGATGGAGTTTCACCATGTTGCCTGGGCTGGTTGCAAACTCTTGAGCTCAGGCAGTCTGCCTGCCTCAGCCTCCCAGAGTGCTGGGATTACAGACGTGAGCCACTGCGCCCAGCCCAGAATTACTTTTCTTGATAAGAATTTACAGATAAGACACTCAGACATTGTGTCATGCTCTGTCATCACTCCTTTTACCATGTGAATAGATTTCTCTGTCTTGGCATTCTTGCTGATTCAGACTTATTAGTTAAATCGGATTTTTCTGGAATTTGAATCAGATTCCATTTGGGCAACAACAGCAGGGCAGTATTTCTAAAGCAAGTTTCCCCACTCATCTAGGTTGTCTTTAAAGGAGGATAGAGCCACTTACAGTTTTATTTGCTTCAGTGTTTAATGTAGATATTATGTGGCCTGCTGTTTCTGTTGTCTTATATGTCTGTGTATGCATGACATTTGGTCCCTTTCTTTGAAATGCAGCCCACCTCTTATGGGTTTTTTAGTGGTGGTGGTTTGTTTTGTTTCGTATCATATCACAGTTTGCATGGACTGATTATCTTAGTTTTATGATAAAACTAGAAGAAATGAGGGTTTTTTTTTTTTTAATGAATAGATTTTGAATTGATTCTTTAGACCCAAAAAAAAAGTGTCAATTCTAATGGGGAAATATATTCCATCAAGTCAAAGAGTAATAACTGCTCACTAGTTGCTTTTTAGCATCTCTGGTCTTATCAGCCATGCTAAATCACTTTAATTAGCCTTAGTGATTCTATGGTTGAGTAATCTCTACTTGAACTAAACAAACATCTTTTGTTTCTGTGTGTGTGTGCTGTGTGTGAGAGAGTGTGTGCGCGCGTGCGCGTGTGTGTGTGTGTTTTAATGGAGTGTTGCCTTGAATGAATCACTGGGAAGCCAGCCATGGTAAGGGCTGGTGAGGTTGGGGAGAAAGGAAGAGCTTTATGTTTCTCTGTTGTTTGGACCCTACTTGGCATGAAAAAGGAAGCTCAGTTCCAGCCCCTTGGATCAACGAAAATCAGAGGATTCTGGAAAGGCAGCCAACTTGCGCCTCTTAGAAGGATCAGAGGCAAGATGAGATGGCAGCCTGCAGAGTAAATGCTTGAAAAAAGAGGGGTGATTTTCAATGGCTTGCTTAAGTCACTGTTTTCTAGACACCAAAATAGCTGTTTTGAAACTGTTTTAATTGCTTGGGTAGCAATGTGCACTTTAAACAATTTGGATATTGGAATGCAGTCTCATGCTGAGTGATTTGAGTAGAACCACTGATGATGATTTTATAAATTGTGTGAAGCGAATTTCCCATTTGGCAATCATTTACTGATTTGCAGTGATTAATATTTTTATGAGAATTTAAACTTAGCAAGAATGGCCATGGAGGCAAAGCCTTCACCCAGACCCATCCCACTCTCCTGTGATCCAGGTGGTCCAGGAGCCCAGGACAGGCCTTTTCTGTGGGCCCTGGCCAGACAGGGTTACCTGGTGAGGTGCAGAGAGTCCCTCTAGTGGCCATTTTGTATGGTTGTTGCTAATGCAGAACAAGTTCTGTCTTGGGCTTAAATTGACTGAAGACTTTAGGGGGAAAGAATAGTAAATGCATGTAAACGAATGGGGGCACTCTGTCCAGGAGAATAATCCGACTGGCATTTGTGGCAGTTTTTGAAATGTAAATGTATTCATGTGTGTTCTTGTAAATACGTGTCGCTCAGATGTCCTTTGAAGTGGGAGGGAATCAATCCGGGGATAATTTCAAATGGAATAGAGTATTTTGATATTGTTCATTCAGAGGGTGATGTGTACATATCTATATTGTATATATGTGATGAAAATGCATTGGCTTTTTGTGCAGATACAACCTGCTCTCTGTACTGCTGTTGGACAGTCAGTGTTTTAATGTTTCTACAGTTTTGCTATTGCACGATTTCATATTTTGCCTCTATGATGAACGGCAACCATTATTTGTAACTGTTTAGTGCTGTAAAGAAATATTCCAAGTGTCATTAGGATTGTTGCTGCCAGAACTGATATGCATGAATGGCACTTAAAATAAATATGTTAACTCTATTTACAACACTGATTAGCCTCCGTTGTTTGCTGTAATTGAAGAAGTGAGAATGGAGCTAGTCCAGGTGCAGAAACCCCACAGCCAGGACCCCAGAGTCCTTGGGGTCACTGAGATTGTGTCCTTTGCATTACTACCTGAGAACAGTAATTGCTGCCATTTAGTGAGCATCTTATTAGCTCCATAAACTTGGGGAAGTCACTGGATTTCCCTGGGCCTCATTTCCTTATTTGCAGCACCAGTACAATGAGGATAGTATCTGCCTCCTAGAGTTGTAGTGGGACTTACATGAATTAGTATATTTAAACATTTAGGACAGCACATGGGGCATAAAGCATACTGGTACTCAGGATGTGCCAGGTGCTGTGCTAAGTGTATATTGTGGTCCTCCTTTTACCGACATGGGAACAGCTCAGATAGAGGTATAGAAACTTGTCTAGATTCTTTAGTTGGCAGGTGATAGAGCAGAGATTTGAATCCAGGTCATTTGATTCCAGGCATCATGTTTTTTGCACAATCCTCTCATACTTCCTGAGGGAATTCCCCTCTCCCTACACCCTGCCCTCGCCCCCTGTCTTGTCCCCAGCATTGCCTTCCCAGAGCTATTTCCAAAAGGTGAAAGCGGGGCTTTACATTTGCTGAGCACATACTCTGTGTCAAGCCCTCTCATGAGAAATCCAGAGATGAGGTAGCCGCAGTTCCTGCCTTTACGGGGTACAGGCTTGCCCAGGACAGGTAGCAAATGCCAGCCCAGGGAGGCTATTCTGAAGGTATGCTCTGGTAAGGCAGGATTCTGGTGATGAGGAGTTAGGTCATACTGAGGATTGGGGCCGTGGTTTAGGAAAGGCTCCGGGTATGGGCTACCAAGTTGCGTCTTCAAAGGGTTCCAGACAGATGGGAGGAGGTATTGCCATTTACACCATTACCTTGGGCAAGGCATGGGAGCCACCTTAGCGTGGGGGTTGTGGGTTGAGGTGGGAGAAGTGCAGGGCTGCTGGTCAAGAGCTGAGCATAGCAATTCTGTGAGAAATGCTGTCCCCACTTCACTGATGTGGAAACAGGCCCAGAGAGGCTAAGCAACAGGCAGACTAGCCATGTGGCTGGAAGTGAGATTAACCTGGAGTCCCTCCCACTCTAGAAGGGGGACCTTTTCATCAATCCCATGATCTACCCAAAGCCTCAGGCTGCTTCTAATGTAACCCACACAATGCTACCAGAAATATCTCTGGCAGTTTTACAGATAGGGAAACAAGGCCCAGAAAAGTTAACCTGCCCAAATTCTCACAGCTAATAGAAGAGCTGGAATAATTCAGTCCAGACCTAACTCCAGAGTTCATTTCCTTTTATCTCACTGCTATCTAAAAAAAGGAATTTTCCCGAAGCCAAGGATAGTTACTATCCTCCGTGTGTGTGTCCATTGTCCCTCTGTGTTCCTTGGAGGGAAAGCTGTGCTTCACTCCTATCACAAGTATTTGTCATTCGCGGTGCTTCTGAAGGACTGTAGTAAGGGCACCACTAAATGTGGTCACCTTGTGCTGATTCAGATGCAGCTGAAGTATACTTCTGCTGAGCAAATGAAAAATAAGGCGATTAAGATGCATGTATAATTCTCAAGGTTTTAAGATACTACAGTGTGCAAAGGGCTGCTGTTTATAGATGTGACCCTTATCAGTTGGGTAAAGGAGTCCTGGAAAAACCATGTAATCATCAGTTAACATTCACTGAAGGCTTGATAGCTTCTTGGCCTTTTGGCTAAGATCAAATGCATTGAAGGTTTGACTGCATTAAATGCCCTAGAATTACAGCACTATCCTAAAAGCTTCAAGCTGGAAGGGGCCTTAGAAACCAACTAACACAACCCCCATATTTTGTTGTTGGAGAACATTGAGACCCAGAGAGGGAAGGGTCTGCTCACATTTCACATAGTCAGTTAGGGAAAATTTGGGGGAAGGGAATGAAGAATGTCATTTGCTTGGCAGCGATTTAAAATTCCTACACATACTGTCTTATTTGATTGCACAATAGTCTGATGATGTAGTACTGTTACTGCCCTCTTTTTACAGAAGAGGAAACAGCTTTGGAGAGGTGAGACACAACGGAGTTGTATCATGAATGCGTTCAATCAAAGCATGTAAATTCAGTTGTATATACTTGGCCAAAAAGAGAAGGAATGGAAATTTTAAATAATGTGATGGTGGAGTATCCACCTGTGATGGACACGTGCCCCTGAGTGTGAGATGGAAGATGCAAATCTGAGTCTATAACTGGTATTTGCTTCCATGTACCTTCTGCGTGAGCATCTCATTACTGAGTCAATTCCGGTGGATAAAGATACACGTGTTTGGTGCAGCATTGTCTTGGGTTCAAGCCAGCAGCTTCTTCCAATGCTCAAAGACAGTCTTCAACCAAGAACTAGAAAAACTGGCCAGGTTGGGCTTATTGAGACATGTTTATCCACAAAAGTGCTGCCTTCCCAAAGGATTTTCAAGAGTGATTTTTGAACTTACCTCCTTGGACTCTTCCCTTAATATATGTGACTAGTCAACATGTACAAAGCAGAGACTTGGTAATTGACTGCGTCAGAACCAGAATTCAACCCTAGGTCAGGGCTTCAACCCCCAGCTCTCCTGCAGTACCCCCTAAGCAATGCTGACCTCAGAAGTACAGAATTGGACAGCTACTCTTTATTAAAAGCCCCTGTTACTTAATATTACTTATCCTAAGCACCTGATGTGGATTATCATATTTACTCTTTGAAATAACTGTGTGTGGTAGATACTGTTATTATCAGCTTCATCTTGCAGAGCCACAGAAATGAAGTCCCTTGCCCAAGGTCATCCAGCTTGTAGGTGTTACAGGTAATAATAGTAACAGCAACAGTAAAGCTGGGGTTTTGAACCTAGGCCATCCAGCTCCAATGTCTGCGCCATTCACCACCACACTGTGCTGTCTCAGGCCCTGTTCCCGGAGCGACCAGGCGGAGAATGAGGGCCTTAGAACAAAGCCAAAGCTACTTTGCAATGAGGCTGTAGTGAGTGCCTGTGGCCACTAGAGGGCGGGGCTGCCGGCTGTGCACCTTTCCTCTTTTGGAGGGTTTTTTTTACCCTTACTTAGGGCTGTGCTCCCTTTCTCTGCAGCCCCCAGATTTTGGTGCTCCTAAAGAAAGGTAGGGATTCCACTAGCCAGCCCTTAGAATCTGTGCCCCTCCTCTCCTGTGTCAGAGCTTGCTGGAGGAAGCGAAGGAGCCTGTCTAGTTCTCAGCCACATACTGCTGGGGCCCACTCTAGAGCTGCCTCTGAAGCCTGCCGCCCCATCCCAGCCTCCTGGTGCCTGTGGCTCCCTTGCTCCAGGACTCAGGTGGGAGAAGGTGCCCCACTGTCAACCCCACACTCTGAGGCTCCTCAGGCTCTGCTCCTTCCTCTTCTGGGGCCAGCTAATGCTGGGGGCTGGCATGGTTTCTGCACGCATAGAGAGGGCTGTGGTCCAGCCAGCCATGCGCCTTGCCACTGGGCAGCTACACTTGCCCCCCCCCACCAGCCCTTCCTCTGAGCCGGAGCAGGCCTTGTCTCCACTTGTACACCAACTCCGTCGGCTGTCACAAACAACGATGGTTATTGCCACATTTGCCAGGTCCCTGCCTGGCACTGGACAGCCATTACCTGAGTGAGCATGCCCAGATGCCTTGTGAGGTTGGTGTCATTATCTTTTATGGCTGGACATTGCCAACTCAGAGAGGTGAAGTGATTTGCCCAAGGTCAAGGCCAGCGAGCGAGGCTGGCAAGAGGACAGGAACCCACATCTGCCCCAGGCGTGCCTGCTCTTCTCGAGGGCGCGCTGTCTCTTCCATAGTACTCCCCAGCTGCCCTGACCACCCTCTGGTCACCCTACCCCAGAGGCAGGCCTGAGCTGGCCTCATGGTGGATAGATGGCACCACTCTCACCCCACATCCCCCAAAGGTCAGAGAGGCAACTTCCTGTCCCAGACAATGGCAATAAAGACGTCCAAGGACACTTCCCAACCTTCCCATGCCTGAGTGACGTTCATAGGCAGAGGCCTTCCTGGAACAGCCCGCTGTTTCCGTGTGACTGTGTGTGTGTGTGTGACCATATGTGAGCAAGGCCTTGTGCGTGTGTGCTCGTATGCTTGTGTGAGCATGTGAGTCCGTGGCTGAGCATGTGATAGGTTGTAGCCTATGTGATAGTGACTGGGACTTTGTGTGCCCATAAAGGAGACAGGAGACAGGAAGATTTCTCCTCACTCAAATTTGATGACTTGATAGCCACTCCCTCCTCCCATTAGGATAGGGGAACTTGCAGGAGGAGGGAGGCGCTTGCCTGGGTTGGAGCTGGGTTCACAGGCACTGTCAGGGTTAGACCTGTGGGTCTGATACAAATTTTCTTACCATACCCCTGGCTTGTCCTTGTGGCTTTGAGGACTCCTCCCTCCTTTATCCCTTTGAGCTAGATCCCAGATCGATACTGGCTCCTGCCCCCAGGCATCCCCTCCCCTGCCGCCCTAAGGCTTTTACACCAGAAGTTGCTCCAAGAAGAGCAGCTCAGCCTGCATGTTCCCTGCAGGCCCCATAAGCTAGCAAAATACTTGAGGCAATGGAAAGAATTCAGAGTTTGGAGTCAGAAGAACCTAGAATTCTGTTTGGGTAAGACATTGCCCTCTCTGAGCCTCAGTTTGCTCATCTGTAAAATGGGGATGCAGTACTTCACCTCAACGTGTTATTGAGACCATCAGTGAGGAGTCAGATGGCAAAAGCTGCCCTGGCACATATTAGGTTCCCACGGGCGGTCTTCCCTTCTCTGTCTCCCTCCCTCTCCATCTGTTGCCAAGTTGCCAAGACCAGTTGCTTTTCCTGCCATTCTATGCTTCCAATCCACCCCCTGCCCTTCTGGGGCACTGCCAGGGGTGGAACACAGACCTTCTCTCCTGGACCCATGCAGCAGCCATCGCTAGACAGTCCACTTTCAACGCCAAGTGCCAGGGCGCTCCTTCTGAATCATGACTCTTACCAAGGCCTCCCCTACTCTGAAACCCCCTATAGCTCCCCGCTGTCACCAGGTGAAGGGCAAAGCTCCTCAGCCCGGTGTGTGAAGCCGCCTTCTCTGGGCTGCTGGCCCATGAGTCCTCGAGACAACCTCTGCTTCCACCTCAGCCACCCCCGCTTTGCCCTTTATGCTTCCTGCTGCCAGGCCCTTGGCTCGCAGTTCACCCCTCGATGGGTCCAAATCTTCCCATTGATCAAGACCTGCTGCAGATGCTACCTTGTCGGGTAAGCATTCTCTGACCTGGTGCCAGGAGGACCGGTAGCCTCGGCTTGTTCCTCCCTCATCCTAGGGAGTCTGTGCCCATGCCCTACCCTCCCTGTAGCCTGTGGGCTCTGTGAGCGTCTTCTATGGGGGCAGGTGGAGGGAGCTCCAGCTGTGCTCTCCTTCCCTGTCAGCCTTTGGGTGTGGGAGGTTGTCTTGGTGGCCAATGCCCAAAGCAGGCTGGGGGACGCGGGAGAAGGCTGCAGCTGCTGTCCCACTGAGGGGGAGCAGATGGTGAACGGAGCTTCTTCACCGCCTCTTCCTGGTCAGGCCACAGGGCCCTGAGATGACACCGCTGAGCAAACAGCCAGGCACGCCCCCTGCCCACTCCCCAGCTGCCCCTTGGAGCATCAAGGGAAAGAGCCGGGCCACCCAGGGCCTGGGGGTGGGGGAGAGATCCCTCCACCCTAGCCTGGACTTGGGCTTCAGCCAAAAGGCTTCCAATTCCAACTCAGCCATCCACTTTCTGTGTGACATTGAGCACTCTTTCTGAGAGCCTCAGTTTCATCCTCTAAGATGGACATCATTGACCTACCTCACAGGGTCTGACTCAGTGGCCACTCCTTTCTTTTTCCTTTTCCCTAGAAGGGGGCAAAAATGGGTGTTTGGGACGAGGAAGACAGTGCAGAGGAATGGGATGGACTCAGTAGAACTTTAGGCTTTTCTTTGGCAGTTGAGAGAACTGGATTCTGTTCTGGGATTTCTAGCTATGTGACCACAGCTGCCACCCACTCCACCTGGCAATGAGTCTGAAGTATTGTGCTTTCCTCTAGGCTGAGGTAGTCCCATGCTTGTGTCCACACTTATGATTTCTGTTGGTTGGGTACCCTTATGCAGTGCACAACCAATACAACTGTACACAGCACCCCTGTATGCACCTTTGGGAAAATTATACTTTCTTAACCTCTCTGAGCCTCTGAGCTTCAGTTTACCCATGTATAAAATAGGGTTGTGCAGTTATTTCTTAGGTGTTTCCAGTGCTGTCAGGAGGTTCACATATATTGTAATGTCTGCCTCAGGCAGTTCTGGATTCTTATAGGAACCAGAGATTGTTACACCCTCCAAGACACATTTACAAGCAGGTTGGAGAGCTGCGTATTGTGGACCACACCCCTTTCAAGGTTACACAGATCTGTATTGGAGTCTTCAGGTTCCCACCTGGGCTCTGTTCCAGGCCTTCCTGCTGAGGTTCCATTAGGCCTCTGGGCCTGTGGGAATGGGGGGACTGAGCCTTAATGGTCCCAATTTTACTGTGCACACAGGAGCCATGATAAGGTCACCTAGACACAAGAATCAAACATCAGCATCTTCAGAGACCGGAGGGCTGCCCCAACAGCATGGCAGAGCCTCTGCAGCTTCTGGAAGTGGGTGAGGGATGGCGGGGCTTCAGGGAGTGAGACCGGTTTCCACACGTGTAAAGCACTTGGCCAGAGCCTGGTACAGGGTGAGTCTTGATAAATATTAGCTGCTGTCATTAATGTGATGATCATTACAAACGCTACAACCTGCCTCATTCTTTAAAGACTCAGTGGTACCTATTAAGTGCCAGGCCTTGTATGAGTGCCGGGGCCTCAGTCGAGTAGGACACAGTCTCTGCTTTCAAGCAGCTCCCAGGGTAGTAGGCTAGACAGACAATTTGCTAAGTTCTGTGATGGGAAAGGTGTAGGAGGCTGGTGGAGCTCAGGGGAGCAGAAATGGTCTTAACTCGGGCTTGCCTGGGCGGGGGTCAGTTTGGAGAGGCTTCCAGAAAAACTGAAATTTGCAATCTAGCTGTTATTGTCTCCATTTTTTAGAGCAGAAACTGAGGCTCAGAAAGGTCATGCAGCGTTTTTCCTCACTCTGTTGCCCAGGCTGGAGTATGGTGGTGCAATCTCGGCTCACTGCAACCTCTGCCTCATGGGTTCAAGCAATTCTCCTGCCTCAGCCTCCCGAGTAGCTGGAACTACATGCATGTGCCACCATGCCCGGCTAATTTTTGTATTTTTAGTAGAGACGGGGTTTCACTATGTTGGCCAGGCTGGTCTTGAACTCCTGACCTCGTGATCCACCCGCCTCTGCCTCCCAAAGTGCTGGGATTACAGGCGTGAGCCACCGCGCGCCCGTCCGGTGACACTGGATTCTAATACAGGGCTGTCTGGCTCCGAAGCCTGAGCCCTTGAAGCCACAGCACCCCAGGTTTAAGTCCCTCCTTCTGGGTTCCCTCCGGGGAGTCCTTTGGGATCCTGGTTGAATGGAGAGCTCAGCAGGGGCCTGATCACAAAAACCTTGAATGCCAGACAAGGGAGGCTGGCTTTCTTCCAAAGGGTTTGGGCAGCCACTGATGGGTTTTCAGAGCGGGAGGCAGGCAGGACAGGTGGCATGGCCTGGAAGGCTATTAGGAGCAAGAGTTTGCCAGAAAAGGCAGTCTTGGAGTGTGGGAAACCCAAACAGCCTCAGACCCTCCTACCCATATGGGAAGAATGAGGGATGTGGGGGTGCTGGGGACCAGGGCCTGAGGACTCAGGGTGTGGGCTGGGGTGGGAGGCAGGAAGCTTGGAGTTCAGGGAAGAGCCCAAGATCCAACTTCTAGCAGCTTCAGAGCAGGCTGCAGAGGTCCTGAGCACCCTGGAGGTTCAGAGGGGAGGGGGCCTGAACTCACAGCTGGGGCCAGACTAGGCAGAGGGGCTTGGGGAACAAGGGAAGGGGAGTTGGTTCCCATTTCCCAGGGTAGAGGTCAGAGGTGGAGTTGGGTAGGGGAGGACCCTAAGGGCCATGGCTTAGGAGTCACTTCCTCTTTCCCACAGTGTGGAGTGATGTCACTCTTGAACCTACTCCATTCCATCCCTGCCTTATAGCAGGCAAGCCTTGGCCAGGGGGGCTGTGGGAAAAAGAGGCTCAGGTATGAAAGCCCCTGCCCTTTACCCCCATTCCTGCCACAGCTTGGGAGGGGAAAGACCAAAATGACTCAGAAAAAACAGGTCCTCAGCCTGGTGGCCCCACCTAAGCCCCATCCTTAACTGAAAGTCAAATCCCAACCCAGCTTTAGCGTCACACTTAAGCCAGACCCACCCCCATCATAAACCTAACCCAGCCACACCTCCAATCTCTGCTGCAAACGCAACTCCAATCCCAGTCCTGCCAATGAGCCCCAGCCTAGCCCAAAGCAGCCTCCACGTCAGTTACAAGCACCACAACAGCTCAATCTGGACTGCGCCCTCGGCTCCACACCTAACTCTAATTGACCCCGACCCAACCTCAGCTCCATCTCAACCTGACCCTAATCCAAACCTACTTTAGTGTCGCCCGAATTGAGCCCCAATCCCAACCCCGCTCCAGTCTCCCCAAGCCCCGGCTCCAGTCTAGCATGGACCGCAGCCGCACTCCCGAACTTCTCCCGGGTTCATCCCCACCCCAGCCTCCCAAACTCCTGCCCCTCACCTTCCCCCCAGCTGCATCCCCCAACATCCTGTTGTTCAGCATCCAAGTCCCACGCCCCGACCCTCAGCCCCATTCCTTCCCCTAACCCCACTCACTTCCACGCCCACTCCCACCTGCACTCAGCAAGGGGACCACTGTGTGGCTGAGCTTGGTGGGCACACACACATGTCCAGGCACGCACACACACCTCAGCACACACACACACCTCAGCGTATACACACACGTCAGCACTCACACACACCTCAGTGTATACACACAAGTCAGCACTCACACCTCGGGTATACACACACGTCAGCACACACGTCTCAGCACACACGCACCTCAGTGTATACGCACGTCAGCACACACACACCTCAGCACACATGTACCTCAGTGTATGCACACACCTCGGCACACACACCTCAGCATACAGACACACCTTAGTGTATACACACCACATGTCAGCACACACACACGTCAGCACATACACACACCTCAGTGTATACACACACGTCAGCACTCACACACACCTCAGTGTATACACACATGTCAGCACTCATACACCACAGCACATACACGCACCTCAGTGTATACACACACAGCACACACACACACCTCAGTGTATACAAACACGTCAGCACACACACCTCAGTGTATACACACACGTCAGCACACACACACCTCAGCACACACAGCCCACATACGCACCTCAGTGTATACACACACGTCAGCACTCACCTCAGCACACACATGCACCTCAGTGTATACACACACCACGGCACACACACGCACAACACAGCAGACGCACTCAACTCAGCATACACATACACACCTCAATGCACATACACACACATATCTCAGTGCATATACACACATGAGCATACACACACATACCTCAGTGCACATACACACACCCCAGCAGACACACACCCCAGCAGACACACAGACACATCCCAGCAAACACACACACCTCGGTGTACACACACACATGCCTGTGTATATACACACTGACACACACACACCTCGATATATATATGCACACCTTGCACAGACACAGATACCTTGGTGTACACGGACACACATATACCCCTCAGCATACACACACATACACCTCAGCATATATACACATGCACTCCTCAGTGTACACACATGCCTCAGCACACACACACCTTCAGCACAAGCACACATACAAACACACCTTGGCTACACACACCCATCAGGGTATATACAGACACCTTGGCATACACAGACATACACATCTCCGCAGACACACCCCCCCCCTTAACAAACACACACACGCACACACACACACACTCACCAGAAAGGGGTGGGAAATCCAGTGCAGCTGTGAGGACTGCCCTGGGAGCTGGGCCAGGAGCTCCCTGCCCCTCCCTGAGGGCCTTGTCCCGGCAGTTCCCTCCTGGTCAGGCCCAATTCCCTCTTCAGTGTTGACTCTCCCCACCCAGGAATTCCTGCCCAACCTCCCGCCCTAGGGCTGTCCTGGCATCGGGCCAGGTTGGCTGAGTAGAAAGATGACAATCCCAGGGCTACCCTCTCTCCTGTGTCCTGGGGATTCCTGCTCACAACAGCACACAGTGAATGCATGCTGCGCTGAGGGCGCAGTCTGAATGGGGTCAGAGTCTAGAGGGGCGCGGTCACACCCAAGCAATTCCCCAGTGAGATCTGTGGAAAGGGGACTGCATCTGCAGGGGCAAGGGGGGCAGGCGGATTGCGGAGGAGCTCATTCGAGGACACCCTGAGGCTGCAGGGCAGGCATGACAGGATGGAGACCAGCACAGGATGGGGACAGCCTGTGACTCAGACAGGCAGGAGGTCACCAGAGGGGCCAGGGAGGACCAGGAGCTGTGGTGGCTGCTAAAACTAATACGGGAATGGACCTCTGCTGAGTGCCTTCTGTGTGCCAGGCATTGAGCTAAGTGATTTTAAAACCTCACTTGATTCTCGAAACAATAATGCCTACACATACCTACCCCATGAGGTAGGTATTATATTGGGTTCCCACAGGGGACACAAGGGACAACGAGACTCAGAGAGGGGAAAGCATTGGCCCAAGTTCACATGCCTCACAGCTGGGCAGTAGGTAGAACTGAACCCAGGCTGTGCGGAGGGCTTCCTTGAAGTCGCAGCAATCAAACCCAGCCCCTGACTTGCCCTGCAGCCTCCCCCGTGGAATTTCTCACATTTCTCTGAATATTCCAGGCCTGTCTCACCTCCTGGCTGTCCCTCTGGCATGAAATGGCCTTCTGTCCTCAGTCCCTTCTCTGAGAAAACTTCCACCTATTCTCCAGAGCTCAGCCCCCAGTGCAGCCCCGTCACCTCACCCTAATCACCCCACCCTAATCGCCCTGCGTTTCATTGTCGGGCTGGGCCCTCCTCCTCAAGGGCAGGGTCTGCCGGCCCCACACACCAGCACAGGGCAGTCATGAGTGAATGTGCCTTGTTGGTGAATGAATGCAGGACCCAGCCCGGCTGTGGGTCAAAGTAGGTGCTCAGGGAGGGGCCGGGGGGCCCCCCTGCCTGGCTCTTACCTCCTAGGGCTGTCTCGAGCCTTATCTGATAAGGCTGACAGGTGAGCAGATGAGACTGACAAAGGCTTCCGGGTTACTCAGTAACCTACGCTCTTTAAAAGTCCCGCCGCTTCCCCCGGCATCCGGAACAGCCACCCCTCTCTCGGGCACTGCTGCCATGAATGCCCTCCTGCTCTCCGCACTGTGCCTCCTCGGGGCCTGGGCCGCCTTGACAGGAGGGGTCACCGTGCAGGTGAGTCCTGTGTCCCTACCCTGGCCCAGAAGGCTCCCTGCCCCTAGTGCCCAGGGCTGAGAGCGCAGTCCCCTGAGAGAGTGCCTCCTCTTTGGGGCTGGATTGAGGGTGTGTGTCCGAGGCTTGGCCTTCTTCGAGGAGCTCCCTCTCAGTCCAGCCACACACACACCTTTCCCTTCAACTTTGGAGGAGAAAGAAACCCAGTGGAGGGAAGAGGAATAACCATATGGGGAAGGCGGGGAGTTGGCCAATTTACTGAGTGTCCCATGTGCCGGCTCCTTCCCCAGCCCCTCACTGTGGCCCCACCATCAACCTGGAAGAAAGGGATTATTAGTCCCATTTTACAGAGGGGAAAACTGAGCCTCACAAAGGTTCTGTAACAGGCCGTGGGCACATGGCTGTGGGAAGTGCAGGAGTTGGATTTAAATCCAGACCTTACTCCTCAGTTCCGTGCTCAGCCAAAGCACCCCTGTGGGTTCCAGGAACCACGTGGACACCCTGGAGGTCCTGACAGATGGGTGTGCCTACCAGTGCCAATGTTGGCGACAGGCCAAGCTGGCACCTAGCGGGCCCCTGCTCTCTATCAAAGCCAGATTCCGGGAGGCCTTTTATTGCTTCTCAGACAAAAACCAGGCTGCAGGCTGGAGCTGGGGGCCCAGTAATCAGCCGCACCGCTCTCAGGCAGGGGAAGGACAGCCTGGGCTTGGCCACGTGGAGCTACGACGCCTGGGTGCTGGTCCTTTGCCTCTCCCTAAAAATCAGCACACTGGCTCCTACTCATTAGGCACCTATGGTGTTCCTGGAGCTTCACACCCATTTTCTCCATTCCCCATACAACATGCAGAACTTGCGGGTTCCAGAGTGTCCAGCATCACGGAGCCAAGCCAGGGCGTGGGGCCTGAACTCTGCCCCTCACAGTGCCCTGCAGTGGATCGCCTGGCTCCCATATGCCACGAACACTGCCCGTGAGCACCACTGGGCTGGACCGGGGCCAGCATGGGGGGCACAGCCAGGAAGCAGGCTGCAGCCTGGCCTCATGCTCTGGGCTTGTCTCTTCCAGGATGGAAATTTCTCCTTTTCTCTGGAGTCAGTGAAGAAGCTCAAAGACCTCCAGGAGCCCCAGGAGCCCAGGGTTGGAAAACTAAGGAAATTTGCACCCATCCCTGGTGAACCTGTAGTTCCCATCCTCTGTAGCAACCCGAACTTTCCAGAAGAACTCAAGCCTCTCTGCAAGGAGCCCAATGCCCAGGAGATACTTCAGAGGCTGGGTAAGCAGCCTTCTTCCTCTCTGATTGGTGGGGCTTGGGAATGCTCTGGTAGCACTTGAGGAAGAGATGTGCTCTGATTGGTGGGATTTGGAGGAAGGGCTCAGCTCTGACTGGTGGAACTAGGGAGCTTGGCTCTGACTGGTGGGTCTGTTCCACGCCCACTTCAATTCCAAATTGTAATTGCTGAGGTTTGGGAACTAAGACCGTTCATCTGGTCTTAGTTGCCTCTCTTTCAGGTGGAATCTCTGCTTTGATTGGTTGGTTTGAGTGGTCTGTGTGCCCTGGTTTGGGGCAAAAAGCCCAATAGGTCAGAGTACGGGCCTGCTGAGATTCTCCTGGGGCTGAGTGGTGACGTACAAGCTCTGGGCCAAGGGCGGCAGGGGCCTTGAGAGGAAATGCTGGTTCTCATGAGGCTCCATCTCTGTTGTGCAGAGGAAATCGCTGAGGACCCGAGCACATGTGAGATCTGTGCCTACGCTGCCTGTACCGGATGCTAGGGGGGCTTGTCCACTGCCTGCCTCCCCTCTGCAGCAGGGAAGCTCTTTTCTCCTGCAGGAAGGGCCACCCATGATACTCCACTCCCAGCAGCTCAACCTACCCCGGTCCAGTTGGGAGGAGCAGCCTGGGGAGAAACTGGGTGACTGGAGGCCTCGCCCCAACACTGCCCTTCCCTGCCACTCCAACCCCCAGCTAATAAACCAGATTCCAGAGTACTCTGGGTGTTGCCTTCCTTCCTTCCTTCATCCCCTAGTCTACCCTGCCCTGGAAGCTCGGGATGTAACGTACTAAGTGAAGGAACCCACTCTCTCCGCTAAGCTGCTCACTGTCCCTGGGGCTGCCACAGCACAGAGGCGTGGAGAGGATCCAGATCTCCAAACCACCGAGGCAGCGGGTGGTGGGGAGGGTTTGCTTCTCTTTCACATCTCCTGAGGTCACCAAATTCACTGAGCCACATGTGAGTAAGGGAGCCAGTCTGAGCTGGTTTGGAAGACCAACGCAGGCACTCGGCCCACTAGAAGACTGGCACCAAACTCTTGGGTATTCAAGGACTTGGCTCCCACCAGCCATGCTAGTGTGGCCTCCAGCCATGACCACATCCCACACCACACCTCTTGCCGTTTCCTCTGCTGCTGCTCACCTCTCCACTGCCCCTCTTCCCACACTACTGTCCAGGCAAACTCCTACTCAGGCTCCAAGGCTTTCGTTCCATGGCCTCTCCTCAAGACAACTTTCTCAACCCCCCAGGAAGAGTCTCAATGCTCCCATTGTGACCTTGACCTTGGTGCTTTCTGGGCACTGTGATCACCCACAACCCTTGCACAGCTCTGGCCACCCTGTTGTGCAATGGCTTCTGTGGGGGAAGTCTGGGGAAGTCTCTCTGACCTCCAGACCCACATAGATAATTGCATGAGGATATAAAACAGGGCAGGGTCCCAGCCACAGCTTTTCCAAGCACTGTGTGATCTTTGGAAAGTCACCTTCCCTCTCTGTGCCTCCACCTCTTCCACTATAAAACTGCGGCACTAATATTTCCTGCCTCCCAGGCTGGGTGAAACAATGCATATAAAGCCCTCAGTTCAGGCCTGACACAAACATAAGAGGAATTCAACAAGTGGTAAAACAAACTAGAGAAAAGGGGATCAGGATCAGGCTGAAAGTGGTTCCGACAGGGTGAGGAGGCAGGATGTGGAAGTGAGGCTTGTTAGCAAAGGTAGAGGCAACAAAAAAAAGAGGAGGCAGAACTCCCAGGGGTCCATCTTGAGGAGTGGGGTGGAGGGGAAGTGTCACAAGGGGGATTCCATGGGCTTCAGAATTCAAAACGTAAGGTCTCTTCTAGTTGAGATCAGGAAGGCTTTGTGAAAGGGGAAGGGCAAGTGCATTTGCATCACCTCTCGAGATTTGTACTGGGATGCAGGTAATTTCAAAACCAGTGTGGAAGTAGGGAGAAAGAGGGTGTTGCAGAAGGTGGGAATGGTGCAGAGAGACACAAAGACACTGGAATGCTTCAGTCAGGACAGAGTGGAGCTTGGGAGGGCAGACAGGACTGAGTTTGAGCCTTTCTGTGTCATTTACAAGCCGAGTGTCCCTCTCTGAGGCTTGGTTTCTCATCTGAAAGTGAGGATGATAACAGACCCTACCTCCCAAGGTTGGCAGGGGATTAAGTGAGATGTGTGGTGGAGTAGAATCATTTAATGTCCTAACTCTGGAGCCAGACTCTTCGGGTATAAATCCTGGCTCTATCTTTTACAGGTATGTGCCTTTAGGCAGGGTACCTAGCCTGTTCTCTCCTCAGTTTTCTCATCTGTAAAATGGGAAAGATAAGAATCCATATATCATAGGGTTGAGTGAAGAGTAAATGAAAAAATGCTGGAAAAACTCTTAAAACTCCACTGGTTTTGAACAACCACTAGGTCAAATAGGAAATCAAAAGGAAAATTGAAAAGTATCTTGAGACAAGTGAAAGTGAAAATACAGCATACAAAAGCTTATGGGGTGCAACAAAAGCAGTTCAAAGAGGGACATTTATAGCAATAAATGCCTACATCAAAAAAGAAGAAAGATTTCATATAAACAACCTATTGTTACACCTCAAGGAACTAAAAAAGAAGAACAAACTAAGCCCAAAGTTAATGAAGAAAAGATCAGAGCAGAAATAATTGAAATAGAAACTAGAAAAACAGTAGAAAAGATCAACAAAAGTAAGAGTTGGGTTTTTGAAAAGATAAATAAAACTGCAAAATCTTTAGCTAGACTAAGAAAACGGGAGAAGACTCAAAAGCATTGGAAGCTATCCCTTTAACGTCAGGAACAAGACAGGTGTGCCCATTCTTGCCACTTTTATTCAACATAGTACTGTACTGGAAGTCCTAACCAGAGCAATTAGGCAAGAAAAAGAAATAAAAAAGCATCCAACTTGGAAAGGAAGAAGTTAAATTGTCTGTATTTGCAAATGACATCATCTTATGTATAGAAAACTCTAGATATTCTACTAAAAAGCTATTAGAATAAGCAAATTTAGTAAAGCTGCAGATTACAAAATCAACATACAAAAATCAGTAGCATTTCTATAATTAACAGTGAATGATCTGAAAAAGAAATCAAGAAAACAATCCCATTTAAACAGCAACAACAACAACACACATCTTAGGAATAAATTTAACCAGTGATGGAAAAGAATCATACACTAGAAAAACATAAAACATTGATGAAAGAAATTAAACAAGATGCAAATAAATGGAAAGGTATTCCATGTTCATGGATTGGAAGAATTAATATTTTTAAAATGTTTATACTATCCAGAATGATCCACAGATTTAATGCAATCCCATGCAATCCCTATCAAAATTCCAATTTCATTTTTTCACAGAAATAGGAAAAACAATCCTAAATTCCCCAAATAGCCAAAGCAATGTGGAGCAAAAAAGAAAAAGCTGGAAACATCACACTACTTGATCTCAAAATCTACTACAGAGCTGTAGAACAGCATAGTACTGGCACAAAGCAGACAACGAGACTAATGGAACAGAATAGAGAGAGCCCAGAAATAAATCTAGACATTTACAATCTGATCTTTGACAAAAGTGCCAAGATCACACAATGGGGAAAGGACAGTCTCTTCAATAAATGGTATTGGGACATGCAGAAAAATGAAATTAGACACTTATCTAACCTCATGTACAAAAATTAACTCAAAATGGATTGAAGTCTTAAACTTAAGACCTGAAACTGTAAAGCTACTGGAAGAAGGCAGGAGCAGTGGTGAACACCTGTAGTCCCAGCTACTCGGAAGCTTGAGGCAAGAGGATCACTGGAGCCCAGGAATTCGAGGCCAGCCTACACAACACGGTGAGACCTTGCCAAAAACAAACAAACAGACAAACAAAAAGCACCAAAACCCAAAACAAAACAAAATAACAACAACAACAACAAAAAATGTACTAGAGGAAAACTTTTCGACAATGGTTTGGCAAAGATTTCTTGCCTATGATCCCAAAACCACAGGCAATAAAACTAAAAATAGACAAAAAGAAGTGCGTCAAATTAAACTGCTTCTGCACGGTAAGGAATGAAAAGAATCTATAGAATGAGACAAAATATTTCAAATGAAACATATGCTAGTGCATTAATATCCAAAATATATACAGAATTCAAACAATTCAATAGCAAGAAAACAACCCAATTTAAAAACAGGCAAAGCAACTGAATAGACATCATTTTTCTTTTCTTTTTTTTTTTTTTTTTTGAGACAGAGTCTCGCTCTGTCACCCAGGCTGGAGTGCAGTGGTGTGATCTTGGCTCACTGCAACCTCCGCCTCCCGAGTTCAAGTGATTCTCCTGCCTCAGCCTCCCGAGTAGATGGGATTGCAGGCACGTGCCACCATGTCCAGCTAATTTTTGTATTTTTAGTAGAGATGGGGTTTCTCCATGTTGGTCAGGCTTGTCTAGAACTCCTGACCTGAGGTGATCCACCCGCCTCGGCCTCCCAAAGTGCTGAGATTACAGTGGTGGGCCACTGCTCCCAGTGACATTTTTCAAAAGAAGACATACAAAAGGCAAGGAGGTATATGAGAAGGTGCTCAACGTCACTAATCAACAGGGAAATGCAAATTAAAATCATGACGAGATATCAGCTCACATCTGTAAGAAGGACTTTTGTCAAAAAGGAAAAAAAAGATGCTTGCTGAGTATGGTGGCACCCACCTGTATGTAATCCTAGCTACTTGAGAGGCTGAGATGGGAGGATCATTTGAGCGTGGGAGTTTGAGACCAACCTGGGCAACGTAGCAAAATCCCATCTCAAATAAATAAATAAATAAATACACACACATTAGCAAAAAGAAAAGATAACAGGTTTTGGCAAGGGTGTGGAGAAAATGGAACCCTCACACACTGTTGGTGGAAAATCATGTAGCATAGCCATTATGGAAAACAGTATGAAGTTTCCTCAAAAAATTAAAACTAGAAATGCCATACAATCCAGCAATCCCACTTCTGGGCATATAGCCAAAAATACGAAATCAGTATGTCAAAGAAATATCTGCAGTCTCATATTTATTTTAGCATGATTCGCAATAGTCAAGATATAGAATCAACCAAGGTGTCCATCAACAAATGCATGGATCAAGGAAATGTGATATATACATAACACAATGAAATACTATTCAGCCTTAAAAAAGAAAAAAATCCTGTTGTCTGTGACGAAGTGGATGAAACTGGGGGACATTATGCTAAGTGAAATAACCCAGGCACAGAAAGACAAATCCTACATGATCTCACTGAAATGTGGAATCTAAAAAAGTTGTACTCATAGAAGTAGAGTAGAATAGTGGTTACCAGGGGTTGGGGTTTGGGAGGAAGTGGGGAGATGGTAAACAAAGAAGAAGGAAAAGAAGAAGCTCCGCCAGGCCCACGGAGAGCAGCTGGTTGATGCTGGTATCATTACTGCTTCTAGGCAGCAGCACGGCCGTGTGGCTGGCACATGGCAGGACTCAAGACAGTGGCAGTTGTCTTTGCTGCCTCCAGCAGGCAGGTGGGAAGCCAGCATAGCTGCAGGAAGCAGCGGCAGACGAGTCTAGATCCAGATAGTGCACGAGCTCCGGTTAGACTTGGTAGTTGGCAGTGTGGAGCCACGGAGGAGTGGGGGCACCATCAGGGTGGTGCTGCGGTGCTCCTCTGGCATGGTGGGCATGGAGGGCCCACAGGACGCAGGGCCAGGAAGGAAGGTCTGGCCCGGCCCAAAGGTAGTGCTAAAGGTCCCAGTGAGTGAGGATGGAGGGGTGAGAAATAGGGGCCCAGAGAACTACAGGAGGCATTGCAAAGGCCCTTCACCAGCCCTGCCTGTGGGGTGAGGGCAAGGAGGAATCTGTAGCCTGGGAGATTGCAGGACTCATGAGCAGAACTAAGCAGCTGTCTTGGGCATGCTCCCAGGTCTTCGGGAGCTGAGTTCAGATGGCATAGCCCCTTGGCCTCCGACTTTCCTCTTCCCCGGCTGCCTAGGACCAAGGCTTTGGGGGAGCCCACTCTGGAAAGGTCCTGCTCCCAGGAGTTCCCAGCATGGCTCCTGGCCTGAATAAAGGCACTGAGGTTGGCTGCAAGGAAGCGGAGGCTGCACCGGGCCCCTGTCAGCCATCATCAGCTGGAGCAAGGCAGTAATATGGTGGTCAGAGCATGGACCCTGGCCCACATGTCCTGGGAAGGGCCCTGCCTTGTCACTTTGCTTGGTCCATGATCTGGGCTTAGTTTTTCTCTCTGTAGCTGACTCTTCTTAGGCTGGATGGGGTGATAATAACCGTATCCACTTCATCGGTCTGTTGTGAGGACTCCATTAGTTACCATGAGTGCCAAGTGAGTAGGATAGTGCCTGGGATAGAGCGAATGCTCAATCAACATGGGCTATTATAACTATAATAAGAATAATAATTTTTATTTTTTTTCAATTTTTTTCTGAGACAGGGTCTTGCTCTTGTTGCCCAGGCTGGAGTGCAGTGATGCGATCTCGGCTCACTGCAACCTCCGCGTCCTGGGTTCAAGTGATTCTCTTGCCTCAGCCTCCCAAGTAGCGGGGATTACACGCCTGGCTAATTTTTGTATTTAGTAAAGATGGGGTTTCACCGTGTTGGCCAGGCTGGTCTCAAACTCCCGACCTCAGTGATCCTCCCACCTTGACCTCCCAAAGTGCTGGGGTTACAGGCATGAGTCACCACGCCCAGCCTATAATTATTATTATTTTTAAAGACAGGGTCTGGCTCTGTTGCCAAGGCTGGAGTGCAGTGGTGTGATGGCAGCTCACTATGGCCTCAACCTCCCAGGTTCAAGTGACCCTCCTGTCTCAGCCTCTTCAGTAGCTGGAACTACAGGCAAGTGCCAACACTTCTGGCTAATTTTCAATTTTTTCATAGAGATGGGATCTCCCTATGTTGCCCAGGTTTGTCTCGAACTCGTGGCCTCAAGCAATCCTCCCATCATGGCCTCCTAAAGTGCTGGAATTACCGGTGTGAGCCACTGTGCCTGGCCTTTATTAATAAATATTAATAAGGAATATTAATAAGGAATATTATTAATATTCTTTAGGCTGCCGGGATGGAGAGAGGGCGGGAAGGCCTCCCAGCTGGAGCTGGCCAGATGGTCCCTGTGGGGCTGGGAAAAGCGGGAGCCTGGGAGTGAGGATGAAGGCCAAGGGCTGATCTTCTCAGGCAGGCCCCAGGCAGAGTCAGCCCTGATTACGGCTTGGGAGGGCATGCTGCTTGAATCTTCCCTCCACTCTCTCCTTCTGTCTCACCTCCTCCCTGCCCCAATCCCAGTCCTGGGTCAGGAGCACAGGTGCTCTTGCTCCGAAGCTGGGGAGGCCTGGAGTTCAGCCTGGGGGTTGCCAGGTCTGGCTGGCTCTGTGGCTTCTGAGCTCTGTGATCCTGGATGCCTCATTCCTGCTCTGAGCCTCAGCTGCCTCATATTTGGGATGGGGTTCAGTCAATCAACTCCCCGGGACTTGAAAACTTCAGGAAAATTCCTGCCTGATATTTTTGGTCCAACCTTTCTCCTCAACCCACACTTCTTCTCCAGAAGCTCCTCCCATGGCTCCTGGGGATGAACAAAGCACACATGGACTCGTGTGTTGTAGAATCTTTATTCAGGAGCTGGGCTGCCTCAGGGGCCTGCCCCTCCAACTCTGTGTCCGATTGCTTTGCACCAGATCCAGCTGCTCAGGCCCTGGAAGGATGGTGATGATCATGGTGGCCAGGGACCCATCTTGAGCATGGACCGGGATGGGAGGCTGCCAGGGTGGTGGGCTGAAGGGCGAGGTGTCCCCGGTGTGCTCAGCGTACCCAGGGCCATCTCAGAGGCAGCCGGTACACGCAACGTTCACACACAGCTCACAGTCGTCGTTAGCGATGGTCCCTGGGCAGGGAGAGAACTGGTCAGCTGACCTGAACCTGGGCCCCCTGTGGCCAGGTAGCAGAAAAGGTCTGCTTGGGAGTGGGTGGCATCTGCCACAGACTGGGAGCAGGAACCTCTAGAGGTGGAGCAAGGGCTTGGGTTCAAGTCCCAGATGCTCTCCTTCCTGGTGGCTACTGGGCAAGTCACTCACACTCCCTGTGCCTGAGATTTCTTGTTTGCTGAATGGACAGAGTCACTGCGAGGAGATAATGCAGGACCGACATGTCCCGGCACACAGTAGGTGCTCAGTAAGTGCTGGCTAGTTGCTACATTCTCCTGCCCAGCTCTGCACCATCCCTCAGGTTTCAGCTTGGCTGACACCTCCTCTTGGAAGCCTTTCAGACCCCTGTCCCACCGCAGATGTCAGCCAGCTCTCCCCTCTGCTCCATGCAGCCATTGTCTGTTGATGGGTCTGTGCCTGGCGTGGACTAAGGGGATGAAGCAGGTTCCAGGCATGCCTCACTCACAGTGCCCAAACCGGGGAGTCCTGGGAGCCAGCGGGACAGGGCCTGAGTTACTTGAATCTCCCCATCCTCAGCCGCTGGGTGCTTAAGAGAAACAACCCAGGTGGAAGAACCTGGGCGTGGGAGGAGAAAGAGCGAGGTTCTGCAGGGAGCGGGGGCACTTACTCAGGGTCTTGAAGATGCTGGCAGCCTCCTGCGAGGCGCAGACAGGCTGGAGGTCCTGGGGCAGAGCAGGGTGGTGGCACACGGTGGGAAGGAGGCTCTGGGCCTGCAGGCGGGGGCTGGGTGCCCACTGTGCCTCCAGGTCACTCAGCTTCTTCATGGATTCCAGCTGGACCCGGAAGCCTTGGTACTACAGGCAGGGGAGAGGATATAGGAGCAGATCAAGACCTGGGCCAGGGGCAGGCACTGCCATGACACCCAGGGTCGCTCAAACCCTGCAGATCCTCTGGAGACTTCCCCGTCTCTATGGGAAGTCCAGGGCCACACTGGAAAGAGCCGCTGGGGTGGGAGGTGTGAGGAAGAAGCAGCGAGGCTGTGGAGCACGGTGGTTCAAGGCCTTAGAGACAGACAAGCCCTGGTTCAAATCCCACCTCTGCCCGTGACCGGCTGCCTGTCTGTTCCCCACTCAGCCTCAGCTCCCTCATCTGACATCTCCCGTGGGGGCCTGGTAGCAGGACACACTCACCAACTGAGTACGCCTGCCTGAGCTGACATGGCAGAGTGATGACAGCCCCAAGTAGCTGGTCTCTGAGGCCAGGGCTATTGGGGAGGCCAAGTCTCCTGCACCCCTCTCTGGGACCCACTTTGTTCTTCCCAAGGAGACCATGCCCAGAGTCAGGGATGTGACACCCAGGGCCACAGACGTCTCTGCCATGCTGGGTGAGGCCAGCAGCATCCCCTGTGACGTGGCAGAAAGGCCCTGCTGTGATGACTCCTGCCAGTCTCCCATGCCCCCTGGAAGGGCACTGGAACCTGCAATCTTCTATCAGGCCTTTGCACATGCTGTGCCCTCGGCCTGGAACAGTTTCCCCATCCTCTGTGTCTGGCAACCTCCTGCTCATCTTGCAATGCCAGCTCAAGGGTTACCTCTCAGGAAAATTATTCTGGAGCCTGTCCTCCTCCATCCACATGTGGGTGAATATACGGAACTGTGGGAGCATAACAGGGGGTCTCCTTCCCTTTCTGGGCTCCTCCTATGCAAGGAGGAGTCTTCTGTTCCACACCCTGACCTCTGTGACCAGCATGGGCCTTCGAGGGGAGCAGTGCTGAATCAGTTTGGTGTTATCGCCATCGTCACAGCCATCAACATCTGGCTGCCCCCACCCACCAGCTGCCTTGGTCCCCGGGCTGTGAAGGGTGTTGGGCTGAGCCCCGGGCCCCGTGCTCCCCCAGTGCCCCCTGAATTCCCAGTACACCCTCTCCAGCCTAGCCGCCCGCCGTGGGGCCCTTCAGGCAAAGGGCACACTGGCCAAGGGACTCACCTGGATGTAGACTGACTGTGTGCTCTGCAGCAGCAGCAGGAGGACCACGGCCACTCCTGGCAGGAGCCCTGACACAGCCTTGCAGCCCATCGCGCTCCCTGGGTTCCCCCTGCCACTGTCCACCGTCTCCCATCTGTGTCCCTGCCTAGCACCTCCTTATAGGTCAGGCTCCGGAGTCCTGGTCACTCATTAACTGGCCAGCTGGGGTGGGGTTGACAGCTAGCTGGCTCTCTGACAAGCCGGGGCTGGTTCCTAGGAAGGGGGTTGGGGGCGAGGAGGGCAGGAGCCCAGAGTCTATGGGAACGCAGTGCTTGAACACCGAGTGCCTACCGTGTGCCGGGCTCTCCATGGGGGCCTTGGAGCACACCATCATCCACTCCTCAAGACACCTGTGTGGGTGTGATGCTAGGGAGGCCATTTTACAGACAGGAAAAGTGAGGCTCAGGAGGGAGTGTGGCTTGCCCCAGGTCACGGAGCTAGTTAATGTCAGAGAAGGGGCTCTAGCCAGGTGTCCTTGGCCCGGGTCAGCCCATGGTCCTTTCTCTGGGGGAAGGATACAGACAGACAGGCTGGTCCAGGGCAAAGTGGGCAGACATAGCTGATTTCAGGGTTCTCAAGGCCCCAGTCCCCCAAGACCCACATCTCTCTCACTCCCTCTCCTCAGTACTATTTAACGACCATCCTTCAGACCTGTCCTGGCCCTAGGTTTTGAACCTGCCTCTGCCTGCCATCTCCCACCTGTGCCTGGGTGCTATCGGGCCGTGTTTGACCCATCTCACCTGTCTGTGCTTTCAGAAGCCAATAGCCTAATCCAGCATGGAGGAAAAGGCAGTAGTGTTGGAGGCAGATTGACCCGCATTCAAATCCTAGTCTTACTGCAGCTGTGTGATTTAGGATAAATCACATCAATTCTAATGGAACCTTAGTTTTCTCTTCCATCAAATGGGCACGATACAACCCCTCGCATAAGGTTGCTGTGAGGGCCCCGGCCCACCTGAGGTTGCCCTTATCTCCTGGGTAATGCATCCATAGCAGCCCCTGAATCTTACAGTTGCCTTCTAGGCAATGCATAACCTACTGCCCCAGTGGTTGAAGGTTGGGTCAGAGAGAAGAGGGCAAAGTCTCTAAGGGTGATATCACAACTGCCATACCAGGCAGCTGTAAACAGTGCCTCTGCCAGGGCTCAGCTCTGCCAGGCACAGACTCTGGCATGTGGCAGCCTCCCCTGACATTGAGCCTGAATGTTGGATTGAAGCCCGATAGCTCACCTTGGCATTTAAGATGCCACTCCCAAAAGTGGCTTAAATCTGATGTCGTGCTTCCCCATACCAATCCTATTTGCACAGGTCTAATCCCATCTCATGTCTTTGCCTACTCATTCCACCTGCCTGAAATGCCATCTTCCTTTTTCTTATCTCAGACTGAAATGAAGAAGAAGCTCAAGTGAACTTTGGAATTTCTTATGTATTGCTTTGAATCCAGACTTCAGCCTTTGCTCTTTAGAGTCTATGGAAATGAAGGGAATCTTACATGCCCTCTCATCTGTAAAATGAAAACAACATCTGGGAACGATAGCTCTCATTTCTTGAATACTGTGCACGAAGCTATGTTATAGTCATAATCCCATTGAATCCTAAAGGATAGGCATAATGGTTATTCCCATTTTACAGATGAGCAACCTGAGACCAAATGAAGCGCCATGTTTTTTGTCACTGTGGGAGCAAGAGGGGTGAGCAGATTTTCTACCTGGAATTCTTGCCTTTGCTCAGCCTGTGGTGTTGTAGAAAAAGGAACCGAGGACTTAGAGATAAGGAGAGCTGGGTTCAAACCCAAATGCCAGCACTCACCAGCTGTGTGATCTTTGGTACATTACTTAGCTTCTCTGAGCCTCCGTTTCTTCATCAGTAAAGTAGAGAAAATAGTAATGATAATTTTTAAAAAGACCTCATAGTGGTTGTTGTAAGGAAAAACTGAACGATACCTGTCCCAGGAGAGCCTGTGACTCTCCCTAAAACCAACCGTTTCCCCAGCATGTGCCTGGCTTACGGGGGATGCGTCATGAAGGGGGGTTTCCCTGCCTCTCCTTATGGAACTCCCACGACGAGCCCCATCTCTCAGTCTATAGCGGGACCAGTGCTGCTTTCTAACTTGCACAGGCTGAACTCAATGCTGGGCCGGAATGTCCAGACCTGGGTCTGATCAACTGTAGGACCTTGGACAAGCGACGACCTCTGTGATCTCGGTTTCTCATTTGTAAAAATAATGTGACGTCTCCAGTGTTTGAGGTTGTTATGAGGCTGCTTGATACCTAAATCAATGGTCTTTCTATGAGAGGAAGCTCATCTCCCTTGACCCCCACATCGATGGGACACACCTGTAGGGTCTGGGGGCCCTTTGGCCATGGTCTCTGTCCCTTCTTCGCCCTGTGGCTCCTCCAGCCAGGGCCCGTCATGTGTCAGTCTTCCCTGGGAACCAGGTGTGACTTCCCTATCTGCCTAACATGACTCAAGTTTATTTGTCAAACCCACCTCCTCCTAATCTCTTTCTAAATGACCCACCATCCATCACAACCAACTTGGCCACAGACGCAAATCCTTGACGCTACCCCCGGCCAGCCCATGTGCATTGACGTGGTATTATCAGGGCACTTCCTTCTTTATGGATGTGGGAAGTGACTGTCACAAGAGCCTGGAGTTCACCCTGTGTGGAAGCCTCAATCACAGATGCGGGGTGGGTAACAGCTTGCCCGTGTGCATTTGGGCAGCTCCGCTCTCTACCCTGGCCTCTCTGCTCAGTGCCCACTGCTATGGTGCCCAGAGCCCAGGGCTCTCCCTGCCCCAAACTGCTCAGTTCCCCACAGCATTTGTCATAGCTGATCACTCCATCTTTCTTGGAGTAAAGTGCTTTCACCATTTGGCTCCTGGGACTCTCCATATTTTCTGCCAATCTCACTGGCTCCATATTCTCAGCTTCCTTCCTTGGTTTTTCCTTCTCTTCATGACCTCTAGGTGTTAGAGTGCCCAGGGGGCACCATGACTGTCTTTGGACCTCTTTCTTCCTGTCTGTAATCACCCCCTTGGTGATTTATCCCATCTCAAGGACTTTAATGCCATCAACACTCTGTTTACTCCATAGCCTGGCCTTTCTTCTCAGTCCCAAACTCATTTATCTACTGGCCTCCTCAGTGCCTCTCATACCAGTTGATAGTACTACCATTCACCCAGTTGTCAAGTCAAAAATCTAGGAATCATCCTTGATGTCTCTTTTTTATTTACCAAATTCAATTCACTAGCAAATCCAGTTGGCTCCACCTTCAAGATATTTCTAGATTCCACCCATATCTCATCATCTCCACTGCTGTGATCAAGGTTCAAACTATCATCACAGGTTGAATGGATTATTGCAATAGCCTTGTATTAGGCAGGGTTCTCCGGATAAGCAGAACATACACACACACACACACACAACCACACACACACACACAGACACAGAACACACACACACACACACACACACATCCTATATAGAGATATATATTTCTTATTAGAAAGTCTACTGATTATAAATATTAATCGCATTGAAAAAGTCTTACTTCAGGCCGGGCGCAGTGGCTCACACTTGTAATCCCAGCACTTTGGGAGGCCGAGGAGGGCAGATCACGAGGTCAGGAGATCGAGACCATGGTGAAACCCCGTCTCTACTAAAAATACAAAAAATTAGCCAGGCGTGGTGGTGGGCGCCTGTAGTCCCAGCTACTCGGGAGGCTGAGGCTGGAGAATGGCATGAACCCGGGAGGCGGAGCTTGCAGTGACCCGAGATTGCGCCACTGCACTCCAGCCTGGGCGACAGCGAGACTCTGTCTCAAAAAAAAAAAAAAAAAAAAAAATCTTACTTCAGAGAGCTTCTCCCATCACTCCTAACTCTTTTAACTTGCTTTCTCTTAGCACCTGTCATATATATCCATCTAAATTTTTGCATCTTTCTGTCTCCTAGAATGTAAGTTCTATTACAGTAAATAATTTGTCTGTTTTGTTCTCCTAAAACAATACCTGGCACATCTATCCTAGTGGATAGATCTATCTATGTATCATCGACCTAGATTTATTTTAAAGAACTGGCTCACATGATTGTTGAGCTGGTAAGTCTGAAATCTGTAGGGAAGTTCGGCAGGCTGGAAATTCAGATTAGATTTGATATTGCAGTCTTCACTCTGAAATCTGCAGGGCAAGCTAGCAGGTGAGAAACTTAGGGTTCCTATGTTGCAGTCATTGAGGCAAAATGCTTCTTCCTGAAGAAGGCCTTTACTGTTTTTTTTGTTTTTTGTTTTTTTGAGATGGAATCTCATTCTGTCACCCATGCTGAAGTGCAGTGGTGTGATCTCGGCTCACTATAACTTCCGCCTCCCGGGTTCAAGCAATTCTCCTGCCTCAGCCTCCTGAGTAGCTGGGATTACAGGCACCCGCCACCATGCCCAGCTAATTTTTGTATTTTTAGTAGAGATGGGGCTTTGCCATGTTGGCCAAGCTGGTCTCGAACTCCTGATCTCAGGTGATCCATGCGCCTTGGCCTCCCAAGGTCTTTTCTTTTAAGGCTTTCAACTGATTGGATAGGAAGCCCACCTACCATTATGAAGGGTCATCTGCTTAATCAAAGTCTACTGATTATAAATGTTTATCACATAAAAATTATTTTCACAGCAATATCTAGACTGATGTTTTATCAAACAGCTGGGCATCATGACCTGGCCAAGGTGACACATAAAATTAACCATCGCAAGCATCCATACAGATCTCCCTGGACCTTCCCCAGGCCTTTCTCCATGTAGCAGCCAGGGGACTCTTATTAAATTCTGAGTCAGATCATCATGTCTCTCCCCCGCTCACACCTACTAGCTTCCGCTTCACTCAGAGGAAAATCCAAAGGCTTCTGCCTACAAGGACCATTTGGCATCCCATCTTTATCTTTGACCTCAACTCCAAAAACTCTGCCCTTCACTCTCTGAGTACCAGCCACCCTAGCTTCCTTGAGGTCCCCCAAACACACCAAGATTATTTACCTTTAGGTCTTTGTTCTTCACCACTCTCTTCATTCAGGTCTCTGCTCAAATGCCGCTTCCTCAGAGATCTTTCTTGATCCTCCTCCCTCAGAGAGTTTCCCCATCACTCCTAATTCTCTTACCTTCTTTCTCATAGCAACTGTCATATATACACATCTCATTTCTTGCATCTTTCTATTAGAGTAAGGAATTTGCCTGTTTTATTCTCCCAAAACAATACCCAGCACATAATTGGTGCTCAACAGATACTTGATGAATTGAATAAATGGATATGGTTCAAATATCTATTCCACCAGGCACTAGATATTTAGCCTTCGGCCATTTCCTATTTCCCTGAGCCTTAATCACCTCACCTAGCATCTTGCTGGCATGTGGTAGGTGTTCAAAAAATGTATGTTATTATTATTTTCATAGTTGTGAAATCACTTGTTTACTGAGAAACAGAATGCCTTTTGTGTTTTGTGTGCATAGAAGCCCCTAGGGCATTCGATCATTTAATCAGAAATGATTTACTGATAGCCTATTATGTACTAGCATGGGATACAGCACTTAACAAAGCAGACAAACCACCACTCACAGGGCAGTTTGGTGACTTGGATAGGGAGGCGGGAATAGAGATGATGAGAAAGGGTTGGATTCTAGAGATTCTCTGAAGCCAGAGGCCTCAGGATTTTGTGTGCTTGGATAGAAAGAGTGAATGAAGAGAGCAGTCCAGGACAACTCTATGGTTGCCCCAAGTCAACTGGTGCTGCCATTTACTGAGATGAGAAATGGGAAGGAACATGTCAGGTGAGTGTATCAAGAGCTGGGTCTGGACACACTAAGCTTGAGATGCCTGTTTGAGATGTGAGTAAAGGAGTGGGCCACAGATATAGATAATGTGGTCATCAAGTGTATCTGGTGCTCAGAGACCTGAAACTGGATTGAGAGAGTGACAGGATGGAGAGAAGTCGCAGGGCTGAGCTCTAGGGCACTGTAATACCTGGAGATGAGGCTGAGAAGGAGGAACCAGCAGAGTGGATGGTGGGGAAGGAATAGTTGATGAAGAACAAAAAGAGACTTGTGTCTTTGAAGCCCAATGGAGAAAGGACTTCAGGAGCAAGAACATGCTCGCTTGGTCAAATGTGGTTAGCTCTAGTAAAATGAAGACAGAGAATTGTCCTTGGATTTGGCAATATGGAAGTCACTGCTGACCTTGATAAGACCAATTCCAACAGTGGTGAGGATGAAAACCCGACTGGAATGAGTTCAAGAAATGATAGGAGGATGGGAAGTGGACCCGATGCCCTTAACTATCACTTCACATCAAAGCATAAAACAGAGAGATGAAAAAATTAAGGAAGGATCAACACGCGAACAGTTGATCTGGAAGACTCTGTAGGGAGAGTTGTATAAACCAAGATGTGATAGATTTCCCAGAAACCCTCCAAATGAGTTTGGTTTTTCCCCGGAGAGGTGGGTGATCTAATGAGTGGTTCTATTTTTGCTATGGCCACCAGGAAACTCAGAACCAAATTTTGTTCCAACATTACTGACTGTACTAAAGTTCATTCAATCTGTGTCTTCCCCTTTGACTTACTTTCCCAGTCTACCCATATTGTACTGACCTTGTTACATGGGCACGTGCGCGGACACACACACACACACACACACACACACACACCCGTCAGGTTTGTTTATACGAATGCTTCCAAGGTGCAACACCTTTCCGGTTTGGGGTTGGGTAACAGGTATTTAACACAAATGTGAATTAGGGCTGCCCCCTGGTGATGGCAGGGAAGACTGCAGGCGGGGAATGAGTCCTAATCCATTTCCCTGAGGCACCACCTTGAGAGTTAATGGGGTGAGCAGACATTTCTGCGCTTTGCTTTGAGGAGTAACGGAGAGCCTCCTTGTCCCCATGTCTGCGCCTGGGGGTCCTACCAGCATGACCGTGACAGTCACCGTAAGCGACGCGCCTTTGGGGTGCGGGGAGAGGAGGGGTGCGGGGTCGTTACCAAAAAGCCCCTGCTGATGCCTGAGTGCTGCGGTCTGCAGAGAGGAGATGCGGAGGCCAACAGTGGGGCTGAGGGGAGGAGAGGAGGAAGTTCAGGTCCCAGGTGGGACCTGCATTGAAGTCGGGTCTTGGGGGCAGCCAAGGGCAGAGGGAGAGCTACATGGAGGACACGGGGCCCCCAGAGACCAGCTTCGCCCAAGTGTCCTGTGAGGAGGAGAGGTGCACGGCTCTGACCCGGCTTCCTCGCCCATGGCCCCACGGCAGGTGTGAAAGGCGTGTGTGTGTGTGGTGGGGGGGGGGGTTGGATCTGTGTGTGAGCATGTGTGTACATGCCCCAAGCCCTGGTGAGAATGTGAGCGGGAACATGTGTATCCAGGTGCGCTTTTCGTGTCCGCGCGTGTCCACATGTGAGGGTGATTATGTGTGTATATTCGTGTGTACGTGTGAGTGCTGTCGTGTGTGTTGGGGAGCATGTTGTGTGTCCGGGTGTATGAGGATCTTGTGCTGGTGGGTGGGAGTATGTGTATATGGGAGTGCTTTCTGTGACTGTGTGTGTATCTGCATGTGAGAGTGTGGGCATGTGTGTGTGAGCCTGTGTCAGCCTGTGTGTGAGTGGATGTGTGTGTGTGGGTGGCATATGGGAGCGTGTGCGAGTGGTTTTTGCTGTGTGTGTGAGTGTGTCTGTGACCGTGCGGATGTGAGGGTGTGTGGTGTGTGGGTGGTCTGGGAGGGAGGCCACATGTGCTGGGCAGTACAGAAGGGCTGATGGGGGCAGGGATCCCATCTGACTCAGGCGGCCCTGTGATCTGGCGGGGTGGGAGGTGAGGAGAGGTCTCTGCGTGCAGAGGTGGGGGCCGACTCGGGGAGGCGGGCCCGGGCGCAGCTGCCTGGAAACTGGAAATTCACGGAGGACCCGGAGCGCGCCCAGCCCACACCGTCCGCGCCAGCAGGATCGCCCTTCCTCAACTCCCTGTCTCGCCCAGCAGCCGGCCGGGCGCTGGAGCTCTGGAGTCAGGCACAGCAGAGGTCGACACGAGTGCGGGATATTGGACAAGTTGTTCTCTTCTCTGAGTGTCTGTGCCCTCCACTGTGAGACGTGAATGACACCTCTGCCTTGAAATGGGTCAGTGAGGAGGGCGGAACGGAGGCACAGTAGTGCCAGGAAGTGCTTGCTGGGAGTCTGGTCTCAAGGCTGCAAAAGTGTGAACATGCGTGTTCCTCATACAGCCCCAGGAGGCATGGAACTTCCCCCTTTTTACAGAGAGAACCCTAAGGCTCAGAGAGGGTTACTAACCTGCTTCTGAGGGGCAGGCCGCCTTGGCTGTCACTAGCACCACACACGGGGCATGTGTGGGTAGTCAGCAGATATAAAGCCCTCCTCACGTTTGAGATCCTCCAGAGGTGTCCCCTCGTCCCCTCCAGGCTTGGAATGTCCCTTCCAGGGGTTAAAGAAAACAATTGAGTGTTCATCTCCCACGAACACTACCCCACAGAAGGCCCTGGATTCCTGGAATCCTGATCTCAAAGAAATGGCACAGACGATGGTCCAGGAGGCCAGTCCACCCCCTGCCCCCGCAGGAATAACAATGACCTGAGGGCATGTAATACAGTTAGGTGCCATTTTCCGTTCAGCCATCAAATATTTATTGGGTTCCAAGTCCCTGTAGGGCACCAGGGCTCAGAAATGGATACGTTCATCCCTGCCTGCAAAGGGTCTGTGGTTGAAGAGGACAGATGAGGATCGCGCTATGTGGCAGATGCGCAGATAAGGACAATGCTCACGCAGCAAATGGGGGAAGCCAAGGAGATGGTGGGAATCCAGAAGGGGCACCGTCCCCAGCCAGGAAGTGGGGGAGCTGTTGAGCAGAACCCTCCAGCCCTTTGCTGACGTCTGCCTGGGCTGCCTGCCTCTGCCCTCTGCAAACATCCTGTTTCCAGGAAGCCCGCCCAGACCCCAGCCTTTCCTACTTTCCCCTTCTGGGGAATTCCTGCAGCCTTGGGCCCCCACCATGGAATCGAGCATCTGCTATCTTTATTGCTTCTGTTTTTGGCGCAAGGGACCCACCTCCACAGTTAGACTGCATCCTCTGGAGAGTACAGCCTCAATTTCACATTCCTCAGAGGCCTCTCCTTCCTCCAGGGCGCCAGTGCCTAAGTGGCCCTGCCCAAGATCAGGACGCACCGCATCTCTGCTGATGCTCAAGTCTGGGGGTTCTTTGTTTGCAGCACCCGGGCTGAGCTGCAGAGGAGATCCTAACTGCTGAGTCAGGGGCCCCGATTTGCCAAGCAGGATTGAGTTTCATTAAGTGGGGATGAAATACAAATCCCCCACCGCATTCATGGGATTGATGTCCAAGACGCAGCTGCCATTTGTGTTTTCAAATTTGCAGTTGGGGATCATTGTGAAACTTGATTGCTCTGTCTTGGGGACTTTCTTAAAGTCCAACTCCACAATAAAGCCAATCAGACGGAACCATCAAATGTCAAATAGGAGCTAATGAACCATTCACAGGCTTGGGAAAGAAATCAGGCAAACTCTTATTTCAGGATTATCCCTTCCAAATATTGAATCTGAGCTGTAAGCAGAATTTTCTATAATTGCGTCCCCCTCCCCACGGGTGTGGGGATCATTGGCATTCACTTCATGTCTCTGTTTTCTGGAGAGAGGCTTGACAAGCCGACCCGTGGCTTTCCAGAGACTCACGTTCCTGGGGGCATTGTTCTGAGAGGGAGGCAGGGCAGAGGTTGCCGGGATTCCTTCTTCCCACCGGCTGGGCATGCCCAGAGCTTGCTGGCAGCCTCTGCAGGAGGTGGGAGAGGGAAGTGTAAGGCTGGGGAGGGGGATCCCCTCACATATGTCCCACTGGGTACTTGGGTGTGGCCTCAGGAGGGGAGGTGGAGTCCAGGAACAATGTAATGTGTCTAGTCTCTATCTCTCTGCTGCGTTAAATCTGCAACGACAAGCATCTTTGCAGCAGCTTAGTGTAGACTAATGCCTGAGCACATGCGCTATTTTTTGGTGTCTCTTTGACACATCTGGCAGGTGATTTGGGTTATGATGAAGGGTTTGCCAACACTTCTGCCTGCGGCAGTGCTGTGATGCAGAAAAACCTTACTCTGATCCTTATTCCTTTAGGAACTTAGGGCAGCACTGGGTGGGTCACTCCCTGCAGCAGAGATGGCTGGTTGTCTATCAAAGTTGATCTCCATTTCCAAACTAAACAGTTGTGGCTGGAAAGCAGCTGTCTGGCTGGGGACTTGAAGGTAGGCTTAGTCATGTGACTGGTTTTTATCAGCAGAATGTGAGAGGAAGTGATGTGTGCCACTTGTAGCTCAAGGCTCTTAAGATGCCACGTGCCTCCTCCATTCTTATTTTCCCCTTTTATTGAGTGGTTTCCTGTGATGACAAGGCTCCTCAGGTGGCAGGAGCCAGGGTTCCTGAATCAATATATTTGGGCTAGAGATCGTGGTAGACAGAGTCAATTAAATGGTTCTGCATCTCACTTCTCCTTGTATCTGTGTCTATTGTCATGTGGACTTGGAGCCCTTCCCATAAAGCTGGAGTACACTGGCCAAAGCAATGGCGTATGTCCTCCATTGCGTTAAAACGAGGCAGAAGCGATGGTGTGTCAGTTCCAAGGCTAAGTCACAAAAAATCCTGCATGTTTCTGCCTGTTTGTTGCATCTCTGCCATCTCCACAGGAACATTCCTGACTGTTCTGCTGGAGATGGAAAGACACAGGATGGAGCCAAGTCACTCCAGTTGTGCAGCTCAGATCAGCCTTTAGCCAGCAACCCAAGGCATGGGAGTGGGTGCAGGGAGATCAACAGAGCTAGCTAGCCAAGCCCTATCTGACCCTGGATGCCTGAGCAATAAATACGATTGTGTGTGCCGCTGAAACTTTATGGTTGTTTGTTACATGGCATTAGGACAATAGATGACTGACACAGCAGTTTACCGACCAGGAATGGATCCGTGCCTCAGACTGTTAGGTGCGAGATATTTGCACTGTGATTGAAGGGTTGTATTTTCGGAGTGGATTTGTAATAGCAGTTTCTTACCCTGGTTCACGGGCCCTACAACTACTCCCTCATTGCTTCAGTATGGAGGGACCACAAAAATCTGGCCCCTGAATGCTGTCTGGCTCCATCTGGCATGTCTCGCCACTTTTCTTTCTACATCCTAGTTGCATTGGATTTCTTTTAAGCCCTTGAATGCCCAAGAAGTCTCCGTCATTACAATCTCATCCTCTTTTCCCTGCTTAGAATGCCCGCTCGCCACACAGCACAGCTAGCTCTCTGCTGAACGTCCCTCCTTCCAGCAAGCTTACCCCAATGCTAGGAGGAGGTCAGTCCCCAAATAATATGGTCCCAAATCCCTCTGCACTTCCCAGTGGCACTAAGCTCCTTTGAGATTCCCAGCCCAGGTGTGCCTTCTCCATTGCAAGGCAGGATCCCTGTCCGATGTGCTCATGATGTGTCTCTCCCATTGGGCACAAACCCGGCACACTGTGCATGCTCAGTGAGTATTTCTTGAATAAATGGGCTGGTGTAGGTGACATTTTCCAGAGTAGAGTTACTCAGCTTTTTCAGTGGAACACGTCTGAGCTTGTGAGGACTCCCTGGGTACCTGGTTGTCCTCCAAATACATTGTCCAGTTGCATGTTCATGCCCCTCCCCACCTTCCCGCTGAGCTCAGGTGGCCACGTAGAGAGTGGTATGGACTCTGCAGCCTGCCTGCCTGGAACCAGATCCTGGCTCTACTCCTTACTGACTGTGACACTTTGGACAAGGTTTTGAATGCCTCTCCGTCTATAAAATGGGGATTAGGAGGGTGTCCATCTCATAGCCCTGTTTCTCATGGGGCTGCTCTGAGAAATAGATCAGTTAATATATGTAAAGCACATACACAAAACCTCACATGTAGTAAAAGCTATAAAAGTATAAGCTAGTACTATTCAAGGTTAAGGACTAGATATTATTCATTTTTGTATCCCCCCAAATGCTTAACCCAGTGCTGGCAAAAAGAATGTGGTCAGGCCGGGCATGGTGGCTCACACCTGTAATCCCAGCACTTTAGGAGGCAGAGGTAGGTGGATCACGAGGTCAGGAGTTCAAGACCACCCTGGCCAAGATGGTGAAACCCCATCTCTATTGAAAATACAAAAATAGCTGGGCGTTGTGGTGGGTGCTTGTAGTCCCAGCTACTCGGAAGGCTGAGGCAGAGAATTGCTTGAACCTGGGAGGCAGAGGTTGCAGTGAGCCGAGATCGTGCCACTGCACTCCAGCCTGGGCGACAGAGCAAGACTCGATCTCAAAAAAAAAAAAAAAAAAAAGAGAAAGAAAAAAGAATGTGGTCAATAAATGTTTTATTTTTCGTCTTCTTTTGCAGTCCAGAGGCCTTTTTTATTTAACACCTGTTATGACATGAATCACAGGGAATAGGTTCCAGCAGCCCAGACCCCATTCCACTGGCTCTCACAAAGTGTGCTTCCCTGGGTGGAGCAGGCTGGTGCTTCGTTAAACACAGGTATCTTATTCTTTGCCTTCCTTCTTTTTTTAATCATTTTCCTTCGTGCATTTCTGGTGCCTAATATGCTCAATATGCACATTAATTCTCTGGTCCTTAACTTGTTTGTTTACAACAATGCTAACAGCGTAGTGGGGGACACTGCAGACTTTCTGGATTTGCCATGGTAACATTTGTGGGGCATTCCCTTTTTTTAACAGTGCATATTCCCTTGATGTCGATGGTATCACATTTTTTTGTAGAGTCGCATGTGTGTGGCCAAAGGAACAACTCCATGTTTTCTTTTTTTTTTTTTTTTTGGAGATGGAGTCTCACTCTGTCACCCAGGCTGGAGTGCAGTGGCGCCATCTCAGCTCACTGCAAGCTCCATCTCCCGGGTTCACACCATTCTCCTGCCTCAGCCTCTCCGAGTAGCTGGGACTACAGGCACCCGCCACCACACTTGGCTAATTTTTTAGTATTTTTAGTAGAGATGGGGTTTCACCGTGTTAGCCAGGATGGTCTCGATCTCCTGACCTCATGATCCGCCCCCCTCAGCTTCCCAAAGTGCTGGGATTACAGGAGTGAGCCACCTCACCCGGCCACACTCCATGTTCTCTAAAAGGCCTGGAGAACATGGCAGATGTCCCTGCACCTTCCTTTTGTGTTCTCTGGTGTGTTTGTAATTCCACACCTGGACGAGTGGACAAGCAAAGCCCTGAGGCAGCAGCCCCACGTGATTCTAGGAGTGGCCCATTCCACTCTTGGGCACACTCCTTCTTGGAGGACAGTCGCTGTGGACTGATGGTTTCCAGCATGTGTTTGGGCCAGAGGAACTAAGTTTCAATTCTAGCTTAGCCACTCCCTAACCATGCTGACTCTCAGTTTCCTCATCTGTAAAATGGGGATAATGATTGTACTTTCTCCTTAGGGTTATTTCAGTGGGTAAATGAGGTAAGGCATTCATCCCAGGACTGGCATAAGAAATAAACAAATACTTATTAAACACAAAACAAAGTAAAGAAGACTGTCCAGGTATTTTGCCCCAAGGTGATATATTTGTTTTGCGTGGAAATCCGTAGTGTGAAGTAACAATACCAAGGTAACACTTACGTAGCACTTACCAAGTGCCAGACATGGTTGTAAGAGCTTTAACTCTATTAACTAATTCCTTCCTCAGCCCTATGATGTGGGTATTATTATTTATTATCATCTTCATTCTACAGATGAGGAAACTGAGGCACAGAGAGGTCTCACTTAGAAATCTCCTGGGGGGCTCCATTTGGATGCAGGTTGCTCAGCAAGGCGGCAGGTTGGTTTGGGATGAGAGAACTCATTGTTATCATCTGGTGGAACAGTCCTAGTATATCCCCCAACATCTGGGAAACCACCTCCCAATAAGGTGAATATTCTTTTTTAAATTAAAAGTTAAGAACTCCTATTCTTCAAAAGATGCTATTAAGAGAATGAGAAGACAAGCAACAGAATGGGAGAAAATATTTTGCTAATCACATAGCTGATAAAACAATTAGGTCCAGAATGCATGAACAACTCTCAAAGGCAATAACAAGAAAACAATAATCACACTAAAAAAATGAGCAAAAGATTTGAGCAGACACTTCGACAAAGAAGATAAATGGATGACAAATAAGCACATGGAAAGCGCATCCATCCTCATGGTCTTAATGCAAATTAAAACCATACTGAGATACTGCACACCCATTAGAATATTAACATTAAAAAGTCCGACCATGCTCTACACTGAGAACTGGCAAGAATGTGGAGCATCTGGAACGCTCATACACTGCTGATAGAACATCAAATGGAACAACCACCTTGGGAAACAGTTTAGCAATTCCTTAAAAAGTTAAATTTAGGCCCACCTTATGATCCTAGCCATTTCTAGATAAATACTCCTAGGTTTCTCTCCAGGAGAAATGGAAGGACATGTCCACACAAAGACTAGTGCATGAATGTTCACAGCCACTTTATTTGTAACAGCCCATCAAGTAAATGGATAAACAAACTTTGGTATATCCATACGGTGGAATACTACTCAGTAATAAAAGAGAACATGCAATAACATGGATGAAATTCAAAATAGTTATGCTGAATGAAAAAAGCCAGGCAAAAAATGAGTAGATGTCTGATTTTATTTATATAAAATTATGTAAAATGCAAACCAACCCATACTGAGTGTATTAGTCTGTTCTCATGCTGCTAATAAAAGCATACTTGAGACTGGGTAATTTATAAAGGGAAGAGGTTGAATTGACTCACAGTTCCACATGGCTGGGGAGGTCTCACAATCATGGTGGAAGGCGAAGGAGGAGAAGAGTCACGCCTTACATGGCGGCAGGCAAGAAAGGTGTGCAGAGGGTGCTCTCCTTTATAAAACCATCAGATCTTGTGAGACTTACTGTCACAAGACCAGCACAGGAAAGACCCGCCCCCATGATTCAGTGACCTCCCACTGGGTCCCTCCTACGACATGTGGGAATTATGGGAACTACAATTCAAGATGAGATTTGGGTGGGGACACAGCCGAACCATATCACTGACCAAAAGCAGATGGGTAGTTGGCTGGGTATGGGGAGAGGGGGAGGGATTCCCAAGGGCCTTGGGGAAGCTTTAGGAGCCATGGATTTGCTTTGTGGTGATGCTTTCACAGGTGTACACATTTGTCAAGACTCATCGGATTGGGCGCTTTAATTATCTTCGGTGTTTACGTGTTAATTATACCTCAACAAAGCTGTAAAAAAACAAAACTTGTGTCTCATGTGCCAAGAGTGAGGAGTTTGGGAGCTCGTAGAGGTCCCAGATGGTTTAACTCAGGCTCCTTCTAGGCTGCTGCCAACGAAAAATTTATTTTTAAAATAAAATCTCCAATATATGCCAGGCCCTGTACTAGAAATTTTCACTTTGTTTTCTCAGGACCTGGGCAGATCCTGTGTGAGGAAATATCCCCCAAAAGACAATGGGGTGGTGAAGGGCTGCTTAGAGCCAGGAGGGCTTGGGGAAATCCCTTCAAATCTCAATCCAGTTTTCTGCTTACAAACGTATTGTTCTGGCCCTTTTAGAAAGTGAGCTGTGTTCCCTAAATCTCCTAAAATGAGGAGGGCATTAAAGGATAAATGTGTTTCAGTGGATGCTGTCAGTCGTGCCCGCCTCCCTGGCACAGAGCTGAGGGAGGGAAGGGTTGTTGAGGCGGGCAGAGCCCTGGGTGAGCCCAGGCGGGGTGCACGCCACTTTTGAGCTCCCCTGGGGGAAGTCGGGCTGTCTCATGCATATTCTAGCTTGTCTCCTGTTGAGGCCGACTAGGCAGACAAGGCCAGGCTGACAATGTGCTTGTTCACGGTCTGGTGCACCTGCCCTCCTTGCACAAACTCAAGTGAAGATTTTTAATGATGCTCAGAAATGGTTTGCAATGGAAATAATGACTAAATCCCACTCTCCAGCCTGTTGGTGTGTCTGTGTGTTGTTGGGGGTGGATTCCAACCCAAGACGAATGCCAGTTGGCTCCCAACACCCCTCCAGGAGGCAGATGTGGAATTCTCCCCTCCTGGCTTGGCAGTCTGTCGGGAAGAACCTGTCTACTGGACTGATGGATAAAGGCAGGCTCAGCATTAAGTAGGCTGTTAGTCTCTAACCAGCACAGCTGACGGTGTAGACGACAGAAGGAACAGGCCCCAAGAAGCGGAGGGAAATGAGTGGATGAGCGAATGAACACATGCGTGAGTCCAAAAGCTCATCTAGCCCTGGACCACTTTGGTGGAATCAATCTTCATTGTGAGGGGATGTCCTGTGCATTTTAGGATGTTTGGTAGCTTCTTTGGCCTCTAACCGGTAGATTTCAATAGCCGATCCCACCCTCTCACTTTCTGATCAAGACAATCGAAACTATTTCCAGATGTTGCCAAATGTCCCCTGGGGTAGGAATCCCTGCTGGGTGAGAGCCACTGGACTGATTGCTTTGACCTCGGTTGTATCACCAGAGAGACGGCCACACACTTGACCTTTCTGAAAAACAGAGATGGGACGAGACCTGCCTTGTTCAATAGCATAGCCACAAGCCACATGTGTATCCTGGACACTTGGAACACAACTGGTCTGAATTGACATGTATCCTAAGGATATGAATGCTTAGGATAATAAAAAGAAGGTAAAGCATCTTATTAATAATTTTGTTATTGATTACATGTTGAAATGACCATATTTTGGATACGTTGGGTTAAATAAAATACATTGTTAAAATAAATGTCATTTGTTTCTTTTACTTTTTAAAATATGGCTACTGGAAAAATATCAGATGTCCTGTTTGGCTCATATGATATTTCTATTGGACAGCGCTGGTGCAGAGAAGGAACAAAGGCTCCTCAAATGACCGTGAAATCAGTGTGATGGCACACTGACAGGGACAGTGGTGTGGTCATGACAGCACGTGGGGTAGACAAGGGTCAAAGATCAAGTGTCGGGGAGGCTCACCTGAGGAAGGGATGCTAGAGTGAAGAACTGGAGGAGGAGGAAAAGGAGGAGGGGGAGGAGAAAGAGGAAATAAGAGGAGGAGAGAAAAGAGGAAGGAGAAGAGAAGGAGGAGAAGGGGAAATGGATTTATGTAGAGGAAACAGCTAATACCAAAGTTGGGCGGTGGGAGGGAGCATGGCACATCTGAAACACAGACCAGAGGCCACATGGTGGAGTGCAGGGAGGCCAGGGAGGCTGGCAGGGTGAGAAGTTGGCCTCCATCCTAAAAGCAGTGTGAGGCCATTGAAAGGATTTTAAGTGGTGGGGTGACGTGATCAAATTCACATTTTAAATAGCTCACTCTGTCTTTGATGTTTTATCTCCCTTCCTAAGAGGTTACAGAAGGCTCTAGAATCAGACTGCTGGGTCAAATTGGAGCTCTCTCACTTCCTAACTGTAATCTTGGGCATGAACTCTCAGTGCCTGTTTCCACATCTGTTAAAATGGGGATGATGATGATAATAGCGCTGACTTCATACGGTTGTTGTGATGATTAAATGAGTTATTATGTGACGAACACTTAGAACAGGACTGGACACATGGTCACCACTCAGTGTTACTTAATAGTAAGTTCCTGGGGTTAGGGGACACTCCATCTTAGAAATCTTGGCTTTTCTCATTCTGAATACACATACAAATAAGAGTTGAAAAGACTTGTTTTTTTGTGTGTGTGTTTCTCTTTTCTATTAGGCTTTTTCTTCTCCCAGGAGAAATCCCAACTTGACTGGCATTCTTGTGTTCTGTCCCACGGGGTGGTTGGAGAACAGAAAGGAAGAAGGTGGGGGGCACTCAGGGGACATAAGGAGAGAATCCCATGAAGACCTGGATTCCAACTTCTCCTTGACAGACAGCAAGATTATTGACAGTTTCTTCCAACAATGCTTTCTTTCACAGTAAGTCTGAAGAAAGAGGTGCTCTCCTCACAGGAAGGAAAGAAAAATGAACTCCCCTTGGCTCTTGCCCATTGTAGTGCCCCACGCTGCTGGGAGAAGGTGGGGAGAAGGCACAGCTTTCACAACTTTACGCACATATTTGGATATTTGGAGAAGTCCTTGATTGTTGAGTTCTTTGACCACATTCCAAGAACCCAGCAGTGCCTGCTTGGAGGGTGACCACTGGAAGCCAAGACTGGTCTAGGGTATGTTGCAAATTGCCCTCAGAGTTAATGGCAACTTCGGTGGCATGACATGTATACACAAGAGCTCAAAATCTTGAAACTCTATCTAGGTGCTGAGCTGTATAAATAGAACCAAGTACTTCTGCAGCTCCTCATGTTAATTCAAGTAGAAGTTTCCTAAGTGCTTACCCATAGGCCTGACTTGCCATCGGTGGGCAGGCTTGGGTGACCATCCATCGAACTTATCTCCTGGGAGGATAACATTGATCCTTTGTGCACGAGCAGCAGAGGAAGAAGGGCTGCTGTTGGCCATGAGGTGGGGATACCTGCTCTTATCCATTCCTTTTCCTGCTCCCCACACCATTAAGAACTGAATTTGGTCTGGGCTGTCTTAGAAACTTTGCTCAGCCTGGGATATACTTTGAGCACTTGAGACTTCAGGGGTCCCAAGGGACTCTTGATGAATTTCATTCTCTCTAAGGCACAGTGTAGGAGCAGTATGATCCAGCGTGCCACTGCAGCTCCAGGCATCCCATCCCTATAGTCCTGTTTCCCAAATAGAAAAGAAGGGGCCATGAACAAACCTTCTCCTTGCGGGCTGTCTTATCAGAGAAGAACTTTCCCAAATGTCCCCAGCAGACCTCTGCTTGTGTATTATTGGCCAGAACTGTGACACAGGTCCTCCCCCAGGCCAATCACTGTCATAGGATTGCCATGATTGGCATAGACCGCCATGATCCATCTCCTGGGTCCAGGCACACTGGGCTTTGGTGGCAAGAAAGAAGTGGGATAGGAACTCTATTGTCCTATAGATCCTTTATCACAAGAGCAACGAGGAGCCATTGTAGGGCTTTAAGCAGAAGAGTGACGTGATCAAAAATGTGTTGTCACAAGTCACCTTGGCAGGAGAGTGAGGTTGAATGGAAGCATGAACGGAAGTGGGGAGACTAGTTCCTGGCTGTCCAGGCTTTTATCCCAATAGGTAGAGTCAGACAGGATTGCACTTTATGTGCCATAACTATTAATACTTTTTTCAGGCTGTAATATGTTGCAGAATAATGCTTTGAAAACCATCCTGATATCTTTTCCCTTCTTAGTAATTTGCTTTTTGCCCCTCTTGCAGCCCTTAAAGCTGGGCTGGGAGGCCAAGCTGCTCCAGGGAAAGGAGGGAGAATACCTCCTAAAACAAACAACACATTGCCGAGTGTGGAATTAGACTTTAAAACTCTGCAGAAGACAATAGTCTAGAAGTCTAGAACAGGGGTTGGCAGACTGTGGCGTGTGGGTCAGATCCTGTGGCATTTTAGTCAATAAAGTTTTATTGGAAACAGCCATGCTTGTGTGCTCAGGTACAGTCTGTGCTGCTTTGATGCTACCACAGCAGAGCTGGGCAGCTGTGACAGGGACTGTGTGGCCCACAACGCTTAAAATATTTACCATCTGGTCCTTTACAGAAAGAAAGTTTGTTGACTCTAGTGGAGAAAGGCAGACTTTGGAGAGAGCAGGCATTTTCCTGGAATATCTGGAGCTGCATTTTTACATGCCAGAATCCAAAGCTTGGAGGACTCTGCATAGAGGAGGAAGGATGGGGACATGTCACAGGGATGGCTTTGCCACCCGGTACTAAGGAAAGTCCCTCGAGTGAGAGGTGGGCAGGCCCAGTGAACTTTGGGTGTGAGTGGCATCCTGCCTTCCCCTTCAGAGTCAGAACTCCCAACTGCCTGACAGGCATAGCTCGGGGACATTCAAGACACCCAGAATGTCTTGTGTGTGGCCTGGTACTGCTCCAATGTGGCTCAGCGAGGCAGGCTAGCAGTGGCCCAGGAAGACTCCTCAGAAAGGTGGTCCCCAAAGCAGCCTCACCTGATCCCACCATTCTTGTCTCTGTTTGGACAGCTTGGCCAGTCGAGAAGGCCTTCCCTCATCCCTCACTCTCACTCCACTAAGTTAGCCCTTTCCTCTCCATGCTCACAAAGAACTCCAGACCTCCCTTCTCACAACACTCATTTGATCTGTAATGATTCATTCAGTATCTATTTAGCCTGCAAGACAATTAATCCTCCAAGGCAGAGACTATAATTTGTTTATGGCTTTATGCTAAGCACGTAACTCAGTGATAACACTAAGCGGATGTGCAATGAATGAATGAGTAACTCAAAAGACCACTACCTAGTTTATCCCTAGCTGTTTGGTGTTTTATTTATAATAGCTGTTGGCATCATCATGATGAAAGGCAGGATCCCCATTTACAAGAGGAGATGAGAAAACCATCAGGCTTGGTGGCTGCCTTTGCAGGCAGCACTTGGGAATCACGAAGGCCCTGGAGCTAAGACGTGTTCTTGACGTTGCTACACTGACACGAACCATTACCAGCTCTCCAATAACTGTTGCTGGTATCTGCTGGGAACAAAGACTGTCCCACATCGATTTCTCCTTTCGGGAAGTGAAGCCAACTGGCCACCATCTAACTGAACCAATCAGCCTGAGGTATGGCAAGTGTGTAAATGGACAGAACAAGATGTCGCAGGAGGGATGACCTGGCTGAAGTGCTCTGGGACAAAGAGAAATTAGTGGGGATTGGACCAAATAGTTTAAATAATTTTGTGATTTTGTGCATGAATGTTATACTTCAGTAACAAGTTACAAAATGAAAAAAAAACCCAACCTCCACAAATTTCTACCCAAATCAATACTAACAATAAAAGGCAATCTTTGTTTCATGTTCAACAAGGGCTACTTGCTCTTCTAAGTACCTGACATGCATTTTCTTTTTCTTTTTTTTTTTTTTTTTTTGAGACGGAGTCTCGCTCTGTCACCCAGGCTGGAGTGCGGTGGCACGATCTCGGCTCACTGCAAGCTCCGCCTCCTGGGTTCTCGCCATTCTCCTGCCTCAGCCTCTCTGAGTAGCTGGGACTACAGGCGCCCGCCACCACGCCCGGCTAATTTTTTGTATTTTCAGTAGAGACGGAGTTTCACCGTGGTCTTGATCTCCTGACCTCATGATCCGCCCGCCTCGGCCTCCTAAAGTGCTGGGATTACAAGCGTGAGCCACTGCGCCCGGCCGCATTTTCTTGTTTAATCCTGACAACAACCCTATGAGACGCCCATCATTCATTCATTGAAAAAGCTGTTTAACGAGCACCTGTACCAGGCCTTGTGCAGGCCCTGAGATGCAGACAGTAAAGAAGACAGACAGGGCAGATCCCTGCCCTCCTGGAACTTACATTCTAGTGGACACGTACCATTATTAGTCCCAGCCCATAATCTGAAAAAAACAAAGCTCTGAAAAGCCCAGTCATTTGCCCCAATTCTGTGTTTAATAAATAATTTGATCAGGCCAGGATTCAGTTTTAGATGTCTCTGACCCCAAAATGCCTGAGCACTTCTCCTGCTGTTTTTTTTTTGTTGTTTGTTTGTTTTTTTAGATAGTGTCTTGCTGTGTCATCCAGGCTGGAGTGCAGTGGTGTGATCTCGGCTCACTGGAACCTCTGCCTCCCAGGTTTAAGTGATTCTCCTGCCTCAGCCTCCTGAGCAGCTGGGACTATAGACATGTGCCACCACGCCAGGCTAATTTTTGTGTTTTTAGTAGAGATGGGGTTTTACTATGTTGGCGAGGGTGGTCTTGAACTCCTGACCTCAAGTGATCTGCCCACCTTGGCCTCCTAAAGAGCTGGGATTACAGGTGTGAGCCACCACACCTGGCCCTCCTGCTGCTTTTTTTTTTTGGTGCCAATTCCCCAAGAGGTTGTGCGGATGACCCTCTATACGGGCTCAGGAGTTCTCTGCTGCATTGTTATACAGACGAATTCTTTCTATTTATTTATTTTTAGAGCAGAAAAGGTTTCTGTGCTTGGAAAGTGGGAGAGAGGGTAGATGGAGGTGCTCCGATGCTGTCATGAGGACTCCCCCTTGCGTCCTGCTTTCCGGGGTGTCAGCTTCCTTCTCAGGCGGGAGCTGGCCACAGCAGCCTCAGGCTTAAAAGGCCCTGGCTTTCATGCGCGTCCGTGTGAAGAGGCCACCAAACAGGCTTTGTGTGAGCAACATGGCTGTTTATTTCATCTGGGTGCAGGGGGGCTGAGTCTGAAAAGAGAGTCAGCAAAGGGTGGTGGATTATCATTAGTTCTTATAGGTTTTGGGATAGGTGGTGGAGTTAGGAGCAATGTTTTGGGGGCAGGGAGTGGATCTCGCAAAGTACATTCTCAGGGGTAGGGAGAATTACAAAGAACCTTCTTAAGGGTGGGGGAGATTACAAAGTACATTGATCAGTTAGAGTGGGGCAGAAACAAATCACAATGGTGGAATGTCATCAGTTAAGGCTATTTTTACTTCTTTTGTGGATCTTCAGTTACTTCAGGCCATCTGGATGTAAACGTGCAAGTCACAGGGGATGCGATGGCTTGGCTTGGGATCAGGGGCCTGACATTCCTGCCTTCTTATATTAATAAGAAAAATAAAACAAAATAGTGTCAGAGTGTTGGGGTGGCGAAAATTTTTGGGGGGTGGAATGGGCGATGTTTCTCAGGGCTGCTTCAAGCGGGATTGGGGTGGCGTGGAAACCTAGAGTGGGAGAGATCAAGCTGAAGGAAGATTTTGTGGTAAGGGGTGATATTGTGGGGTTGTTAGAAGAAACAGTTGTCGTGTAGAATTATTGGTGATGGCCTGGATACGGTTTTGTATGAATTGAAAAACTAAATGGAATAAGAGAAGGAGGAAAACAGGTATAAAAGGTCTAAGAATTGGGAGGACCTAGGATATCTGATTAGAGGGGACCTAAGGAGATTCAGCATAGTCCTGCCAGCAAAGATGATTTACTTACTTCAATTAAGAGTGGCAGTTTGGGGATAGCACCAGGAGATATCAGCTGTGACGGCTTGGAGAAACAGTGTAAACCGGCAGTGTAAACAAGAGCAGGGCATGTATGAGTAGTTGAGAACGGTGAATAGGAGTATGACTAGACAGAAGATAGTAGGGATGACAAGTTTTTTGGGGGCACAGTCTAAATTGGTCCGGTGTCTGAAATGAGACTGGGGCCTAATAAAAAGGAGCTCAAATGGGCTGTACCTTGTAGCATTCCGAGGACAGGCCTGAATTCTGAGAAGCGAAAGTGGTAAAAGTATTGTCCAGTCCTTTTTAAGTTGGTGGCTGAGCTTGGTGAGGTGTGTTTTTAAAAGACCTTTAGTCCGTTCTACTTTTCCTGAAGACTGAGGACTGTAAGGGATATAAAGGTTTCACTGAATACTAAGAGCCTGAAAAACTGCTTAGCTGATTTGACTAATAAAGGCTGGTCTGTTATCAGACTGTATAGAAGTGGGAAGGCTAAACTGAGGAATTATGTCTGACAGAAGGGAAGAAATGACCACGGTGGCCTTCTCAGACCCTGCAGGAAAGGCCTCTACCTATCCAGTGAAAGTGTCTACCTACACTAAGAGGTATTTTAGTTTTCTGACTCGGGGCATGTTGAGTAAAGCTAATTTGCTGGTCCTGGGTGGGGGCAAATCCTCGAGCTTGATGTGTAGGGAAGGGAGGGGGCCTGAATAATCCTTGAGGGGTAGTAGAATAGCAGATGGAACACTGAGAAATTATTTCCTTGGGGATAGATTTCCACGATGGAAAGAAAATGAGAGGTTCTAAGAGCAGGCTAGTGGCTTGTACTATAGCATAGCCTGCCTTTGCTGGTGTGTGGCGATTAGGCCTGGTGGAACTGCCATCAATAAATCAAGCGTGATCAGGGTGAGGTACAGGAAAGAAGGAAATATGGGGAAATGGGGTGAATGTCAGGTGGATCAGAGAGATACAGTCATGAGGGTCAGGTGTGGTATCAGGAATAATGTGGGAGGCCAGATTGAAGTCCGGGCCAGGAACAATGGTAATTGTGGGACTTAACAAAGAGTGAGTACAGCTGAAGGAGCCGGGGAGCAGAAAGTATATGCGTCAGGTGTGAGGAAGAAAATAGATTTTGGAAGTTATGAGAAATGTAGAGAGTGAGTTGAGCACAGTTTGTGGTTTTGAGGGCCTCTAAAAGTATTAAAGCAGTGGCAGCCGCTGCACGCAGACATGAGGGCTAGGTTAAAACAGTAAGGTCAAGTTGTTTGGACAGAAAGGCTACAGGGTGCGGTCCTGGCTCTTGTTAAGAATTCTGACCGCACTAACCATGCCTAGGAAGGAAAGGAGTTGTTTTGTAAGGGATTGAGGTTTGGGAGATTAATTGGACACGATCAGCAGGGAGAGCACAGGTGTTTTTATGAGAATTATGCCGAGATAGGTAACAGATGAGGATGAAATTTGGGCTTGACTGAAGTAATGGAGGCTGTCTGTGAAGCTTTGCGGCAGTATAGCCCAGGTAATTTGCTGAGCTTAATGGGTGTCAGGGTCAGTCTAAGTGAAAGCAAAGAGAGACTGGGAGGAAGGGTGCAAAGGAATAGTAAAGAAAGCATGTTTGAGATCCAGAACAGAATAATGGGTAGTAGAGGGAGGTATTGAGGATAGGAGAGTATATGGGTTTGGCACCATGGGGTGGATAGGCAAAACAATTTGGTTGATAAGGCGCAGATCCTGAACTAACCTGTAAGCCTTGTCTGGTTTTAGGACAGGTAAAATGGAGGAATGTTAAGGAGAGTTTATAGGCTTTAAAAGGCCATGCTGTAGCAGGCGAGTGATAACAGGCTTTAAAAGTGTGCTGTGGGATGGGATATTGGCGTTGATCGGGGTAAGGGTGATTAGGTTTTAATGGGATGGTAATGGGCATGTGATCGGTTGCCAGGGAAGGAGTAGAGATGTCCCATACTTGTGGGTTAAAGTGGGGGGATACGAGAGGAAGACGCGAAAGAGGCTTTGGGTTGGGGAGAAGGGCGGCAGTGAGATGTGGCTGTAGTCCAGGAATAGTCAGGGAAGCAGATAATTTAGTTAAAGTGTCTCAGCCTAATAAGGGAACTGGGCAGGTGGGGATAACTAAAAAGGAGTGCTTAAAAGAGTATTGTCTAAGTTGGCACGAGAATTGGGGAGTTTTAAGAGGTTTAGAAGCCTGGATGTCAATACCTACAGCAGTTATGGAGGGGCCTGACACTGGCAATTGGACATCCCAAGAGGGTCCACACGCCTTTTTCCTGGGCTCTGGCAAACACTGGGACTATGCCCTTCCTTAGGGCATATGCCTTTGCCGACTTGCTCATAAGGCCAAGGGTATGAGTATTCTTTTTATAATTATATTTATTCTCTGAATATGTTATATATGGCATAAAATTTGAGAAGTTAAAAAGAAGTTACAAGAAACAGGTGCCCCTCTCACCCTGTCCTCCAGCCACACTAGTCCTCCTGTCTCTGTGGCCTCTCTTGGTATTTATCTTTAAGAAATGACCTTTATTTTTTTTTTTTGAGATGGAGTCTCACTCTGTCAGCCAGGCTGGAGTGCAGTGGTTCGATCTCGGCTCACTGTAGCCTCCGCCTCACAGATTCAAGCGATTCTCCAGCCTCAGCCTTCCAAGTAGCTGGGACTACAGGTGTGCACCACCACACCCAGCTATTTTTCTTTTTATTTTTTTTTTGTATTTTTAATAAAGATGGGGTTTCACCGTGTTAGCCGGGATGGTCTTGATCTCCTGACGTTGTGATCTGCCTGCCTTGGCCTCCCAAAGTGCTGGGATTACAGGCATGAACCACCACACCCAGCCCTAAGAAATGATTTTCAAAACACCCTGGGTCTCTCCTATCCAGTTCCCAGGCAGGTAAAAGACATTTGAAATGTTGGGTAATTGGTTTTAAAAAAAGCCAGGGTCATCAGTCTTCTGACTCTTAGGTGATAGAAAACACAAATTGACACTGGTCACCATCCATAATAAACCATCTTCAGGGGAGCCGGTGGGCTAGTGTGTGCTCCACCAGCTCACTGATGCGGGTTGATTTAACATTAGAGTCAGGCCATTTGGCAGAACCAAGCAATTATTTTCAATGTTTGCTGAACTTGTCTGGTTCCCCAGTTTCAGTAGGCCCAAGAATGTGTTAGAAATGGATATTCTTGACCATTCTTTTGAGATGATCATACGTAGTATTCAAGGTCATAAAATTGGCAGGCTGTTTTGTTTTACCTTTTATTTAAGTGGATGTTTTCCTTTGCAATGAAGTGTTCTGTTGCCAAAGACCATTTGGCTCTGCTTCCATGCCCCCATCAAATTCTCTAGACTTTTGCTAACTCAAGCCCTATTTGAGTAAATCATATGCATATTGGAATTCTGTGGGAACTGGGGTCAGAACAAAAGTTGCCCGTTTTCTCCTTGTGTCAATCCTGCAAACACTCTCTGAATTCCCTGCCTAGGGCTATAAGACATTGACCTGGCAGTATGAGGGTTTGCACACAGCAAGAGCAGGTGATAGGTCACACACTAACTGTTCTGGTGTTTACCAGGCATGACCCAGTGTCTAAGATCAGAAACGAATTGTTCAGAGACTGGCTGGAGACCTGTGGCTCTCACAGGGATCACTGGAGAGTGTTGGCAGCAGGCGGAGGATGAAATTCTACGTGCTGGATTAAGAACTGAGGAACACAAAGATGACTGAGATGTGATCCCATTTTGGGGATTCTACCATCCAGGATGGGAGATGAACGTTTATTCTAGAGATATGTAAAGCACATCTACTATGCGCCAGGCACTGGGGAAACAGAGATAGTAAGATGGGGGCACTGCTTGCTTGTAATGCATAACTTGATGGGAGACAGACATGTGAGAAGAGAACTGTGATCCCAAAAGATAAGTGGATGCCAAGCATTCTTGAGAGGAAGGAGGTGGGCATGGAAGATTAGAAGTAGTTTCATAGTGGCCTGGTGCAGTGGTGCATGCCTATAATGCCAGCACTTTGGGAGGCCGAGGCTGGCAGATTACTTGAGGTCAGGAGTTCCAGACCAGCCTGGCCAACATGGTGAAACCCTGTCTCTACTAAAAACACAAAAATCATCCAGATGTGGTGGCAGGCGCCTGTAATCCCAGCTACTTGGGAGGCTGAGGCAGGAGAATCGCTTGAACCTGGGAGGCAGAGGTTGCAATGAGCTGAGATTGTGCCACTGCACTCCAGCCTGGGCAACAGAGCGAGACTCCGTCTCAATGGCTGGGAGGGAAAAAAATAGAGTGATAGTAAATAGGAATGTGTGGGGAATAGTAGTAACAATGATGACACTAGCAAATACTAATGCAGCACCACGAGGCACTGCTCTTAGATTTTAGATATATTGAGTCACTTGATCCTCACACAATCTTATGTACAGATGAGATTGGCTCACTTGCCTATGATCACAGTGCTTGTTAGGAACAGAGGTGGGATTTGAACCCTGGCAGCCTGGCTCTCTGGAGCCTGGGCTTCACCACTACACTCTGTCACCATGTACAATGATAGCATGATGTGGGAGTGGAGGAAGCTAAGCTAGGAAAGATCTGACATGTAAGTTAGAGCTGGATGGTGATAGCTTTGTCTGCCATCTGTCAGATTTGAGACTTTACCCTGTAGGCACAGAAGGATTCTGCGTAGGAGAGTTTGCAACCAGATCTATGTTTTGAAAAAAAAAATCACCTTGGCAGCTATAATAATGAACTAGAAGCAGAAGAAACTGAAGGCTGGTTTAAGGCTACTGCAGTTGTCTAGGCAAGACCTGAGGAGACCTGAAGGGCTGGAGAAGAGGGGAAAAATTCAAGAATTACATAAGGAGTAAAATGGGTAGGATTAGGGGAGGAACTGAGGGGATGATAGGAGTTGTCAATGGCTGATGCTTGTAGCTTGGGTGCCATTTGCAGCTGCCAGCTCTGATCCACTGCTCTGGGCTGCTGGCATGTGGGGACCACCTTCCTCCATTAAGATGCTGCTACACCCTCATGCTGGCTCCAGAGGAAGGCATGGCATGAGAAAGGTCACATTCCCCTGATGAGTCTGTCCCAGTGTGGACGCGGGCTCATCTCTTAGTTCCCTTCACTACCACAGACACCAGCTGTAGGATAACAAAGGAGCAGAGATCTGAGTGTAACACAGAGAGATCATAGGGCAGGACCAGTCACTCCCTCTCACAGGAGCTCTACGGCTCCTTCCTACTGCAGAGCATGCTAAACCCAGATCGTCTTTTCTCTGATCCTGGGGTCCCAAATCCCCAATTGCCCCCACTCAAGAAGGCAAAAATCTAGTTTGCATTGTTACAACCTCTGTTCTCAGGAAGACAACCTTTTGGCATTTTCTAGCCTCACAGTATCTCTTCATTGTTTCAACCTCTCCCTCCAGACTAATTTCTCAGCTCACCTTTGCATACTCAAGAGGCTCATTAAAACATTTTCCCAAACAAAAGAGCAGTCTTCTCCCAAAGATGAATTTTGCTGCCACCCCTAGAATGCAGAAACAGCTGCAGGCATCTTTGAAAACTGCAATGTTTTCATTCCTCCTATAATATTAAACATTGCAAAAAGGCCAAGAATGGAGGCCATTAGATTTATCTAGCATCTTATTGAATGAATATTTATTGAGGGAGAATCTCCACCTCTAGGAATCGAAGGGTCAACTCTCTTGCTAAGGACAACAAGAAAGGTTGGACATGTTAAAAAAATGGTCTGTTGTATCCGAGAGCTAAATCAGGCCTTACCCAGACTGCGGCTCAGCTTCCAGTCATCTCGGTGGCCCAGAAAAATCTCAGTTCCTGCCACTGGATGATGATAGTCTTGTATTGCTAGTGCCCCTCAGGCAACTGGCAAAAGCAAATATAAATCTTCTCTAGTGGAAGATACCATCATCTGAGACCTCAAGTTATGCGTATAAACAATTCTTCTACTACAAAATCGGATATCAAATCAAAGTAAATCAGGCATGTGAGTAAACCTGATAATATAACTGACATCCATCAGAAGAAAACAGATAACGGAAACATGGAAGCTCAGATATTAGAATTATCAGACACAGATTTAAGATCATCATTGGGTAACTATTATAGGTCAGACACTTGTGCTGGCATCAAGGATAAAACAGTGAACAAACAAAGCATGCTTCCTGACCTTATCATGCTTTTATAGTCTTCTTGGGGAGACAGACATTAATCAAATAAATCATGCTGTGGTAGGTTGATTGCCAAAATGGACCCAGTCCTCCACGTTCCTCTCCCCCTTCCCAGTATCTGCACCCTTGGTAGTGTGACTTTGCAGTGCTCCCAACAGCAAGCAGGTGAAGTCTATTTCCCGCTCCCTGAATCTGGGCTAGCCTTGTGCTTGCTTTGGCCAACACGATGTGGCAAAAGTGATGGTGTGCCAGTTTTGAGCCTGAATCTCAAGAGGCCTTGTGTCCATCTGTTGGTTCTCCTGGAAGGCTGGCACTGAGAACAATTCTGGGATCCTGTTGGAGAAAGAGAGATTGTCCCAGCCAAGGGCTCAGACCTATGAAAGAGTTCAGCCAAGATCAGCAGCTGACTACGTATGCTCAGGTGAGTCCCACCAAGCCCTGCTCAGATCAGGACTATCCAAATGGACCCACAGGCTTCTTAGAACAAATATTTATTGTTGTATGCCACTTAGGTTTGGTTGTAGTTGTTATGCAGCATTATTGTGGCAAAGATGACTGACACACACATAGATCAGTAATTCTGACCTGATCAATGACAAAGAAGGTGTGGTAGACTCTGAGGGTTTAGGAGAAACTGATTAAGTCTGGGGATTGAAGGAAGACTTCTCTGAGGAGCTGATGCTCAAAGTAAGACTGAGGATAAAGATCGTTAAATGAGCAAAAAAGAGGACTGAACATCCCAGGCAGAGAGAACAGCATGGGACAAGACCTTGAACAGAGAGGCAGTGGGACATTTTGAGACACTGAAGGGAGGAGGTAATGCAAGGAGGGTGAAGGACAGGGTTAAGAGAGGAAGCAGGGAATAGACCAGGGAGGCTATGCCTTTAGTTTTTGTTTTATCAAATGTAGCTAGAACCTTTTGATTCTCCTCTTGTAAGATGAGGGTATTAGTGTCTGTACTCTTTCCTTCTCTCTTCTTCCTTCTCTCATACCCCAAGTTCTGTATATACTTTAACTTGTATATTGTCAAGGTCAGTGATGTTTATTCTATAACTATAATATCCATGTTTTAGCTCCAGATGAATTCTAGAATTGAAGATCAACAAAATTATTTACATTATTAAGACTGTTTACATTATTATGACAAAGACCTTGTTCCATTATTGCCAAATGGTACGCTATGATTTTCATTTTCCCATCTGAACTTAAATTTTTTAAGTGGCCTTTCTTTTTCTTTCACTCTATCTTTCTAAACTATTATTAAATATCAGATATTCTATTGGAAGAAAAATGTTTCCCAAGAGAATTCCCTTCTAGGGTTTTAGAACCTCTGTTCTCCCGCTTCAGTCTAGACTAGCTGTTCTGATGTTACCCTGGAACTTTTCACCGCATTCATGGATTACATCCCTATTTCCAGAAACGGATGCTTCTTTCTTGGTTTACCTCTTGCCTTACTAAACCACATCTTCAGCTTTCTTAGAAAGGGTATGTGGAAAGTAATTTTTTTGGTCCATGTAGGTCTGAGAATATTTTTATACTACCCATACATTTGATAAATATCTTGTTTATTTGTAACAATCGACTCTGAAAATAATTTCTTAGAATTTTGAAGGCATTGCTTTATTATCTTCTGTCATCCAGACTTGCTGGTGTAAAGTCTGATGCCCTTCATTTTATTTTCTGTAACATAATTTTATTGTGAAATATAACACACTTGCAGAAAAGTGCATAAAAGTATAAAACTTAGTTATGTATCAGAAAGCAAATATTTGTGTAATGACTAGCCTGGTCAGAAACTAAACAATTGCAAGTCTCCTCCCCTCTCCAAACTCCCCCACTGTATCTCCTCCTAATTACTGCTCCTTCCCTTCACCCGAAGGTAACTATTATCCTGACTTTTATGGTCATCATGCATTTGCTTTTATTTAAAACTTTACTACCCAACTTCATATTCCTAAATCCTAAAGTTTCATTTTGCCTATTAAAAAAACTTTAATATGTATATAGAAGAAAATAATTTATTCTTTTGGGTATAGATTTTTAAAATTCAACATTATGTTTGTGAAATTTTCCATCTTGTTCTGTGTAGCCATAGTGGATTCATTTTTCGTTACTGCTTAATATTCCTTTGTTTGGATCTACCCTAATGTATTTATTTGCTCTATTGTTGATGGATATTTAGGTTGTTTCCAGTTTTTGGTCATTTCAGGCGAAGCTGTCAGGAACATTTTATACATGTTTCTTGGTGCAGCCATATATATTAAAAGTAATGGCAAAAACCGCAATTACTTTTGCACCAACCTAGTACTTTCTGTTGGGTATATATCTGGGTGGAGAAGTATCGTGGGTTTGTAGGTCATGTAGGAGCATATCATTGTAGTTTTAATTTGTATTTTCCTGATCACAAAGGATGTCGAGCATCTTTTTGTATGCTGTTGCCTATTTCTTATTCTTCTTCTGTGGTGTGCCTATTTAATTCTTTTGTCTGTATTTCTATTTTACTGTTTCGATTTCACTTTTCTATTTTTATTATTGATTTGTAAATGTTCTGGATACAAGCCCTTTGTTGGTTATATTATTGCAAACATTTTCTCCACCCAGCGGCTTATCTTTTCACTCTCTTAATGGTATCTATGTCTATATCTATCTACATCTATTTATTTATTTTTTTTGAGATGGGGTCTCACTCTGTCACCCAGGCTGGGGTGCAGTGGCATGACCTTGGTTCACTGCAACCTCTCCCTTAAGGGCTCAAGCAATTCTCCCACCTCAGCCTCTCAACTAGCTGGGACTACAGGTGCATGCCACCATTCCAGGCTAATTTTTGTATTTTGGTAGAGATGGGGTTTTGCCATGTTGCCAAGGCCGGTCTCAAACTCCTGGACTCAAGTGATCCACCTACCTCGTTCTCCCAAAGTGCTGGGATTACAGGTGTGAGCCATCACACCCAGCCTTCTTAATGGTATATTTTGAGGATGAGGAGATGTTCCTAATATTTATGTCATCGAATTGTAATTTTTTCTTTATGGTTAGTCTTTTTATATTCAGTTTATGAAGACTTTTCTCTACCCAAGTATTGTAAAGCTATCCCCCATATTAACTTTTAAAAGCTTTATTGTTGCCATTCATATCGAGATGTACAATCCACTTGAAACTCATATTTGTATATGGTTATGAGGTAGGGATTGAGTTTGGTTATTTTTCTATATGAGTATTCAATTAACTCCATATTATTTATTTTTAAAGCTTTTCTTTCTCCAATTCTCTGCAATGTCACCTTTATCATTAACCAGTTGTCTACAGAGACACACACACACACACACATACACACACACATTTCTGGACTCTCTATTCTATTCCATTGGTTTATTTTTTAAATTTTGCACTATTACTACACTCTCATAATTACTGTATTGTTATAAGAAATCTTGATATCTCATAAAGCACTTTCTTAACCTTTCTGTCCTTCTTTAAGAATAACACAGCTACTTTTGGCCCTTGACATTTCCAAATAGTTTTTAGAAATATCTTGCACAGAATTAACCCACTGATATTTTTTGGGGATTGCAATAAATCTACAAATTGGTTTGGTGATAATTGACGTTTTTAAAATATGTAGTCTTCAATCCACACACATAGTATATCACTTCTATAAATCATCTATTTCTGTGTAAGAAGCTACCTTACAATCTAGTGGCTTAAAACAACAATTTATTGGCCAGGCGCAGTGGCTCATGCCTGTAATCCCAGCACTTTGGGAGGCCAAGGCGGGTGGATCACAAGGTCAGGAGATCGAGACCATCCTGGCTAACACAGTGAAACTCCGTCTCTACTAAAAATACTAAAAAATTAGCCGGGTGTGGTGGCGGGTGTCTGCAGTCCCAGCTACTTGGGAGGCTGAGGCAGGAGAATGGCGTGAACCCGGGAGACGGAGCTTGCAGTGAGCTGAGATGATGCCACTGCACTCCAGCCTGGGAGACAGAGCAAGACTGTCTCAAAACAACAACAACAACAACAACAACAACAACAATTTATTATTTCTCATGACACTGTGGGTTGGCTGGGCACTTCCTCTGGTGGTTTCACTTGGGCTCATTCATGTGGCTGTATTCAGCTAGAGTTTTGGCTGGACTGGAGGGTCCAGGGTGGCCTCACTCATACATCAGGCAATTGGTGCAGGCTGTCAGCTGGGGTCCCTTGGTTGTCCTTCATGTGGCCTCTTATCCTGTGTATGCCAGTTTTTTTGTTTTTTTAAACATGGTAGTCTCAGAGTAGTGTTCCAAGAGGTCAAAGGTGGTCTCTTGAGGCCTCTACTCTGAAATTCATACAACATCATTTCCACCACATTTTGTTTGTCAAAGAACATCACAAGTCCACCCAGATTCAAAAGGTAGGACAATAGAATTGGCTTCTTAATGGAAGGAGCTTTAAAGAATTTGTGTAATATTTAATATCCTATGTCATTCTTTTGTTTTTAATTTTTCTCACGTATAGTTTTCAGTGTGGAGGACTTGCACGTTTGTTAAATTTATTTCTACGTATCTGATGTTCGTTGGTGCCATCATGTTGTTCTATTTTCAAACAACTTTATTGTAGTAGAGTTTACATACAGTGAAATGTATCCATTTAAAGTGTAGAGTTTGATAGGTTTTGATAAATATTTACACCCATGTAATCACTACACAATTAAGATAACCTTTCTATCACCCCTAAATATCCCTTGGGCCCTTTATAGTCAATTGCCCTCTACTCTTGGCCTTAAGTAGCCACTAATCTGTTTTCTATTCCTATAGATTAGTTTTGTCTTTTCTAGAACTTCATATAAGTGGAATAATGTAGTATATTCTCTCTTGTCTCTGTCTTCTTTTGCTCAGTACAATGTTTTTGAGATCCATTCCTTTTGTTGCATATATCAGTAATTCATTACTTTTTACTGCTGAGTAGTATTCCATTGTGTGGGTATACCACCATTTTTTATTCATTCTCCAAATGATAGACATTTGAGTTGGATCTGGTTGCTTCCAGTTTCTGGCTATTACAAATAAAGCCACTGTAACATTTGGTTACAAATGTTATATATTTGTATTTATCTTGGGTAAACAACTATGTGTAGAATTACTAGGTTGAATAGTAAGTGCATATTTAGCTTTATAGTAAAGTAATAAACTTTTTCCCAAAGTGGCTGTATCATTTTACATTCTCACTAGCAGTGTATGAGAGTTCCAGTTGCTCCACATCTTTGCTGACACTTGGTATTGTCAGTTTCATCATTCCTTCCTGAATCTCAGATTATTCATCTGGGCTCACTTTCCTTCTGCTTGAAGCACAACCTGTATTAATTCCTCTTAGTGTGATTTCACTGGTGGCAAATTCTGTCAGTTTTTGTTTATTTGGAAATGTCTTTATTTTGTTCTAGTTCTAGAAAAACATTTTCATTGGCTGTATAATTCCAGTTTGGCAATTTTTTTCAGGCCATTAATGACATGATTTTATTGTCTTCTGGTTTTCATTGTTGTTTAGAAATCAACTCTTAGGGCTGGATGCGGTGGCTCACGCCTATAATCCCAGCACTGTGGGAGGCCAAGGCGGGTGGATCACCTGAGGTCAGGAGTTTGAGACCAGCCTGACCAACATGGTGAAACCGTATCTCTACTAAAAATACTAAAATTAGCTGGGTGTGGTGGCACACGCCTGTAATCCCAGCTGTTCGGGAGGCTGCAGCAGGAGAATTGCTTGAACCCGGCAGGCAGAGGTTGCAGTGAGCTGAGATTGTGCCATTGCACTCCAGCCTGGGTGACAGAGCGAGACTCTGTCTCAAGAAAAAAAAAAAAGTATTCTCTGGTTGCTTTTAAGACTCCTTTCTTTGTCTTTAATGTTTGACAGTTTCATTATGTTGTGTCTAGTGTATTTATATTTATTTGTCTTGCTTGGAATTTGCTTGGCTTCCTGAATATTTGGAATGGTGTTATCAGTTCTGGAAAATTACCTTGAAATATTTTCTCTTGACATATTTCTCTGACTCATTTGCTCTCTTCCATCTCTTTCTAGAACAGGAAATATTGGCCATTTACTAGACCATCTCACTTCATAGTCCATATCTCTTAGCTTATTTTCTATGTCTCCCACTCCTCTGTCTTCCCATTTTGCATTTCTCCTGACTTATTTTCTAATTCACAAATTCTCATTGCAACATGTCAAATTCTAAAGTACACCCATTTGTTGAGATGTTATATTTTATTTTTCAGAAGTTCTATTTGGTTCTTTTTCATAACTTCTATACCATAGTTAGAAGTTTCTATAGTTTCCTCTTCTCCTCTATATCTTGTAAACCTTGTCTTTTATTTTAAAAAACATTAAGCTTAATTATCTAGAGTTTCCAAATTCCAGTTTCAGAAATATTTGCAGATCTTGTTCTGTTGTCTGTGCCTACTGCTGATTTTACTCATGGCATATTGATTCTTTATGCTCTTGTTTATTTATGATTATGTATTGCTCAGTGACCTAAGGTGAAGGCATGTACAGAGCTTGGCAAACATTTTCTGTAAGGACCACATAATAAGCATTTTAGGCTTTGAAGGCCATATACAGTCTCAGTTGCTTCTCCTTTTCTTCCTGTTTCTCCCCTTCCTCCTTCTTCTTCTGACAACACTTTAAATATATTAAAACTATTTTTAGGTTTTGGGTCTTACAAAGACAGGCCGTAGGTTGGATTTGGCCTGAGAGCCATTATTTGCTTATTTCTGGTCATCCTAGGCTTTCTCCAAAGATGCTTTGCTTCTTTCATGTGTGTAAGGGCATTATTTTAACTAAATATATGGCCTTTAAAAAATTGAACCACTTAGGTGAAGTGAATTAGGGCTTCCAGTACATGAGGGATAGTTTACTTTGGTTAGCTTGAGGAAGTAGCCGTTTGAAAGCTCTGCTAGGTCCAAATAACCTAGCCTGTTATAATGGAAGCAAAAGAATTCTATTTTCTTCTGAAAATTGTATCGAACGGCTCTTAAGGGAAAGATGATCTTCTGAAAGACTATTTAAATTTGTTTTGTTCAGTTATGTTAGTAAGTCTTAGTGGTAAATGAAACATCATAATTTTAGGAGAGTACAGCAAATAAATGTTCGTTTGAAAAAAATCAATGTGAGGTCATGACCTTAAAATATATCTTTTTAAGCTCTGTTAATAAAAGTGTCCCAACAGTGACAAAAACACTTTTATCTATCAAGAAATAGCAATCTAGCACCCAGATTTTGGTCTTTAGTATCATTTGCTGTTCAAAGAACTAGGAAAAATCAAAATAATTCTGCAAAATTTTGTTTTCCAGAAGCAAGAATAATTTCAAATATGTTTGAACTGAAAGGACTTCAAGAAACTCCCATTCAATAAGTTATAACAATTGAACATAAAGAATACATATTGTTATTATGAATGTAATTATTTGGAATAAATTAATAGAAGTCCATACGTTTCTAACGATATCCAAAAGATAAAAGTTAAAAGTAAATGTACAAAAAGTAACAGTAATACAAAAGGAGGGATGGATATAATAGAATATGCCCTATTTTCGTTACTTTAAATAAGCAGAAGACTTGATATTTAGAGTTTTTGTTGCTTTTTGTTTTTTGAGGTGGGGTCTCACTGTGTTGCCCAGGCTGCAGTGCAATGGTGCAGTCTCAGTTCACTGCAACCGCCACCTCCCAGACTCAAGCTATCCTCCCACTTCAGCCTCCTGAGTTGCCTGGACAACAGGCGCATGCCACCACACCTGGCAATTTTTTGTAGAGACGGGGTTTCGCCATGTTGCCCAGGCTGGCCTCAAACCCCTGAGCTCAAGTAATACACCTGCTTGGCCTTCCACAGTACTGGGATTACAGGCTTAAGCCATTGCACCCGGCCAGATGCTTTTAAAACATATATTGGGTTATAAAGCAAATATATTTAGTGTTTTAATATGTGTAAGCAAGAAAGAACAAACACAAACATACGTGAATAGAACAAGAATCTTGGAAAAAGTAAGAATGGTACCAAGAACAAGAAGGACTGTTTGAAGCCATGGGTCAAGCAACATATCCAGGTAAACAAGAGGTCAGCAATCGTTTGGCATCAATGGTCGTCTACAGTACGACCAAAGTCAGTTCTAAGATAATAAATTAACCAAGTCTTTCAAACAAGAGAAATCATTGCACAGATTCTATCTCTCTTCTAGCTGTTCTAGCTAATTATAATGAGAGTCTGATGAAGTCTACTTAAAATTTCAATACTACTCACAGAGTGGGTCAATAGATCACAATGATAGTCAATTAATAAGGTAATTCTGAGCTTGTGAGACTTAAAGGGTATATCATATCTGGGAAAGATATCAGATGTCAAAAATACAAATTTTACATGAAATAAGTCCTATTGATGCAATGAGTGAAACTTTGTTATACAAGAAGCTTAGGCCAATGAGTAGAGGCTCAGGTTTGAGTCTCCTTGCGCTGTGCAACCAGGTCCTGTTTCTCAACTGAGAGCTAATAGGTTGACATCCCAGAACTTGCAAACTGAGCTCCTCTGAGATGGTGTTTGTTTCTTCTTCTGAGTCGAATAAGATGACTACATCCCGAAGAAGGTACAGATGAGCTCTGTTCAAAAGAACCGTCTTCAGTGGTGGAAATTTTCTTTATCTGTACTCCCCATATGGTAGCTACCAGCTATATGTAGCTATTGAGCACTTAAAACGTGACTGCTGGGGACTGAATTTTAAATTAAACTTAATTAATTTAAATTTAATTAATTAATTTAAATAATTTAAATGGCTATCGGCTACTGCATTGTGCAGAGGAGGTATATATCAGAGCTGGTAAAATTACTACAATTCTAGGAGGTAAACCCCCAGAACAGGGAAAAAACAAGAATAACAATAGGTAAAAGATAAAAATAGAGATGATCGAGAAATAAATTTAAGTCAGGGGCATTAGTATTTTTGTAAATAGTTTTAATATAATAGTAATAATCACACTTTAAACAATTGTGATATTTTGGGGGTGTTTAAGGTATTTAAGAGAATCTGATATGAGAGTGATGATCCTGAACACCTCAGAAGACTAAGTTAGTAGTCAGTTTTTGAGTGCTTGTGGAAACCTAATTTAATAAGTCCATCAGTTATGATTTGTATTTTGTATGCATTTTGGGTGACCGAGAAGAATGTTAATGATTTCAGGTTTAAAATGATGCTAGCTTAGTAGAATTATAAGATCAATAACCTGGATATTAAACAAAGTTCAGGGAGTGGTCAGTGTTCCTCTTCATGCACAATAGGCCCCTGGGTACACTTTTTCCTCTGGATTTTCCTACACTGACTCTTTACAGTTTGTGTCTCTAAATATAAATATGCTTCGCTTTAAGAAAATGCAGTGTGTGGCTTTGTGCTCTTACGACCCTGAACAGTTATATTCACGGGTTATACATTTCTTCTGGAAAGTCCACTGTTTCTTTTTTTTTTTGAGACGGAGTCTCGCTCTGTCCCCCAGGCTGGAGTGCAGTGGCGCAATCTCGGCTCACTGCAAGCTCCGCCTCCCAGGTTCACCCCATTCTTCTGCCTCAGCCTCTCCGAGTAGCTGGGACTACAGGCGCCCGCCACCACGCCCGGCTAATTTTTTTGTATTTTTAGTAGAGACGGGGTTTCACCGTGGTCTCGATCTCCTGACTTCGTGATCCGCCCGCCTCGGCCTCCCAAAGTGCTGGGATTACAAGCGTGAGCCACCGCGCCCGGCCAAGTCCACTGTTTCTACAGAGACAATGTCTTTTTATTCTGTCCTTCATAAATGAGTGAAGCGTGCCCTAGTGGACTACCCAGCCTTGTCCACATGGAACTCACCCTGCCAGTAAGTTCTGCTGAATTCCCAGTTGCTGACATCAAGACCGCAGCTTCTCAAGCACTTTTTAGCTGGTAGGTTGAAGGAGAGCTTAGAAGTGGGGACGCTGGAGCCAGACAGAGCTAGGATTCAGTACCAGCTCTACCATTAAATCTGTGTGACCTAAAGCAGTTGATTCTGTGCTTGGTGATGATGATACAAATAGCTACTTGGGTTTTGTTAGGATTAAATAACCTAGTTAATGTAAAGTACTTGGCATTATTATTAACTTCTCGATAAATACTCAAATTCACTGTTCTCAGTAAATCAGCTCAAATCCCCCCTCCACCTACAAGGCTAGTACTTGTGGCTCTTATTGTCTGACTTATCCAAAATGACATAGCAGTTTTCACTCCACCCTTGTCCCTCACCCCTTTCAATTCTTCTGTTGTTTTTGCAAATTACTTTATTGAGATGTTTCCTAAGCCTACTGTTCTCCAGTTTCAGTGAGTGGGGCTTTTCCCTCGTCCGTCCCAAGTCTGCTCTCCTCATTCATGCCTCTTCATCTGTCTCCAAACTCCAGCACCTGCTCTGTGAGCTCACTCTCAGAGGAAACAGAAGCTGTCAGAAGAGTTTCTGCGAACTCCCTGCGCCACCGGCAGCACCTTCCAGCAACTGTACCTGCCGCTCTGCCATTCCTTTCCTTCCCGTGGATGAAGCGTTTGTGTTCCCATCTATGGCCGAGGCGACCATGGGTGCAATGGAGCGCAGCCTCCTCACGCATTTGAATGCTCCTGGCTCCTTTGTTGATTTCCCCTCTCTCCTGCATCCATCGTCAATTGCGTCTACTCCATCCTTCATCATCATGCAAAACGTCTCTCTTCCCTGCTTCCCTTTGCGTCAGAGCTCATTGAAGAGTTGTGTAACATATTGTCTCCATTTCCTCTTCTCCCCTGATCCCCTGAACCCTCTCAGCCCTTTCAGAGACATTGATTTCACCAAGATCATCAGGGACCTCCACATATCCATATCCAGAGGTCAATTCTCGGTCCTCATCTTACTTGACCCTTTAGTATGATTTGACACGGCTGATCTCTTTGTTCTCCTGAAACACGTTTACCCCTTGGCTTCCAGGACACCCCAATCTCCTTAATATTCCACAAAAAAGCCACCCATTCTCAGTCATCTTCATTAGTGTCTCCACGACCCCAGGCTTTAAATGTTGTGGTGCTCAGGGCTCAGTCTTCGGAGCTTTTCTCCTTTCTTCACCTATTCACTTGGGGATCTCATCCACCAGAGTTTTAAATGCCACTATATGCTAACAACTCCCAAGCCTTATGTCTCCCTCAGACTCCTCCCTTATGGGTTCAACTTCCTACTTCCATATTTCCATTTGGGTGCCTACTAAGCATCTTAAATAAAAAATGCCCATGAGCTCTTAATCTTCCCCCTTAAACTTGCTCTTTCTCATGTCCACCTTTTCCATTGCTCCACCTTTTCCATTGCTCAGGCCAAAACCCTTTTTCCCTCACTTTCTCTCACGCCCCGTATCTAATCCTTTAGTAAAGCCTGTTGTCTCTACCAGCAAAACATAGCCAGAATCTGACCACCCCCAGCTCCTGCTCTAATCTAACCTCAACTTTCTCTCTGGGATATTCCTGCAGGAGCCTCTTACCCAGACTTCCAGTTTCCATCCTTGCTCCTAGAACAGAAGTGAGGGCGATTTAGTTAAAAACCAAACTCAGATTGCATCATTCCTCTGCTCAAAACTCTCCAATGGGCCAGGCGTAGTGGCTCATGCCTGTAAACCCAGCAGTTTGGGAGGCCATGATGGGTGGATTGCTTGAGGTTAGGAATTCAAGACCAGCCTGGCCAACATGGTGAAACCCTATCTCTACTAAAATACAAAATTAGCTGGGTGTGGTGGTGGGTGTCTGTAATCCCAGCTACTAGGGAGTGTGAGGCAGGAAAATTGCTTGAACCCGGGAGGTGGAGGTTGCAGTGAGCTGAGATTGTGCCACTGCACTCCAACCTGGGCAATAGAGCAAGACTCCGTCTCGAAACAAAAACGAAAACCTCTCCAATGCTCCTATCTCACTCAAAGTGAAAACCAGTCCTTAGTGTGGCCAGTGCAAGTCTACACAGACTGGTCCCTGTCTCTCTATGACCTCATCTACTGCCTGTCCACTGCCTGCCCCAGTCCCACTCCCCACCCCGCCTCCCTGCGGTTCTTTAATGAGCCAGGTGTGCTCCATCGTGGGCCTGCCTCTCTGACCCATTGTGCCAACTGTACTCCTCGTTCCCTCTGCTCCGACTGCATTGTCTTGCTTCTAGGTTCTTTCTTCAATATTCCAGGCTGTCATTCAACGTTGCATTTGCTATTCCCACATGACCTGCTTCTCCATATTTCCAGGTTTTCGGTCTGGAAAACTTGGAGAGAGGTCCATTGTCTTCTCGTTTTTTCTCCCCATTGCTCTGCCCATTATGTCTCAGCATCCCTGATGAACTTTGAGAACCCCTTGACTCTCCCAACCCCAGGTTGATCCTGAGGTCGTGATTCTCTTTCCACTGGAAAGCAGATTTGTAATAGGCACTATTGGTGAGAGTCTGAGGAATCAGGTTCTGTCTACTTCTTGGTGAAAATTAAAATTGGTACTAAATTTTGGAGGGCAGTCTATGGAGGTGCCTCCTAAAGATATAACCTCAATGCCTATTAATGGGGAATTAATAGGGAAAGCCTTAGTGAAGCTTTAAGTGACCCTGCATTTAAAATTAGGATGCTCATCTCCTGATCTTTTCTGTTTACCTTTCCTACACTGTTTATTTATTGTCTGTTTCCCTCAACTCCCATCCCTGCTAGAGGGTAAGCTGCAGGAGGTCAGGATTTATTTATTTATTTATTTTGAGAAAGAGTCTCACTCTGTTGCCCAGGCTGGAGTGTAGTGGCATGATCTCAGCTCACTACAACCTCCGCCTCCTGGGTTTAAGCAATTCTCTGCCTCAGCCTCCCGAGTAGCTGGGATTACAGGCACCTGCCACCACGCCTGGCTAATTTTTGTATTTTTGGTAGAGATGGGGTTTCACCATGTTGGTCAGCCTGGTCTTGAACTCTTGACCTCGTGATCCACCTGCCTCAGCCTCCCAAAGTGCTGGGATTACAGGCGTGAGCCACCGCGCCTGGCCAGGATTTTTTAAAACCCTGTATGTTTTGAAAATAATTATCTCTAACACCTAGGCACATAGTAGGCACTCAAAATTAAAATACCCATTGAAAAGGTGAGTGAATGATTGAAGTTAAATGAGCTTGACTGGCTCTTGTGAAATGTAAGAATTCTTTGAAATATAATTATTTTCAATTAGTTTGCTCAAATTCAGAGTTTTAAAAGCTCTTTTTTAGTGTTTGATATAATTAATGCTCCTTTTTTGACAAGACTTTGTATAATAGGAAAGGATTTTTTGAGGTTAAAAAAAAAGGCGCTAGAAAGAAACATTCTTTTAATTTTAAGTTGATGAAATAAGAGTTCTTTCTCCCTGCCCCAAGTCCTATTTTAGACTGCAAATTGTTTCAAGGGAAGAATCATGAGATTAACATTTCATTTGAATTCCTGAAGCTGGACACGCAGTAGCATAAAAATTTTTTTGTAACTTAAATACGCTGTGATAAAAGAATGCTTTCCCACAGCAGAAAATGGTTTAACTGAGGTCCCAGTTTAAGGTGAGACCACTCACTGGTATGGAATCACTGAACCGCAGAGGTGGAGAAGCTCTGGAGATCATTTGAGCAAGGGATCCAAGTCTGTGTTAAGCGCCCACCCTGCTCCAGGGTGGGGCAGGGCCTCTGCTGCGATGGTGCCCTTTCTCATACAAGAAAACAGGTTCAACGAGGTAAGTCATTCAGCCAAAGTCATTCATCTACTAAATGGAAGAATCAGGATTCTTCCATTTGCAGGTCTCGGCTTTTCCTAGGAGACTTATATTTGCTTTTGGCCTTTTACAGACAAGGAAATGGCGGCCCAGAGAGGAGAAAGGACTTATTCAGGGTCAGAGTAAATATTAATAGTAAAATAGTCAGAGGAGATATTAATAGTAAAACCAGTGGTCTCGTCCTTGTGGTCCCCCTCAGCAGCAGCCTCTTGTCCAATTTTCAAAGCTTCCCTTTCATACAACTTCCCAAATGGCCTTATGTTTTTACTGCTTTTCATGCATTCAAATGCAGTACAGTATCGTTCAACTATTACTAAAATGCATTCTGTAACAAGTGAAAATTCCCCATTATTTCCCTTCTAAAGAAAGCTACCATCATCAGCTTGAAATAGTCTTCCATGTTTTTTTTTTTTTTTTTTTTTTTTTTTTTTTACCCCTCACGGACACACATGAGTTACATAGTTTTGTAGCTTGCCATTTCTACTTCACAGTCTCTTTTGGGACTCTTCATGTCAATAAATGTTACAACCCCATTCTAACTGTTGCATAATATTCCCTATGTGGATGCACCATGTACCATATTGTATTTAATTTCCTATTAACAGTCATTGAGGCTGTTTCTTTAGGGTGCATCTCCATTGGCTGCCCTCCAAAATTTGGTACTAATTTTAATTTTTACCAAGAAGTAGACGGAACCTGTTTCCTCACACTCTCACTAGTAGTGCCTATTATATATCTGCTTTCCAATGGAAAGAGAATCAGGACCCTGGGGTTAGCCTGGGATCAGGAGAGTCAAGGAGTCCCTAAAGCTCATCAGGAATGCTGGGACATAATGGGCAGAGCACTGGGGAGAGAAAGTGAGAGGACAATGGACCTCTCTCCAAGCTGGTGCCTTACCCGGCCCAGCAGAAAATACTCCAGTTCTAGATTCTTTTCACAATGGAACTCACGTATCTCCTCTGCTTAAAGTCCTCCAATGGCCTGTTACTTTTATCTAAAGACACATGCCTGAGCAGAGTCTACAAGGCCTTATGATGTGGCCTCTGTCCCTTCATCCTTAGCTTGCACTATGCTCCAGCCACATGGTCCACCTCTCTGTTTCCCAAAGGAGTGCACTGGGGCAGGTTTTCCCAAGTGACAGCCCAGCATAGTTAAGGGCTTTTCCTCCTGTGCTTCTTACTTCCCCTCTGGGTGTCAGGAATACCATCCTATGTTTGGGAGTTTATGAACACCTCGGGTTGTTGGCCAAGGGGCAGCTCCAATGACACTCAGCACAAGTTTGGGGTCCAGGAGACTGTCACTTTTCTGGTTCATCATTGGTGTCTTGTAGGCATCTGTCAATGGAAGGTCTTCTCCAGAGAGCAGTGATGGCACTGCTTTTGTGGCCCCTCAGCTGGAAGGACTCCCGGGACTGGCTTGATGATGGCCTGCAGCCATTGGCTTGGCCTCCTCCTGCTCATTATCTCCTCCTTTCTTTGCTGATCATCTTCTCCAAGATCCACTGGTTTTCTTCATGAAGGAACACTTCTCATCCAACTCTACTTACAGCCTGTGTGGCTCCCATCCTGTGCTCAGGGGAGGGTGGGGTACGTCTCTTCTCTTCTTTATTTATTCCATAGCAAAGGCTTAAATTCGACATCCTCTCCCTTTGGAGTCTCTAGAGATACTTTTTTCCCCCTCAAGAAAACCCAACCCTTGCAAATCCAAATCTTTGGCCTTTAGGACTATTATTTCTGACATGGAGTTCAACACATCAGCTTATTTTAAAAAGCTGAAAAAGAACACTAACTACTTCTGTCTTTGTATTCCTGATATAAAAATCCTAATTATCTTTGCAGCAGCATCCAGGATGTTTCTGACTGATTTTTTTTTTTGAGATAGAGTTTCGGTCTTGTTGCCCAGGCTGGAGTGCAGTGGTGTGATCTCGGCTCACTGCAGCTTCCGCCTCCTGGGTTCAAGCAATTCTCCTGCCTCAGCCTCCCAAGTAGCTGGGATTACAGGCACCTGCCACTACGCCCAGCTAAGTTTTTGTATTTTTAGTAGAGACGGGGTTTTGCCACGTTGGTCAGGCTGGTCTTGAACTCCTGGCCTCAGGTAATCCACCCGCCTTGGCCTCCCAAAGTGCTGGGATTACAGGTGTGAGCCACCACGCCTGGCCTCTGACTGATTTTTGAAACCTTTGTAAGTAAGGGAATATAGAAAAGAACAGGACAAAGATGGTCGTGTCTAGATATTATCTTGTGATAGGCAACATTTCCTCCTACCACGGGACCTTTGCACATGCTCTGGCTTCTGGCTTGATGTCTTTTCCTCTGCATGATGATGCTCTAAAGCCTCAGGAAAACTGACCCTACCTAACCTCTAGTTCCATGACCTCTTAGCACCATATACTCTCCCTCCTTAACATTTGTCACAGTTACAATTTTACATTTTTTTCATACTTTTATGATTAAATGCTTATCTCTCCACTAGACTGTGAGCTCCAAGAGGATGAGCACCAAGTCTCCTTTTTCTTCCTGTTTAACCCCAGCATTTAGCACAAGACCTGGCTTATTGTAGGCACTCAATATAAGAAAGAAAGAATAAATGAATAATAAATTAGCACAAACTTTAACTGGGCTACATCCAGTGGCAGTGCTGGCTTGTACCTACTCATGACAGCTGACTGTGGGCCTCTTTTTCCAACTTTGCATTCAGTGATGTTATGATAACTTGAATTCAGTGAGGGTGGCAATATTTGCACCGTGAAAATTGGCAGATACTACAAGCAAGATCTCTTCTTTCTCCTGCCCCCCATCTGTTGTTAAATGTTTACCAGCTCTCTACTGGGTATACCTGATTTCCCAAAGTGTTTCTCCTTATCCTCTATATTATATTCACTTCTACACTTTTAATGTGATATTATATAATCTTAATGTATCCATGGTCAACTCTTTGCCAGCTTTCCTAATTCTTCTTTTTAGCATGCATTTTTTATTCTATGTAGGCGTGAACTGTAAAATCAACAGGAATTAAAATGTGTGATATTTATTGACTGCCATAATAGGACCTAAGGATTCTGCTGCACATCGTTTCACCAAAATATCAAGCTTTCAGGAAGCACAAAGGCAGAAGGCAGTCTTTACAGTTTCCTTTACCAAGAAACTACAGATGCACTATAGAAAATACATTTATTTGGTGGCAGTAGGATGACACGGGCGAAGCAGTGAACAGGGATGCATGAGGTCTCCACTCCATGCCTCCTTTTACTACATAAGGGGTATGTAGCTCTGCAAAATAACCCAGCTTCTCTGGTTCCTTTTCCTCAAGTGAAACATGAGAGGGTGGAATTTAATGATTCAATTACAGGCTTTCCTGAAGAGGATGTGAGTGAGGCTGACCACACAGCCACTGGGTAGAGGAGAAAATTGAATGGATTTGGGATATCTTGGCTCATTTTGGTGAAGCTGTTTGTTCATTTCTGTTTTTACCAAAAGACCTTATGTCCGACAGTGACACTTGGTCACTGGGGAGTGTGTTTTGTTCTTTCAGAGCAGAGGTCCATCTTGGGTGCCGATGTTCACTTTCTATGACTTACTGGTAATTTAGTGAATACAAGGACTAGGTTAAAGTGTAGTTATTATTGAGAAAGGGGTCTTGGGGTATGGAGGTAGGGTGAGGGAGATCCCAAGCCAAAAACTTGGTACAGTTAGCTTTGAAGAGATGCGCTCATCCTGCAAAGATCATGAGCACCCACCACACGTGGTCGCTGCTACAATCATGGATTACTTCCTGAGTCTACCTTTCTGTTAGGTGGGGCATACTGATCCCAGTTAAGACTGTTATGAATGGCCTCAAAGCAATATGACATACAACTCTGCCTTTTGGTGGCTACAGTAAGTTCTGTAATGCTGGCAAAGTATTTGCCTTGATAAATGTAGGAGAGAAGATTCTAAGCTGCTTAAGAAATAGAGCTCTAAGAGGTATTGTTGATGTTGTCAATCTTTCCAAATGCACATGGTCTTTCTTATTTTTTTTAAGACAGTCTCACTCTGTCACCCAGGCTGGAGTGCAGTGGCACAGTCTTGGCTCACTGCAACCTCCACCTCCAGGGTTCAAGCGATTCTTGTGCCTGGGATTACAGGCATGAGCTACCATGCCTGGCTAATTTATATATATATATACATATATATATATACACGTATATATATATATATATATACACACACATATATATACACATGTATACACACATGTATATATATACACACATATGTGTATATACACATATATGTATATATATACACACACATGTATATATACACATATATATATACGTGTGTGTATATATATATATATATATATATATATATATATATATACATGTGTGTGTATATATATATATTTGTAGAGACGGGGTTTCACCATGTTGGCCATGCTGGTCTCGAACTCCTGGTTTCAAATGATCTGCCCACCTCAGTTTCCCAAAGTGCTGGGAGTACAGGAGTGAGCCACTGTGCCCAGCCTAAATATACATGGTCTTTAAAAGACCTTATGTCCGACAGCAAATCACCTCTAGGTAAGGGGCATTAGCTCATGGAAGTCCTGGGAGTCTTAGAGATATTTTAAAAAAGAATATTGTCTTAGTCCATTTTCTGTTGCAATAACAGAATACCACAGACTGGGTAATTTATAAAGAAAAGAAGTTTATTTAGCTCACAGCTGTGGAGGCTGGGAAGTCCAAGAGCATGTTGCTTGCATCTGGTGAGAGCCATCTTGCTGTGTCATTACATGGTGGAGGACATCACATGGTGAGAGGGCGTGTTTGGGTGTCAGCTCAGGTTTCTCTTCCTCTCCATACAAAGCCACCAGTCCCATCATGACAGCCCTACCCTGATGACCTTATCTAATTTTAATTACCTTCCAAAGGCCTCACGTTCAATCAAAATATGAATTTGGGGATTAAGTTTCCAACACATGAAATTTGGGGAATACATTCATACCATAGCAAATACAAATTCCTTTCTCATGACCTTCATAATGCCTTGGTCAAAAGTAAAGGTCACTGGGGTAATGCATAGGGATGTGGAAGTTTATAATTACAAGGGGCCAAGTCACATTGACCATTCATAAGTGAGGCAAGCCCTTTTACAATCTCCCTGAAAATGATCATCTAATTTCTCCTTAAATATTTTCAGCAAACTACCACCTTAACAAGGCAGCTCACAAATTATAAAATATCAGAGAGAACTGAAATTCATCTCCTCAAAATTTGCACCAACTTTGTAACTGCCATCACTCACCAGGCCCTGATTTTCTTCTTAGGCTTTAGTAAAATCCTTTTTCCCAGCTCACCCTGAATGTCTATTTTTAAAACCCAGCTCAAACCTTCCTGATATTTACCATCAATAGCTGTGACTTAGACTTACTTGGGCTTCAGAAGATTCCAAGCTATTTTCTCCAGATTCTGTGGATACTTCTATTGCAGCTGGTGTGTCTGGCAGCTGAACAGACCTACAATTTTAGGAGAAGCATCTCACAAACAACTTAGTGCATCAATGTATGTGGTTCTAATTATCAGTTGCCCCGACTCTCCCACCCGCTTTACTTAGGAACCATATGAATGTGCAAAAGGCAGATAACAAGAGATTTGTAGTATTGGTGTTCATGGCCTATCAAATCTCTAACTTTTAAAAACATATAGCAGATCACGAGGTCAGGAGATCGAGACCTCCTGATTAACACGGTGAAATGTCATCTCTACTAAAAATATAAAAAATTAGCTGGGCGTGGTGGTGGGCGCCTGTAGTCCCAGCTACTTGGGAGCCTGAGGCAGGAGAATGGCATGAACCCGGGAGGCGGAGCTTGCAGTGAGCTGAGATTGCGCCACTGCACCCCAGCCTGGGCGACAGAGAGAGACTCCATCTTGAAAAACAAAACAAACAAACAAAAAACATATATAGCTCTGAGAAATCATACCCAAATAAATTCTACAAGAATTTTTTAGACTGCATAAGGCACAATGACTGTTGTGCTGAAAAGTTTGGAAAGTTTTCTACTTTGCCTCTGACCTTGCTGCAGTGTGGGCCAGTATTTGTGAAACGGGTCACTCTTAGGAATACTTCAAGTTTATGAAAGCGGGTTCTCTCCACTGTGAGTGGCTAGAACACTGGCAGAACACTTGTAATCAACCAGTAAACATCTAGTGAGATAAGGTCAGGCTCTCAAGGAACTTCAACCCAGTTGGGAAAAAAAGCTGGCAGGACTTCATGGGGAAAAAGCCAAAGTAAATGCATTTTAAAATGTCTTCTCAAATTCCCACCTTTATTAGTCAGGATACAAGTTTGGGGGCTGTAATAAAGAAAGGTCAAAATACAGTGGCTTAAAGGTAGATTTTTCTTCTTTCCCATGTGAAAATATGAGTAGATGGCCCAGAGCTAGTATGGTGATTCTGTAGTGTTGAGGATCTGAGATGTCTTGCTTCTCTGCCATCCCCAGCATTCAGATTCCATGTCATCCTCCATGGTGACTGCACGTTTCAGCCATTGCATCCATAGTTTAGCTGGCACAGGGCCTACTGCATCTAGTAGTCTATCTAGCACAGGGGAAGGGAGAGGGAATGCTTCTTCCCTTCTATAGCACAACGTGGAAATCACACATTCCTCTTACACTTATATCTGGCTACATATATGGTCAGATCTTAGTCACATAGCCACACACCCAGCTTGAAGAGAGTCTAGGGAATGTCCCTTTAGTTGAGTGAACATTTGCCCAGCTAAAATGTATATTGGAATGGAAGAAGGGGGAATTGGATTAAGGAGGGGGACTAGCGGTCTCTGTCCCATCATTGAACTTAACTACAGAGGCCTGGCATGGTGGCTCAAGCCTGTAATCCTCCCAGCACTTTGGGAGGCTGAGGCGGGTGGATCACCTGAGATCATGAGTTCGAGACCAGCCTGCCCAACGTGGTGAAACCCCGTCTCTACTAAAAATACAAAAAAAAAATTATCTGGGTGTAGTGGCAGGAGCCTGTAATCCCAGCTACTTGGGAGGCTGAGGCAGGAGAATCACTTGAACTCAGGAGGCTGAGGTTGCAGTGAGCCGAGACCGTGTCATTGCACTCCAGCCTGGGCAACAAGAATGAAACTCTGTCTCAAAAAACAAAACAAAACAACAGAGCAAAACCACCAATTAGAGTTGCTAACATTAAAGTGATTACATCCAATGTTGGTGAGTATGTGGGGAAGCTGGTCCCCTCATACACTATTGACAGGAGTGTAAATTGATGTAAGCTTCCTAGAGGGAAATTTGGCAGCATCAGTCACTCTTTAAGATGTGCATGCTCTGTGTCCCAGCAATTGCACTTCTAGAAATTTATCCTACAGAAGCATCGTACAACATGCTTAAGTATTTATCTATGAAGACGTACGTGGAAATATTGTTAGTCATAGCAAATGACCAGAAAGTCCTTAAATACCCATCAAGAGGGAGCAAGTTTATTTTATTTTACTTTTGAGACAGGGTCTTGCTCTGTTGCCCAGGCTGGAGTGCAGTGGTGCAATCATGGCTCACCGCAGCCTTGACCTCCTGGATTCAAGTGATCCTCCCACCTCAGCCTCCCAGGTAGCTGGGACTAAAGCTGTGCACCACCATGCCTGGCTAATTTTTTAAAATTTTTTATTGTAGAGATGGGGTTTCCCCATGTTGCCCAGGCTGGTCTCAAACTCCTGGGCTCAAGCCATTCACCTGCGTTGGCTTCCCAAAGTGCTGGGATTACAGGTGTGAGCCACTGCGCCCAGCTATCAGGGAGCAAATTTAGAAAGTTATGGTGCATGTACATAATAGAATGGTATGTAATTATTGAAAAGAAAAAAGTAGATCAATATATACTGATATAGAATATGTCCAAGCCATATGAGTTAAAAAAGCAAGTTTGAGAATAGTATACATAGAAACGTTCCATTTGTGTGAAAAAATATGCATGTATATATTTGTATATACACCCACGTATGTTTGTATATGCATAGAAAAATGTGAAAGGGTGTAATCTGCAGTGTTAGCTGTAATTCCAGGCTGTGGAATTAGAAGCTGGGTGGCGTAGTTTTCACTTTTGATTTTATACACATCTGTAATGTTTGGGATGTTGCATGAATATGCATCTCTTTTGTCGTAAAATATACAAATTTGAGGAAAATTAATTTAAAAAAGATAAAGCATTAAACCATGAAATGTCATTGCAGGAAAATGTAACTAAGTGCAAAAAGTTTGGGATAGCTCAAATGCCACAGGAGTTAGGATGAGGGGAGATCAATCAGCTTTGAAGAGGTAGAAGGAGGCTTTCTGAAGAGGCAAAGAGAACAGAATTATATGAAAAGGACAGAATATAAGATTCTGTACACAATTTGATGCTAGTGAGGATGTGTGCGCCCATATAGATAGATGCATATAAATAAACACAACAGTGGTACCCCAAAATGTGATTAACACTGTTATTAAATGCTATTAGCTCTCTGTGAGATATGTGTTTTAATTTTCTTAAAGAACACTCTTGATTTTATAATTTTTTAACCAAAAAATTAAAAATAAAAGACTCAGTGATGTTTGTATAGGTGGCAAAGGATGAAAGGAGTTTCTGTGGGTAGAGCAGGCAGATGGGTGGATGTGTGAGACTCTTTAGATGAGTCTGAAGCAGAGGCCAGGAAGACACCACTTCTCCATCAGTCCCTCACATACCCAGATGCAGGGTGGGAGAGCGGCGATTAGAACGTATTGTCCACTCCTGAGTCAGGTGCTTTGCCTCTTAACTCACTGAATCCTTAGTATGTTCCTGCCCCTGAAGGACATAATTATCTCCAGGATGGGAGCAGGAGTTGTAGGAAGGCATATTCTAGCTTGCTGTGAGGGCAACAGCCTGTTAAATTGGACTTTAAAAAATTATACTTTAAGTTCTGAGGTACACGTGCAGAATGTGCAGGTTTGTTACATAGGTATACACGTGCCATGGTGGTTTGCTGCACCCATCAACCTGTCATCTACATTAGGTATTTCTCCTAATGCTATCCCTCCCCTGGCACCCCCACCCCCTGACAGGTCCCCATGTGTGATGTTCAGATTCCCATCTGAGAAATCTGAAGCAGGTCAGGCTGGCCAGCTGCCAGGGGGTAAGTGGAAAAAGAGGAGGGTGTGTTGGGAGAATCCTACAGCCCCAGAATGTCAGGGCAGAAGATGCCGAAATGTTTTGCATAGACCAGCTTCGGGCCATATGCACAAAAAGCCTTGGGTGGAGTCACAACAGGTCCCCAGCCTCCACCGCCCCTGGGAAGGTTGGCTGGAGGGGCAAACATGCAGCAAGATGCTTGACCAAGAGAATCACTCAGTGACGGGTGAGTGGCTAACCCTAAAGAAACCACAGAAGCACCCACGGAAAGGAAGGGTCAACTCTAAACACCTGCTAGACCCAGGGAGCCCAAAGCCAGCAAAAAACAGCACCCAGCACCTAAGAACTTTCCTGTCTCAGGTGGGGGGCGTCAGTATTAGCCAGCCAGTGGGCGAGGGAGGAAGAAGGAAAGAAGCCTGATTGGATTTTCCACCTGGGCCTGGTCTGAGCTCGGCAGAGGGGCAGTGAAGAGCTGTAATGTTGAATGGATTTGGGAGAGTTGACAGCTACCTGAGATTGGACACCCTCATGACTGACTGGAGGACTTGTGTCACCCAAAAGTGGCTAGAAAAGTCAAGGGAGGACGTGAACAGTGGAAGACAAAAAGACAGGTGCTTTGGACCATGAGTCCTACTTGTTCAACACACTGTTACACAGAGAACTTCCTAAAAATTAGAGCTCATTACCCCATTAGGCTCTTAGTGCCAAAATGGCGGGGTTGGCATCCATCTCGTTCCTTGCATCTTCAACACCTGGCACAATGCCTGGCATATACCACGTAGTCTATAAGTAGTCCTTGAATGAATTAATACATCTTAATCAAGCTGGGTGGGCTGTACTATGAAGGGGTGAGCTTCCTGTGACAAGGAGGATGGAAGTAGGTGGTCCTAGAGGTGGACTCGCAGAGGGTCTCGCTTTGTCTGGAAGATTGGCTAGGTGGTGCCTACATTTTCTTCCTGCCCACTGTTTTCATGGCTTTACACTCTGGCATGGTTTCCCTACCTTATCTATAAAGAGTTAACACCAAAAGCCAGGATAAGGCCAGGTTTTAGAAAAGGTGTGCTTTTTGTTTCTGCTTTCGATTTTTCCAAAAATGAAATTAACGAGCAAAGTACAAATCTTTGTGCTAAGTATTTACATGTATTTTCTCTTCTCTGAAATAAATCTGAAAGGCAGATACTATTTTTAATCCTCAACCTGAGAGAGGTTGAATAATTTACTCAAGGCTACTACTTAAGCTAGCAAGTTGCCAAGATGGGATTCAAATGTAGGATGCTTTTTTTTTTTTTTTTTTTTTTTTTGGAGATGAAGTTATGTAATTTTCTTCCCTTATTCATGAGGTGAGACACTTTCTCAGGCTTTTGGATTCACATGGCTTGGGGGAAAACCATGTGTAGTTTTAGGATTAAAGGGGCAGAATTTGAGAGGTAAGGGGCCATATATTCAGAGTGCTTTGGGTCCAAGAAGAAGAAAGGGGTGGAAGGATTACAATATGGAGCCCCTCATCTGCCTTTGCAGGTAGCTGTGGGTCACACTGAGCAGCTGCAGACTTGGGATGAGGAGCCAAAGCCCATGGATCTCAGTGGGTTTTGAGGAGCTGATCAGTGGGTTTCTCTAGACCCCAGAATGCACATCAGTGGATACCAGGGCCACACTGCTGGGATAGACTTAGCTTGAAGATGCCATTAGAGTCAAATGTATCTACTTTAATTTTTCAAGCTATTTAATTGAAGTATAACATACCACATGAAAGAGCAGAAGTCATAAGTTTACAGTGCAGTGACATCTTCCAAAATGAAAAGCCCTGTTTGGCCACCATCCAGGTCAAAAAACATAATGTTAAGACCACTCCAGACCCCCAGCTCGTTGTGTCTCCAGCCAGTCCCAAACCCTCACCCCAAAGGCAGCTACTATTCTTCTTTCTAACACCATAGAAATCTTTGTCTAGTTTTGAAATCAAATCAATGGAACCAGTCTGTGTGTTTTGTGTCTGATTTCTTTTGGTCAGCATTACGTCTGTGAGATTTGTTTATGCTGTTGCATATAGTTTACTCTTTTTCATTGCTGTATATTATTCCATTGTAGAACTTCACCATGGTTTATTTATTTCTTCTGCTATTAATAGACGTTTGTTTTTTTTCCAGTTTGGGGTGATGACAAATGATGCTATAGATTTCTCGTATATGTCTTTTTGTGCATATATGTACACATTTTTCTTGGAAATATACTTGGGATTATTGAGTCCTATCATATGCATATGTTCAACTTTGCCAGATCCTGCTAAACTTTTTTCGAAGGTGAATGTACAATCGTCCCCACTCACGAGCAGCATAGAAAGTTCTAGTTTTTTTCACATCTTTGCCAATACTTGGTAATATCAGTTCTTTTAATTTTAACTATACTGATGAGCATGTAGTAGTAACTTATTTTGGGTTTATTTTGCATTTCTTAGATGACTAAAGTTGTTGAACATCTTTTCATAGGTTTCTTGGGGGCCATTTGAAATTATCCTTGTTTGTGAAGTGCCTATTCAAGTCTCTTGCCCATTTTTCTATTATATTGTCTGTCTTTTTTCTTACTGATTTGTAGGGGCTTTTAATATACATGACTGTGAGCTCTTTATCAGCTCTCTTTTGTAAATACCTCCCACTCCATGCCTTCTCATTTTCTTAATGGCATGTTTTGAAGAATGAAAGTTATTCATTTTAGCATAGTCCAATTTATCAATATTTTGGTCATGAAGATCTTGTCCTATGTCATTTTCTAAGAAGGCAGTCTTCTCCCTATTGGGTGGTATTGGCAGCTTTGTCTTAAATCTAGCATCCATATGTGCACACATTTGTTTATAGATAGTTTATGTTTGGCCTATTTGTCTATGTTTATTTTCCAATGCCACACTGTCCTATTTCCTGTACCTTTATAATAAGTCTCGTTATCTGATAGCATACGTCCTTTAGCTCTGCTCTTCTTTCTCTTCAAAATTGCCTTGACTCTTTGCATTTCAATAAAAATTTAGAGTCTGCCCGCCAATTTCCACAAAAATCAATACCATCTGGGGATTTTATTGGGATCATTTTGAATCTATAGAGGGAGAGTGGACATCTTAACAATATTATCTAATCATGAATATATTATATTTCTCCATTTATTTATTCAGTCTTTAACATATTTCAACAATATTTTTGAGTTTTTGGGTTGAGGTCTTACACATCTATTTTGAATCTAATTCTAGGTTGATTTGTTTCGTGATGCTATTGTAAATATTATTTTTCTTAACATTTTATTTTCTAATGGCTTGTTGCTGGTATATATAAATAAAATTAAAAAAATTTGATTTTGTATGCACTGGCCTTGCTAAATTCACTATTTTTCTCTATCATTCAGTCATTTAATGACTTTATTTTAATTGCAGTAAAATACATATAACACACAATATACTATCTTAACTACTTTAAGCTTAACTATCTTTAAGCATGCAGTTTAGTGGCAGTAAGCATATTCTCATTGTTGTATCTTCGCCACCATTCATCCACAGAACTCTTTTTGTCTTGCAAAACTGAAATTATGTATCTGTTAAACTGAATCATTCATTTTGAAGTGAAACATAATTCACATACCATAACATTTACCCTTTATAAGTGTACAATTCAGTGTTTTTTTTTTTTTAAACCACGGGTATTTGTTTTTTTCCAATTTGGGCTGAATGGAGAAAACTTTGTGAATGGTTGCACAAAGTTGTGCAACCATTATCTAATTCCAGAGATGTTCAACTCTCCAAAAATAAACCCTGTTCTCATTAGCAGTCACTCCCAATTCCCCTCTCCCCTCCTCCCTTCTTTATTTTTATCCTGTTTATCTTTGTATCTGTTCTTACACCAGTACTGCACTGTTTTGGCTCATTTGAAATTGAGAAGCGTGAGTCCCCTGACCTTGCTTTTCTTTTTCAAGATTGTTTTGGCTATTCTGCATCCCTTATATTTCCATATGAATTTAGGATCAGCTTTTCAATGTCTTCAAAAAAGACAACTGGAATTTGGTAGAGATTACATTGAATCTGTAGATCAATTTGGGGAATATTGCCATCTTAATAATATTAAAGCTTCCCATCCTGTAACATGGGATGCCATTACATTTATTTAGATCTTTAATTTCTTTCAATGACCTTTTGTGACTTTTATCATATAAATATTATACTTTTGCTGAATTGATTTCTAATTGTTTTATTAATTCTGATGTTATTATAAATAGATTTGTTTTCTTAATTTCCTTTTTGGATTTTTTTGTTGCTGATGTGTGGAAATAAAGTTAATTTCACTATATTGATCTTGTATCCTACAACCTTGCTGAATTTGTTTCTTAGCTCTAACTGCTTTTTAGTGGCTTCCTTAGCATTTTCTGTCTATAGAATAGCATCATCTATGAATACAGAGAGTTTTATGTCTTTTCCAATGTGAATTTAAAAAATTTCTTTCCATTGACTATTGCCATGATTAGAATCTCCAGTGAAATGTTGAGTAGAAGTGGTGACAGTGGACATTCTATGTCTTGTTTTTGATCTCAGGAGGAAAACTTACAGTCTTTTGCTGTTAAGTATGATGTTAGTTGTGGGTTTTTGTAGTCAACTTTTTTCAGGTTGAGGAAGTTCCCTTCTATTCTTAGTTTGCTTAGTGTTTTTTTAATCATGAAAAGGTGTTGAGTTTTGTCAATGCTTTTTCTGCATCTACTGAGATGATCATGAGGTTTTTCTCCTTTATTCCATTAATATGGTGCATGACATTGATCGATTTTTATATGTTGGACCAACTGTCACTCCTGTAATAAATCCCACTTGATCTTGTGTATAATCCTTTTATGTAATATTTTGTGGATTTGGTTTGTTAGGGTTTTGTTGAGGATTTTTGTGTCTGTATTTATAAGCCATGTTGGTCTGCAGTTTTCTTGTGATATTTTTACGTGGTTTTCGTGTCAGGGTATAATACTGGCCTCATAGAATGGATTGGGAAGTGCTTCATGCTCTTTTTTTGGAATAATTTGTGAAAGATTAATATTAATTCTTCTTTAAAAGTTTGGTGTGTTTCACTAGTTAAGGCATTGGGGTTTCCTTTGTGTGAATTGCTACTAATTCAATTTCTTTACATGTTATAGGATTATTCAGATTTTTTATTTCTTCTTGAGTCAGTTTGGTAGTTTGTGTTTTTCTAGGAATTTATCCATTTCATCTAGGTTTTAAAATTTGTTGGCATTCAATTTTTCATAGTATTCCCTTATAATCTTTTTATTTCTGTCGGGTTAGTTATAATGTTCTCTCTTTCATTCCTGATTTTAGTAATTTGAGGTTTCTCTCTTTTTTCTTTTTCTTGATGAGTATAGCTAAAGGGTTGTCAAATTTTTTCTTGTACAATACACTCTGTTTTAAAATATTTTTAGTGGCCTTATTGAAATATAATTGGTATTCCAAATTGCACATATTTAATGTATACAATTTTATAGGTTTGAACATATGCACACACCCATAAAACCATCACCAGCATCAAGATAATAAACATATTCATCACCTCCAAAAGTTTCCTCTGACACTTGCCTCTTTTTTGTAGTAAGAACATTTAGCTTGAGATTTACCCTCTTAACAAAATTTTAGGTGTACAATAAAGTATTGTTAACTATAGGCACAGTGTTATACAGCAGCTCTCTAGAACTTCTTCTTTTTGCATAACTAAAACTTTTCACCTGCTGCACTCCCCATTTCCCCTCCCCTCCAGCCCCTTGTAATCACCATTATATTCTCTGCTTTTATGAATTTAACTATTTTAGATACCTCATATAAGTGGAATCATGCAGTATATGTGCTTATGTGACTGACTTATTTCACTAAGCCTAGTGTCCTCCAGGTTCATCTATGTTGTCACATATAGCATGACCTTCTACTTTTTTAAGGCTGAAAGATATTCCATTGTATGTATAACACATATTCTTTATCCATGCATTGGTTTGGGGACATGTAAGTTATTTTATATCTTGGTTGTTGTGAATAATGCTCCAATGAATATGAGAATGCAAATATTTCTTTGAGATTGTGATCTCAATTCTTTTGGATATCTACCCAGATGTGACATTGCTGGATTATATGGTGTCCTATTTTTAACTTTTTTTGAGGAAACTCCATATTATTTCACACTGAGTTTGCATCAAAATCACAATGGCATATTTTATTTTATTATTTTATTTTAAGTTCCGGGATACATGTGCAGGGTGTGTGGGTTTGTTGTATTCCATAATGGTTGAACTAATTGACATTCCCATCAACAGTGTAAAAGCTTTCCTATTTCTCCACAGCCTCACCAGTATCTGTTGTTTCTTGACATTTTAATAATCGCCATTCTGACTGGCCTGAGATGGTATCTCATCATGGTTTTGATTTGCATTTCTATATAGGTAAATGTGTGCCATGGTTGTTTGCTGCACCTATCAACCCATCACCTAGGTATTAAGCCCCGCATGCATTAGCTATTTATCCTAGTGTTCTCCCTCCCACTGCATCCTCTGACCAGCCCCGATGTGTATTGTTCCCCTCCCTGTGTCCATGTGTTCTCATTGTTCAGCTCCCACTTATAAGTGCGAACATGTGGTGTTTGGTATTCCATTCCTATGTTAGTTTGCTGAGGATAATGGCTTCCAGCTGCATCCATGTCCTTGCAAAGGGCATGATCTCATTCCTTTTCATGGCTGCATAGTATTCCATGGTGTATATGTACCATATTATCTTTATCCAGTCTATCATTGATGGGCATTTTGGGTTGATTCCATGTCTTTACTATTGTTAATGATGCTGCAATGAACATATGTGTGTGTGTAGCTTTATAATAGAATGATTTATACTCCTTTGGGGATATACTTAGTAATGAGATTGCTGGGTCAAATGGTATTTATGGTTCTAGATCTTTGAGGAATCGCCACACTGTCTTCCACAATGGTTGAACTAATTGACATTCCCACCAACAGTGTAAAAGCTTTCCTATTTCTCCACAGCCTTACCAGTATTTGTTGTTTCTTGACATTTTAATAATCGCCATTCTGACTGGCATAAAATGGTATCTCATCATGGTTTTGATTTGCATTTTTCTAATGATCACTGATATTAACCATTTTTTCATGTTTTTTGCTGCATAAATGTCTTCTTTTGAGAAGTGTCTGTTCATGTTCTTTGCCCACTTTTTGATGGGGTTGTTTGTTTTTATCTTGTAAATTTGTTTAAGTTCCTTGTAGATTCTGGATTTTAGACCGTTGTCAGAGAGATAGATTGTAAAAATTGTCTCCCATTCCTGTAGGTTGTCTGTTCACTCTGATGATAGTTGCTTTTGCTGTTCAGAAGCTCTTTAGTTTAATTAGATCCTATTTGTCAATTTTTGCTTATGTTGCAATTGTTTTTGATGTTTTTGTCACGAAATCTTTGCCTGCACTTATGTCCTGGATGGTATTGCCTAGATTTTCTTCTAGGGTTTTTATAGTTTTGGTTTTTTTTGACAGAGTCTCCCTCTGTCACCCAGGCTGGAGTGCAGTGGCGCGATCTTGGCTCACTGCAAGCTCTGCCTCCCAGGTTCACGCCATTCTCCTGCCTCAGCCTCCCAAGTAGCTGGGACCTCAGGTGCCCACCACCACGCCCAGCTAATTTTTTGTATTTTTAGTAGAGAGAGCCTTTCACCGTGTTAGCCAGAATGGTCTTGATTTCCTAACCTCGTGATCCACCCACCTCGGCCTCCCAAAGTGCTGGGATTACAGGCATGAGCCACCGTGTCTGGCCAGTTTTGGGTTTTACATTTAAGTCTTTAATCCATCTTGAGTTAATTTTTGTATAAGGTGTAAGGAAGTTGTCCAGTTTCAATTTTCTGCATATGGCTAGCCAGTTTTCCCAGCACCATTTATTAAACAGGGTATCCTTTCTCCATTGCTTGTTTTTGTCAGGCATTTTCAGGTTCAATCCATGAGAGCAGCCATGTGGACTGTGCCCAGTAAAGCGATGGTGGCAGGGCTGCCCTAGACCTTGGGAGCCTCCCCCTTGCACCAGTGTGCCCAGGATGTGGGACATGGAGACAAAGGAGATTATCTTGGAGTTTTAAGGTTTAATGTGTGTCCTGCTGGGTTTCAGACTTTTATGGGGCCTGTTACCCCTTTCTTTTGGCCAATTTCTCCTTTTTGGAATGAGAATATTTACCCAACATACAGGTATCACCATTGTATTTTGGAAGTAAATAACTTGCTTTTGATTTTACAGGCTCATAGCTGTAAAGAACTTTCCTTTAGTCTGAGATGAGACTTTGGACTTTTGAGTTGATGTTGACAGCAAGTTAATACTTTGGGGAACTATTGGGATAGAATAATTATATTTTGCATGTCAGGAAAACATGAGTTTTGGTGGGGCCAGGAACAGAATGCCATAGTTTGGATGTTTGTTACCCACAAAGCTCATGTTGAAATTTTATTCCAATGTTGGAGGTGGGGGCCTAATGGGTGGTATTTCGGTCATGGGGACAGATCCTTCACTAATATATTAATGCCTTTAATGAGGTGGGGGTGAGTGAGTTCTTGTTCTATTAGTTCCCATGAGAGCTGTTTGTTAAAAAGAGCCTGGCATCTTCCCCCACTCTCTCTTGCTTCCTCTCTCACCATGTGCTCTCTGCACAAGCCCACTCCCCTTCACCTTCCACCATGAGTGGAAATAGCCTGAGGCCCTCAGCAGAAGCAAATGCAGGTGCCATGCTTCTTGTATAGCCTGGAGAACTATGAGCCAAATAAACCTCTTTTCTTTATAAATTACCCAGCCTCAATTATTTCTTTATAGCAACACAAAACAGACTATGGCAATTTGTTTTTGAATTATATAACAACCTTGCATATCTGGAGTAAGTTTAATTTGGTTGTGATGTGCTATGATTTTTATATACACTGAATTTCATTTGCTAATATTTCATTTAGGCATTTAAAATCAATATTCATTAGCAAAATTAGCTTATACTATTCCTTTCCTTTAGTGTCCTTGTCAGGTTTTGGTAGCAAGATTATGCCAGCCTCATAAAGTTAAATTGAAAGTATTGTCTCTTTGGTTGTTGTTATTGTTGTTAGAGTAATTCAATTTCTTCTTTACTTATTTGAACAACTTTCCTGATGAAGAAATCTAGGTTTGGAATTTTTTGAGTAGGAAGGTATTAAATTGTAGATATACCTTTTTTAATGGATGCAGGCATATGCAGATTTTACATTTCTATTTCAATTTTGGTAAATTGTGCTTTAAAAATTATCCATTTATTTTAAATTTAAAAAAATTTGCCACAAAACTGCTCAAAATAATCCCTTTATTAGCTTTGTAGTATCTGCAGAGTCTATATTGATGTCCCATTTTTCACTGTAATATTTTTTCTACTCTCTTTTATTATTGATCAGTCTCACTGAGGATTTGTCACTTTTATAGGCTTTTCAGAAATCAGTTTTTTACTCAAAAAATTCTCTAATGTACATTTTTATATTATATATTTGTTTTTTATTTTATTATTTTTGTTTTTTTATTTGTTCTTTTCTATTTTGGGGGATTTAATTTGTTATCTTGTCCAAATTTTTGTGATTATTCATTTTCGGCTTTCATTCTTTTCTGCTATATGCACTTAAAACTAGAAATTTTCTTTAATGTATTTCTTTAGTTGCATTCTCTAATTATGTAATTTTTTATTATCATTCAATTAAAATATTCTAATTTTGATTTTGATTTGTTCTTTGATACACAGGCTACATGAAAATACATTGCTTAGTTCCAAACATTCGGAGGTTTTCTTATCTTTTCTTATTGATTTGTAGCTTAATTCCACTGTGGTCATACAATATACTGAATACAATTTCATTTCCTTGCAATTTATTGAGACTTGTTTTGAGGCTCAGAATATATTTGATTTTGGTATATGTCTTCTGTGCATTGGACAAAAATGATTATATTTCAGTTTTGGGGTACAGTGTTTTATATATAAGATGTATAATCAAGTTTCATGTTTTTATTCAGTATGGCAATATTTTAATTGTAGTTGTAGTTTTTATTGCATTCATACTTAATATACTTATTGATAGTGCTGTGTTTAAATCTACTATCTTATTATTTATTTTCTATCTGTCCTACCTGTTCTCTATTCATTATCCTTTCCTTCTTTTGTGGGGCTTAATTATTTATTATTACTGCTTCATTTTTTATTATGTCTCATTAACTTGTTAATTATACATTATTTTACTGTTATTTTAGAGGTGTCCTTAAAGATTATAAGCATTCTTGACTTAGTAGAGTCTAATAGAAATTAATATTTTTTCCCACTTTTTGGGACCATGCAAGACTTTAGAATACCTCAACTATATTTACCACCCTCCTGCTTTTATGCCATTATTGTCATGTACTTTAATTCTGTTTTTATTTTTTACTCCACAGAATATTATTATGTTTCAAACAGTCAATATCAATTAATATCTATCCATTTCATTCTTCATTCTATGCTTCCACTTTGGATCACTTATTTTCTACCATTTAGTATTTTTTTTAGCGTGGACTGCTGCTGATGAATTATCTCAGTTATAGTTTGTCCAAATAGTACTTATTTCACCTTTATTTGGGAAGAATATTTTTATCAGGTATGATGTTTAGGTTGTAGTGTTTCATTTTAGTATTTTGAAGATAATAATTCTATTTCCTTTTGGCTTTGTTACTCTATTGAAAGTTTATCTGTTGGTTTTATTATTGCTCTTGAAGTAACACGTGTTTTTTGGCTGGGTGTATTAATTACATTGCTGCGTAACAAATTATACCACAATTTATCAGCTTAAAAAACAAGTATTTACTATTTTACATAGTTTCTTATGGTCAGTATTCTGGGAATGACTAGTTAGGTGCTTCTGTAACCTACTTCACAAGGTTACCATCAAGATGTCTGTAAGGGATTTAGTCATCTCAAAGTTTGACTGGGACTAGAGAATCTGCTTCCAAGCTCACTCACGTGATATCAGAAGACCTCGTTTTTGGCTGGCTGTTGGCTGGAAGCTTCAGTTCCTCAACACACGGACCTCTCCACAGCCTATATGTGACATGGAAACTGGCTTCCCCCAGGTTAGTTTATCCAAGACGGAGAGAAAGAGAATGCCCAAGATGGGAGCTACAGTATTTTCATAACCTTATCTCAAAGGAGACACGTTGTCACATTTCCTGTATTGTCTTTATCAGAAGGGAATTCAACAAATACTAAAAGGGAAGGGAAATAAGTTTCATATCTTAAAGAAAAAAGTATTAAATAATTTTAGACATATATTTAAAACCACTTCATCTGGCTATTTTAGCATTTTTTCTTTATCTCTATTTGCAGCAATTTAACTATAACATACCTAGAAGTTTTTGTTTTGTTTTGTTTTTTGTTTAACTCCCACTTGGAGTTCATAGAAATTCTTTAATGTGTGGCCTGATCTCTTTGTTTTTGTAAAATTCTAATCCATTTCTCTTCAAATATTACCTCTTCCTTATATTAATTTTTTCTCTTTTGGACCCCGATTATCTCTATATTGGATGTTTTCACCATGTCCCATATTTCTCTTATACATTTTTTGTTTTTTTCTATCTTTTTGTATCTTTGTGCTTCAAATTGAATATTATATTCTGCCCTTTATTTTATTTCACCAATTCTCTTTTTATATATAACTGTATATATGTTACTATTAAAACCACTCATTGAATTTTTATTTCATTTACTTTATTTTTCAGTTCTAAATCTCCATTTAATTCTTCTTTCTGGTTTTCAATTCTCTCGCCGAATTCTCTACCTTGTCATTTAGTTTCTTGAACATATCAATCATTGGTATTTTAAAATTAGTGGCTGATGATACCAATATCTAGATATCTTATGGGTCTATTTTTACTTTATTTTCTGCTTTTTTTTCTCTTGAATTTTAGAAAATTCTTTTTTTTTGTATGTCTGGTTATTTTTGATTGAATACTGGACATTTTGTGTGAAAATTATAAGACAATTGGAAGCTATGGGTACTGTCATTTTTCTGTTTAGACTAATAGAAAAATTTTCACTCTGGCAAGCACTTATGTTAGGGCATACCACTTAATCGAATCAAGGAGTATATCTGATTAAAAGACTAGTGTTGGTTTTCATAAAATTTCATCAATCTTATTTCAGCTTTACTTCTAGGAGCTCTTCAGTGTTCCAACTGAAAGCCTCAGGTGTTCACCAGGGCTCCTTGATCTTGGCAGACTCTGAACTTTTATTTTTGTCCTACCAGCCCAAGGAGTCTGAACAAAGTCCTGCTCAGTTTCTCAGCCTCTCACTTGCTGCTTTATGCCCAGCTTCTTGTTTCTCAACCACTTTCAAATAACGTATGTGTCAATAAGGAAAGTGGAGCCATATATTGGGTATACCTCTCTGGATTTTCCTTTTTATCTGAGATTTTTGTCCTGCAAGTCATACACTGGAAGTTCTCTCTCTCTTAAAAAAAATTCCCCAGATTTTTAAATTGTTTTCAATCAGAGGGTTGATTCTAACTATGCTAGTCCACTATTACTACAGCATAATATTTTAAAGTCTCTCTCTACTTTTCCTACTCGCTTTTAAATTCCCAGTTCAGTGTTCCACAAAGATGTCCCAGCTGTTTTACACTGAAGATCTTGGTCTGGAATCCTGAAAAGAGGCCAGGAGATTTCTGAGCTCATTCTGGGTTTCTGGACACATTCCCTGGGTTCTCCCATGTCCTGGGACTATATGTTTGGGAAACGTTGGGTATATAACACAGATAGGTGGATATCTTTGTGTTATGTCATTGCCACTGTATGCATTTTTCTTAGAGAGGAAAAAACAAGGGTCATAACTGACAACCACTAGTGTCAGCTCTACTCCAAGGAGAAGTAGGTAATAACCAATGAGGAGCAATCTGAGGGACACCAAAGAACCCTCTGAGCCAACAACCCATTACATACTCATAGGAAAAATCTATCAAAAGAGATTCAAACTTTAATGATCACCAGTGGCCCAGATGTTTTGCTATAAGTTTGTTCATCACTGTATTTTGTATAATAGGAAACATGGAAATGATTTAAATCTACCACAATATGAGATTGAGGAATAACTTAGGGAATATTCATGTAATATAGGGTTGGCAAACTATGGTCCACAGCTTCATACCACTCATGAACTGAGTACTTTTTACCTTTTAAATGGTTGAATAAAAAATCCAAAAGAATATAATAGTTCGTGACACATGAGAATTATATGAAACTCAAATGATGTTGTTGATAAAGCTTACTGAGGTATTGCCACATTTATTCCTTACATATTGTCTGTGGGTTCTTTCGTGCTATAATGGTAGAGTTGAGTTATTTTGAGAGAGACTATATGGCTGGCAAAGATTAAAATATTTCCTCTCTGGCCTTTATAAAAAATTTGATGTAATAGAGTGTTATGCAGCCACTTAAAATGATCCTGTAAATAAGTATTTAATGATAGGAGAAAATGTTCACAGTAGATTAAGTGAGAAAATTAGGCTCCAAAATATTATTTTATTCTAATTCCATTTTTTACAGTAATCATACATTATACATTGATATATGCTTAGGAAAAAAAATAGCCCAGAAGAAATATTACTGGGGACTAGCAAACAGTGATGGAATTATAAGTGCTTTTTCCTTTCAGAGTGAATTTTATAATCTTCTTTGGGCTTTTCAGTATTTTCTAAACTTTCTCAATTAAATATGACTTTTGTAATATTAAATAAACAATGAAAGTCTTATTTTTCTTTAATTCAACCAAAATTCATTAATTTAATTAAGACTCCATCTTCTAGTATAGCCCATTATTCCAACCCATTTCTAGGCTGCAATGCCTTGGTAGAGCACTAGTCTATTAGACAATTAATTGTCACCTTGGGAAGATGTAAGAGGGTCAGCGTGGTCCTAAAAGAACTAGACAGATAGGTTGGTTTTGATGAGAAGCAGAAAGGGCAAGTCAGAATAATGAGGTGTAACTGTGGTGACAAGGCTGAGCTTGACCTGGGCAAGGTCTGAGAAGGTAGGAATCAGAATAAGGTGATGAAAAGGGGACAGGTGGGAGGGATGGAGAAAGAACATTACTATTTTGTTTAGGGACAGTCCTGATCATCATTGCACATACAGAAATGTGAGGTCTGAGGTTTATACAATTTAGAATTTAGGGTACCTTCTTTAGGAAAAATGACATGAAATTACAAATGAAAAATTAAGTACAAAGTATTTTCTTAGATAAAAAGAAATCATAACAAATTACTGTGTCCAGGAGCTCTATGATCCTTTCTTCTGAAACCTTTATAGGCAATTGACCAGAAACACCTATAAATGGTTCCTGATCACTACCTGGCATTCCCTCTCTCCAGAGCCCTCTATCACTCCCAGTATTTCTCAGCTGTCACAGAGGTTTACACGAGCAAGGGGCCCTGAAACTTAAGTCTCATTAGCTTCATGTAACTCAGTTTCTGCCGATTGTCTTTCTCATTTCAAGTCTATTCAGGCTTTTCTCCTTGTCAATTCTTAGACCCCTAGGTGGTGAAACTATAGGACAGTGATTTTTCTGTGACTTGCTATAGGCTTTTCGTACTTATGGGCTGCTCCTACCCCAGCTGCTCTGTTCTCTTAAAGTGGAAAAGTTGGCACCTTTCCTGCTTTCCCTGGGATAAACTAGCATGTGCTAGAGAGGAGGACAATGAAAACAGACTCTGGAAAGTACGTAAATTTTACTAATTCACTTTCCCTTGCTGATATTATCCTGGGTAATTCAAAATTTATTGCAAGTGTCAAATCTTGATATTGTAAGTGGGGAAATTGTTGGTCAAAGGGTCACACAGATAGTCTCAGCTTTTTGGTTTATATTTAAGTAAAATATGCAACAGAGTATTCCAAGTTCTCAGGGTAGGTGTCACTGGAAAATATATTTCCCTGAGTGGTAAATTTTCAAGTAATACTGGGTATCATTTGTCTTTATTTAATCTGAGAAATTCAACATGCGTAGCAAGCATTTATTACTTAAGCCTCATATCACTTGTGTGGAGAAGTTTCAGCAAACATTATCTTTTTGCACAGTTGGAAAAAACTGAAGCATGCCAAGGTTGCAGGGATATATGTGAGGTTTATCCAGTAGAGCTAAGATATCAGGAAGGAGCCTGCCAGGCATTTCTTCTTCCCCCTCCCTGCTGAATTGCTTAGGAAAGAAAGCATGAGGACGATTGTGTAACCAGCTCCTTTGCCCAGTAAAGTCAGGACTTTGGGAGAACTCCTGCTCTTGCTTTTCATGGATTGGTAAATTCAGTAGGAGCCTTTTGGTCATTTATGAGGAACAGAAATCCGTTTGAATGAGCATAACCAGAAAAGTGCAACTTTATTATAAAAAAATGTAGAGTTGTCTCATGGAACCCGAAACTGGAAATGTGGCCACTTCAGAAAAACTGAAAGTAAGAGCTGGAAAGAGTCTAGGCTCTCTTTCACTCCACCCTCTATCTCTGTTTTAGTCTTTGTCATTGGAGACAAACTCTGTTTCTCTCACTCTTGGGAGAGAATATGGCTCCCAACTTTAGTTACAGGCAGAGACAAATTTACTGGCTTTCTCAATGCCAATCAGAGGCAACCTGATTGTCACAGGGACAGGTACAGAGTCATATGATATAAACATGGCTGCCAGCAGCCTACGCTGGGTGAAGCAGAGGTAGTTCCAAGAGAAAGGGAAGGGGAGTATTAGGAGCTAAGAAAATCACACCAAATGTGTTTATTTTAGGTGGAAAATGTATGAGACCATTAAAGTCCTCATTAAGGGCTGCCTTGGGGAATCAGTCTTCACTTTAATCAAAATAGCACGGTAGGGGACTTCTAGTTTCTAGTCCAGCGTGCAAGAAACTTAGAAGTTGCCACCCTGTCCTAACAACAAGTAAAAAGCTGAACAAACAGAAAAATCAACAACTCAAAATCTGTGAGAGAAATGAGGTCACAGGACAAACCACTGCCCTCAAAATTGGAAAGACAGACAGGCAGATATAGAGAATAAGAGCTTTACCAGAGCAGAAACTCATGAGCAGAAATTTCCACAAGAACCAGTGCCAGGGTAAGGAGACCTGAACTGCAACTCATGAACTGTTGGAGGCTCAGTGAGGACAAGTCTGTAAGTTAAAAAGCTCCAAGGGGGTCCAGTCATAATAGGTGGGCCACATGCTTTTTTGAATTTTACCTCCAGGAGTCTTACCAGGTTCTCACAGTGAATATCAGAGAAAAGTTCCATTGTCCTTTTGGAGAGAAGATATAAATGTTCCTATTTTGTGATATATTTGTTCCTATTTTATATGTTCCTATCTTATGATATATGTTTATATTTTATGGTATATTTGTATACATGTTCTTCTTAATAAGACCTGTCCTTCAGAGAAACAATTTTACCAGAGCCTAACCTGCTGAGGTCTTTATCAGGGCCTAGCAAACCTGGGAGAAGGTAAACACCCAACTCCAGACTTCGTAGCTATTCTGTCCCACCCAAGGGGGAAAAAATCCTAAGAAGCACTGGTGAACTTCACAGTCCAGGGACACAGCCTCACCAAAGAATTGAGACCTAATTACAGGCCTCTAGGATGCTTCCCCTCTCCCCACACCTTGCCACTACATCACTAAAGGCCTATTGACTACAGTTTCTTTTACCCAGCACATCTTGTCCACTTTTCAAAAAAAATTATAAGGCAAACTAAAAGGCAAAAACACAGTTCAGGGAAAAAGAAGATGCATCAGAACCAGAGTCAGATATGACAGGAATTTTGCAATTACAAGACTAGGAATTTTTTAAAACTGTAATTAATAGGCTAAGAATTTTAATGGATAAAGTAAATAACATACAAGAACAGATGGATAATGTAAACAGAGAGATGGAAATTCTAAGAAAGAATACAAAATAAATGCTGGAGATTAAAAACGCTGTGACAGAAATGAAGAATGCTTTTGATGGGATTATTCCTAGACTTGACATGGCTGAGGAAATAATCTCTGAACTTAAGGATATGATGATAGAAACTTCCAAAGATAAAAAGTCAAGAGAAAAAAATCCAAAAAACCCCAGAGCAGGATATCCAAGAACTGTGGGATGGCTATAAAAGATGTAACAAACATATAATGGGGAAATAAAAAGGAGAAAAAAGAAAGGAACAGAAGCAATATTTGCAGAAATAATGACTGAGAATTTCCCTAAATTATTGCAGGCATCAAACCACAGATCCAGGAAGCTCAGAGAACACTAAGCAAGATAAATGCCAAAAAAAAATAAAACCCACAAAAAACCAGCCTCAAGGCATATCATTTTCAAACTGCAAAAATCAAAGACAAAGAAAAAATCCTGAAAGAAGCCAGAGGGGGGAAAATAACACATCTAGAGAGTAACAGAATTAAGTATTACATCCAAAAACCATGCAAGCAAGAGGAGAGTGGCATGAAGTATTTAAAACGTTGGGAGGAAAAACCAGCAACCTAGAATTCTGTACCTTAATAAATTATCCTTCAAAAGTGAAGAAGAATACTTTCTCAGACAAACAAAATTTGAAAAAAAATTGTTGCCAGTCGATCTGCTTTGCAAAAAATGTTCAGAGAAGTTATTTAGAGAGAAGAAAAATAATATAGGTCAGAAACTTCATCTATATAACAAAAGGAGCATGGAAGAATAAAATAAATGAAAGCAAAATAAAGACTTATTTTTCTTATTTTTAATTGTTCTAACAGATAGTTTGTTCAAAATAATAATAATGCATTTAATTATATGTGCTTATGTATATATCTTATGTATTTATTTACATGAATACATATATGCTTGGATGTACTTATATGTAAGTGAAATGAATGACAGAAATGATACAAAGGATTGAAGGGAGGAATTAGGATTATTTTATTGTTATAAGGTACTTATACTACCTGTGAAGTGGTATAGTGTTATTTGAAAGTGGATTTAGATTAGTTGTAAACATATATTGAAAACTCCAGGTCACCCATTAAAAGAATGTAAAACCAGAAGTATAACTGATATGCTAAGAAAGGAAAGAAAACTGAATCATATAAAATGCTCAATTAAAGCCAGAAAAGGCAGAAAAAGTGTGGAAGACTAAAATAGGAACAAAGAAGAAAGGCAACATAGAGAAAGGCAACATACGGAACACATAGGTACACACTGTGGCAGGTAAGGTGGGGAAAATACTAAACAAATATAGTAGATATTAATTGAACTATATTATAATCACTTTAAATGTCAAAGCTGTAAATACACCAGTTAAAAGAAAGAGAGTGTCAAAGTGAAGCAAAACAAAAAAAATTCGAGATCCAGTAATACATTGTCTACAAGAAACCCACTTTAAAGGAGGCTTCAGGATGGCTGACTACAGATATGTGGTACTCACCTTCTCTACAAAGAACCAATATAGCCCTTCAAATGGAGCATCTAAGATAGAACACTGGAATTCAGAAGAAAAGTGACAGGAAACATCTGAAGCATGGAAAGAAAGGCAAATGAGGCAGCCAGTTTAGCCGGGATTGCCTGTGAGCCCCGTGAGGTTGCCCCATGTGGGAAAGGGTAAGTGAGAGATCTCCAGCAGCCCACATTCCTGCAATCCTAGCCATGGGAGAGCCCTGTGACCCTTGTGGGCCCTGAGACTAATATCAGAAGCAGTCTGGAGTCTGTGTAATGGCATTGCTCCAGAATGGAAGCTCATGCTGGGTCCCATACACCCTCTGAGACTCAAACAGCTGCCGCACACACCATTTTGAAAGCCCAGCCCCCACAAGACTGCATACTGCCCTGGGGCGCAAGAGCCTCTGTATCTTCATGTCTCTGAATCCCCAGTGACATCCCCCAACATCCACCCAGAGGGCTGAAGTGGACAATGTTGGTTGGACCCAGCAGTGCAGCAGGGTCCTCAGTACTCCAGCTTACACAGTGTACTATACCCCAGGGAATGGATGGTATAGTGCATTGGAGAGGTTATCATTGGGACAAAGGGAACCAAAGCGTGAACTCCCCAGAACAAGAAAGTCACTCTGCTTGCTGCCACTGAGAGCAACCTCATCCACTCTAGTAGCAGGGCAGGGTGCCTGTGCATGCACCCTAAGGAGAGGCTCTCCTCACCTGTGGCCACTGCTGCCACTGCCACTGGGGACGAAGTGTGGTCCTCAGAGACTGAGATACACCTGCTTGGACCTGCTGCCACCAGTAGAAATTCCACCCCCTCCAGCAGCAAGACCACTGCATACTTGCACATGCCCTGAGGGACAACAGTCCTGGCCTGCTACTGCTGCTGCTGCCACTGCCAACACCCTGCTGGGGGCCAAAGTACACGTTCCCCAGAGACTGAGTGTCACCTCCCTGGGACAGCTGCCACTGGCAACAACCCTGCCACCAAGCAGCATGGATGTGGTATACTTTCACACACTCTGGAAATGCTTTCCTGCCCACTGCTGCCACTGATCCCTCCCCCTGAGCATGCCACCCAGGAGCCTGGAGATAGCCACCTTTCCTGCCACAGTGTGTGCCCATGAACATCACTGAAGGGCCTGAGGACAGGCCCGCTCAACCTGGTACCCAACCCCACTGCCTAAGTATGCTGCCCGGGGGCCTGAGGATTACCCCACCCTGTCTATGATGATTGGCAGCTATGCACTCCTCCAAGGGGCCTGAGGACAAGCCCACCCAGCCTGCAGCAATCACCACTTCTGAAAACTTCCTGGATGTGCCACCTGGGGGCCTGGGTCCTGGAACAGCCAGCCTGCTGCAGCCACCACCACCAGTGTGTGCTGCCTGGGAGTCCGAAGCTAGGCCCACCACTGGGCCGCCTTCTGGGTACTCTCATTGCCCACACTATATATGTTGCCCAGGGGCCCAAAAATCTGCCCACCTTCCTGGCCCACTGCTGTCACTGCTGGCATCTGGAGGTCCAAGGATTGACCTACCTGGACCCACTGACACTGCTGCCCACATATGCCACCTGGGGCCCCCAAAGACAGACACAATCAGTCCTTGATGTGTTTTGGCTCTCTGTCACCATCTGAATCTCATGTCGATTTTTAATTCCCAGTGCTGGAGGAGGGATCTGGTGGGAGGTGATTGAATCATGGGAGCAGATTTCCTCCTTGCTTTTCTCATGATAGAGTTCCCACACTATCTGGTTGTCAGAAAGTGTTTAGCATCTCCCCCTTCCCTGTCTCTCCTCCTCCTGCTCTGGCCATGTAAGACATGACTCCCTCCTCTTCACCTTCTGTCATGGTTGTAAGTTTCCTAAGGCCTCCTCAGCCATGCTTCCTGTACAGCCAGTGGAATTGTGAATTAAACCTCTTTTATTTATGAATTACCCAGTCTTAGGTAGTTCTTTATAGCAGTGTGAGAACCGACTAATACGGCCCACCACTGTCAGCACTAGGGTCAGAGGACAGGCCCACCTGGCATCCCCATCCCCATCCCCAGCAAAGCCTCATCACAGTCTCCACTAACAATTGCAGCCGAACACACTGAGGAAATCACAGACACTGCTGACATCGTTTACAGCCAAATAAATCATACAGAGACTGTGCTACTGCACATATCCAGAGTCAAAGGTAAAGATCTTTACCCAATCAACACCATAGATACATCTTGAGAAAAAAATCTTCTCATATAAAAGCCAATTCAAAAAATTGGAAGAAATTATGTTACACTCGATGCATAGATATCAACTTAAGGACACGAGAAACATGAAAAATCAAGGAAATATGACACCTCCAAAAGAACACAATAATTCTTCAGCAATAGATTCCAATGAAAAAGAAATTTATGGAATGCCTGAAAAAGAATTTTAAAAATTGATATTAAAGAAGGTCAGTGAGATACAAGAAAACACAGTAAACAAAATAAAGAAATCAGAAAAACAATTCAGTATGTGAATGGGAAATTTACTAGAGATAAATATCATGAAAAAGAATCAAACAGAAATCCTGGAACCGAGTAAATCAATGAATGAAGCAAAAAATACAATGGAGAATTTCAACAATAGGCAAGATCAAGAAGAAGAAAGAATTTCAGAACTTGAAGACAGGTATTTTGAAGTAATCCAGTTAGACAAACATAAATAAATAAATAGAATAGAATGAACAAAGCTTATATGACATATAGGATACCACAAAGTGACCAAATGTTCAAATGTTGAGTGTTCTGGAAAATGAAAAGAAGGCCAAAGTTACAGAAAATCTATTTAACAAAATAATAGCTGAACACTTAGCAATAGGTCTAGACAATAGATCTAGACATTGAGGTGCAGGAATAGACTTCCAGGTATAGGAATCTCAGAGATCCCCAAAAGGTCGTCTCCATGGCACATTATAGTTAAACTGTTGAAAGTCAAAGACAGAATTCTAAAAACAGCAAAAGCATCTAGTCACATACAAGGGAACTTACAAGTCACATACAAGAGCACCCAGATATGTAAACCAAATATTACTCAGTCTAAAGCAAAAGACATACTCCAACACAGTAACAGTTGGAAACTTCAACATCCCACTCTCAGCATAAGGCAGATCATCTAGACAGAAAATTAACAAAGAAACGTTAGATTTAAGCTGCACTGTAGACCAAATTGACCTAACAGGTATTTATAGAAGATTTTATTAAACAGCTACCAGATATACATGGAACAATTTTTTTTTTCCAAAAAGTCAATCTGCTGAATTAGTTCTTTTTTTTTTTAAACTATACTTTAAGTTCTAGGGTACATATGCACAACGTGCAGGTTTGTTACATATGTATACATGTGCCATGTTGGTGTGCTGCACCCATTAACTCATCATTTACATTAGGTATATCTCCTAGTGCTATCCATCCCCCCTCCCCCCACCCCACGACAGGCCCCCATGTGTGATGTTCCCCATCCTGTGTCCAAGTGTTCTCATTGTTCAATTCCCACTTGTGAGTGAGAACATGTGGTGTTTGGTTTTCTGTCCTTGTGATAGTTTGCTCAGAATGATGGTTTTCAGCTTCATCCATGTCACTACAAAGGACATGAACTCATCCTTTTTTATGGCTGCATAGTATTACATGGAACAATTTTTAAGACAGACCTCATATTAGGCCACAAAAATGTCTCAACAAATTTTTAAAAATTGAAATAATATAAAGTATCTTCTCAGACCATAATGGAATAAAACTAGAAATCAGTAATAAGAGGTACTTTGGAAACTGTAGAAATACATGGGAATTAAGGAGCATGCTCCTGAATGACCACTGGGTCAATTTAAACATTAAGAAGAAAATTAAAAAATTTCTTGAAACAAATTAAAATGGAAATGCAACATACCCAAACCTATAGAATACAGCAAAAGCAGTGGTGAGGGACGTTTATAGCAATACATGTCTACATCAAAAAAGTAGAAAGATTTCAAATAAACAACCTAATGATGGACCTTAGGGAACTAGAAAAGGAAGGACAAACCAAAACCCCAAACTAGTGTGAGAAAAGAAATAATAAATGTTAGAGCAGAACTAAACAAAATAGAGACTGAAAAAACAATACAAAGGATCAATGAAACAAAAAATTGCTATTTTGAACGGATAAGCAAAATTGATAAACTACTAACCAAGGAAAGAAGACAGAAGACCCAAATAAACAAAATCAGAAATGAAAAAGGAGACATTACAACTGGTATCACAGACATGTAAAAGATCATCAGACACTTTTTTAAACAATTATATACTAACAAAATGGAAAACCTAGATGAAATGAATAAATTCCTGGACACATACAACCTACCAAGATTGAATCAGGAAGAAATAAAAAACCTGAACAGACCAATAACAAGTAACAAGATTAATCAATAATAAAAATTCTTCCAACAAAGTAAAGTCTAGGACTGGATGGCTTCACTGCTGAATTCCTCCAAACTTATAAAGTAGAAGTAACACCAATTCTCCTTAAACTATTCCAAAGAATTAAAGAGAAGGGAATACTCCCTGACTCATTCTATGAGGGCAGTATCACTCTGATACCGAAGCCAGACATGGACACAACCAAAGAAAGAAAACTACAGGCCGATATCCCTGATTAACACAGACGCAAAAATCCTCAACAAAACATGAGCAAACCAAATCCACACATTAAAAAGATACTACATTATGATCAAGTGTAATTTATCCCAGGGGTGCAAGGATGGTTCAACACATGCAAATAAATAAATTTGACATACCACATCAGCAGAATGAAGAAGAAACACCATATGATCATTTCAATAGACACAGAAAAGCATTTGATAAAATTTCACATCTCTCTATGATAAAAATTCTCAACAAACTAAGCGTAAAAGGAACTTACCTCAACATAATAAAGGCCATACATGACAAACCCACAGCTGACATCATACTAAATGGGGAAAAGCTAAAAGAACTGGAGCAAGATAAAAATTCCCACTTTCACCACTTTTATTTAACATACAGCTGGAAGTCCTAACCCTTCCAAATTGGAAAAGAGGAAGTCAAATTTTCTCTCTTTCAGATGACATGATTTTATATTTAGAAAAATCTAAAGACTTCACCAAAATATTCTTAGATCTGATAAACAACTCTGTAAAGTTTCAGGATACAAAATAAATATATAAAAATCAGTAGCATTTCTGTACACCAATAAAAAAAACTAGCTGAGAAAGAAACCAAGAAAGCAATCCCATTTACGATTGCTACAGAAAAAATATACCTGGGAACACATTTAACCAAGGGGATGAAAGACCTCTTCAAGGAAGACTCAAAACACCTGATGAAAGAAATTAAAGAGAACACAAACAGATAGAAAGATATCCCATGCTCATGGATCAAAAACCTAGTAATGTTAAAATGATCGTGCTACCCGAAGCAATCTACACATTCAGCGCAATTCGTATGAAAACACCAATGACATTTTTCATGAAAATAGATAAAAACAACTGTAAAATTAATATGGAACAAAAAGAGATCCAAAGCAATCTTGAGCAAAAGAACAAAGCCAGAGGCATCACTCTGCCTGACTTCAATATATTGCAAGGCTATAATAACCAAAACAGCATGGTATTGTATAGAAACAGACACAGAGACCAATAGAGCAGAATAGAGAACCCAGAAATAAATCCATGTATTTACAGCCAACTGATTTTTGACAAACAGTCCAAGAGCATACATTGGAGAAATGACAACCTCTTCCATAAGTAGCGCTGGTAAAACTGGGCATTTATATGCAGAAGAGTGAAACTAGACTCCTGTGTCTCACATGTACAAAAATCAACTCCAGATGGATTAAAGACGTAAATGTAAGACCCCAAACTACATATCTACTAGAAGAAAACATGGGGAATACTCCAGGACATTGGGCTAGGCAAAGGTTTTATGGCTGAGACCTCAAAAGCACAGGCAACAAACACCAAAATAGACAAATGGGACTATGTTAAACTAAAAAACTTCTGCAAGTTTTTTGCAGAGGTTTTACCTTTCTGCAAAGGAAACAATCAACAGACTGAAGACAACCTGTTGAATGGGAGAAAATATTCATTCAACAAGGGACTAATATCTAGAATATACAAGGAACTCCAGCAACTCAACAGCAAAAACACCAAATAGTTCCATTAAAAAGTGGGCAAAGGATCTGAACAGACATTTTGCAAAAGAAGACTTGCAAATGGCCAGCAGGAATATGAAAAAAATGCTCAACATCAGTAATCATTAGGGAAATGCAAATCAAAACCACAGTAAAATATCAACTTACCCCGGTTAGAATGGCTATTATCAAAAAGACAAAAATAACAGATGCTGTCAAAGATGCTGAGAAAAGGGAATACTTATTAATTGCTAGTGAAAATGTAAATTAGTACAGCCATCAATATGGAGATTTCTCAAAAAACTAAAGTAGAAGTACCATATGATTCAGCAATCATACTACTGGGTACTTTTTTTTAAAAAGGAAATCATTGTATCAAAAGGACACCTGCACCTCCATGTTTACTGCAACACTATTCACAATAGCAAAAATATGGAATCAGCCTAAGTATCCATCAGTGGATGAAAGGATAAAGAAAATATATACACACAATGGAATACTGTTTAGCCATAAAATGAATGGAATCCTGTCATTTGTTGCAACATAGATGGAGGTCATTTTGTTAAGCGAAATAAGCCAGCCACAGAAAGACAAATATTACATGTCCTCATTCACATGTGAGATCTAAAGAAGTTAATCTCATGGAGGTAGGGAGAAGAATGATAGTTATCAGTGGCTGGGATGGGTGTGTGTGGTGGTGGTTGGGGCAGTGATGAAGAAAGGTTTGTTGATGAGTACAAAAATGTAGGTAGATAGAAATAATAAGTTCTAATGTTGAATTACAGAGTAGGGTGACTATAGTTAACCACAATGTATGGTATTTTTCAAAAATAGTTAGAAGAGAGGACTTGAAATGTTCCCAAGACATAGAAATCATAAATACATATATACTGTAAATATGTACAAATACTATGTAACAATAAAATGTTTTTTAAACGTTATGTATTATATTATGCCAACACGAATCAAACAAAAGTGAGAGTACCTATATTAATTTCAGGCAGAGCAGACATCAGAGCAAGGAACAGATACAGGGATAATGAGGAATATTACACAATGATGAAGGGATGAATACTCCAAGAAGACATAACAGTCCTAAATGTGTATGTGCCTAACAATAGAGTGTAAAATCCATGAGGCAAAAACTGATAGAACTGCAAGAAGAAATAGGCGAATCCAGTATTATAGATGGAGACTTTAACACACCTCTATCAGAAATGGACAGATCTAGCAGGTAGAAGATCAGTAAGAACATAGTTTAACTACATAACATTATAAATAAACTGGATATAGTTGACTTCTATGGGCTATTTCATCACATGACAACAGATTATACATTCTTCTCAAGCTCACATGGAACATTCACCAAGATAGACCACATTCTGGACCATAAAACACACCTTAACACATTTGAAGTAATGGAAATCATAGAATGTCTGCTCTCAGAACACAGTGGAATTAAACTGGAAATCAATAACGGAAATGTAGCTGGAAAAATCCCAAAATAATTGCAGATTAAGCAACAAACTTCTAAATAACACATAGGTCAAAGAAGAAATCTCAAGAGAAATTTAAAAATATTTTGAGGTAATTGAAAATAAAAAGACAACTTAAAATTTATGGATGCAGTGAAAGCAGTGCTTAGAGAGAAATTTATAGTATTGAATGCTTATGTTAGAAAAGGAGAAAGGACTAAAATCAATAATCTAAGCTCTCATTTTAGGAAACTAGGAAAAGGAGCAAATTAAATCAGAGGAAGTAGATGAAAAGAGATAATACAAATTACAGCAGAAGTCAATAAAATTGAAAACAGGAAACAAAATCAACAAAACCAAAAGCTGTCTTTTTAAAAAAGATCAGTAAAATCAATAAACCTCTAACTGAGAGAAACAGAGAGAAGATACAAATTACTAATATTAGAAATGAAAAAGAGGACATTGCCCACAGATCCCATGAACATTTAAATGATAATAAAGGAATATTATGAACAACTCTCTGTCCACAAATGTGATAACTTAGAAGAAATAAACCAATTTCTTGAAAGACGCAATCTGCTAAAATTCACACAAGAAGAAATAGACAACATGAAGAGGACTATATCCATCAAATTAACCTTCCAGAACAGAAAACACCAGGCCCAGATGCATTCACAGGTGAATTCTTCCAAACATTTAAGGAAGAAATTATGCCAATTCTCTACAATCTCTTCCAGAAAATAGAAGGAGAATGAAATAGAATCCAACAATGTATAAAAATAATTATACACCATGACCAAGTAGGATTTATCCCAGATATGTAAGGCTGGTTCAACATTTGAAAATAATTTATGCAATCCATTCCATCAACAAGCCAAAGAAGAAAAATCACATGAAAATATCAGAAGATGCAGAAAAAGCATTTGACAAAATTCAACACCATTCATGATAAAAACGCTCAGCAAACTAGGAATAGAAGAAAATTTCCTCAAATTCATAAGCAAAATATATTTTGAAAACCTACAGCTGATGTTATACTCAAACTAATATACTTTAATGGGAAACTTGAAGCTTTTCCACTAAAATCAGGAATAAGGCAAAGAAGTTCCCTCTAAGCACTGCTTTTCAACATTGTACTGGAAGGAAGTCTTAGTTAATACAATATGACAAGAAAAGGAAATTAAAGATATACAGATGGTGAAGGAAGAAATAAAACTGTCTTTGTTTACAGCTGACATGATTCTCTATGTAGAAGATCTTAAAGAATAAACAAACAAATGAAACAACCCTGCTGGAACTAGTAAGTGATTATAACAAGTTTGCAAGATACAAGTTTTTTTTTTTTATTATACTTTAGGTTTTAGGGTACGTGTGCACAATGTGCAGGTTTGTTACATATGAAGATACAAGTTTAATATAGAAAAGTCAATCACTTTACTATATATCAGCAATGAACAAGTGGAATTAGAAATAAAAAACACACTACCATTTATATTATCACCCCATGAAATGAAATTCTTAGATATAAATATAATAAAATGTATGCAAGATCTATATGAAGAAAACTACAAAACTCTGATTTAAAATACTGAAGAAGAACTAAATAAGTGGAGAAATATTTCATGTTCCTTAATAGGAAGACTCAATATTGTCAAGATGTCAGTTCTTCCCAACTTGATCTATAGATTCAACACAATCCAAATGAGAAACTGCCAAGTTGTACTGTGGGCGTCAACAAGCTGATTCTAAAGTTTATGTGGAGAGGCAAGAGACCCAGAATAGCCAACTCAACACTAAAGGAGAAGAACAAAGTTGGAGGACTGACACCATCTGACTTCAGGACTTAACTATAAAGCTACAGTAATCAAGACAGTGTGGTGTGGTGAAGGAATAGGTAACAGATCAATGGAATGGAAGAGAGAGCCCAGAAATAGACCCATATAAATACAGTCAAGCGATTTTTGACAAAGGAGCAAAGGCAATACAATGAGGTAAAGGTAGTTTTTTCAACAAATGGTGCTGGAACAACTGGACATCAATATGCAAAAAAAAAAAAATCTAGTCACAGACATTATACTCTTCACAAAAACTAAATCAAAATGGATCACAGACCTAAATGTAATAAGCGAAACTATAAAACCCCTAGAGAATAATACTGGAGAAAACCTAGATCGTCTTGAGTATGGCGATAATGTTTTAGATATAACACCAAAGGCACAATCCAAGAAAGAAGTAATTGTTTTCGTTTTTTTTTTGTTTGTTTTGACAAGAATGAGACTTTAATCAGTTTTAAGTGGAGTTTATAACACTAAGAGATAAAGGGTTGTTAACAAACACAATAATAAATGGACATCTGATTGGGATGAGGCATTATCCTGTACACATCGTATTGGTATTTTTGTGTATCCTCAGTGCATAGCATTTACACACAGAGCCACTGCTGCACAGCACAAGAGTGTCTGAAGAGGCTGAATCAGAGTAAGGCTGTTTAACAGACTGAAATTTTTTAGTATATATATTCTATATGAAAACAGGTTGAACTTTTGAACTGGCAGGTAGAAGGCAACTCTGCCAAACACTACAGTTAAAGCCCCCACTTTAGTGCACAGTTCCACCCCTTCCATCTGCATGCATGACACATTAACAGTATTTAAAGGTAAATGAGGCACTTTGTGGCAACCACAGCCATCATTATGAACATATTGCACAAAATTTCTAGAACTAAACATTAAACTTGTACCCTACTTTAATTTTTTAAAGCTGAAACATTTGATGCTGCTGGTAAACTCCACTTAAGTTTATAACCTGTGCCACAGCAAAGAATGGTGAAGCTATTTATTCAACTACCCTTTTAAAAGTATGGCAAACATGTTCAAGAGGAGCTACAAAGGACTTGGGATGGCATAGGGCCCAGCTGTAAGCTTTCTTAAAAGTGATGCCTTCAAGTAACTTCAGACACGTAAGCTGCTGCACATCCAAAAAGTCTAAGAAAACATTCCAGAAACTCAGAGATTACCTACAGAATGCATTTCAGGCTAATTATGAATAGTGCCATAAATAAGAAAGTTTTAATTAGGACTCGAAAACCTTTCAGTCATAGCAATTCTTGTCAAATTCTATGGGGATGGTAACTGAAATAAAGTAAGGAGAGTATGTATAATATATATTTATATATATAATATATATAATGCCATTTTTCCATTTCCAATGACTACACCATAAAATGTAAGCAAGGCTTCTCAAAAACACTGAAACATTCAAAATCAAAACCCTCATTCAGACCTTCACATTCCAAAGGAAAAGTAATAACAGTGCAAAAGCCCATTATAATGTCATTATTTATGACCTGACCCTCCATGTTACATATTGGAACAATAAAAGTTATGTTTTAATATGCGGTGCCCAAAATTGTAACAAAGAACAATATTTATAACTATCTTCAAAACATGACGTTGATTTTCATTTTAGGTAACAATTTTCAGCTTTTATGAAAGACAAGGTGGCATATAAATTTCAATGGTGACGTGTTAGAAATAATTATCTCTAACTTTACCAATTTAACTTATGAGCAATCAATCAATACTCTATATATCAATGTTTAAATATAAATGTGTAAATCCTAAGAGCTTTGTTAAAAATTTAAAAATTGTTGAATGAAATGACAAGGTATGGAAAACATGTCAACATTATTTACTAATAATATTTTAGATGAAGTTCTGCCTAATCTATTTGCCATCAAACTCTATAAATGCTGCTCTAGTAGGTCCTATTCAATCTGTATTTGTAAATTAACTAGGTCAGACCACAGCTAGTGAACAAAGAAAGAAGTAATTGTTAAGCTGGACTTCATGAGAATAAAAAAAAATGTTCTGCAAAAGACAATTTCAAGAAAATCAGAAGGCAAGCCACAGACTGGGAGAAAATGTTTAAAAGACATATCTGCTAAAAGACTGTTATTCAAAATATACAAACAGTATTTAAAATTCAACAATAAGAAAACAAACAACTCAATTAAAAAAAATGGGCCAAAGACCTGAACAGATGCCTCACCAGAGAAGATATACAGATAGCACATAAGCATATGCAAAGATATTCTACATCATATGTCATTAGGGAATTGCAAATTAAAACAACAATGAGACACCACTACACACATATTAGAATGGCCATAAGCAAGAGCACTGACAACATCAAATGCTGGTGAGGATGTGGAACAACAGGAGCTCTCATTCATTGTTGGTGGGAATGCAAAATGGTGCAGTCACTTGCAAGATACTTTGGCAGCTTTTTTACAAAACTAAGCATAATCTTGCATGGAGGAATTTCTGAGCCAGGAAAAAGAGAGATAAGAATGGCTGGAAGAGTAAGTCAGAGAAATATGACTAATCCCATGGAAAGGCACATAGGGATAACTTCTAATCTAGGTAAGTCCATATAATATACTCAATAAATTTCCTGATATACACACCTTCAAATTCTTCAAGTTCTGTAAATGCATACTAACTACTTAGCCAAGTCAGTGAAGGAAATTAGGGTCAAGGCCAAGTTACAAGAACCTTAAATGTTATGTTGTGTGCTCTGATTATATTTTCTAATGTAACTTAAAGGAAAATGTGGTCATCTCTTCTGCTCCATTTTAAAAGAGTAAGTAAGATTGGCTTGGTGGTTTTGAAATGATATTGCTTGGTCACTCTAATTTTATCCCATAAGATTTTACTTTTGTTAATTTGTTTTAAATGAGAAACTTATGATGTCTATTATGTTATCTTATATACAACTAAGTATATAAGATAGGAAATGGAATCTGATATCAGTTTCCAATACAGGTAACCTTTAAACAATGTGACTTATGGGAATTGTTCGGAGCCAGTTCTGAACTGGGCTTCTCCCACCATATTTGGGTGGCATGTCTCCTTCTTGCTGCTTATACTACCCATTCATAGAGTTTTACTTAAACACTTGTCCAAGTTTTCTGTAAGAGTAGTTTTTTTTTCTTTTTTCCTGTCTCTTCTCCCATCTTCACTCCAACTTCCTCCTTCTTCCTCCTACCTACAGGTAACTCATATTAATGATATAATCATATAAAATTGTCTATACTCGCATAGCATTTTGTCTATTGTTCTTATTATATCACCTTCTCAACATTTTTCTTTCCTCACTTAGGAGTAACTCACGGAAATCTCTCCAACTAAGTGGCCAGTGATTAAGTCTGTTTTTCAATTGCTACATGATATTTTATAGCATGCATTTGGCCACATTTATTCAACCATTTCCCAGCTACAGTCTTTCATTGTTTCTAGCTTTTCTGCCTGTAGAGTGCTGCAAAGAACATCCTTATACATATGTCTCTACAAGTTTTACCACTGCTTAATTATTTCCAAAATATGCTCCAGTTAACCTGTTTTGGTAGAAAAACAAAAATGTGTTCTGATTTTTATAAAATTTTGTTTAATTAATCACCCAGAGAACAGATTGGCCTTTTATTATATTTAGTTATATTTGATTTATCATATTTTGATGTCCCTCAATATGTTCCTCTTATTCTTAAAGAAAGATACAGGAGTCCCCAGCACATTGTTTTTAAAAACTCAACTTTCAAGAAGTCTGTTTATGATTTGGATTAAAAAATATTCTCCCTCGTGCCCCAAATTCTGAACATAGTTTTAATTTAAGAAGTGCAAACTCAAATGTATGATAATGAAGAGTTATTTCTCATTGTATACATAGTGTTTGTGATACCATTGTCTCATATCATCTTTTAGAAAATTTTATAAATGGTCAAAACGGGGACTTAGTGTGTCTTCTTGCATTAGTGATGAGGATTGTAACTAAGCCCAATCTTTTAGGAAGAAAGTCATCATTGAATATGGCGGTTATCATCACAGAATTCCAACTGGAGTTCATGGCTAGAGCAAACTACTCAGTGGTGCCAAACATCGCCATTGGGCATTGGAAACATTGGGAAAACAATTCGTCAAAAGTTTCATGCTCTGTAACATGGACATTCTCACTTCTGAAATAATTCAAAATACATAGAATATATTTTCATGAATATTTTTGTCATAGCTTTTTATTTATATAAACAAAAAAATGGAAAGAAACCTGAATGTCCAAAAATAGGAGAAAGGTTAAGTAAATAATCACAGAAAGATGGGATGGACCATTATGTAGCCATTATAAAGGAAGATTAGGAAGACCACTTAGCAGTATCAACTTAAAAGAGTAATGCAGGCTACAAAACTATGTGTGCAAATTGGTTACAACTGCATTAAAATATACATAAGGATAAAAAGCAAGTGAGAACTACACTGAAATCCTGACAGTTGATCATATGAGTTTTGGAGAGAGGAGGATTTTGATTGATTTTAAAAATTCTATTGCCCAAATTTTGTATAGTTGTGTTATATTACTTCTATGCTTTTTAAAAAGAGAGAACCAACTAAGAAAACAGATTTCTGATGAGATTATAAAGAAATTCATCCTTGTGCACCAGTGGGAGTTATCCTGATTCAAGTAACGTAAATGAGATGACAGTACAGGTTTTCATAGCAACAGCATCTTTTGAAGGCAAAGAATATTCGAGAACAGATAATACAGGAAAGATTTTGTTTGTTGTATTTGGGTTTTTCAATGTATTAATCCAGAATTTATTCAACCAAAACAACAGCACCGTCGACAAATAAACAGAAAAAAGGAGAGGACAGAGTTAACTCTGAAGATGAAATACAGAGAAGTATGAAGAGCAATAGCAAACGCTTTGTGTACTTGAATTCAGCTCTGTCAAAACCGAATATTTCCAATTTTGCTTATGATAATCTTTTCTTTACCCCATTTTCCTCCTTTCCTTGATCAGAGATAATCAATATCCTACATTTTGTTATCATTTCCATGCATATTTTTATATTGTTTCTATATTTGTATGTATCCATAAATAATAAAGAGCATAATTTGCAGGTTTTCAAACTTATTGTCAGTGACGTCATCCTGAATACATCATCATGTACTTGCTTTTGCACTCAGGATCATGGCTTAAGATTTAACCATGTGGACACGTGTAGCTTTAGGTTATCTATTTACCTATTTGTAGAGTAGTCCATGGAATGAACATGCCACTATTTATTTATACTTTCTCCTGTTTATGGATATTTAGGTCATTTCCATTTTCTTTTACTTTCATTGCAATGCTGCAGTGAACATTCTTGTTGGCTCACACACGTGTGAGAGTTTCTCTGAGGTATATACTCAGAAGTGGAATCTCTGGGTCACAGAGTAGCTCATTTTCACCTTTATTAGATAAGGCCAAATTATTTTCCAAAGTGATTGTACCAGTTGATACATTCACAAACAGTGTATGCACATTCTTGTAGCTACAAGTAGTCTTCATTACTTGGTGTTATCAAAATTTAAAATTTTGACAAACTGAGGGTGTGAAGTGTTAGGTTATTTGCAACTTTGTGATTCCCAGTGTGCTCAAAATTTTTCATTGATTTATGGTTTAAGTTTACTCTTCTTCTGTGAGTTGTCTGTTTATGTCATTTGTTCATTTTCTTGTGTATTTTTTTCTTATCAAATTGTAGCTCTGTGTGAATTTAGACACTAGTGCTTTGTCAGCTGTGTGCATTACAAATGTTTCCTCTATATTGTCTTTAACCTGTTCATGATAGCTTTGGTTAGGCATACGTTAATTTAAATGACAGATCTATCAATCGTTTACATTATGCTTTGTACTTTCTGCTTCTCATGTAAAGAATCTTATTTTTTAAAAGATATTTATTTCTCTACAACCATATTCTTCTATATTTTCTATTGAAATCTTGAAATTTTAATTCTCATATTAAATCTTTAATCTACTTAAGATTTATTTTATATAATGTGAGTTAAGGATTGAATTTTAATTTTTCCTTTTGGGTATGTCACAGCATAAATTATTAAACGGCCCATCCTTTCTGCACTAGTTATAGTGCTGCCTCTGTCATAGATCAAGTTTTCATATCAGTCCGTTTCTACACTCTCTATCCTGCTCCATTGATGTCTTCATCCTTCTCTGAGCCAATTTCACATTGTCTTCATTATTATGGATTGAGATAACCTAACTATCTGGTATGTGAGCCTCCCAACCTTGTTTGTTTGTTTGTTTGTTTTGTTTTATTTTTTGAGACAGTCTTGCTCTGTCGCCAGGCTGGAGTGCAGTGGCGCGATCTTGGCTCACTGCAAGCTCCACCTGCTGGGTTCAAGTGCTTCTCCTGCCTCAGCCTCCCTAGTAGCTGGGATTAAAGGCGCCTGCCACCATGCCCAGCTAATTTTTGTATTTTTAGTAGAGATGGGGTTTCACCATGTTGGCCATGATGATCTTGATCTCCTAACCTCGTGATCCGCCTGCCTCAGCCTCTCAAAATGTTGGGGATTACAGGCGTGAGCACCGCGCCGGGCCCCAACCTTCCTTTTCAAAACTATCCTAGTTATTTGACTCTCTTTGCTTTCCTAAATGAATTTCAGGATCGGCTTTTTCTGTTGGGATTTTGATTGCAATTGCATTCAATTTTAGATTATTTTGGAAAGAAGTACCACCTCCACCATATCAAGTCTTCATCAACCCTGAATACATTATGTCTTTCCGTTTATTTTAGTCTTCCTTTATACCTATCCACAGTGTTTTTGTAATGCTCTCCATAAAGGCTATGCTCATCTTTTGTTGGATTTATTCCTAGGTGCTTTATGTTTTTGTTGCTATTTTGAATAACTTTTCTATTACATTATCTAATTGGCATTTGGGAAAACCATTAATGCTTGTTATTCTTGTGTTTGGAATCTTGTTGGCTTCTCCTGTTAGTACTAAAAGTTTGTGTGTAGATTAGATTACCTTAGATTATTTAGACAATAATAAATCAGCTGCTGTTTGTTATATTCAAACTTTCAAATTTCATATACCTCTGATTCCTTTTACCCCCATTATATATTGACTTTGACTTCCATTACAATGTGAAACAGAAGTGTTGATGGCAAGCATTCTTGTTTGTTCCTAGCTTTATTGGGAAGGCTTCTGTGGTTTCACCATTGTGTATCCTATTTACTTTAGGTTGAAAACAATGTGCAACTTTTACTTGTTGTATGCACAGATGTATATATTTCTAAGATCAGTATTTCATAAATTGTGGGTCACAATCCATTATTGGGTGTGAAATCAATTTAGTTTGTTGTAACTCGTGTTTTTTTAACAATTTAATTTGATTTAATTTAACATTACAGTATACAGAAGCAGGATATGCAGGTGTGTTACATAGGTAAACGTGTGCCATGGTGGTTTGCTGCACCTATTAACCCATCACCTAGGTATTAAGCCCACATCCATTAGCTATTTATCCTGATGCTCTCCCTCACCTCCCCGAAAGGCCCTAGTGTGTGTTGCTCCCCTCTCTGTGTCCATGTGTTCTCATTGTTCAGCTCTCACTTATAAGTGAGAACATGTGGTGTTTTGTTTGCTGTTCCCACTTTAGTTTGCTGAGGATAATGGCTTCCAGCTCCATCCATGTCCTTGCAAAGGACATGATATGGTTCCTTTTAAAGGCCGCATAGTGTAACTCATGTTTTTTAACAAAGGGAATAAAGTAAATAGTATCAGAATGTACTACTCATGTTAAAGGTGAATATTGTTTGTTAAACATCTGTCACCTGTCTACCTGTCTATCTAAATGGGTATGTGCATGCATGCACATGCATTTATACACTGGATTTTGATATAAAATATATTTCTTAAAGAGGTCACATTTTCAAAGTTTGAAAAGTTCTGTATTATATCGTGGTTTTAAATTTTGTTCTTCACTTTTACTGTAGCCTTACTAAATTTTTGCCTGATTGAGCTCTCAGTTTTGGATACGAGTGTTAGAAAATCTTGAATGCTGATTATGGATTTTTCCATTTTCCCTTTAATTCTAATATTTTGCTTTGTATATTTTGAAGTTATGTTTTTAGATGCATAAATTTATAATTTTTATACATTCCTGGCAGTTTTGTTCCTATTGTTTTATGTAATTCTCCTCTTATTTCCTCTTAGCTTTTTTGCTTTTTGCATAAAGTAAACATCATCTCAGTAGCTTTATCTGGTTATTATGTATATGATATAACTATTTCTATCCCTTTACTTTCATTTATTTATTTATTTTTATTATTATAGTTCAAGTTCTAGGCTACATGTGCACAACGTGCAGGTTTGTTACATATGTATACATGTGCCATGTTGGTGTGCTGCACCTGTTAACCCGTCATTTACATTAGGTATATCTCCTAATGCTATCCCTCCCCCTTCTGCCCACCCTATGACAGGCCCCAGTGTGTGATGTCCCCCAACCTGTGTCCAGGTGTTCTCATTGTTCAATTCCCACCTATGAGTGAGAACATGCAGTGTTTGGTTTTCTGTCCTTGTGATAGTTTGCTCAGAATGGTGGTTTTCAGCTTCATCCATGTCCCTACAGAGGACATGAACTCATCCTTTCTTATGGCTGCGTAGTATTCTGTGGTGTATATGTGCCACATTTTCTTAATCCAGTCTATCATTGATGGACATTTGGGTTGGTTCCAAGTCTTTGCTGTTGTGAATAGTGCTGCAATAAACATATGTGTGCATGTGTCTTTATAGCAGCATGATTTATAATCCTTTGGGTATATACCCAGTAATGGGATAGCGGGGTCAAATGGTATTTCTAGTTCTAGATCTTTGAGGAATCGCCACACTGTCTTCCACAATGGTTGAACTAGTTTACAGTCCCACCAACAGTGTAAAAGTGTTCCTATTTCTCCACATTCTCTCCAGCACCTGTTGTTTCCTGACTTTTTAATGATGGCCATTCAAACTGGTGTGAGATGGTATCTCACTGTGGTTTTGATTTGCATTTCTCTGATGGCCAGTGATGATGAGCATTTTTTCATGTCTCTGTTGGCTGCATAAATATCTTCTTTTGAGAAGTGTCTGTTCATACCCTTTGCCCACTTTTTGATGGGGTTGTTTGATTTTTTCTTGTAAATTTGTGTAAGTTCTTTGTAGATTCTGGATATTAGCTCTTTGTCAGATGGGTAGATTGTAAAAATTTTCTCCCATTCTGTAGGTTGCCTGTTCACTCTGATGGTAGTTTCTTTTGCTGTGCAGAAGCTCTTTAGTTTGGTTAGATCCCTTTTGTCAATTTTGGCTTTTGTTGCCATTGCTTTTGGTGTTTTAGTCATGAAGTCCTTGCCCGTGCCTAGGATTTTAATGGTTTTAGGTATAACATTTAAGTCTTTAATCCATCTTGAATTAATTTCTGGATAAGGTGTAAGGAAGGGATCCAGTTTCAGCTTTCTACATATGGCTAGCCAGTTTTCCCAGCATCATTTATTAAATAGGGAATCCTTTCCCTATTTCTTGTTTTTGTCAGGTTTGTCAAAGATCAGATGTTTGCAGATGTGTGGTATTATTTCTGAGGGCTCTGTTCTGTTCCATTGGTCTATATCTCTGTTTTGGTACCAGTACCATGCTGTTTTGGTTACTGTAGCCTTGTAGTATAGTTTGAAGTCACGTAGCATGATGCCTCCAGCTTTGTTCTTTTGGCTTAGATTGATTTGGCAATGTGGGCTCTTTTTTGGTTCCATATGAACTTTAAAGTAGTTTTTTCCAATTCTATGAAGAAAGTCATTGGTAGCTTGATGGGGGTGGCATTGAATCTATAAATTACCTTGGGCAATATGGCCATTTTCACGATATTGATTCTTCCTATCCACGAGCATGGAATGTTCTTCCATTTGTTTGTGTCCTCTTTTATTTTGTTGAGCAGTGGTTTGCAGTTCCTCTTGAAGAGGTCCTTCACATCCTTTGTAAGTTGGATTCCTAGGTATTTTGTTCTCTTTGAAGCAATTATGAAAGGGAGTTCATTTATAATTTGGCTCTCTGTCTGTTATTGGTGTATAGGAATGCTTGTGATTTTTGCACATTGATTTTGTATCCTGAGACTGCTGAAGTTGCTTATCAGCTTAAGGAGATTTTGGGCTGAGACAGTGGGGTTTTCTAAATATACAATCATGTCATCTACAAACAGGGACACTTTGACTTCCTCTTTTCCTAATTGAATACCCTTTATTTCTTTCTCCTGTCTGATTGTCCTGGCCAGCACTTCCAACACTATGTTGAATAGGAGTGGTGAGAGAGGGCATCCCTGTCTTGTGCCTGTTTCCAAAGGGAATGCTTCTGGTTTTTGCCCATTCAGTATGATATTGGCTGTGGGTTTTTCATAAATAGCTCTTATTATTTTGAGATACGTCCCATCAATACTTAGTTTATTGAGAGTTTTTAGCATGAAGGGCGTTGAATTTTGTCGAACGCCTTTTCTGCATCTGTTGAGATAATCATGTGGTTTTTGTCTTTGATTCTGTTTATATGATGGATTACATTTATTGATTTGCATATGTTGAACCAGCCTTGCACCCCCGGGATGAAGCCAACTTGATCATGGTGGATAAGCTTTTTGATGTGCTGCTGGATTCAGTTTGCCAGTATTTTATTGAGGATTTTTGCATCAATGTTCATCAGGGATATTGGTCTAAAATTCTCTTTTTTTGTTGTGTCTCTGCCAGGCTTTGGTATCAGGATGATGCTGGCTTCATAAAATGAGTTAGGGAGGATTCCCTCTTTTTCTATTGATTGGAATAGTTTCAAAAGGAATGGTACCAGCTCCTCTTCGTGCCTCTGGTAGAATTCGGCTGTGAATCTGTCTGGTCCTGGACTTTTTTTGGTTGGTAAGCTATTAATTATTGCCTCAACTTCAGAGCCTGTTATTGGTGTATTCAGGGATTCAACTTCTTCCTGGTTTAGTCTTGGGAGGGTGTATATGTCCAGGAATTTATCCATTTCTTCTAGATTTTCTAGTTTATTTGCGTAGAGGTATTTATAGTATTCTCAGATGGTAGTTTGTATTTCTGTGGGATTGGTGGTGATATCCCCTTTATCATTTTTTATTGCATCTATTTGATTCTTCTCTCTTTTCTTCTTTATTAGTCTTGCTAGCAGTCTATCAATTTTGTTGATCTTTTCAAAAAACCAGCTCCTGGATTCATTGATTTTTTTGAAGGTTTTTTTTTTGTGTCTCTATCTCCTTCAGTTCTGCTCTGATCTTAGTTATTTCTTGCCTTCTGCTAGCTTTTGAATGTGTTTGCTCTTGTTTCTCTAGTTCTTTTAATTGTGATGTTGGGGTGTCAATTTTAGATTGTTCGTGCTTTCTCTTGTGGGCATTTAGTGCTGTAAATTTCCCTCTACACACTGCTTTAAATGTGTCCCAGAGATTCTGCCATGTTGTGTCTTTGTTCTCATTGGTTTCAAAGAACATCTTTATTTCTGCTTTCATTTTGTTTTGCACCCAGTAGTCATTCAGGAGCAGGTTGTTCAGTTTCCATGTAGTTGAGCAGTTTTGGTGAGTTTCTTAATCCTGAGTTCTAGTTTGATTGTACTGTGGTCTGAGAGACAGTTTGTTATGATTTCTGTTCTTTCACATTTGCTGAGGAGTGCTTTACTTCCAAGTATGTGGTCAATTTTGGAATAAGTGTGATGTGGTGCTGAGGAGAATGTATATTCTGTTGATTTGAGGTGGAGAGTTCTGTAGATGTCTATTAGTTCTGCTTGGTGCAGAGCTGAGTTCAATTCCTGGATATTGTTAACTTTCTGTCTTGTTGATCTGTCTAATAATGTTGACACTGGGGTGTTAAAGTCTCCCATTATTATTGTGTGGGAGTCTAAGTCTCTTTGTAGGTCACTAAGGACTTGCTTTATGAATCTGGGTGCTCCTGTATTGGGTGCATATATATTTAGGATAGTTAGTCTTCTTGTTGAATTGATCCCTTTACCATTATGTAATGGCCTTCTTTGTCTCTTCTGATCTTTGTTGGTTTAAAGTCTGTTTTATCAGAGACTAGGATTGCAACCCCTGCTTTTTTTTTGTTTTCCATTTACTTGGTAGATCTTTCTCCATCCCTTTATTTTGAACCTATGTGTGTCTCTGCATGTGAGATGGGTCTCCTGAATACAGCACACTGATGGGTCTTGACTCTTTATCCAATTTGCCAGTCTGTGTCTTTTAATTGGAGCATTTAGCCCATTTACATTTAAGGTTAATATCATGTGTGAATTTAATCCTGTCATTATGATGTTAGTGGTTATTTTGCTCATTAGTTGATGCAGTTTCTTCGTAGCATCGATAGTCTTTACAATTTGGCATGTTTTTGCAGTGGCTGGTACCAGTTGTTCCTTTCCATGTTTACAGCTTCCTTCAGGAGCTCTTGTAAGGCAGGCCTGGTGGTGACAAAATCTCTTAGCATTTGTTTGTCTGTAAAGGATTTCATTTCTCCTTCATTTATGAAGCTTAGTTTGGCTGGATATGAAATTCTGGGTTGAAAATTCTTTTCTTTAAGAATGTTAAATATTGGCCCCCACTCTCCTCTGGCTTGTAGAGTTTCTGCCAAGAGATCTGCTGTTAGTCTGATGGACTTCCCTTTGTGGGTAACCTGACCTTTCTCTCTGGCTGCCCTTAACATTTTTTCCTTCCTTTCAACTTTGGTGAATCTTACAATTATGTGTCTTGGAGTTGCTCTTCTCGAGGAGTATCTTTGTGGTGTTCTGTGTATTTCCTGAATTTGAATGTTGGTCTGCCATGCTAGGTTGGGGAAGTTCTCCTGGATAGTATCCTGAAGAGTGTTTTCCAACTTGGTTCCATTCTCCCTGTTACTTTCAGGTACACCAATCAGACGTAGATTTGGTCTTTTCACATAGTCCCATATTTCTTGGAGGCTTTATTCATTTATTTTTATTCTTTTTTCTCTAAACTTTTCTTCTGGCTTCATTTCATTCATTTGATCTTCAATCACTGATACCCTTTCTTCCACTTGATCGAATTGGCTACTGAAGCTTGTGCATGTGTCACGTGGTTCTTGTGCCATGGTTTTCAGCTCCATCACGTCACTTAAGTTCTTCTCTATGCTGTTTATTCTAGTTATTCATTCGTCTAATCTTTTTTCAAGGTTTTTAGCTTCTTTGTAATGGGTTCGAACATCCTCCTTTAGCTTGGACAAGTTTGTTATTACCAATCATCTGAAGCCTTCTTCTCTCAACTTGTCAAAATCATTCTCTGTCCAGCTTTGTTGCTGGTGAGGAGCTGCGTTCCTTTGGAGGAGAAGAGGTGCTCTGATTTTTAGAATTTTCAGCTTTTCTGCTCTGGTTTCTCCCCATCTTTGTGGTTTTATCTACCTTTGGTCTTTGATGATGGTGATGTACAGATGGGGTTTTGGTGTGAATGTCCTTTCTGTTTGTTAGTTTTCCTTCTAACAGTCAGGACCCTCAGCTGCAGGTCTGTTGGAGTTTGCTGGAGGTCCATTCCAGACCCTGTTTGCCTGGGTATCACCAGCGAGGCTGCAGAATAGCAAATATTGCAGAATGGCAAATGTTGCTGCCGGATCCTTCCTCTGGAAGCTTCGTCTCAGAGGGGCACTCAGCTGTATGAAGTGTCAGTCAGCCCCTACTGGGAGGTGTCTCCCAGTTAGGCTACTCGGGGGTCAAGGACCCACTTGAGGAGGCAGTCTGTTCGTTCTCAGATCTCAAACTCTGTGCTGGGAGAACCACTACTCTCTTCAAGGCTGTCAGACAGGGACGTTTCAGTCTGCAGAGGTTTCTGCTGCCTTTTGTTCAGCTATGCCCTGCCCCCAGAGGTGGAGTCTACAGAGGCAGGCAGGCCTCCTTGAGCTGCAGTGGGCTCCACCCAGTTTGAGCTTCCTGGCTGCTTTGTTTACCTACTCAAGCCTCAGCAATGGTGGACGCCCCTCCCCCAGCCTCGCTGCTGCCTTGCAGTTGGATCTCAGACTGCTGTGCTAGCAGTGAGTGAGGCTCTGTGGGCAAGGGGCCCTCTGAGCCAGGGGTGAGATATAATCTGCTGGTGTGCTGTTTGCTAAGACCACTGGAAAAGCACAGTATTAGGGTGGGAGTGTCCCAATTTTCCAGGTACCATCTGTCACAGCTTCCCTTGGCTAAGAAAGGAAATTCCCCAACCTCTTGCACTTCCCAGGTGAGGTGATGCCCTGCCCTGCTCCGTGGGCTGCACCCACTGTCCCACAAGCCCCAGTGAGATGAACCTGGTACCTCAGTTGGAAATGCAGAAATCACCTGTCTTCTGCATTGCTCACGCTGGGAGATGTAGACTGGAGCTGTTCGTATTCGGCCATCTTGGAACCTCCCCCCTCTTTACTTTCAATCTTGTTTTGATGTGTTCTAGGTATGTATCAGATATTCAGCAAGCAGCTAGATTTAAAATTTCAATCTAATATGCTAATCTCTGTCTTGTAACAGATGCATTTAGTCTAATTACACTTATTGTGATTATTGATGCACTTTATATTTTTTCTTTATTGACATTTTTCTTGTGTTTTCTTCTCCCAGTCCTTTTTGGCTTTGTATTCGATTGGTAAACTATTTTATAAATATGTCTTTCATTTTTTCCTCTGTTGGTTGTTAATCTATATTTTTTGTTAAGACAGAGTCTTGCTGTGTCGCCTAGGCTGGAGTGCAGTGGCGCAATCTCGGCTCACTGCAATCTCTGCCTCGCGGGTTCAAGCAATTCTCCTGCCTCAGCCTCCTGAGTAGCTGAGACTACAGCCATGCACCACTACGTGCAGCTAATTTTTTGTATTTTTAGTAGGGATGGGGTTTCACTGTGTTAGCCAGGATGATCTCAATCTCCTGACCTTGTGATCCACCTGCCTTGGCCTCCCAAAGTGCTGGGATTATAGGCGTGAGCCAGCATGCCCAGCCTGTTAATCTATTCTTTTAGTGTTTTTTCTTATAGTTTCAACATATCCTACTTGAGTTTTAAAAAGTATTCTCAAAAATATATTGTTATTTAGTATTTCTTTTCTTCTAAACACAGAATATTTAATTTAATTTAATTTTTTTTTTTTTTTTGAGATGGAGTCTTGCTCTGTCACCCAGGCTGGAGTGCAGTGGCACAATCTTGGCTCACTGCAAGCTCCACCTCCCAGGTTCATGTCATTCTCCTGCCTCAGCCTCCCGAGTAGCTGGGAATACAAGCACCCGCCACTATGCCTGGCTAATTTTTTGTATTTTTAGTAGAGATTGGGTTTCACTGCATTAGCCAGGGTGGTCTCGATCTCCTGACCTCATGGTCCGCCCACCTCAGCCTCCCAAAGTGCTGGGATTACAGGCATGAGCCACCACGCCTGGCATAAACACAGAATTTTTATCATGCAAGTCAACATTTAAACCTACAAACATATTTAATCAATTTTTAGATTATTATTTCATTGTTTCCTCTATCCCCTACCTTTGCTGTAGTTTCATATTTCTCTTTAGTGAAGTATATCCTTTACTAAGTGTGTCAATGTGCAACTGCATATGGGGGACTCATTTAGTCTTCATGTTTCTGAAAATGTCTTTTTGCCCTCACTGTTAAATAATAGTTTAGCTGGATATAAAATTCTATGTTGACAGCTGTTTTCTCTTAACCTTCTAAGGATATTAGTACATTATCCTCTGGCCACAGTTGTTACTGAAAATAAGTTCACTGTCAGCCTAATGGTTCCTACTGGATATCTTATCTGTTCTCTCTAGCAATTATAGGAGTTTCTTCTTATTATCAATGATCTGTACTTTCACTGTCATATGTCATGCCCTGTCTACAGTGTCCTTTTCATCAGAGAACACATATGAGATCATGAAAGTCTTCAGCTTTAATCTCCTATTAGGACCTAATATCTAACCTCTTAATGTTTCTCCATCATTCCCTCCGTCCTCTTCTTTTGGAACATCTACCAGATATATGTTAGAGCCTCTCAATGGATCTTTTGTATCTGCTAACCATTGTACTAAAAATCATCTCTTTGTCACTCTAGACTAAGTTCTGTGTTTATGTCTCAAAACTATTTCTGAATTTACTATTCTCTTTGGATTTAATCTAGAGTTTTTCTTGTCTTTTGAGGATTTGTTTTGGTAACTGCTTTTTTTTTTTGAGATGGAGTCTCACTCTGTCACCCAGGCTGGAGTGCAGTGGCACGATCTCAGCTCACTGCAACCTCCGCCTCCCAGGTTCATGCCATTCTCCTGCCTCAGCCTCCTGAGTAGCTGGGACTACAGGCGCCTGCCACCATGCCCGCCTAATTTTTTTTGTATTTTTAGTAGAGACAGGGTTTCACCGTGTTAGCCAGGTTGGTCTCGAACTCCTGACTTCGTGATCCACCTGGCTTGACCTCCCAAAGTGCTGGGATTACAGGCATGAGCCACCATGCCCAGATGGTAACTGCTTTTTTTTTTTTTTTCAGTTCCAATATATATTTGGTTTTTCTAAATACCCAACCGGTTTTGTTTTATTTATATCTGCTTTGTGTTTCATAGTTCCTTAGTCGCTATTAATGAATGCAATGCCTTAATATATGCCTTTGAACAGTCTAGACATCCTTATTTTAAAGTCTTGGTAAGACTGTTTCAAAGATAAAAAATAATTTTATCTCTAGGCATTTCATGCTTCAATTAATAATTTTGATTGTTTTCTAGGCTTTCTTCTTTAGTTTTAGATTTCTTCATTTGTTATAGCAGCTACGTCTTGAAAGAGTGTTTGTGTGTGTGTGTGTGTGTGTGTGATATTTTTCTCTCATCCTATTTGTCTAGCAGTTTTGGGAATTTACAGTTGTCTCCATTTGACCTTTTCTCAGGCCCCTAGTGCAGCACCAGGTGTAATTTGTTCTTCAGTGATATTGGGGCTATCACAAATCTAGTTATAGGGCAGCAGGTATCTGGCTGAGTTCCTGGCCAGGAAGTGCATCTACAGTCTGCTTTCCAAGCCAAGAAACCTGTGTAAAATGTAGTCTCGGGAAGTAGTTGATAATTGCTTTATCTTAATAGACTTTTTTTCTGTAGAGGGAGGAGCTTCATTCAAGCCTCTGGCTTCCATAGTAAATCTTCTTCTGATCCACGATTGTGCATGAAGCACTTTCATTTCTATTACATGATAGGAGTCAAGATTCAAGCTACTACTATGTGCTTACAGACCTAGATTGTAACAGACTCATGGCTTCAGACCCACTCACTACATTGTGATTAATTTCTAGTTCTGTTCAGTGAAGCTGTTTATTTTTTTAACCCTCTCTTCTTATATTTTAGTAGGCATTTAATGTGTTTGAAGCAGAGCAGGTGGATCAAAGCATTCATTCTTGATGCTTTTCTTGACCGGAAGTCCAATCCACATTGTAAAGTTTTTCATTTTATTTGAAAATTCATGTAATGTTAGTTTCTGAAAGCTACATGTTATAGCTAGATAACTACAGACTGAAAGTATTTTTTGTTGTTGAGACAGGGTCTCGTTCTGTTGCCCAGGCTGAAGTGTAGTGGCATGACCATGGCTCACTGTAGCCTTGACCTCCAGAGCTCAAATGATCCTCCCTCCTCAGCCTCTAAAGTAGCTGGGACCACAGGTATGTGCCACCATGCGTGGCCATTTTTTTTTATAGAGATGGGGGTCTCCCTGTGTGGCCCAGGCTGGTCTCAAACTCCTGGGCTCAAGCAGTCATCCCATCTTGGCCTCCCTAAGTACTGGTATTACAAGCATTAGCCCCTGTGCCTGGCCTGAAAGCAATATTTTTTTACTAAAATAATTTAACTTGTATTTATTATTTAACAATTTCCCAAATGTATAAGCATTTTTATTGTTTTAGTGAAAATAAGGCAACTTAAAAGTCTGTTGTATTTGTTCTAATTTTAGTATATGTGCTGCCTAAGTAAGCACAAAAGTCTGTTGTATTTGTTGAGGGTTTCTGTGCCCTTCATAGAACATGGCACCTCCCCCAGAAAGCCATCTTAAAAAACTCTACAATTCAACTTCAGAACTGGATAGAGAAAGTGCACAATCCATTTGTCAATAAAAATCAGCCTGATATAGTTGCAAAGAGGCTTGGGAATTTCTGGGAATCACTCAGTCCTGGCTTTAAGTTCCAGTTCCACTGATTACTAGGTTTATGACTTTGGGCAACTTACACAACTTTTTAAGCTTCCTTTTCCTCATCTTTAATGTGGTGGTAATAATAGAAACTGATGGAACTGTTTGAGAATTAAATGACATAATATGTATGAAATGCATATGCACAGCACCTGGCACACAGGAAGTGCCCAACAAATGTTAGCCATTGTGACCATTATGAGTAAATCATATGTGTGTCAACTAGCTTTGATAAATAAAACAACCAAATCATGATGTTATGACATGACTGGAAAGTTCATCTGAAAGAGTAACAGAAAAATAAACTCACTCTTTTACAGTATACGTATATTATGGGTAGTCCAAACAATGAAAACCACATCAATCACAAAATCAAAGTGCAAAAATTGCTAGCATTCCTATACACCAACAACAGGCATGCAGACAGCCAAATCATGAATGAACGCCCATTCACAATTGCTATGAAGAGAATAAAACGCCTAGGAATACAGCTGAAAAGGGAAGTGAAGGACCTCTTCAAGGAGAACTATAAACCGCTGCTCAAGGAAATCAGAGAGGGTACAAACAAATGGAAAAATATTCCATGCTCATGGATAGGAAGAATCAGTATCATGAAAGTGGTCATACTACCCAAAGTAATTTATAGATTCAATGCTATTCCCATTAAACTACCATTGACATTCTTCATAGAATTAGAAAAACTATTTTAAAATTCATATGGAACCAAAAAAGAGCTTGTATAGTCAAGACAATCCTAAGAAAAAAGAACAAAGCTGGAGGTATCACATTACCCAAGTTCAAACTATGCTACAAGGCTACAGTAACCAAAACATCATGGTACTGGTACAAAAATAGACACATAGACCAATGGAACAGAATAGAGAACTCAGAAATAAGACCACATGCTTACAACCATCTGATCTTTGACAAATCTGACCAAAACAAGCAATGGGGAAAGGGTTCCATATTTAATAAATGGTGCTGGGAGAACTGGCTAGCCATATGCAGAAAATTGAAATTGGACCAATTCTTTACACCTTATACAAAAACCAACTCAAGATGGATTAAAGACTTAAATGTAAAACCCAAAACCATAAAAACCCTAGATGAAAATCTAGGCAATACCATTCAGGACATAGGCATGGGCAAAGATTTCATGATGAAAACACAAAAAGCAATTGTAACGAAAGCAAAAATTGACAAATGGGACCTAATTAAACTAAAGAGTTTCTGCACAGCAAAAGAAACTATCATTGGAGTGAACAGACAACCTACAGAATGGGAGAAAAAGTTTGCCATCTATCCGTTTGACAAAGATCTAATATCCAGATTCTACAAGGAACTGAAACAAATTTACAAGAATAAAACAAACAACCCCATAGAAAAAGGAATTCTTTTACACTGTTGGTGGGAGCGTAAATTAGTTCAACCATTGTGGAAGACAGTGTGGCGATTCCTCAAAGATCTAGAACCAGAAATACCATTTGATCCAGCAATCCCATTACTGGATATATACCCAAAGGAATATAAATCATTCTGTTATAAAGATACATGCACGCATATGTTCATTGCAGCACTATTCACAATAGCAAAGACATGGAATCAACCCAAATGCCCATCAATGGTAGACTGGATAAAGAAATGTGGTACATATACACCATGGAATACTGTGCAGCCATGAAAAGGAATGTGATTATGTCCTTTGCAGTGACATGAATCGAGCTGGAAGCCATTATCCTCAGCAAATGAATGCAGGAGCAGAAACCCAAATGCTGCATATTCTCACTTATAAGTGGGAGCTGAACAATGAGAACACATGTACACAGGGAGGGGAACAACACACACTGGGGCCTGTTGAGGGATGTGGTAGGGAGAGGGAGAGCATTAGGAAAAATAGCTAATGGATGCTGGGCTTAATACCTAGGTGATGGGATGATATGTGCAGCAAACCACCATGGCACACGTTGACCTATGTAACAAAATCTGCACATTCTGCACATGTACTCTGGAAAATAGAAGTTGATGAAAAAAATAAAAAAGAAAACCACATCAATCTCTACCACATGAACAATAGTGTTACATAAAACCACAGGAATGTGGTTTTTGAAAAAAATTTGATTCCATTGAGTTTTATTGACTAGTAATTTATTTTATTTTATTTTTTTGAGATGGAGTCTTTCTCTGTCACCCAGGCTGGAGTGCAGTGGCGCAATCTTGGCTCACTGCAAACTCTGCCTCCTGGGTTCATGCCATTCTCCTGCCTCAGCCTCCCAAGTAGCTGGGACTACAGGCACCCGCCCCCACGCCTGGCTAATTTTTTGTGTTTTTAGTAGAGATGGGGTTTCACTGTGTTAGCCAGGATGGTCTCGATCTCCTGACCTCATGATCCACCCGCCTCAGCCTCCCAAAGTGCTGGGATTACAGGCGTGAGCCACTGCGCCTGGCCCTTGACTAGTAATTTTAATCAAATTTGTCCCAGCCTCCAGTGGCCAAAATGTCATCTTCAAATTTTCAATAGCTGTGAATCAAAAATCTTTCCAGTAGAAAATATTAAGTTCCTGCTTTTCATGTGGCTAAAATGTTATCATTTCGACATTATTATACTCTTCTACTCTTATTAGTAGTTTCTATTAATGAACAGAAGGTTTCTTTCTTCCTCCTGGAGTTTAAAAAATATCCCAGCAAACTAATCTGATCTCAGTCTGAGAAGAACAGTTCGACTATGCGATGATGCAATCCCTATAAATATTGTCATGTTAGACAAGGGCTCCGTGGCTTAAGTGGCCTAGTTTAACAATTAAAGCCAACCTGCTTGGACCCTTGTGGTCATAAAACCAAGAACCTAGGGATTCAGTACAATCCCGAGGGACTCAACTTTAAAGACACCTTATTTAACTTGCTTTTAAAAACAGTGCACCAAGTTTTCATGTGTTTTACTTGGCAGACACGCTGACTTGGGGGTTGGTCTTTGTGCCTGGTTTAGCATCAGTGCAACACCTTTTGTTGATGGATGGAGGGAAGAAGTATGCTAAAACGAGACAGTGATGCGTGTAGAAAAGCTTGTGTCTCATTCAAAGAGTAATGAGACATCTAGAGGGGAAAGGAGAGGTCAGAAGCAGGGTTTCTGCTAAAGAGAAAAAGGGCTGTATCTCCAGGGCTGAATTCACATCATCTTTGGAACAAGTGTCAATGTTAGGACATATGACACTTCTTTCTTTGGGAGCTGAATAGGAGCCTAGACATGCTGGGTCTTTAAGGACACGTTTAGAGGCTTCTAGGTTCACTTTCAACACCAGTCCCAGTTGCCAGTTCACTGTTCCTTGGACCTTAAGGTGAACTCCACTGAAGAGTAGGCATATTTACATTGGAAGACTGTATGACTCTCCACTCTTTGCCCTGAAGTTAAGAGGGACTGTGCCAAGCACTGTGGTAAATGGGAGATTGGGGGGTTGTCAGCTTTCTGGCCTTGTTATTGCCAAGGAAGGACGTCAAGAGAAAATAGAGAAGGGAGGCAAGGACAGAACCTTGGAGCGCTAGAACTATATTAGTTTAGGTTGTAAATGTGCAAACTGAATCTTTTATGATCTGACATTCCTATCCCTAATGCCTCTGTTGAGACTCCTTCCTGTCTTTGTATGTCCTTCAGCCATTTCTAGAAGTCTACCTCTCCCTCAGATGGAAATAATCTTTCGCAGCGTGATATCTGCTCCTCTTTTGTGGTACTGATCACTTTGTACTTCTTGCTATAGTTATTTGCACACTCATGTACTTATATGTTTGAAGGTCTGTTTTCTGAGTTAGAAAACTCAGCTTCCTATCACTGTGGTCCAGATCCTCAGGGAGCATCCTGAAGATGATGGTGATGGTAACAGTGGGGAGGCCGATGATGAAGATGATGATGATAATGGCAGCACATCGGAGCAGAGCAAGTATATCTTTGCAGGCAGAGTGTCCTTGGTTTGAACTTAACTCTGCCATTTACTAATTGTTTGGCACTTAGCAAGTTCCTCAATTTAGCTGAGTAAGGTCATTTTGAGGATTAAATAAGTTAACCTACATTAATATGTGCTCTATTCTAGAGCACACAATAATACGTGATCTAGAAATATTCAATTCTGTTTTCTTCTCTGCCTCTCCCTTACCCAGTCCATGATGGTTTCGAGTGTATAAAGAGCTTCCATCTTCAATGTAGTAGTCAGGATTCTTTCCCTGATGGAAACCCAGCTGAAACAAATGAAATGACAGAACCTTTTGTTCATGTAATTGCAAGAGCAAGGCTAGGCTTGATCCAGCATGCAAATGACATGATCAGAGCCCAGTTATCCTCTCTTCATTTCTCGACTGCTTTCTCTGTGATTTTTCAGTTCTCAGGTGGGCTCTACTCCTCTCTAGCTGCTCCAGCCAAAGTCCTAGAATTTTATCCAACTGGTTTCCATTGGCCTGGCTTAGATCACCTACCCATCCCTGAACCAATTGCCGTGGCCTGGGGGAAATGATGGCCTGAGTGGCCGAGCTGGGGGCATTATATTTTCTCTGATCTGAGGGTGAGAACAGCCCCATCCAATCCACATGTACCAACAGAATTGAAGAGGTAGCTCCCCAAGGAAAATCAGGGGGCTGTGACCAGAAGAAGGTGACCCAGTGACAGGCAAAACCAACAGCTGCCAATCATCTACATGACTGCAATGAAGCTAGATGCGCCTAGGGAAAACTCCTCTTCTGCCTTGTGCAATTTCTAAACACTTTGAGGTGACATGCAGATACCTGTAGACCTCAGTGGTTTTGGACTTCTTTATTACTTTCCCAGTGCTATGGTGTTTGTTTGTTTTTGGAGGAGGAGGGAGGATCTAGTGAGCTAAGTGAAGTGTTGGAAATATGATGCTTCTCACGTGTCCTGAGGAAAAAGATGGCACACTCAAAGTGTTGAGTATAAGGAATATTTACATGGATATGGGCAGGGTTAGTCGACAAGGGGTAGTGAAGCTCTATGGATCTTGCTAGAGGCAATGAGGAGCAGGAAGGGGATTGCCAGAGTCCAGTGAGAGCTGGATTTGTAGAAGAGGGGCTCCTCAACTGATCTGTGACCTTGGAGGGATACAACTACTGCTTGACCTATGGAAAGGCAGGGAGGGAGGAGGAAAATAAATAGCCCAGCTTCCCTCTACTCCCATCCTCCATTCTCATGCTGGTGTCTCCTATTGGCTAAACCAGCCAGAAGCTGTAGGGCAAGGGAAGCCAAGTGATACAGTCCACAGAGCCAGGCAGAGAAGGGCAGAGAACCGCGAACGGCAAGGTCTTACTGTTCTGCGAGGTTTGTTGTCTGGGAGGAAAGTGTAGTGTGTTAGACACTTGGCTCATGATCAGTGGAGTTGGGGGAAGGGGGTGTTTAGTCAGCGTCTAGCTAAATTCTCATTTATTCTCTTTGCTTTTGGAAATGTAATAATCTCTCCATCAAAGCTCCATCTATCTGCCAAAATAATGCATGTCCTTTTGTACAAATGAAAGAATTACTGCTATTATGCAAACACTGAAAGGGTAACACATTTGCATGCAGAGGGGAAAAAAGAAAAATCCTATTTGGAATAAAATTAAGTATACCAATGTGGCAAAAAGACACACGAGTATCCATTTAACACTTGGACAGGAGCAGGACTAACTTTCATTGCCAACCCCAATGAAGTAATGGAAGCCAAAAAGAAAATACTCTGAAAATAGAGGCCTGGATAGAATAAATGGGAATTGGGAATTTCTGGCCATTTTAACACTCCCCCCTCAACAGAAACAAAAGATTAAAATAAAGGTTTTTACAAATACTAACCATGAATATTAATGTTCTATAGCTGATGCCTGAACCAAGTTCCTCATTAAAAAGGCCTTTCGGCAGAGAAATGTTAGCATGCAGGGTTTGGAACTGGTGTGAGGCTGTGTGGAGAATATGCTTTGCATCTGAAACCAGAAGGAAGGCAGATGCATTAGATTCAGAACTTGTCAGATGTTGATGATATTGTTTGATCATTGGGAAATAAGAGCTTAGAAAAGAAGGTAAAGGAATCACTTATTCTGGAGAAGAGAAAGTTGAAGTGTCACCTGAGGGGATATTCAGTTGATGAAATGCTTCCCTGTACTCCAGGTCCCTCATGTTATATTGACACTGTTGGTTTGCTTGTCTGTGTCTCAACCAGAACAAGAGCGGACAAGGGGCGGGGACTGTATCTACCAAGATCTTATTCTCTGTAGCTCCTGTGCTTAGCACAGAGTAGAAACCTAAGGAATGTTGAATTGAGAATGCACCATAGAATTTTAGAGCCCAAGGTAGCCTCGGAAATCACTAATTTCAATGGTTCTAAATGAATAGATATGCTTGGGTTGGGGGTCTGGGCAGTAGTGGTTGCGGGGAGAATAAGGAAAATGAGATATATCTGGGAGGGATTTCTTTGAAATGCACCACTCCCAAACCCACCTGCCACTCTAGCCCCGACAACTTAGGTGGTACATCAGGACGCAGTGGGAGTGAACATTGTATTTTGGAAAGATTCACTGGTAACCCGCTCCCCAACCATGCTGAGAACCACTGCCCAATACTTACCCATCCAACTATCCGGCAATCCTTCCTGCTTCCAGGGTTCAGCTCAGCACCTGGTGCAAAACAGATGCCACCAGGAGTTGCTGAGTGAATGACTGTCACAAGAGAGACTGTTTAGAAGTAATAATAATTTACCCAAAGCCACACACAGCCAGGTCATAAAGGATTATCATATATGCAAAACTCTTAGAACAATGGCACTTAGTAAATGCTATCCAAGTGTGAGCTGTCATTAGAATTATTATTGCAGAGGAAGTGCTGACCAACGTTTTTCAACACCTGCCTCTCCATCCCTAAAATCAGGGAAAAGCTGAATGCATTCATTTGTGAATGAGGACATAGGTCAGGACTTTCTGCTGATAGGTGTCCTTAAATAGTGGGACCAGCCCTCAGAGGAAGCTTGGGATTCCCTTGCTCCATCCTCTGCTGAAGTATTAAAATGTGATGGACACTCATCTTTCCAGGTTGATTAAGATTAGATGCAGCTTTCATGGAGGCAAAAGGTAGACTAGAGCTAAAAGCTTCCTAAGACCCCAGGAATCACATCACAACTCCATAATCTTCATCTGGAAATTACATTACTACTATTGAATGCACTGAAATGGATGAAAGAAACGACAGCCCTATCTCACTATCTCTCGGTCTGTAAAACTGATTGTAATTACAGTTTATTTATTTGCTGATAGATATAGTTTTGGTAGTATAGTGTATCATTAAAAGCATGGATTCTGTGAATGCACTAAATACCACTGAATTGTATGATTTAAGATGGCTAAAATGGTGACTTTATGTTATGTGGATTTTCACACACACACACACACACACACACAAACACACACACACACAGAGCGGTTGGATTCTAGAGCCAGATAGTTTGAGTTTGAGTTTGAGTTGTGTCACCTACTGGCTGTGTGACTTTGGGCAAGTTTCCGAACCTCTCTGTGCTTCTGTTTCTTCATCTGTAAATGGGATAATAATAGCACATACTTTCTGAGGCTGCTGTAAGGATTGAATGAGCTCATATATGCAATACTCCTAGAGCTGTGGCATGTAGTAAATGCAATCCAAGCGTGAGCTCTCATTAGTATTATCATTGCAGATGATATTCCCACAGAGAGATGAGGCTGTTAACTTTTGTCGCTTGTCTACAATGATATGCATTATTTAATAGATGAAGTACAGATTGACAACTGAAGTTATCTTAGTTGTATGATATTGAGTCAGACTGTGCCTGTTTGTGAGAGAAAATAGTTTGTTTTTCTAGGCATGGTGTTAATATAAATGATTTCTTTTGCATTCCTGAATCACAGAAACTCAAACACTAGAAAAGGGCTCACAGTTTATCTCAGCCTGAATAGAGAAGAAACTGACTTGCCCAAGGTTACACAACTAGCTGTGGCCTGGTCTTCTAATTGCTAGAGCAGTGCTCTGTCTTCTCATCACCATAGCTACAATAACTCAGTGCATGGAAATGCATTTTGTTTTCACATCTGTAATCTTTAAAGTGAAATACACACACACACACAAACACACATGAATCAAGGTGCAGACAGTATTTCAATTTTGCAAGGAGTCATAGGCATTTAATTGGAATGTACCATGTTTTCTGTTTTGAAGGGAGGTGGTTAAGACTACATTAATGTAACAGGGTTCCTAATTCAAAGTAACAGAAACAAGCTCAGGCTAACTTGAACAGTCAAGGAATTTATTGGAAGGATATTGGGTAGCTTGAGAATTGAAATGGGGCTGGTGAACTATGCTCAGAAAATAACCACAACAAGAGGTCAGGGAGCAGCTGCCAAAGCCAAGGTCACCCTTCAGAATTGGTCTGGTAAGGATGCTGCCAGGCACAGCTGCCCCTGAACATGCAATGCCAAAGCCCCAGATCTTGCACAACACAGCAGCCAGTGGACTCTCATCCTTGGTGGCGCAGCTGTTCTGTGTACTCTCACCTGCTCTCATCTGTGTCTTTGCATCACTCGTCATGATTCCAAGTCCCAGAAGGAGTATCTCATTAGCTGGGCTGGGTTGGATGTCTGAGACCAAGTGTGGTTGGCAGGTGGGGGTGTGGGACAGGGCACAGAGAAAAGATTCCTACCCATAACCAAGGTTTACAAAGGAGGACCCCTCCCATTTGGATTCTCCCCACATAGGAAGGTATTAGAATGCTGAGTAATTGAAAAAAAAAATAAATGAACAAAAGCAACAAAAAATCCACATCAATCAGGAAAATCTAGAAATGATGCCTAGCCCAGCAGCTTGCTTTTGCCCTCTCTGGAGTCAGCATCCTCTACTCTGCCTGCTGTCTCCCTACTCCCTTCCATCCCCATCACCCCCCATGCAGGAGGAAACAGGTGTTCCAAGCAGAACTACAAGGTCAAATGGTTCTTTTACAGCTCTGTTTACTTCAGTCACTGCCAGATTCACCCCTATAACCCTCCACCACCTTCTTACTCAATTAGAATGAAATCCAACCACTTTACTGTTTTTTTATTGTGATAAATTTGTATAACATAAAATTCACCGTTTTGGTCATTTTAGAGTAAACAATTCAGTGGCATTTAGTACTCTTACAAGGCTGTGCGACCATCACCACTGTTTTATTCCAGAACATTCTTACTATCCCCCAATGAAAACCCCTACCTATTAAGCAGTCACCCTCTATTCCTGCCACCCCTTAGACCCTGGAAACTGTGAATCTGCATCCTGTCTCTGTGGATTTACCTATTCTGGAAATGTCATAGGAATGAAGTGATAATAATATACAGCTGCCTTCCTAGAATTCCTACTCCTCCCCCTGCTACGGGCCCTCCACGGCCTCATCTCAGTGCAGGATGGGGAACCAGCAGCAGTTACTCAACCCTTCCCTGACAATGCCTCAGAAGGGAGAGGGAACCACAGAAGAGGGAGGAATCTGAAAAACCATGGGAAAGACACTAAGAATCCCCATAGAGGGAGGACACTGAGGAAGAGTAGCCCTTGGAATCAAGGTATGCGGTGGTTTTCTGAGGCACAGGGTTGCCCAGCGGGGATTCTGCAGCAAATCAGCATATTTAAGCCCAGATTATAAGACCAGAGGCCTTCCCCTCTCTCCACCCTCCACCCCAACCCACACTCCTCACAACTTAACCAGAAAAAGCATAAGTTAGGGCTATGCTAACAGCCAAGATGGCTGTCTTAATTAGGGCAATGTTAAAATAATGTAACCAGGAGACAGTAAAGTAGAATAGCTTAAATTAGATAGGGGTGCATTTCTCTCATACATAACAATTCCAAAATGAGTGTTTTAGACTGGTGGGCCGCTGTGCTCCACATTGTCATCCAAGGACAAAGATTGACTGCAGCGCTGTCATCTTCAACACAGGGCTTCTAAGGTGTCTGTAGTGAGGGTTCAGTAGGCCAACTGGGATGTGACACCATGCAAAGCTTGAGCTCACCGGTAGGATTAGTGTATACTTTAAACCAGCAGTCAATACCTGGTCCTGTCTCCATAGCACGAACTGTGGGCTAGGAAACACGGGGAAGCATTAGGAGTGGCCCTTGTAACTATCACAGCTAATACTCCACTTAGTAGAACTTTTGCTTTCCGTCTCCATGATTTTGAGCCTGAATATCCCTAAGGGAGGAATGTTCCCACCAAGGAACTGGAAGCTGAGCCTGTCTTTGGCCATTTTGGAACTCACACCATTGAACTAACAGGAAGAGGATGGATCACTATATTGAGTACCAAGAACAAAGTGGGTTGCTGCCATGCAATAGGGCTGGGAAGACTATATTTTAAACTCAGAGGATTTCTGGGGTCACTTACCAGGACTTCCATGTCCAATAATGAAGGTCAGTGGGAAACTGACCGCCCACTGCAGAGAGGACTAGTAAGGGCTCAGCTATTTGGGGATGAAGGTTTGGATCTCAGACCTTCCCAAGATAAGGTGATAAGTGTTTGGTAGAGGATAAAGTGATCACGGAATAAAAGGAAGCGGTGATCATTTGCTCCGGTCTCATGAAAGACTACAGAAGGGGAGACCATAGCAGCCATACTTATTTTATGCCAATTATCTCGTCCTTCCCTCCCCTTCTCCATACTATTTTACATTAAGAGTGCTAATGGTAGCCAACCTCAAAATTTAGGGTCCAGGTGAGAGTACATTTGAAATGATGTCACCAGTAATAACACAGTGGCTGATGACTCTTGTGTCTCCTTGTGTTTGGGATGGGATTCTCACCATTTAAATGAAGGGGAAAAAATGGGACCTGGGTGGAAAATGGGGCGTTCTGGTTTGATTATTCTTTGTTTATGCTGCCATATCCGTTATCTACATCTGCCTTAGTTCTTCCCCCAGGAGGCTGATCCCTACAGACTGTCATCCGGACTCCCTTGCTAGTGGGTTATCTGTCTGAGTTAGTGGGTGATATGCACTTGCAGGGTATTAGAGAATGGGAGGCAAGAGAGGTCAGGGCAGTTTCTCCCACGGTTCTAGCCTTGAAGCCTCCCCTCTGGTAGAAGCCAGATCTTTGTCTAACTGCAGCTCCTGAGGGAGCCCCTCCTCCATGGTTCCAACTCTCCTGTTCCCTCTGCTTATCTCTTCATTATTAGGGATGGTAATGGTTCTCTGCTGTTGTTGGTATCTGGATGCCCCACCAGCTCTGCCCACACTTCTCTAAGTCCTCCCTTGATTGAGATCTCATTGAATTAAATGGGGTGAGCTCTGTTTCCTGTTGGACCTGACTGATGTAGTGTCCTTTTACTCCTGAGCTCCTCAAGAATGGGACTATTGTCCCAGTCATCTCTATATGCAAAGGTTATCCGGTCATAAAATGTGAAATGACTCAATCACAACAGTGCTGAAGGTCTTTTCCCATGAATCTTGCAAGGCCAGAGGAAAGAACAAAGTTAACTAGCAGCATGCTAGTTAATTTTTTAATTTCTAACTATTTCTAGAAAAACTATTTCCAACCAGGATTTTTTCCATATCAACTCAACTCTTCCCTGAGGTCCCAGTAACTTCAGGTATGGCCCCAGTGTTCCAACACAATATCTGTCAGGGACCTAGATAATGCTTTTTCAAATTAGGAAGTTGATTAAATTACATTTCCAAATGCGTTATTTTTAAAAGGCTATGTATCTAGGAAGCCAGGTATGTGAAAACTTTCACACATAATTGCAAGCGTAGTGTATAAAACAATTTGCTCAAACCTTCAGGCTTCTAAGGTGCTTAATGCCTTTTATTAAGTGACTCTGCTCCACTAAATAACCATCCCTGGACTTCTTCCTTTAGGCCCTGTTGCTACAGATAAACTAATCTGTGTTTTGGAGTTGCCTGACTAATATATCACCACTTTCAACTGATTGAAGGTGGTCAGGGCTGGGAATGCAGACATGAGGGCATGAAGCCAAGCTAAATATATAATCCAGGGGTCAGATATGGGGAGGGAGAGAAGGCGGAGGAGAGTAATCTGGGAAGACTTATGTCAAAGAGTTTGGGTAGAAGAGGTCAGAACCTGAGCAAGGGGTCCAAGGCCAACAAGGGGCATCAGCAAGAATAGTGTCTGCGACTGAATCCAAAGTCTTCTAAAATAGGGCCACTTTATAAGGTTCCTTTCCAGATTACTATCCCCCACCCCCAACTATTCTCAGAGTAGAGGAATAAGTGGCTGAAGTATAGGGGGCTAGCAGGGGAGGTGGAGATCAGGGTAACTCCTAGTACAGGACAAAGATGAAGGATTTCTCTTTGCATTTCTAGTCTTAGCTTTCTTTTGTTGGGTTAAACTGGGCAGTCCTACTTTCCTTAGTGCTTAATGGTAAAAGACAATACATTTAAATTTTCATGAGTGTATTTACCCTTCAGAAAGACACATAGGATGTGAGAACTGGCAGAATTCTTTTTTTAAATATTTTTATTAGACTATTATTTAGCCTCATTATTAGAATATAAGGGAGATCATAGATTTAATGTATGAAACTATTTTTAAATTGACACTTAAATACATTAAGATTAAAAAGAATTATCTTGAACCACTCAGTGATTTCGCTATCTTTTGCTGAGTAGATAATCTGTGCCAGTCATTGTGAAAAAGTCTTCATTTTAAGAAAAAAATTTAGTTAACAAAAAATTTAACAAGTTTCACTTAGCGAAATATACCCAAAAGGAAATCACAGTACAAAGAAAGTTTTAAGTCAAGGCCTCACCAATTCCTCCAGTACTAGTATTGTGTCTCAATTTTCAAAACTTGCTTTTAAAAAGCTTCAACTTAACCTAAAGGATCTTAAATGAAAATATAAATTAGAATGAACAAACATGAGAAACAGTTCTTTGAATCAGGGAGCTGATGCCTTTGAGTTTTCCAAAAAAGCACATCTCCCCGGTGTGTTCACTGTGATGTGGTGTAAAAGGTCCACGTGTAACATACTTAAACTTGGATAACTTCTCTCTGAAGTATACTAACAAAATGTTGAGAAAAGCTGAAAAGTTTTAGTTTACTCAATATCACATGCTAGAAGAAAATTTTGCATGAGAAAACACTGAAGAGGTATATATATATATATATATATATATATATTTTTTTTTTTTTTTTTTTGAGACAGGGTCTCACTCTGTGGCCCAGGTTGGTATGCAGTGGTGCATCTTGGCTCACTGCAACCTCCGCCTCCTGGGTTCAAGTGATTCTTGTGCTTCAGCCTCCCGAGTAGCTGGGATAACAGGCGCCGGCCACCTCGCCCGGCTAATTTTTGTATTTTTAGTAGAGAAGGGGTTTCACCATGCTGGCCAGGCTGGTTGTGAACTCCTGGCCTCAAGTGATCCACCCACCTAGGCCTCCCGAAGTGCTGGGATTACAGGCCTGAGCCACTGGGCCTGGCCTAAAGAGGTAATTTTTAAATCCAGATTTCACAAACTCTTGGTGCAAAATGGGTCCCACAGCTTCCTCCATTGTAACTACTCTTCACTGCTTGTTGGCGGCCTGTGAAAATTTGATTGAAATAACTCAAAGGTTGCTAACAAAACGAGTCCTGTTCACCCATGCTGTTCTGCCCGCTGTGGCCGGCCCCATCACAGACGCTCACTGACCGGCTTTCCAGGCCACTGTAGGTGGTCACGCCCATGCCTCGCATACCCTGACTGCTGTACGTCCCATTGCTGGCCCCTGTTGTCAAATTCAGGAATAGTTCTATGTATCTGTGCCGCATGCTGACCCTGTCTCTGGACGTAGCTGCCACTGCTTCCTCCTGAGTAGCAAACTCAACATCTGCTTTGCCTGTCACTCTTCCATCTGGGCCCATCTCAATGTGGACTCTCACCAGTTGGGAGGAGAGAAGAGGTTGTAAATGTCGCTCTTGGTCGCTTTGCATGGCAGCCCCTCATGCAGAGGCAGTGGCCGGTGGTGCTATGCCCTGTGACCTCACCGTCGCCATATTTGTGGTCGTACATTCCGGAGAGACAGTAGCTGAGGTTCCCCCACGCCCCCCACCAAGCAGCTCCGTGGTGCAGAGGCCGCCATGCTCCTCGTGGCCCCGTATCCTGCGCCTGCCTGCTTCACGATGCCAGGGTAGCTCCGGGCGGCCCCGGGCGGGTCACAGGGGTCCGGGGCTGCACGGATATGAGCCTCAGGGGAACCTGAGTCCGACCTAACTTCCTCCTGGCTGCTCTTGAACACCTCCACGTCTCTGTGCCCTGTCCTCTCCTTGGGCGTTCTGAGAGCCTCTCAGCTAACTCCTGCGAGGCCAACTCTTGAGATTTCCAACACTGAGAAGAACTGAACGATTTCTTCTTTGTGCATCCAGATGCGAGTCCTCGAAGTTCGAGCGCGAAGCCGTAGGTGGCGCTGCCCGCACTGTTGGGACCGCGGTGCTTCCTTCAACACCCAACTCACCTCGGTTCTGTGGGACTTGAACACCGCAATGCGCCAGTGTCCCATGCTTTCCCGGTCTTTTTCCTGGGCCATTTTTACATCCTCTTCTGATCCAAGTTCTACAAACGCCTCACCACTCCGCCTACCCATCTCTGGTGTGGATGGAACTCGCCTGCAGCCTGGTGGGACATGGTGCAGTCGGAGAGAGGACGTCCTGCGCATCCTCGACAGAGCAGGGCCAGGGCGGGCCATGGAGCCTGACCACAAAGCCCTCCCCTGCCTCGGGGTCCAGCAGCATGGACTCTTGATGGGGTGGGTGTCAGGTGAGTGGGATGTGGCTTTTTTGTGGCAAGAGTCGGGCAGAACTGGTTTCCGTTGCTATCAAGCAAGCATGGCTGGCAGCCAAGGGCCCCCAAATTCCACTGAAGCGCGACCACGCAGAGGGCTCCGGAGAATGTCCAGGTGCTTCTTTTTGTTCTCAGCCTGCATCAGAAGTTCACGTGGCCTGGGGCGAATGCCTTCCGTGAGGTCTGAAGGCTCCGGCCTGATATGCGCGTGTTTGGCCGGAAGCAGCAAACCCAGGCCCTTGGACCAGGTGACCGGTGTTCCCACGGCCTCCTCCCGGCACTCCAGCAGCCTCCTTAGAGGTTACCCGTATGACTTTTATCTATGAAAAATGGAGGCCCAGAGAGATTGTTACTGTTAGAACTGTTTATGGTATAGACAGAAAACTAAATTCCAACAACAAAGGGAATTGATTGGTTCACATAACTGAAGCGTATAGAGGTCTATCAGCTTCAGGTGTTGTTTGACCCAGTTGTTCACTGCCCAGCAGTATAACCAACGTCCTGCTTCTTTCCCATTCTGCTTTCCTCAGTATTCCTTCACTGCCTGGCAATCTTATCTCTATCCCAGTGGTCACACGTGGCTGCATTATCATTGATCTATCATCAATCTATCATTGGTAGGATCTACAGCAGGCAGAGGAATCTTTTCTTTGCCAGAAGCCCTTTGCAAGTGTGTTTCAAATCCCTTTGCTCCGATTGGGTTTCATGACTGCCCTTGAACTAACTTCTGTAGCCAGGCGCATGGGATAGAAACAATGGCTTTAAGACGGTCAGGCCCAACTCCTGGAGTCTGGGGTCAGGTGAACAACCACAATACCATATAGGTTAGAATGGAGAAAAAGTGGTTTCCCAGATTTTGGGGTGGGGGGGTTCCAATGGTGGGAGAATAAAGAAATAGATACTGGGAGGCTGACAGCAGGTGTCCAAGGGCAATGACTTATCCAAGGTCAAGCTGCTGGTCATGGCTAAGCTGTGACTGAAATCCAGCTCTCCTCACTCAACGTTTGCAAATGGATGGTTATATAATTCCACTTAAGGTACATATTTCACAATAGGCATCCAAACAGAACCATGGATTTGCTTGCTTACATTCTGTTTATTCTTCAAATATGTACAAAAATATGTACAGAAACACACTTTGCCATTGAGTCACAGTGATGAAGACAATTGTCTGAGTTAATTTTGAATCTCATTAAAGCATGAAAGCTTTCATGAGAAATTCAGATTTTAGAGAATGAGAGCTATCATTTAAATAAGTGTCCGCTAGTCTTACTAGGGTCTTGGCAGTGTTCTGGAATGTTTTTCAGCACAGGAATAAATTTTTTTGATAGCCTATATGAGTTGCCTCCAGCCTGGATTTTCATCTCTCTGATCAAAGGATTTGTTAATATCCTGTATTGGGATCCCTTTCTCTTACTCAGGAATTATGGAGGCAGAGAAACAGAAAAGAAGGCACAGCCCTCGAGGAACTCCATGTTTGGTGGGAGAGGCAGATAACAAAGCAGGTAGGTGAAATACCATGACAGTGAGTGAGGGGGTGGGAAAATCAGGTGCCTTGAGAACACAGAGGAAGGCAGAATGTTGGGATCAGGGAAGAGCCAGGGAAGGCTTTCTCAAGTGGGCTGGATGGGAGCAGGGAGGGGTTCTACACAGGGGACTCATGAGTATTGAGGCATGAAACCTCGTAGGTTATGTGAAACCTCAAATAATTCAAAAGGGCAGAGATGTAAGGGCAAGGTAAGGAGTAGGGCGAGAAGGTGCAGATAGGCAGCCTGGAACAGAGTAATGGAGGGTCTTGGGGCTTGTATTATGGAGCTTGGTGTCTTTCCCGTAGGTGATGGAGTGCCTCTAATGAGTTTTCAGTAAAGATGTGGTTTGCGTCTTAGACACATTTCTGTATCAGATTCTTTGGTTGAAGATAATTCTAATTAAGTTCCTACAAGGAAGTGCATTGGAGAGATATGGGCTCCTTCAGAAAACCCAATAAAAATTTGAAGAATCCAGGCTCTTAAGGAATTTCCCAGGACCTACATGGCAGGAATCAACTGCAAGTCCCCTCGGTTGGGAAGTATCATGGCCAACTGCCTCCAGCGTTATTCCACCTAGGATTCAAATTCCAGATGAAAGATGTCATAGTGCTCCAGCTTGGGGGCATACCTGGCCTGGGCCAGGTAAAGTCATCATCTTCACTGGCAGTCTCCCCAAATCCATATCTCTTGGAGTGAGTTCCTGAAAGAAAATCAGCATCATGTTACCCTAAGAAAGAGCTACACTGGCTGAAGTAATGGGTGTCCACTTCAACAGCTGTGTGGAAACTAGATCTGAAGGGCACTAAAGACGAAGGGAATTAAAAGTCAAAAGACAGTGGAGATAGGGACCAGGGCTGTGGTAGTATTGTGGGATTTATGAATACTTATGAGATAAAAATTGGTGATTGACTTTAGGAGAAGGAAGAGGGCAGAATCAAGGATGATTCCTGGGTCTTAGAATGTGGTAGCAGATATTATTACTGGAGAGAAGATAGAGGATGGGGAAGGGGAGATGTCAAATTGCTTATGACACGCCAAGTTTAAGAACACTATGGGACATCAGGTGGAGGCTAGAATTTGAAGCATAGTAACTGAACTGAACTCATAGGCATGGATGATATAACCTAGGAAGGATTCTGGAAGAAGCCACAGAAGAGATCAAAATAAGTTTTGATCTTTGAAAAGATTAAAATAGATTTGCCAAGAAAATAAGATCAAAAGACAAAGAATGGAAGAAGGAGGAGAACCAGGAATGTGCAGGGTCATAGAAAGCCACAGGATAAAATTTCAAGGAGAAAGCAGATTTGAGCTCTGGTGCAGGCAGAAGGCACATTCTAGGGAGCTAATGTATAAGTGGGAGTACAAACGTGTGGGCTACCCTTGCAAGAATCTTGGATGAGAAGGGCTGGTTAACTGCATGGTAACTTGGAGGGCATACAGTGCCAAGAGAGGTTTTTTTTTTTCCTAATTTTTTGAAATTTTTGGTCATTTGGATTTTTGGTTTAAATTAAAATATCATTCACATACCATAAAATTCACCCTTTTATACAATTCTGTGGTTTTTTTTATATTCACAAAGTTGTACAGTCATCACCACCATCTAAATCCTTAACATTTTAATCACCTCCCAAAGAGGCTTTGTACTCATTAAGCAGTCACTCCTCATTCCCCCCTCCTCCCAGTCCCTGGCAACCATTAGTCTACTGTCTCTATGGATTTGCCTATTGTGGACATTTCATATAAATAGAATCATATACACTATGTGGGTTTTTGTGACTGGTTTCTTTCATTGAGCGCTATAGTATTTTCAAGGTTCATGTTGTAGCACGTAACAGAATTTCTTTCTTTTTTTGAGACGGAGTCTCGCTCTGCTGCCCAGGCTGGAGTGCAGTGGTGCGATCTCGGCTCACTGCAAGCTCCGCCTCTCGGGTTCACGCCATTCTCCTGCCTCAGCCTCCCACTTAGCTGGGACTACAGGCACTCGCCAACACGCCCTGCTAATTTTTTGTATTTTTTTAGTAGAGACGGGGTTTCACTGTGTTAGCCAAGATGGTCTCGATCTCCTGACTTTGTGATCCGCCCGCCTCGGCCTCCCAAAGTGCTGGGATTACAGGCGTGAGCCACCGCGCCCGGCCTCATTATTTTTTATGGCAGAATACTATTCCGTTGTATGGATAGACCATAATTTGCTTATCCATTTGTCAATCGATGGACATTCAGTTGTTTCCTTTTTTGGCCTTCTGAATACACTGCTATGAACATTTGTGTACAAGTTTTAGTATAGACATGTTTCTAGTTCTCTTGAGTGGAATTGCTGGGTCTCCATTGATTTTTGTTGGGCGAGACCCGATATTGTTTACAGGCTGAGGGTAGGGAGCCGGTGCGGAGGGAGAGGTGGGAGAGCCAGGGGATGGGGAGGAGGAGGGAGGGCTGGAGCAGAGGCGGCCACTTTCTTCAGCATCACTCACTCTCTGTTTGGCACAGCCCTAAATGCGGGCTAATCTCTCTTCACATCTTCTAGACCCTCTGTAAATACCTCATACTTGCTGACCAGGGAGCGAACCCAGCGCTTGAATAAAGCACCCCTAGACCCGGCAGAGCCGGGAACCGATTGGCTGGTTCGTTTTCTGATGCAGATCACAGTTTTGGGGTCCCCTGTGGTTAGCGCCTGGCCCATTCGGGTTTGGTTTTCTCCTGGACGTTCGTTCACAGGTGAATAAGGCCAATTCACCGTGGAGTCTGCGTCTGAATCCTTGTTCCTTAGGTCATCCCGGGGTCCCAGCTGCCCGGGATGAAAAAACGATGCCCGGGTACTAGGGGTCGGGGACCAGGAACGCCAGCGCTCAGCGCAACCGCTACCCTCCGCAGCCACCGCGCACGCGCCGCTTCCCTGCCAAGGAAGGGGCGGGGAGTAGGCGGGGCGAGCACCTTTGGGGCCAATCGAAAGCGAGCATCCCCGCCCTCCGAGCCGATGGACCGAGTTTGACCCCGGCGGTGGGCGGAGGAGGCGGGGCGAGCCGCGCAGCCAGGAAGGGGGCGGGGCCCGGGGTCTGGAGGCGGGGCCTGGGGCTGTCAGTCCCGCGCCCGCCGCCGCGCCGCGGCTCCTCTCATGCCGTGGCCCGGGTGGCTGCCAGCGCTGCCGCCCGCCGCCCGCCACCCCGGCATCCCGAGCCGCCTCCCGCCGCCCCGGCCCGGCGTGCAGGTAAGGCTGGCCGTGGCTGCCTAGCCATCGCGCCCCCCTCCTCGGGCTTGGTCTGCCGCGCGGGCGCCCTCTCCGGGCCGTGTCAGCGCCGCAGCTCCCCACTGCGCCCGGGGGCGGTCCCAGGGGGCGGGACGAGAGCCCTCCCCATCCCCCCAACGCCTCTGGGCGCCGGACCCCACAGCTGGGGTTCCCCGTCTGGCCTCCGCAGCTCTGGCGCGGGGAGCTGTCCCGAGCCCCCCTTCCCGGGACGATTACACAACCTCCGGCCCTGGGGCGGGGGTCCCTCCTCAGCCCCGGCCCCACACCTGTCCCCGCGACGCGCTCCCAGGCAAAGGGCAGAGACCCGGCGCGACAGCGGGGGCCGGGAAAGTTTCACTTTGTGGTCAGGGTTTGTTGACGACGGAGAGATGCGGGGAGACGGAGACTGAGCGGCGAGGATGCGCCTCGCCAGCCGCGTTCCCTGTGCCCGGGGTGGCCCTGGTCCAGGTTTCCCTTCCAGAAGTCCTGCCGACAGCCCGGCTCTGGGCCGGGAGGCTGCTGCTGCAGGGCGCCCGGGTCTCTCCGTCTCTACGTTAGCGAGCTCTGGATTGCAGCAGTCTGAGGACGGCTCAGTCTCTCGCGCTTGCCCCCTTTCTTAATTTAGCATTGACATTTAGACCAGTTGGACAAATTTACTTAGCATTTTCCTGACACTTTGTATTGGTGAGTTGCTTTTCCATCCCTAATTAGCTAATTAACAAGGTGGGAAAGCTAAATAGATCCTGGAACGAAATGTCTTCAGTCTGACAACTCTTTAAAAACCTCTGAGAGCCCTAGGCTCTGGTTGTGTGGAGAGATGCTTTTGGCCAAGATGAGAGAGAGATTCCATGTCTTCTGGTTGCTCGAGGAGGCTTTGGTAATAATGGCATGGCTTTCTCTGCCTCCCACTGATTGTGCCGTTTATTGAGGGTCTTCAGTTTGTGGTGGGTTATTTGGTTTTCTTCACTCAAGAAAGGAGGAATCAGAAGTGTTGCTGATGAAACAGTTAAGGAAAACACTGAGGTTCAAATAAGTTTGGATACTTGTCTGCTTTATCAGGTTACCTTCGTGTGCGGAAAACCTTGGCTCTTCCCATTCTCTCCCCATCTTCCCAGCAGGGCTGTATCCAGCTGGGTTGGCATTACTGCTTCCTCATTTAGTCTGAAGACCTCTTGCTACTTGAGTGTACAGTCCTGCCTAGGGATAACCTCTAAGAGTGGACTTAATTAGCACTTTTATCTGCCCGTTAAGCAATACAGCTTGAAATCTCTTGTAGTCAGGCGCTGTTGTAGTGTTGAATCTTCAATGATACCTGATTCATTTTACTAGTGTTTCTATAATAATCTTTCTATTAGCATGCCGGTTCTGCAACACCGGTAGTTTTGGTATAGAAGCAGCAATTTACTAGAAATATTATCATGGCAAACACAGTTCTCTAACAGATTTGCAGCCCACTTTACTTAGATAATTACTGATAGAGGCTGTTAAGATTTTTTAAAAAATTTATTATTTGGTGCAGTAAATGTTACAATGCTTCTGATGTATGAGGTCTTTATGAGGTCATTCCTTCCTGTAGTAATGATTACAGTTCTTGTGTCACTTAAACCTGTTTTGGACTAATATTGTGTGAGTTTTCACCCATGCTAATTTATTTTTAGACAAAATTCAGAGCTAACAAGATTTGGTTTTGATTTGCCAGCCTATGTTTTAATAAGGAAGATATTTATTGTATTTTGGGTGTTACATTAGAGGTAGGATAGCATGTTTTATTAACATACGTACTGTTTTGAGGGGTTTACAGATATTAAGCTACTAATTTTGCAACAGTCCTATAAGGAAGGGATGATGAAATTGAGGCCCAGTTGCTAGACTCAGGTCACATAGTTAAGTAAATGACAGCCAGATTCTAACCTAGGCAGCCTGAGTTCAAAGTCCAAGTTCTTAACCACTGGACTATCCTGCCCCTACGCTTGCAAAAGGCAATTATTTCTACGTGCTGTCTGTACAATATGATATTTTGCATGGTGGGGAGGAGAAGAGCACTTTACAGTGTAACAGCAAACATTGAGTTAGGAGTTCTTGTTCTGGTCTTAACTCTGCCACCAGCTAATCTGTGATTTTGAGCAAGAAACCTTATCTCCTTCCCTTTCAATTCCTCCTTGGTGGAATAACAGCAATTGAAGCAGATTAACTAACTATCCCTACTACCCTAGGGAACTGGAGAGATAAGTCAATGCAGATAAGAATTAAATATCCTTCTTCCTATGGCACAGCATAAGACCAGGTGTCAAGTGAATGGAGTGTGTGTCATAGGAAAGGACTAGGAGGGCATATATTCTGCTGAAACCAGTGGCTACCCATGGAAGTGCAGTGGTTGAGGACTTCATGTTAATACTTCAGTGTTGTTTTATTTTGTTGCACCAAGGAGTGTTACTTTTGCAATTAAAAAAAAACAAGACAATTAAAAGAAGTCATCCTATAGAGGTGGGGTAACCATGTGCAGGACCATGTGAGGAGCATTATAGGGGACCGCCTGGCATCACTTTGCAGGAGGCATCACTTTTCAGGGCTCAGATGATGGTAGGACCTGCATGGCAGACCAAAGAGTTCCCAGAATCATGGGAAGTCAGGCTTGAAAGGAAACTTTAAAAGTCATTTAGTTTAACTCCTTCCTCCCATCTCCCTCCACCATCTATCCAGTGGATAAATGCCTCTGCATACGGGCACCTGTCCCACTCAGTGCTCGTCCTGCTTCTGCTTGGACACCTCCAGGGTCAAACATTTGGTGTGCTTCACAAACTGTGCACCAAAGAAGATAGGATTGTATCTGGTGCTAGGGAATGGGAAACCACAGAAGGCTTCTGGCTGTTCTAGCTTGTACTCTTGAAAGACTATCCATTGTCAGAGTGAAAGCAATGTTACAGGAGAAAAGCCAAACCAGGGAGACCAGTTAGGAGGCCGTGGCCAGAATCTAGGATGAGGGGATCCAGGCTGAGACCAGAAGTGGCATGAAATGGGTCCAGGAAGGAATGGACCCCGGAAGGCAAAATCCCTGCACCCAGCAACTGCCTGTCCATAAGCAAGAGAGAGGAGGAACAAGACGACATTCCCAGGGGAATGGCGTGGGAGGGGGGCAATAAGAGGATGGAGGCTTGGGAGAGCCACTGATTGGAGCTGGGAAATCCAGTGGGGTGGAGAGGAGACACAGTTTTGAGCGCGTAGCCCCCAGAGCTGTATTGTAGACTGTGGCTAATGCAAGACCCATGCAGACCAAAAACAGATTCCTTAAGAAGAGAGTGTACCATTTAAATATGGTGGGAAACCCTCTGCCTAATGGAGAAAAATTGCAGTATTTCCCAGTGGGTGTTGCAGCTTGTGACACTGGCTCATTTAACCTCTCGTTGCACTTCTTGGTCAGGTTGGGAATCGAGTATTCTTCCTTCACTCAGAGATGAAGGAGGTGGCAGTGAGATGGAGCCTGCACCAGTGAGTCTTTCTGACTCCAAGTCTTAAATACAGAATTGGAACTGGGAGCTGTAGGGCTGGAGCATTTTGTGTGTGAGAGGATGCTGCCTTCCTGTGGTTACACAGAGATGGGGTTGGGGTGTGACTGTTTGGAGTTGGGCCGGGGACGCATTGGCTATGCTTTTTTCTGATTTTGTAGGGAAATGCCCTTTTAGGGGATTCTGTTGTCCAGTGACACCTTTTTATATAGGTGCTGGAGAGCCAGTGCATGTCATGGGGAGTACTGAGAAAGTCATTGGAAGTTTTTCTTTCCAATTCAAACACAGATTATGTGGCATTCAAAATATTATGCTTGGAGCACAATATTTTGATTACCACATTGACTGGAAAACAGGATAATTTGGAAGAAACAAATAAGATTCACACAGGAAACCATGAAGACAGAGAAAATATAGTTGTGAAGGTTTTAAATTAATTTTACTCTTGTTACTTTATATACTTCTGGCTTAGGATACAACATTTACAAAATATTTATATTTACAAATTTATAAGTTGGAAGATATTGTATATGTGGGAAAAAAACTGTATAATCTCATTTTTGGGGGGTTGGGGCCAGGAAAATATTGTTCTTGGATTTTCAATATTTTTTAGACTAGTAGTTCTTTACCAGAGGTGATTTTGTCCCTCAGGAAACACTTGACAATACCTAGAGATATTTTGATTGTCAAAAGTTGGGGTGGTGTTTGTGCCACTGGCATCAAGTGGGTAGAAACCATGGATGTGGCTGAACACCCTGTAATGCACGGGACAGCCCCCACAACAAAGAATTATTCAGCCCCAAACCTTAACAGTGTTGAAGTTGGAAAACTCCACTGTAGGCAATTAAAAAAAAAATCTTACTAGGAGCAAATTGAGTTTAAAGGGAAGAAGAAGAAAATACAAAATATTCCTACAAACTGATCACGTCTGACATCCAGGAGGAAGAAACAGCTAAACAACCTGCTGGAACACAGGCGTTTGCCTGCCACCCAGGAGCTATTTCAATAACTGGGTTGTTCAGCACAGTAGTCTGGAACAGGAAGTAGAGGACGTTGTAGGAGGAAGAGGCTGTAGGGGTAATTGGTAGAGGCAGGTCTAGAAAGGAAGGTCAAGAAGGGAAACTGGGTTCTTCCAGAATACTTCTGAAAAGTTCTAGGGAATTTTTCAAAGATTATTTTGTTAAGGACATTGAGTAGTGCTTAGAAGATACAGTCTCCACTCTGAGGGCGCATGAACCCTCTAGGCTGTTGATGAGAGAGTCTGAGCACTTCCCCAGGTTTTTCTGCATCTAGACATGAGTAGAGGGTGAAGAACACTTGGTTTTGTTTTCAGGTTATATCTGTGTCCTCCTTCGACCCTCCCTTTTAAAACTTTTTCATTATGTAAAATTTTAAATATGTACAAAAATGGAGAAAATAGAATACTGAACCCCTGTTTACGCAATGCCCGTCTTCAGTGATTGTCAACTGCTGGCTGATGTTGACCTATATCTTAGACACCCCTCCTTTTTTGAAATCTGGAAAATAGCATAAATAATTACAGATTGCCTGCCCAATAGGAGAGGCTTGGCAGTGATGGATGTAAGTGATTTTCTGGTGCTTGGGCCTCCCCGGAGGAAAACTGATAATTGACGTGTGTGATTATAAGAGCCACGAGGGCCTGAGAAATAAGAATAGGCCCAGGCAAATCTGGAATGGGGGAGCTCAGCTCTTCTTGGTGGGAAAGTTCAGCGATTAGAGACACACTTCTTTCTTTTTAAACCTCCTTGGTAGAGAGGAAGCCTACTTAGAGTTCTTTGCTAGGAGAAATGTGTTTTCGGTATCAGTTGTAGAGAGTTCTTTCGGTTCCTGGAGGGAGCATAGTTTTCATGTTTCCTTTTGGGATGCCCCCTTTCCTGTTGCATGACCCTCTAGGGCAGGGTTATCCAATCTTTCGGCTTCCCTGGGCCACATTGGAAGAAGAAGAATTGTCTTGGGCCACACATAAAATATGCTAACATTAACGACAGCTGATGAGCCAAAAAAAAATCGCAAAATAATCTCAGAATGTTTTAAGGAAGTTTATGAATTTCTGTTGGGCTGCAATCAAAGCTCTCCTCGGCTCTAGGTTGGACAAACTTGCTCTAGGGTGTGCTGTGTGGTATAAAGCCAAGGGTTCCTTGTGGCTTCTGCCTCTGACCTGATGGCTTCTTCACAGGGTGACTCCTCCCCAGAAAGCACAGGGCAGAGTCGGGTGGGAGAAAGGCAGTATTTCCAGTGGTTATGAAATGACCTTTTGCAGCAATTGCTTTCTGCATTCGTCAGTGGATGGACGACTCTTGCATTCCAGCCACTGGTGGAAACAGCATTGTAGCTGACACTTTGGAAACAGGGCTTTCTTTTCCCAATTGTGTCTCCCTGAACTACAGGATTAATTTTTTTTTGGCCATTGGAGAATTGGCATGCCTTTACTTGACTCAGTGTTATGTTGTAATATGCATACAAAAATGGATTTAAGAGTTGAGAGAGTTCTTGAATAATCACATAATTGATGTCTATGAATTCTAATTAGTGCTAGTTTCTACAAACTTAGACATTCTGGACTAGGTTCACAAGCAACTACATTGGTGTGAAGACCTGGGTCTTCAGAGAGCTGTATTTTCCATCCTTGTGCTATTTATTAAATGCATTTTTACCCTCTACTTATTCCACAAAGAGGTGTAGATGTCATTAGCTTATTATGAACATTCCGTGACACAATTGCAGATTTTCAAGTATCATGCCTTTCTCTAGGAAGGGGCCGCTCCTAGTCTGTTAATAATAATCACTATTCCCAAGAACACTTCTAGGTAGGAATTAGCATCCCCATTTTGCAGATGAGTAGACTGAGGTTTGGAGAGGTTAAGGAATAATGCTAGGAGGTAATACTGAGGTTTTTGTTTTTGTTTTTGTTTTTCTTTTTTTGTCCAGACCCACTTGATTTCAAAGCCCAAATGCTTTTCAATAAGCCTTCTGTCTGTCATGGTTAAAAGTTGGTGGAAGTTTGTACCAGGATTGGTAGAGAAGATGGGGGCAGGTGCTGTGAAAGAGGACTGAGAGTACTGGTTACTCCAACTAATGAAATCTTCACACTGAGCCCCCCTGAGAAACATTGCTTTTGAGTGTGATAAATTACTGATGTCCTGTTTTTGAGCTGACTTTACAAAACAGAAGTTGTACCCTGGTATTCCGTAGCCAGATTTGCTCAGTGGATGTATATTCTTCAGTCTGCATAGTGTTTTTTCTTGTAAAAAGCTAGATTAGTTGTCAGTTAACAAGTGGGAGATTTCACACTAAAATATAGATTTCTGCCTTCTCTTGAACCATCAGAAGATCTGGCGACATTGGCCCCATGTTCCCCTAGGCAGTAGTTAGTTACAGTGCCTGCCCTCTTTGGATGCAGCATAGGCTGCTGAGTTTGCCATATTCCCCACCCTGGCCTCTTCACCCATTTATCTTACCTGTCAGGATTCCGAAGGCATTTGAGTTAGAGGCACCCTAGTAGAAGTTATGTACATTCTCTCTTCAGTGTCAGGGATGTATTAGAGAAGGCTTGTTTTGTTTTTAATTAAAGATCCCCAACATTTATTTCCTCTTTGCAGAAGCATGGGGATGGTAACTATACCTGGCATATAAACAGACACACTCGCATTCCCCTCCCCTTGACCCCCAGCAATGGCTAATTGGACTCTAGATAGGTTTTTGAACTCAGAAAGACCAATCAGATTTGGGATTTGGACACCAAGTCAGTAAGCTGAGGAGCCTCAGGCAGGGAGGATTTATAGACTCAAGCTGGAAGTGGTGACCTTGGAAAGGTGGAGTGGAGTAGTGAGTAAAGAAGCTGTATGGCAAGGAGGTGGAAGATCACGGGCAGCAGAAAGAAAAGTGCTTCCTGGTCTCTCCTTCTACTGTACTTCCTGCAGTTGGGTTCCTCTGTGTCCACAGCATACCTTCTGTGATATTTACTGAGCACTTACTATAATGCCAGGCACTGTTCTAGATGTTTGTGATATATCAGTGAACAAAACAAGACAAAGTTCCTGTTCTTCTAAAGCTTAGATTTTGATGGAAGAAAAGATAATGCTAAACAACAACAACAACAACAACTAAAATATATTAGATAATAATAAATACCAAGAAGAAAAATAAAACTGGGTTAGGAGACAGGAGTGGATACAGGAGAGAACATTATGTTGAGAGATTGTTCAAGGAAGGCCTCTTAATAAAGTGATATCTGAGCAGAGATGTAAATTAAGTGAGAAAAAGTAAGCCATGAAGAAATCTAGAGGTGGAGCATTCCCTACTGATATGGTTTGGCTGTGTCCCCACCCAAATCTCAACTTGAATTGTATCTCCCAGAATTCCCACATGTTGTGGGAGGTAATTGAATCATGGGGGCCAGTCTTTCCTGCGCTATTCTCATGATAGTGAGTCTCATGAGATCTGATGGGTTTATCAGGGGTTTCTGCTTTTGCTTCTTCCTCATTTTTCTCTTGCTACCACCATGTAAGAAGTGCCTTTTACCTCCCGCTGTGATTTTGAGGCCTCCCCAGCCATGCGGAACTGTAAGTCCAATTAAACCTCTTTTTTTTCCCAGTTTCGGGTATGTCTTTATCAGCAGTGTGAAAATGAACTAATACACCTACAGAGGGTTCAGCAAGTGCAAAGGCCCTGAGGTAATTGTAAGCTTGACCTGTGTGAAGAACAGCAAGGAGGACGTTGTGGCTGGAATGCAACAAATAATGGCAGAGGAAGAGGTGGAGGGAATGCAGGGCCTCACAGTTATATTAAAGACTTTGGATTTTATTCTGAGTGACATAAGAAGCTATTGGAAGATTTTGAGCACAGGTGACATGATCTAGCTTCTGTCTTAGAAATAAATTCTATATGGAGAATAGATTGTAGGGCAGCTAAGGTGAAGCAGGAAAACTAATTAGGAGGCTATGCAATAGTCCTGATAAAATACAGTTGTGGCTTGGACTGAAAGAGAAATGGAGATGGCAAGAAGTGGACAAGTTTTGAACATATTTTGAAGGTAGCATTGGCAGAATTTGCCAATGTATTGGGTATTGGTTATGTGTGTGAGAGACAGAGGAGTCAAGATTATTTGAAACTTTGTGTAAAAACATAGCTTCATTTGGTGGCATTTCAACTTGTCTTCCTGGAAACATTCAAAAGCAAGGTCAACAACAACAACAACAAAACCTTGAAAACTCTATTGACAGCAAAAGTAGGAGAGAAATTTAGTCCATAAACTTCAAAATACATGTAAAGACTGTCCCAAGTAGATGAGATCAGGTGGAAGCCATTGAGGAAATGAAGGGAAGCAGCATAGAAATGGTGAGAGAGCCCAGAGACAGTAGATCTTGGAAAGTACTGGAAAAGTCATGCTCTTTAAGATGAAAAGTCCACCCTGACATGAAAAAGCTGTATCTGTTGCTTGCAATAGTTTTGGGAACTGAGTGTACAGCTGGTGGAAGAAACCCTCCTAGATGTAGTTCGGTTCAGAGAGCAAAAAAGAGGGGTTATGTAAAGAATCATATAGGCAGGCTGCCATATTTGTAGGAAGTACTCTCTGTGGTAGCAGGGAAGAAGAGAGTCTTTGGGTTGTAAAAACAGCTTGTCTGAAAGAGTATCCTAGGCATGCCTTCCTCCCCTGCCAAGAGGAATCTCATGCAAATACTGTAGCTTGTCCAGGAAAACTCAGCTCAATGATAATGGAGAGAGGAAATTGTAGGCTTTGGTTTCTGATAACGGTAGGATAGGTTATTTGGACCAAAATTCCACTGAAAATATTAAAATGTTGGATATAGTTTTTAAATTGAAAAAATTTTAGATTTTCTTAAAAGCACTAAAGAGCTGAGGAGAGACTAAAACACTAGAACATCTAAGTTCTTTTTGCCCTGAGAACATTTGTTGATCCTAATAAATATAGACTTTAGTTTTGGTGGCCTTGCAGGACAAGGAGGTTTTTGTCAAAGTACATGCCTTGCTCAAGGTGGAGAGTCTCACAGGACACCATCTCCATATAAAGCTGGATTTATTCAGGGCAAAGGTGAACCAGAAATAAAACTAGTTCTCTCTACCCTTCTGGGACAGCAGGGAGGTTGCCCTGGTACTGAGCAGGGTAAGAGAAAAAAGGAAAAGTAAGTTATTGTGACTGACAAGCCTTTTCACAGATTTTTTTTTTTCTTTTTTGAGACAGGGTCTTGCTCTGTCGCCCAGGCTACAGTACAATGCCACGATCACGGCTCACTGCAGCTTCGACCTCCTGGGTTCAAGTGATCCTCTCACCTCATCCTCTGGGTAGCTGGGACTATAGGCACACACCACCACACCTGGCTAATTTTTTGTATTTTTTGTAGAGGCGAGGTTTTGCTGTGTTGCCCAGGCTGGTCTTGAACTCCTGAGTTCAAGCAATCTGTTCTGCTCAGCCTCCCAAAGTCCTGTGATTACAGGCGTGAGCTACCATGCCTGGCCCTTTTTACAGGTGTGAGGATGGTTTTATGTCACCTCAATTTCTGAGAACCTCAAGCTATGAACTTGGTTTAAGGTAGTTCCAAGTTTAAGGTAGAACCAGTTCCAGGTTCCTAACCCCACTCCCAGATACCTGGCAGAATCAAAGATGAATCTTCGGAGGAGGGCACCTTCTTCCTAATTTTCAAGGGACAATGAGCAGTGCAGTCAGAAATAACAAAGCATACAGGGAAACAAAATGTGATGCGAGAAACAGCAGAAGCAATGAATAGAAAAAAAGAAAACCAGACTCACAAATTCTTTATGTATTATAAGTACAGAGACAAATAAAAACCTATGCTTATTGTGTTCATAGAAATAAAAGTACACTTATAAATATCTTCATGGAATGGGTAACAATTAAAAGTGGCTTGGAAGATTTTAAGAAGGTTAAAAAAAACTAGAAATAAAAATATAAAACTGAAATTTTAAAATGTAATGGTTTCCCATTAGACAGCACAGTTGACAAAATCAAAAAGAAATTAGTGAATAATTGAATGATGAGGCATAAGAAATTATTCAGATGCTGCACAGGGAGACAAAAAGACAAAAAATATGACAGAGAGGCTAAAAGACATGGAAGCTGGAGTGAGAAGATCTAACATGCATTTAACTGGAAAGGAGGGGAAAGAGAATGGGCAGAAACAACTATTCAAGGAGATGATGCTTAAGATTTTTCCAGAATTGATCAAATTTATTAAGCCAAAAATTCATAGGCAGAGCACTGAAGGCAAAGAAAAAATTCTAGCAGGAACAACAACAACAGAAAGACATATGACTTTGGAAAGAGTGTTTTACATACTTCTCAACACCAATGGAATCTAGAAGACAGTAGAATAACATCTGTAACTGAAATAGCTGAAAACTTAGGATTATATGCACAAAATACCTTTCAAGAATAATGGCAAAATGAAAACATTTTCACATAAAGAAGAATGTGGAATTTGCCACCACTTTAATGATTTTGCCTCACTGAAGGCAATCTTAATTGATGTGCTTTATGCAGAAGGAAAGCAATTGCAGATGGAAAAAGCTGAGATGCTATAAGGAATTAAGGATTTTATAAAGAGGTCACAATGTGGGTGAATGTAAATATAGATGAACAATGAAGCATAAACAAAATTTTAATATCTTATGGGCTAAAATATTTAGAAATGAAAGACAACAATAGCATGTAAGTTAAGAAAGGGGGTAAAAAAATCAAGAGGATTCTAAGGTCCTTATATTACCTGGAAGGAGAGTAAAGATAATGACTATATTCAGGCTGATAAATTAACAATGTATGCTGTCATTTCTAAAATAAGCACAAAAGGAATAGAAGCAGGGTACTTAACATCCCAGCTAGTTGAGGAAGACTCATTGGAAACATAAGACTACAGAAAGAGTGAAAATAAAGGAATGGAAAACTATATACTGTCAAATAATAAGCAATGTATCAAATAAAGTAGAGATTGTGATTAAAAACATTAGTAGGGATAAAAAATTATGTTCACAAGGAAAATATGTTTGAAATGTATATGTACCTAACAACTAAATAATATACAGAGAAGAAAATGACAGAACCACAAAGAGGAAGAGAAATATCCATGATCATAGTTATTTCAAATTAGAATACCTAAGACATTTTAAAGGAGAACTAAGTCAGAGGACTTGCTGTATGGATATTATGTCTTATTATAAAGCTATCGTAATAGCAATGGCATGGTATTGATTCAAGGATAAACAAAGAGTCCAACAGAACAAAGTAGAAAGCCCAAAAACACTAGTTTGCATTTACAGACTCTGGATATATTACAAAGGAGACACTACAGATAAAGGGTAAACTTTCCAATAAATGGTACTGGGACTCATGCATATGACATGAAAAAGATGTAGTTTGACTATCACTTTACACAATGCATAAAAATCAATTGCAATGGATGTCCTGAGACTGGGTAATTTACAAAGGAAAGGGGTTTCATTGGTTCATGGTTCTGGAAACATGATGCTGGCATTGGCTCAGCTTCTGCGGTGGCCTCAGGAAACTTACAATCATGGCAGAAGGTGAAGGAGGAGCAGGCATGTCACAGAGCCCAAGTAGGAGCAAGAGAGAGAGAATGGCGGGAGGTGTTACACACTTTTAAACAACCAGATCTCATGAGAACTCACTCACTATCAGGAGAACAGCACCAAGGGGATGGTAAGAATTCATTCATGAAGGATCCACCTCCATAATCCAGTCACCTGGATTATTCATGAGGCTCCACCTCTAACACTGGGGATTACGATTAGATGTGAGATTTGGGCAGGGACACAGATCCAAACCATATCAATAGGCTTTTAAAACTTAAATATGAAAGCAAAAAAATGGAAGATTTTGAATGGTAATATAAGAGAATATCTTCATGATCTCTGCATAGGGAAGGGCTTAAATAAAATTCCAAAAACATTAACTTAAAAAAAGGTTGATGGCTGGGTGTGGTGGCTTGTACCTGTAATCCCAGCACTTTGGGAAGAAGAGGCAGGCCGATCACTTGAAGTTTGAGACCAGCCTGGTCAGCATGGTGAAACCCTGTCTCTACTAAAAATACAAAAATTAGCCAGGTGTGGTGCCACATGCCTGTAATTCCAGCTACTTGGGAAGCTGAGGCATGAGAATCACTTGAACCCAGGAGGTGGAGGTTGCACTCCAGCCTGGGCGACAGAGTGAGACTCTATGTCAAAATAAATAAATAAAAATAAATAAAGTTGAGAAAACTTATTACATTAAAATTGAAAAATTTAAAAATAAAAACCACTATGAAAATAATGGAATAAGGAGTTACAACACTGGAAAAGAAATTTGTGAGCTTTGTGAGGACAGGGACTGTGTCCATTTTATTCATCATTGTATCTCAGCACGTTCCATAGTGCCTAAAATCAAAGCTCCAGCATCCAAGATACTTTAAGTACTTATAACCATTCCCAAATGATGGATACTTACCTACAGAGAAGACTCCACATCATAAACCACAAACATTATTCTATTGCTTTCTTCTGTTGCTGTTCATTCCTTAGAGAATAAAGAAGAGATATATAGAAGTGGTGACTTAACCAGACAATTGTTTAAAAATGTGCATTCAGTGTAGAAACTATGTGTTCAGGATTGTGCAGGTTGCTGAGAAGAATATATAGAAATATAAAACAAGAGTCTCTTCCCAAAGGAGTTTACGGCCTACTTGGGAGATTGTGACAAATATGAAAAAATACTTGACAAATCTGGACCATTTAAATAGTGCTATTTATGCTATAGCCATACATAGGACAGAGATAACACTTCCAGATGTGGTAATTGGGAAATATATCATGCAAGAGGAAAGATTTGATGTATGTATTGAAGGAGGGTAAGTTTATGGGCAGGAAGAGAGCATGGAAGCAAGCATCCCATGGGAGGGACGCTTTGTAGGAAATAAAAATTTAAGGTGCTTTGGGGAAAGGGCAATCTCATCCGAGTGGAGGGAGACAGATTAGAAGTATAGATTCTTTAAGAATACATATGAATGAGTAGCTGGAAATTTTCTGAGAAAGAATAGTAGTGATGTGAACATAAAAGCCTAACTAGTTATGATAAATGTATCCGTAAGTAAAGTAATTAAGCCAGTTTGGGGTTGACAGAGGAATTGTGCCAGATATCTGTGGATTTTGCTACCCAGCAGCATTCGCTCTTCTCCTGGTTGTGGGGCCCCAGCCCTGTTGCTCTTATCTGGAACTAAAGGTTAAGATGATGGTTCAAAGATGAAGCCACCATGGAAGAGAGCATAGCAGACAGATGGAGAGAAACTGCATCCAGGTGACCCCATTTGTACTAAACCTGGTTACCTGGTTTTTCTTTAGTACATATGCCAGTTTGAATTGGCTTTGTCATTTGAAATGAAGAATGAAAACTGACAGAAAAATAGACAGACAGAAAGATCAGGAGAGCAGAGTAGAGAATTCAGAAACAGACTGATATACACGTGAGAATTTCCCCTCACTGGACATTCCTCGGTCTTTGCTCTGAATCTCTTCCCAACTTCTTGTAGTATCCCAGGTCTCAGGCCCTAGACTTCTTATCTATTCTTAGATGAATGAATTCAGTCTTGTGGTATGATGTATCTATTTGCACATGACTCCTAAGTTTATATTTCCAGTTTTTGTTATTCTCCTGAGATTCAGACCCATATATTCACTTGTCCACCAAGATTCTCCACTTGAATGTATAAATGGATCTGAAGTGTAACATGTCCTATATCAAACTCCTAACTCCCAACCCCCACTTCACCTAAATCTGCTCCTTTCCTAAGAATCTCAGGCTCATAAAATGGCAGCATTGTCCACTCAGTTTCCTAGGCCAAAAACCTAGGAGTTACCCCTGAGTCTTTTCTTTCCTATAACTCTCACATTTAGGCCATCAGCAAGTCCTGTTGACTCTACCTTCAAAACATAGCCTGGATCTGACCACTTCTTATCTCCATATAGGAGGTAAGTAGATATGTAGGTTCCCGACATAGTCCACGCCAGCACCATCTCTTGCTTGGATTATTGTAATAGCTTCTAAGTGGCTTCTCAACTTCCTTCTTTCCCTCTTATGGTCTATTCTACACACATTAGTTAGAACAGTCTTTTCAAACACAAGTCAGATCATGTTACTTGCTTGTTCAAAGCCAGTGTTTTCCCATGACATTTTTAATATCCCAAATCATTACCATGGTCTCCAGGACCCTGCAAAATCTGACTTCTGCCTAGATTTCTCAATCATCTCTGCTTCTCTCTCACTCACTCTGCTACAGTCACACCGGCTTCTTCACTCTTCCTACAACATGCCAAATACATGTCTACCTTAGGGCCTTTACACTTCTTGCTTTGGATCTTTTGATGGCTCATTCCCTCACCTTATTCAGGTTCTCCTCAAAGTGGCCTTTCCTTTCCTCCTCCCCAGACCCTAACCTTTCTTGGTTCTTTAGAACACTTATTACTATTTTGTTTATTGTCTGTTCTTCTCATTAAATGAAAACTCCATGGAGCAGGAATGTTGTCCTCTTTAAAAGTATATTCCTAACATTGGAATAATGCCTGGTTATAGTTTGAGCCAATACATATTTTTGAATGACTTATTAAATGAAATTTTTATATGATAGAGGTAGCACAGCATATCATTTTGTAAGAGATTTATTATCCAATGACTGGTTTTGAGAAAACTAGTTAGACATTTTAGGAGAAGATGTATGCTTAATAAGAGGATATCATGAACAGTTTTGTGCCAACATACTTGACAATTTAGATGAAATAAACAAATTCCAAAAAACCTGATATGCCAAAGCTAACACAAGTACAACTAGAAAACCTGAATAGAGCTATATCTAGTAAAGAGTTTAATTCATTATTAAAGACCTTCACATCAAACAGGAGACAAATAAATTTTCTGGGGCAGATGGCTTTTCCAGTAAAGTCTTCCAAACACTTAAATAATAACATCAATCTTACATACTCTTTCAGAGAATAGAAAAAAAAGTAACATTTCCCAGCTCACTCTCAAGAGAAAACATTATATCAAAAGCTGACACAGACATTACAAGAAAAGAAAATTAAAAACCAAACTCTCCTGGACATAGATACAGAAATACTAAGCAAAATATAATCAAAATGAATTTAATGATACATAAAAAAGATAATACATTATAACCAACTGGGATAAACTTTAGGAATTCAAGAGTAGTTTAACATTTGAGAATAAATCAAGATAATACCTTGTAGTAACAGAATAAAGGAGTAAAAATATACATACAATCTACATAGATGTAGAAAAGGATTTGATAAAATTCAGTATTGATTTATGATTTTTAAAAAGCCTAAGCAAAGGAAATTTGTTAATCTGATAATGAGTGCCTAAAAATATCTTGAACATCATACTTGATGTTGAAATGTTGAAAGTCTTCTCCTTGAGATATCTGCTAGCATCACTTTAATTTAGCATTGCATTAGAGATCCTAGCCATTGTAGCAAGGCAAGAGAAAGAAATAAAAAGTATATGGTTTGGAAAGTAAGAAATAAAACCGTCATTATCAATAGGCAACATGACTGTGTATATAGAAAACCCAAAAGAATCTATAGATAAACTATTAGAATTAATAAGTAAATTTAAGCAGGGGTGCTGGATACCAGGTCAATATATAAAAACCAATTATACTTACATATACTAGCAATAAAAAATAGAAAATCAAATTTAAAAAACAATACCATTTACAATAGCCTCAGAAAACACCAGATTCATAGGAATAAATGTGATAGAGATGTAAGATTTCTACACTGAAAACAAGAAGACATACTGAGAGAAATTGAAGAAAACTTAAGTAGATGGAAAGATATACCATGTTCATAGAATGGATGACTCAATATTGTGAAGATGTCAATTTTCCTTAAATTAATTTGTATATTATACAAGCCATTCAAAATTCTAGCAGGCTTTTTAAATGAATATCAACAAACTGAATATAAAATTTGCATGGAAAAGAAAAGGGCCAAGTTAAGCCAACACAATAATTAAGAATATGAAGGAGGCTGAGATAACTTATGGAACCGAATATTTAGAATTATTATAAAGCTATTGTAATTAAGTCAATGTGGCATCTGTGCTAAAATAGACAAATGGCCCTGTTGGGGAGGAAATATAATTTTTCCTCAACCTCTATGAGTTCTTAGTTGAGACAGATTCCTGTAACAAAAGACAAGATTAACAAGATAAAAACAGACAAGCTAATTAACATGTGTAGCACACATCATGAGGGAGAAACTTTAATGAAAAGTATCTCAAAGCAATGGCTTAGAACTCAGGCTTATATAGTATCTTCAACAAACAGCAATACATTTGTAGACAAATGAAAGGACAAATGAAAGGGTTTTAGGCTTCCAAGGGTGGGAAATGATGGGAAGGTAAATATATGGGAGGAAACTAATGGAGTGAGGTTTATTTTCAGGTTGCTCTGATGCTGTCTCTGGGCTGATAAAGAGTCTAGAGTTTTCTCTAGTCAAGGAGAATTTATATCCTGCCTGTAGGCAGAAGGTAGGATAGGGTGAGCTTTTTCTCTGTTTACTGCTTCTTAATTGCCTTTTGCTAAAAAGTAATTTTTATGTCAGAGGCATATTTTGGGGTGACATATTCCTGTTTCCTTAAGCCCAATGGAACAGATTAGAGAATTTAGAAAGAGATCTTTATATGACCACTTGATTTATAACAAAGTTGACATTAAAATACAGTAGAGAAAGGATGTCTTTTCAATAAATAGTGCTGACTCAATTTAGTACCCATACGGGAAAAAAAGAATCTTCCTCAAGCCATTCACAAATATCAATTCTAGCTGCATTGTAGATCTCTATATATTAGGTAAGACAATAAAGCTCTTAAAAGAAAACATAAGAGAATATCTGTGTATCCTTAGAATAGCCAAACATTTCTTAAACATTACACAAAAGGACTGACTATAAAGGAAAATATTGATAAACTAGATTAGACTAAACTCAAGAAATTCTGATCATCAAAAGATACTATTAAGAGAATGAAAGAGCAAGCCCAGAGTAGGAGAAGATACTATAAATAACTACAAATCAATATGAGAAAGGCAAGTAACCCAAAAGAAAGGTGGACAAAAAGCTTGAACAAACACTTTACACAGAGAATGTTCAAATGGCCTACAAATATATTAAAAGTTATATCAATTGCATTCATTGTCAGAGAAATGCAAATTAAATCTACAAAAAGATATGTCTACATATTCTTCAGAATGGCTAAATTTAAAAAGTCAGACGATACCAAATATTGACAATAACATGGAACAACTAGACTCTCATATATTATTGGTGGGAATGTAAACTGATATAGCTATCATGGAAGACCGTTGGGCAGTATCTGTTGGGCAGTATCTACTAAAGCTGAACATACACTCTGTACCCCCAATTCCCCACTCCTAGATATATGACAAACAAATGTAGTATATATATTTGCCAGAAGACATATATAAGAAGATACATAGCATTCATAATATTCATAATAGCCTCAAACTGGAAGCAACCCAGATATCCAAAGACAGTAGAATGGAGAAATAAATCATAGTATATGGAATATATACAGAAATGGGAATACGTAATCTATAATCACATGCAAAAACATGGGCGTATGTCGCAAACATAATGCTGAGAAAAAGAAGCCAAACACTCAAACAGGCTGCACTAATCTCTGGTAATAGGAATCAGGATAGTGGTTACCTGGGGGTGGTAATGACTAGAAGCGGGAATTAAGGGGACTTTTAGGGTGTGAGTCATATCTGGTTTCTTAGTCTAGGTGTATGATATGGGATGGGATTATTTTGTGAAAATTCATCAAGCTGTACAATGATGCCTTGTGCCCTTTTCTGTGTGTCTCTTATACTTCATTAAAATTTTTATTTAAAAAAACCTGGATCCTTACTTCAATCCTTAAACCAAAGTAAGTTACAGCTAGATTACATATTTAAATATAAAATGAAAGGTCCACAGTTAAACATGGATAACTTTTTTTTATAATCTCAGAAACATGAATTGGAAAAAATTTCTTCGAAAAGAAAATTAAAATGGTAATAAATAAATATCAACATGAGGAAAATATTTATAAAATAATAATGTATTATGTGTTGCCAGTCAGATCATCAGACATTAAAAGATACAAAATACTCAGTGTTGCTAAGGTTTGGTGAAAGGGTACTCTCATGTTTGATTGTTAGAATAATTTGTTTCTACAGCATTTTTGGAGGACTTTAAAATGTGCATACTATTTGACCTAACAATACATTTCTAGGAATTTTATCTTAGGAAATATTTGCATACATAAATATATCAGGATAGTAATTAAAGCATTTTTATAATATCAAAACTGGAAATACTTTAAATGTCTATGAATAGAGTACTGGTTATAGAAGGTACACCCTGTTTAATAAAGTATACTCTGTCTGGTAGAAAGAATGAGGTTGAACAGTATCAGTGGATGAAGTCATATGGCCAGGAGATACTGACTGCTAAATGAAAAGAGTTAAGTTGATGAACATTTGTGTAGTGTGATCTCATTTAAAGAAATAAATATTTCATTGGAAAATTCTGGGAAAATATACACCAAACTATTTACATAAAATGATCACATATAGTTAAAAATATTCATGTGCATGTATTAAAATCAGTAGAAACTATACCAAAATGTCAACACTGGCTCTCTCAGGGGATTACTGAGGCATTTAAATTTATTTTTGTATACCTTTGTATTCCAAATTCCCTGCAATGAGTGTATGTTGATTTAATAACCAGAAGATGCTAAATAGGATTATTAAATTTTGTCTGTATTTTATCAGTTTCATGATAAAGATCAAGCTCCTAATGAAAGCATTTCTTTCCCGTCCTTACTGCCTGTCTGTCCACCTTTATCTGGCACTGACCTTCCACATGCACCCTGCATTTCATTTGTATACAGAACACAGATACTTTCTTATTGGAAATAATTTAAACAATGAGGAGCACATAGAGAAAAAAATGTGGAAACTCGATCTTTTTCTGTATGTTTGCTCACATATGTATGTGTATATACAAATATAGTCTTTTTAAAAGCATAAATGGGATGTTTGCCTCCTCCGTCTTAACCACATTCCATTACTTGCTGTTCCTTGAACCATTCATGCTGTTTCAGCCCCATATAACTAGCCAAAGGCACCTTTTACCCTTTCTTCCTGTCCCTGTGCAACCAGCAATTACAGTGTCTAATTATTTGATGTTTTTCCTAAAGACTTTTGATGCAAGAGGTTCAAAAGGCACAAAGCATGAAAGGAAAGCAGACATAGCCATTGCCATGTAGGCAGCTGAAGGATGATGGAGAATGTGGCAGGATACTGTTTCCAGTTATTCACTGAGATTTTATCCCTCTGGTTTCTCTTAGTGATGGCACATTCCCTGCCTAGGCAGCTAGGGTGTTCCCTGCTCATTGCCTCAGGGGACAAGTGACATAGTGGATTTCGGAAATCGATGCTTAGCTTTTGATTTGCTACAATCTGGTTCTTGTGTGGCACCAAAGGACTCAATGCATAGAAAAAACATTTAGAAAGATGCCCCATGAGCAAGAAAAGGCTTCTTTAGTACCTTTAAAGCCCCTTCCTGATGGGGTGATGTTGTCCTTGGTGAGAAGAGAGGAGGAGAGCTGGAGGGAAGGAGGAAAGGCAGATGTCTATGGTTCCTTAGGAGGCAGGTCTTGCTCTATGTCTACACTGAATTCTGAAGGGCAGTGACCGTGCAAACCCCTCACAGGTCTGGCAAGCCAGAGAGCAGAGGAAACCCATGCCCCTGTATTTAGGCAAGGCTCAGAGGCTTTGGGACTCACTGAGTAAGGCCCTGGAATGTAGACTTAATTCTGGGGACATGGGGTTGGAGGAGAGACCTTGAATTGCATGGAATTAATCTCTAACAGAGGATTGCATTATAAATTAAAATGATTAGAGAACAGGTAAGTTGCATTCCGTACATACCTGAGTTTGAAAACTGAGAATTGTCCTCATAACAAATAGGAGAATTCTGATTTTATTTCTTTGCTTTGGTGGTGGTGCTGGTTGGGTTTTGATGTTGGCCATGAGCCCCGGGGATTTCCTTAAGCATGATCCTCGGAAGCTGTCTCACTTTCTCCCTGACTTTGCCACTGCACGGGGCTGCTGACCACCAGCAGCACGGACCTCTGGAGGCCAAAACAGGCCTGACAGTCACAGATGTGTTTGTCATCTCATCTTTATGTGAGTGGAGTAAGGAAAGATGAAAGCCACAGAATGAGACCTTTCTGGAAACGACTGTACAGGAGCCCAGCCTGGAATGCACTCAAAGTTGATGGTGAATAAACTAAGAGATGCAAATAAAAACCAACAAGGAACCCTTCTTTAACATATTAAATTTGAGGGAAAATTCTTGTCATTGACTTGCATTCATTCAAGGGTTGGTTAAGTAATTTTCAGACCTAAATTTGTCATTGATCATAGCATTTAGAATAAATTTTGGAAATCACTCAGTAACTTCAGCTTCATCGTTCATTCAGGTGAACTTAGAATGTTCACCTAAGCAGATGTCACAACACAATAAGCCGATGGAAACGAGAGGACAGATTGGCATCACTGGACCTACAATAGAGGAGGTTATTTCTTTATGGCCATTCTAGGTACTCTATGAAGCTCAGGATGTGGATATTGTTGGCCCAGCTTTATTTGCGCTCTGTTGTCCCGCCATCATTTCAGATTTGCTGATCTTTGCCACAAGTCCGAATCAGCTCATCCATTTTCTCACCTTTCTCTGCCTTTTCCCCACCTCCTGCTTGTGCTTTGCACCCCCTGCTTCCTTGCTGTGTGCTGGAGCTGCGTGACTTTCTCCTTTCCCCAAACTCTCACCCTGCTTGCCCTTGGTCACTTCTTTCTCTGTGATGTGAACATCCTTGCTTAAATGCAGCTGTATTGTTCATTTTGTGGCATGCCATTTCCTTTCCACCTGGCAGACTCTCCACCAGCTGGGAAGGGACTTGTATCTGCTCTTCAGGAAATGCTGTCCTTTGGGTGGAAAAGGACTGGCTTCCTGGCAGTGCCAAAATGAAGATCTTTCTCTGCTGAAAACAAAACAAAACCCCTTTATCTGTGAAACTTCCTGTTTCCTCCACTGAAAGCCGTGCTTCTCCAACATGGGGCATTATGCCAGGGGCACATGAAATCATAGGACAGACTGGGTGCATCTTCCTGGATGCTGCTTGAAACTTTTGGGGGAAATAGTTTTGACTTTTTCTTCCTTGTAAAAGCTGTTGCCATACATGGGTAGAGGAATATTATGGAGGGCAATGTAAAATTCACGTGGCATTTAAGGATTAAACAGGAGATGTAAAATTTTCTTGTTTCTGGTAAGCTGCTTTGGGTTGTATCTTCAAAATTCCTGGGGTGTCTTTCTGCTTCTCTGCTGTTGGGAAGGACTAAAATGGAGACTTCTGAGCAGCACCTAAAGTATTCCTTGTAAGTGGAAGACTGCTATGGGTTTGACCCAGCACATTTGGCAGCTTGGGCTGATTTAATGAAGTTGTACAAAATTTTGAAATACTAATAGAGATGTCTTTCTTCTCCACCCCTTAAAATTTCCCCATGGCCCTCCCCTTATTCTGTTATTAATTTATTGCCGGAAGCATTTGGACTGTTATAATAGGAATGTAAAGATAAAGAAACAGGTAGGGCTCCTGTTGAGATTTTAAATGTCTGTATTTTCAAATTCATAGCAGAGACAAAGCAAGACTTTTCATTTGGAAAAGTTTGGGTTTGAACATCAAAAGCAAATCTTTGAAGAAACTGTGGTGTTATTGGTTGAATTGTGTCTCCCCAAAAATCAGATGTTGAAATCTTAACTTCTAGTATCTCAGAATGTGACTGTATTAAGGAGAGAAGATCTATTACAGTGGTAATCAAATTAAAATGAGGTCATTAGTGTGGGCTCTAATCCAATATGACTGATATGCTTATAAAAAGTAGAAATTTGGACACAGAGCCATGCATACAGGGAAGATAGTATGAAGAGACATAGGGAGAAGACAGCCACCTACAAGCCAAGGAGAGAGTCCTAGAACACATCCTTCCTTCAGCCCTCGGGAGGAGCAAATGTGGCCAACATCTTGATCTTGGACTTTAGCCTTCAGAACTGTAGACAATAAATTTTTGTTGTTTAAGCCACTCAGTTTATGGCAGCCCTATCAAACTAATACACAAGGCATAAAGTTTTGCCATAAACAACAGATTGGAAATGTGTTTCATCACATCTAATGTCTTGGTCTGTTCAGGCTGCTATAACAAAGTAGCGTAGACTGGGTGGGTTAAACAACAGACATTTATTTCTCATAGTTTGGAAGCTGGAAGTCCAAGATCAGATGCCAGCATGGTTGGGTTCTGGTGAGGGCCCTCTTCCTGGCTTGTAGACAGCTGCCTTTTACAGTATGGCAAAGAGAGGGAGAACTCTAGTCTCTTCCTCTTCTCTTTATTTTTATTTTTATTTTTATGGAGAGGGAGTCTCACCCTGTCTCCCAGGCTGGAGTGCAGCGGCACAATCTTGGCTCACTGCAACCTCCACCTCCTGGGTTCAAGCAATTCTCCTGTCTCAGCCTTCCAAGTAGCGGAGATTACAGGTGCCTGCCACCACACCTGGCTAATTTTTGTATTTCAGTAGGAATGAGGTTTCACCACGTTGGTGAGGCTGGTCTCGAACTCCTGACCTCAAATGATCCGCCCACCTAGGCCCCCACAAAATGCTCTTCCTCTTCTTATAAGGGCTCCAGCCCCATCATGGGGAGCACACCCTCATGACTCATCTAAACTTACTTACTTCTTAAAGGCCACTCCTCCTAATAAGATCACATTGGAGGTTAGGGCTTCAACATATGAATTTGGGGGGTACGCAAACACTCCATTCATAACATATAAGAGGTCACCGATTGTAAGGTACCTCCCAATTTTAAGAGACATCTATGTCTAAAGAAATGTACTACATCTTAGAATCAATAAAACATGGCAGTGTAGATGAAGAATAAAAGTACCCTGTTCTGTAAACTAGCTAAACATGGCCTAAGTCAGGGACAGGGAGGAACCAGAGGAAATGTTCCAGGGTTTATATTCCAGTGGGTTCATGGAAAGATACCTAGTTTCCTGTCTTTTTTTGCAGTGGACTGAGCCTTGGAGGTGGGGTGAGAGGAGCAGGGACATCCCTATGTCACTTTCCATTCTTGCTGTTTCTCAGGATGAGGCCCTGTAGAGAAGCTCCTTGTGTCCGCATGGTACAGCACCAGCAAAAGTACAAAAGGGCCGGGTGGCATGTCTTCATTAGAGACTAGCGAGTAGCACAGGACAGTGTCCAAAACTCCTGGTCTATAGATAATTTATTTGGAAATAGCAAAGAGGCAGATGGAGGAAGAGATTGTGAATAAGGGAGTCAGAGAACTGAAAGGAGCTCGTAGTTGAGATTAGAAGGATGTGGGCGACCCCTCTGCCTTGATGCTTGGAGGCCAACATGAGGATCATGGAATCGGTGGAGGATTTGATAGGGATAGAGGCCAATGGGCAATGACCAGGTGGAAAGAAGGCAGTTGATGGAGGCCAGGGCAGGCACCATGTCCTCAAATGCCTGAGAAACCTTAGCTAGAACCCCAACAAGAAGGGTGATGGTGGTGTGATATCTTGAATTGATCAAGTTAAGCTTGAAATGATTAATTTTACCCAGAAGTAACTGAGTTTACCTGGAAATAACCTAGATTTAACTTCTAACTTTGAAGGGAATAGGAGGTCAATACAGAAACTAATTCTTGTTATAAAGAGAAAATATATTTGACTTTATACACGTGAGTCTAGATTTTAAAAAATTTCACTCAGTATATCAATTTTCACTTCTAATCCCTTGCCCTCCACATTATATTGGTTTTCCAGATACTCTGAAACTCTACCTTGTCAAAAGAATTGAAATAAAGTTGACTTGTGTTAATAGAAATGTACACAGGATTCTTTTTCAAGATGACAGACTAAGTACATTCGTTTACCTCCCCTGCCTTCTTGGAATCTTCTGAAATGGTGGCTAAAGGCATCTAGAAAAAAAAAAAATTCGTGACAACTCTGAAAACAGGAGGCAGTGCTGTGGGTAGAAAAGATATTTCATCAAGACAAGCTAGATGGGCTTGCAGTTTGTTATTTCAGTGGGAAACCATGTTCTAGAACTAAATGAAGAATTGTGTCAGAGGTGGGAGACCTTGTTCAGACAGGATCCAAGCTAGGAATTAGCACATATGGAGGACAAGAGTGAGCTTTGAAACAGCGGTCTGGGCTGAGCCTTGGAGGTGGGGTGAGATGAATTAAAGAGCAGGGACATCCCTCCTCTTGGTGGTTAACTGGAAAGATGTCTTTGGGACATTTTGGTTAAGTAGCTCTTTCCTTTCTAAGATGTGTATGGAGCAATTTGAATTCTAAGAATGGTTTTCTGAACTTATGAATGATTTGCTAAGGGATAGCCAAAGGTATGAAGTTGGGGCAAGAAAGCACTGCAAAGTAATATCTGATGTAGACCCAGCAGGTAAAAAGGAAATCCTGAGGGTAGAGCCAGAGGGTAGAAAGGAAAGTCATCTCCAGCTAGGAGGGAAATACTTTTAAGTGCCCTACTTTCCTTTGAAGGTGGTGGAGTTCCAGATGTACTTGCTTGCTCCCTACCTGCATGTACCAAAGAGAAGAATCTCTGCACACAAAGGCCAGAGTCAGCCCTCACATTCAGAGCAAATAGACCTGCCTAACTACAAAGGAAACACACATGAGCTACCTATACTAATCTACAGTCCTTCAGCAACAAATATAAAGGATCTCCTAAGGACCACCAGACATCTGAGGGAAATCAGCAACATAAGAGACAAAGACCAAGATAAACAAACAAGAAGTCACTTGAGAGGATATGGAGATATTAAAAGCAATTCAGAGATTTTTACATAGATAAAACAATGACTCACTGCTATGAAAAACATGTTATTATGGCTGGGCACAGTGGCTCATGCCTGTAATCCCAGCACTTTGGGAGACCAATGTAGGAGGACTGCTTGAGGCCAGGAGTTTGAGACCAGCCTGGGCAACATAGTGAGATCCTGTCTGTACCAAAAGAAAAAAAAATTAGCCAGGCATGGTGGTATGTGCCTGTAATCCCAGCTACTCAGGAGGCTGAGGCAGTGAGCTATGATGGCACCATTGCACTCCAGCCTGGGCAACAGATAAGACCCTGTTTTGTTTGTTTGTTTGTTTGTTTGTTTTAAAAGGACATGATATATTCCAAATAAGTAACTGAGATAAAATTGAGAAAATCTTTCAGAAACTAGAAAAGGTGGCAAATTTAAGAAATATGTAAAAAGACAATATAATAGTTTGAGAAGGTCCAATATCTGCATAGTAGATACAAAAGAAATGAAGAAATAATGGAATAATTTTTCTCTGAGCTAACGGAAGAATCAAATTCTTCAATCAAAAGGAGCCCACTGAGTGCCAAGCAGAATAAATGAGAACAGATCCAGATCAAGACACATTATGATGCATTTCAATACTCTGGGAATGAAGTTACACATTGGCTAAGTAGCTCTTTCCTTTCTAAGATGTGTATAGAGCAATTTGAATTCTAAGAATGGTTTTCCAAACTTATGAATGATTTGCTAAGGGACATCCAAAAGTATGAAGTTGGGGCAAGGAAGCAATGCAGAATAATATCTGATGTAGATCCAGCAGACAAAAAGGAAATCCTGGGGGTAGAGCCAGAGGGTAAAAAGGAAAGTCATCTCCCACTAGGAAGGAAATACATTTAAATGCCTTACTTTCCTTTGAAGGTGGTGGAGTTCCAGATGTACCTGCCTGCTCCCTACCTGCGTGTACCAAAGAGAAGAATAAAAGCTCTCAGCAACAGGAGAAACTACATTATTCACAAAGAAATAGGAAGTAGATTCACATATTACTTCAGTAATCGATACAATAGATACCAGCAGGCAATGGCATAATGCTTCCAAAGTTTTAAGGGAAAGTAAACTAATAATTCTATACCCACATTTTCTGAAATTCAGAGGTAGGGCATCACCAGCGTTGGTAAATTTATCAGCTTAATAATGACAAATAATAATCAGGATTCCTGATTCTTCTGTTATTTTGCAGTGTCTCCTTAGCTTGTTGGCTTTGTGCTCAGGCTAGCTCCTCTATGGTGACAAGATATCCACAGTAGTTCTAGGAACCACAGTCAGAAATAACAGTCTGCAGAGGAAAATGGGAATGCCTTTTATTCAGAACTCCTGGAAGACTTATTTACCAAATTTTAACGTGTCTATTCCTGAACCAATCACTGTAAGGGTAACAGGTAGACCACCCACCTGTGGACACACGGACAAGGAGAATACCTGTACAAAGGAAGATGCTATTATGAAAAGTATCGAGGTGGGAGTGGATGAATGTTGTGACAGCCAGTAGTGTCTGCTGTACCAGCCATGTGAACTATTAAGTGTGTGAGTAAAATAAACATTTTCAGACATGTAAGAACTCAGGAAGTTTACTTCCCATATAGCCTTTCCAAGAAAAGAACAACTATTAAAGGATATCTCCAGCCAAACAACAAATGATCAAGAAATGGTTAAAATGTTGGACCCAACAAACCATGATAACCCAGTAGGGCAATGAAAAGAAATCCCAGTATAATAATTGTAGAGCCAATTTAGAAAGCAGCTGCCAACAATCAGAAGAAGCCACGGTGTCTTCAAAGAGAAAGTGATTCCATTACAGAAACTGTATAGCTAAGAACTAATAACGGCTTTATCGTATGATGCTGCATATGCCTTTCTTTTTCTTTTTTTCTTCTTGGGAACTCTGGGAAAAATACAAAGTCATAATCCACATACAAAGGAAACAAAAATGTGTCTTGGTTCTCAGCAGTTGATGGAGAGAAGGAACAGAGAGTCCACTTGATCTTCACACTTGAAACATTATTCTTCAAGTGGCACAGATTTCATGTCACAGGATCACATTTTGTTCTTTTGGGTTCAGTCAGACTTCTTGGTTCTGTACGTTCCATCATATTTTCCATGCTGTTTAATAGTTTTTATGTTTTAGAATCAATGTAAAAACAAAGCATAGAAAATACAATTACAGAATATGATGTAAATTTATCAATCACATTTGGAGCCTAGGAGATGAAGTGGAAGGAATATAGGTGAGTCTTCGTGGAAGTTTTTAAAAGGGATACAGCAAGAAATAAAGATGTAAGTGCATTCGAGTTATGAAGGAATCCATCAGAAGAACTAAAGGGAGAAACAGATATGTTACCTTTAGAGCATGGACTGTCATGGGGGTGGAGTCAGAGTAAGACTTCTCTATTCTTCCGTACTCGTTTTTTTAAGCAAATGAATGTATTACTTTTGCGGTAACCATTTTAGTACAAATATTGGCATATTATGGAGTAGAACAGTCAGTAGTAGGCATTGACACTGATGAGGCTGAGAAGCCCCAGTGGAAGTGCCATGTATTTCTGGTGAGCAGTGTGCACTTGCCCCTGTGTCAGTGTCTTTTCCCATCACCCAGACGCCTCTGCTCTCATCACAAGCCTCCCCATCACTCACGTGTTGCTATCACAGTAGAACTCAGCTTTGTCAGAAGACTTGCCCCTAAGTGAGGGTGAAGTTTCAGAGATGGCAAAAAGCCAGTATTACCCTTGGAAATCCTTAAATTGCCCATCAAATACTCTACCTGCAGCGCTAGAGACTGTGCTGCCTTCAATAAACTTGGTAAGGCTGGTGTTCCCCCATTCAATTGTTGTTCCTTGCATTCACAAGCCACATTCTACCAAACCAAACTGAACCAACTGAACAAAAATGTCTTAATCTCTAGAATCCTACTCAAGATGTCAAAATGCTCATACTTGAAGATAACTGCAGTGAGCCTCATGAAAGACTGGGGGATTCACATCCCTACCTCACGGTCACTTGAGGGCATGTGCTTTTGCAATGAAATGGTACATGCAATTGATCAGGCTCTATCTCTGCTGTGGTGGAGATGGGGTTGAGCAGAGGGCATAGACCCAAGTCCATGTAAGTTGAATACTTGACTGACTCAGCTCTATTGTATTTCGTAATTGTGCTTATTACTCAGAAAAACTCAGATTAGGCAGAAGCTTCTGTACACATGGAAACACATATAGTCCAATGCTGACAGTACTCATCAGAAGTTAGCCTAAGTTCTGCTGCTTTCCTTCCCACTCCCTGCCGTGACCTTTGGTAAATCATAGAACTTCCTCTCTCTGAGTCTCAGTTTATCTGTCTCTAAATAGGAAATAAGTTGATAACATTTGGCTAGTATGGTCATTCTCAAATTGTGATCTAGGGGTCCCTGGGGGTCTCTGAGAAACCCATTCAGGGATCCATGAGGTCAAAAATACTTTTATAATAATACTAAGATGCAATTTGCCTTTTCCATTTTCATTCTCGTGGGTGTACACTGAAGCTTTACAGAGGTCACAGGGCCTACGACACTGCAACAAACTTAATGCAGGGGCAGATTTTAGGATCCAGTTGTCTTCTATTAAGCCAGACATTAAAGAGACTCACTAAAGTGTGAAACAGCACCACTCTTTTCACAGTTTTGTTTTTTTTTTGTCTTTGGAAAGTATAGTTATTTTTCATAAAATATCTTACTTATGTTAACATGTAATGAGGTTATTGACAATGAACTAATAAATATTTTAGTAATTTTTGTTTTACTTTCTGATATGGCAAATAATATAGATATTACCCCATAAACAAAGGCTCTTTGGGGTCTGCAATAATTTTTGGGAATGTAATGAGGTCCTGAGACCAGAGAGTTTCAGAACTGCTGCTCTGGTGCTTTGCAGTTAGCAGGGTGGTTTCCCACACCTTATTTCATTGGTCTGTCTCCTCCCTGTCTCCTTCCTTGTCTCTTTCATCCTCCCCCCACCCTCCACCCCCCACCCCCCACCCCAACACATGAAACACACACACACTGAAAGACAAACCTGTAGTTTTTAGCTTGGTCTTCTGTCATATCTTGGTTTCCAAGTTTTGCTTCATATGGTTTTATCATCTGGAGGAAATGGGGAAGATTGCATGAAAACATCTAGCAATGATCCAACGATCTTTTCTAATGGTCAGCATTCATTTTTAACTTGTCGTGACCTTAAAGCTATCTGTGTAGAACTGTTTTATAGAAAAATATCTGGAACTGGAAATTCCCGGGAAAATCATAAAAAAGAAACTAGTTATGAAAGACTGGAGACCTTACTTCTAAACCACTCCCACTGAACCAGCCAAGAAGAGATTATCGGCTTTTGGCACAATTCTACATTTCTCACTTTAAGCTAGAAGCAAAAGTATTAAATTTTAGTTACCTCTAATAGTTATGCAATTTTTAAACATGGGAGAAGACGTTATTTGAAAGAATTGTCAGATGAGTAGTGCATTCAACTGACAGCAAAGATTTCTACAAGCAGCATCTTCACTAGTGATTCACAGTGCAGTTCCAGCAACTTACTCTTTCCTGAGTGTTGGTTGCAAAACAATGTTATCAACCATTCAGATATCTTCAGAAAGATGCAGCATGGGAACCAACACTGGGGTCCTCCATGGGCAATGGAAACTTCTCTCCAGTTTATAAAGGTAGCTCCCCATCGTTTGAGCCTTTACAAAATAAATGAAGGCTGTGCACCCAAAGGTTTATCCTGGAATTTGCCTGGCTCATTTATTCATTATATATATCTGTGTAGATATATATACACATAGACATGTATATACACATATGTGTGTGTCATATATATGTATATGTGCATGTATACATATATATGTATGTGTGCGTGTGTCTGTGTGTGTACACCTACTATGTGCTGAGCACTACAGACTGCCATGACAGCAACTTACTTTGCACTGAAGGGAGACATACAGAAAACCCTCTACATTAATCAGTGAATTATATAGATCTTTAGAAGGGCAAAATACTTTGGGAACAGTGAGCAAGGTAAGGGGAATCAGGGATACAGGGTGGCCTTGCTGAGATGATAACATTTAAGCCAGGTCCTGTCTGAGGTAGGGTGGAGGGGGCAGTGCTCCCATCACTGGGAATGGCCAGGGCAAAGTCCCTAAGGTGGAGTGTCCAGAACAGCAAGGAGGCCCGCGTGGGGATTTCCTGTCCCCTCTGAAACAGATATTGACCGTTTGAAGCAAAGGATTTAGAACTAGGCGACAGACATATTTGCAGCAAACTCTAATATTTGAAACACATATGTTAGGAGCTATTTTGCTTACTAAATGAGTTGCTGTAGCAGTCGTCAAGATCACAACGGTGACTTGAAACACAGACTACTGGGCTTCACCCTCAGAGTTTCTAAGTCAGTAGGTCCAGGGTGGAGCTTGAGGATTTGCAGCTCTAATGGGTTAACAGGTGATGCTGATGCTGCTTCTTCAATTACCATACTTTGAGAACCACTGCTTAATAGGTGATAGGATTTTCCTAATAGTTCCATGGTGCATTTTTAGGTATAATGTATTGACAACTTGCTTGGGAACATATCTTTACATAAGTAACTTCTATTCCTCAAGAGTTCATGTGATCATATGGCATGGAACTCAAGCAGTCAGCAGGTCTGACCCTTTGCCTTCCAAGAAATCATTCTGGCCCCGTGTTGCAATAGTAACTCAGAGAGGTTGCAGCTGCCCACATCACCTAGTTGTTAGGTTTTTGAAAAGATGCTGATATACAACAGTAATGAAAAAAAAGCTCCCCTTTCTTCCTTATTTCTAGAACCACTGGATGTGCAAACATAATTAAATCTTGCTTTCTTATTAAAACAGTGAGGCTACATTTTGCCCTTGACTGACAAAATCAGCAGTCATGAGCCCCTGCTGTCTTTGCCACATATTAAGGCTTAGAATGCCTACAGTGGATGGATGTGGGCTCTACCTGTTTTGAACACGTGTGCTTCTGATTTCTTCCCGAGCTCTCTGATTTGCTTCCTTGATTTGTTTTCCTCTCCTCTTTCCTCCTGGGTCATGCCTGGGGCCTGCTCCACCACCTGGTTGGTGTCCACTTTGCAAAGGCAGACTTGCTGGGAGAGGTGGCAGTGAGGTTGTGTCCTCCTTTCCTTACTTGGCAGTTGCAGTGTGGAGGGGTGACCTACAACATGAGATGCCTTGTCACTCTGCCCGGATTTAGTACCTAACCTGAGACATTTGCATTGATTTGTTCCTTTTTTTGGTGGCAAAGTTTGTGAGACAGAAAAACGACACATTTAACAGCAGCTTAATTTAACTAAAAATCTCAAGCTTATGTCTCCCCCAGAAGCATGTCTGAGGTTTTTTCTCTTTACTGTACTCTTGAGGTGATGAGAGTGCCTTTTATTTTTTGCCCTAAAAAGACATTTGCCCATTGACTTGGCCCCTTTACCTCCCTGCACCTTATAATCCTTGTCAGCAACACAGGAAACGCGATCCTTCTTTAGAAAGGAGAACTTTGGAGGTTCTTGAGCTCAGTGGCCTGGTTTGCTGCCAATCTGGGCAGCCTCATGGGAGGGGCATGATTTCAGGATCTGTGCCAGGAAGGAGTGCCTGAGGGACTTGCTCCCAAAGTGGTTTGTCTTCTGTTGCCACTGTTCTCCCTTCTGGCTCTGTCAGTCGACTTCCATGTGCATGGACAAGGACCTCTTTGCTGAGTAAAGGACATGGTGCTTTGGAAAACGGCTCAGAAACAGCAGGGGCTCATTTATATTATGTTTTATTCTTTTGTATGGTATTGTCTTTGAGAAGTCAGCTTTTTAGGCGGGGCACGTTGGCTCAAGCCTGTAATCCCAGCACTTTGGGAGACAGAGGAGGGTGGATCAAGGAGGGTGGATCACCTGAGGTCAGGAGTTCGAGACCAGCCTGGCCAACATGATGAAACCTTTTCTCTACTAAAAATACAAAAATTAGCTGGGCGTGGTGGTGCGCACCTGCATTCCCAGCTATTCAGGAGGCTGAAGCAAGAAGAATCGCTTGAACCTGGGAGGTGGAGGTTGCAGTGAGCCGAGATTGCGCCACTGCATTCCGGCCTGGGCAACAGAGCAAGACTTCGTCTCAAAAATTAAAAAAAAAAAAGAAAAAGAAAAGAGAAGTCAGCTTTTAAATATTCATTTCTAGATATTTAAAAATATTAGTTAGCAGTTAGAAGTAAAACCCCAGAAATCTCTAAAAGATAATATTGAATGATGCCAATAAACTCACAGTCTCATATTAGGATTTGAATAAATATCTTTCGTGTCCTTACTGTCCAGCTACCATGTGTGGGCAAAATGCCAGAACCCTTTATTCTCAGGACCTTTCCCCCAGTGGAAAGGGGACACCTCTCAAAGCTCCATCTGCTGTATGAGCACGTGGGCAGGGTGGGAGGGGGAGCCTGGAGCCAGAATGATGTCTGGACATTCCCCTTTTGGGCTACTGACTTGTACAGGAGAGTGGAACCCCAGGGGTCCATCTGACTGGCCCTTGGAGGCAGTTCCCGTATGTGGAGTCGCCTAAGCCATGGCAGGCCCCACTGGATCTGCTGATGGAATTGGCTGGGGCTTGGCATCTATTATCTTAAAAGCACCCCGGAGTGATTCTAAGGGGCAGCCAAGGTTGAGAACAAAGTGTTCATGGGGGACCCTACTGCCTTTGAGTCTGGTTTTGAAGATCTCTGTCAGGGCCAGTCCTGATCTTTCCTGGCACCTGGACAGGTACAGGGATTTCCCAGCAACTGAGGTATCATGTGGGCAGATGGGGGAAACTCCCTGAGTGGTGTTGTTTGCACTCTTTCGTGACTGACACAGCCAGCAGAAGTCTGTGTCCGTGAGAGGCCAGGGGAGATGAGAAGGTCCTGCCCGTTCCCTTGGTTGCTGGGCCATCTGGGTCCCTGTCACTGGGGCCTCTGTTCTGAAGGTATCTGCTGATAGAAGCTGCAGTGGGTGGCAGAGGAGGAGGAGGTAGTTTGGTCCCATCTTGGCATGATGTCCTCTGCGTCAGCGAGTCATTGTCACACAGTTGCTAATTGTCACATTGTGTGTCTGATGATTCTCCTTTATTTTATTTTTTAAAAATAAAGACCTACTGTTTCTAAAGAGAACTGGCAGTCGACCAGAAAAGTGTGAGTTAAAAGCTTGTGGAAAGGGGGATTTGGGGCTACTTTTAGTGATTACAGGCAGGGGCATTGGTACCCACCAATCAGAACAAGTGCAGGACATATGCTGGAATGGGGACTTGGGGATCCCCTTCCAGGCCCAGGCTACCCCCAAGTTGATGGATCATGGGGAATGTTCGGGGTTCCTGAGAGTGGAGTCAGGGCAGGGTGGGGGTAGTGGTGAGATGCCCCGGAGACTTAGGCAGCGACTGTTTATCAAGTAGTACAAAATATTTCAGTATTTTACCAAGCAGTATGTCTGTACAGGTGCATACCATCCAGATACCAGGGCTGCTTGTAAAAGATGCCAAAAATTCTGGTTAACCTCAGCTTAAGTGTGGGATGAGCCAGGCTTGGTGGAAGATACTGTTGGGTGCATAGCTGTGCCTGTCTCCTCATTGCTGTGTCCTCGGGGCCCAGCCCAGGGTCTGGCACGTAGTAGGTAATCAATAAATACTTGATCCTTGAATCTAGTCTTTCAGCTCTTATGGCTCTCCTAAGGAAAATTAAAGGAACACTGTTGAGCATGACAATGTACCAGACACTGTATCAGGCACTGTGTAGTGAGGTTATCTGCAGACACCAGGCTGGCTTTATGGGCACAGCATCTGCAGAAAAGGAGAGGATATTTTCATGCCAGTAGAATGTGATGAGTCTTTAACCTGGATTTGTTAAACCAGACTACTCACACCCTCCATAGACAATGTTGGGGCCACACGGACAGGCTTATGCTTCTGAGCTGACAGTTCAGTGTCTAGGTTATGTTACTAGTATTATATCTGCTTATTTATTCCTTTGCAGACTCTTCTTTTTCAGTGTGTCCCTTTTTTCCTGTTCCCTTGCTCACCATTTTTATATTATGACCTATCTGGAGTAGAGGTTCTGTGTCTATCCTTGGGGTAAAGAGCACAGACTCTGGATCGGACCACCTGGATTCAAATCTTACGTGTGGTGTGACCTCTCTGTGCTCTGGCATCTTCAGCCATAAATGGAAATAATAGTAGGTCATGCTTCACGGGGTTGTTGCAAGTATTACTATATGTAATGCACTTAGAATAGTGCCTGGCACATCCTCAGTGCCATATGGATGCTTGTTCCATTTATGATCTAATTTTAAATGACCAGATTTCAAATATGCTAATGTAAGACACAAGAGCTAAACCAGGTGACTCTTATTACTAGGGGAGGAGCTGGGGAGCGATTGGTTGCTCTGCTTCTCTATTTTAAAATTCAATAGAGTCTTCCATTTTGAGCATTGGGAGAAAAATCTTTGTCAGGAGGGTTTTCGGGTGCTGATTTGAAAGTGTCTTTAGTATATTTCTCATCATTGTATATTGCAGGAGAACTGTCATCCATCTGCAGTGCTTCCCAAGTAACTGTCTGGGGCCTATGGTGATGTATCCCCACTGCTGAGATGGAAGGGAGTCCTCAAATACCTGGGAGATCAACTGTGCTAGTTACAGCTGTCATGTGCTGAGCATACTCTCCCATCCTCCTCTTTCTCCTTTGGGAACCTGCTCCCCTACTTCATGTGATCTTGGTGGGGCTGTCCATGAAGATGACTTGTGCCTCCTCCTGCCCTCGCACGTGGGCAGTGACCTGCAGTGGGCCAGCTGTAGTATTACATTCCTCCATTTACAGTGGCTGGTTTAGGGATGGGCAATTTGTCCAATCTGGGTTACAAAGGTGCCCCCCGGGGGTTCTTCCCCTGGATCTACTGAGGGAAGACTATTCTCTTCATTTATGTTAGCAAGTTGTAAGGATGTTGGCCTAGGCCCACCAGAAGCTACCTTTCCTGGGATATGGAAAGAGTATCTACAGTAGGAAAGAGTGACACTAACATGCAAAGAGAAGTGGATACAAGCAGAGCGGAGAAAGAGAAGTGGAAACAGAAACACAACCAGATCATTTGAGTACCTAGGTCCAGCTTTAGCTGAACCAGTCTACACACTAACTTTTTAAATTATGAATTAATAAATTCCCACTTGTTTTGCTAGTTTAAATTGGGTTTCTGTCAACTGTGATTTAAAGATTCCTCACTAGTAGAGTCTGGAAATATTTAATAACGCTAGATTTTCTAGAATTCCCTAATATGGCCTCATAATAAAAGTTTGAAAAAAAAAAAAAAAGAATGGATCAATTTGCTGCATGGCTTGACTCTCTTGCTGCTTTAAGAATGGGCCAGCAAGGTACTTCTGTGACCTGATGATGGAACCGTTCATATTGGACTTCACCACTCTGTGCCTTCCTTTATGTTCCCTCTCTTTGAAATGCTGTTTCCTTTGACTTCTTAGGTTCTTGCTGGCTTGTTCACCATTCAAAGTTCCATTCAAATGTTTTTCTTCTGCAATCGTCTTTGATCTTGCTAGTCAGATCCTTTCTCTTCCTTCTCTAGGTTCCCACAGCACTTTAATTTTTCTCTATTTATCTCAATTTGTAGTATGTTATACTGAATTGTCCAAGTGACCCATGTGTCCTCTGGAACCATCCTGGCTTTGACATTCTAATGGCACTGACTTGAATGCCCATTGATGTGAGGTGCGAACTCGGTCTTCTCCTATTTAGGGTTTTGGGGGTGGGACTGTTGGGAGGTGCCCATTAAAATCACCTGTATCTCCCTCTAGCACTTTTATGAGTTAATTTTTATACTCACGTCTTTTCTCCAATTCTAATTGCCTTTAATGATCAAGAATGAGAATCTAATTCAGGGTGTTTAAAATAAATTATTATGGAGGATTTTAACTTTTTTGTTTAGTTGGTTTATATTTTCTACACTTTCTGTACGGGGCACATGTTGCTTTTATACTTAGAAAAAAAGTATTATGGCTGGGCGTGGTGGCTCACACCTGTAATCTCAGCACTTTGGGAGGCCAAGGCAGGCGGATCATGAGGTCAAGAGATCGAGACCATCCTGGCCAACATGGTGAAACCCCGTCTCTACTAAAAATACAAAAATTGGTTGGGTGTGGTGGCATGCACCTGTAGTCCCAGCTTCTTTGGAGGCTGAGGCAGGAGAATCACTTGAACCTGGGAGGTGGAGGTTGCAGTGAGTCGAGATTGCACCATTATACTCCAGCCTGATGACAGAGCAAGACTCCATCTCAAAAAAAAAAAGAGAAAAAAAGTATTAAAAACCAGCAAAAATGATTCTCTATTATGTAGATGCTATCAAAATAAGAGTGGCAAAATCACATGAAGGAAGTGATAATGACAGCTTATTTTATTTTCTAACAATCTTCTTGTTATATAAAAGACATAAGCAAACCACTTATTAATTAATCCCTGATTATTTCAAATGGTCAGTTGTTAATAGACCTCAAATAAGGGTTTTTATGATCTGATTTTCAACAATTGGCTTTGGCATTCAATACTAATATTTATGCTTAATTTTACATTTGACAGAACTAAGCCATACACAAGGTATTTATTCTCAGGATATTAAATATCTGCTGTGTGGTTTACAAACATCCATTATAAGATAGAAGGCAGAGACCTATCTGAAATGCTCAGTATTCCTAAAGAATATATAAAATTTAGCAAAAAGTATGACCTCACGACGTGACATCATTTTGCTTAATTTTCCCGCCTCATTTGATTAAATATGCCAAATATCCAAAGTCAAAAGTGGAAGGAGACATAGTAATTGTCAGTTTAACTGGGCAAAATTCAGTATCCAATGTCCTGAATGATAATATAGTGAAAATGCAAAAATTATTTAATACTTAATGTAGAGAAAATTAAGATAGAATATGAACTTTTTTGACATGAACTATGAACTGAACATATTATGTTCATTTTATAGTATATTGGCTTTCCTTTTAAAAATTAATCTTATATTTACCCCCTTGTTAATCTTTTTTTTTAATAGACAGACTTTTAACACTCTAAGAGGGTGGTTTGTTTCTTGATGTTAAGCCAGGGTACCTAAGGATATTTTACAAACACATCCATTAAATTGCTGACTTCTCTAAGTTTGACAATTTACTAAACTGATATAACAGGTAGTTCAATTTAGCAGCTGTATGGAAGCAAGCGTTTAGCACAGTTTGATATTTAACACTGCAGCTTAACCATAAAAATACAATTTATGCTAATATGTTCTATTCAGGCCTGTTTCCTACAAAGCCTACAATTTAGCCCCTTCGAGTTCTCACAACCGCTGTTTACTAATAATGCTTGATTTCAACAGAAAAAAAAATTCCTTCAATTCAAACAGCATGGGAAACTTGTATTTTGAGGGAAGTTAATCATTTGGTGATTCTTTAATCCTTATGCTAAAAGTTGGATGTAATTTTCACATCTTCTCTGTTTTCTTTCTTCATGTTATATGGTGTTTTGGTCCTTAGGGAATTAAAACAAGTACAGCATATTCACATTTTATGCAGAGGATGCATTCCTAAAAAACTCACATAATTTAAAACTTGCACAATTCGAGTCTAGTTTTCAGTTAGGAATAAATATAAAGTAAGATTTGCTTGACTTCAACTGTGCATAAAGAGAAGGTTTATTAATTTTGTATATGATACTATTTAAAATTTACATGAAGTGCGACTGCATGGCATATCTTTTGCCCCCTTTCAATGTCTGCTGGACTGTCCATCTTTTTTCATGTTCATGTTGCTGAGTCAAAAATGGGGGTGAAGCTCCTCTCCCATTAGCCAGTGTGCAGCAGCCACAACAGGAAAGGCGTGGCAGTTTCAAACCAAGGCCACATGGCCACACATTCATTGGCACTCCTTCCATTGAGAGGTTGGGTCTATGACCCCTGCTCTAGAATCTGAGCTGGCTGTGACGACTTTGACCAGTCTTTACTGTGGACATGATGCTATGCTATGTGATTCCCAAGGTGTAGTTGATAGAATAATGTTCCCTCCCCCTGCCATAGATGTTCACATCCTAATCTGCAGAACCTGTGAATGTGTGTTACCTTACATGGCAAAAGGGACTTGGCAGATGTGATTGAGTTAAGGATCTCGAGGCTGGAAGATTATCCTGGATTATTTGGGCGGACTCGATGTAGTCACAAGGGTCCTTATAAGACACAGACAAGAGTTTCAGGGCCAGAGAGAGATTCGAAGATGTGCTATGCTGCTGCCTTCAAAGATTGTAGAAGGGGCCATGGGCTGAGGAATGCAGGTAGCTGCAAAAGGCAAGGGAACAAATTTTCCCCTGAGTCTTCAGAAGGAATGCAGCTCTGCTCACACCTTGATTTTATTCCAGTGAAATCCATGTGGGACTTCTGACCTCCCAAACTGTATGACAGTAAATTTGTATTGTTTTAAAGCACTAAGTTTGTGATAATTCGTTATAGCAGGAATGGGAAATTAATACACAGGGCTAAGTCAGGAAAGGCCTGGTTCTGGAATGTTCATTCCCTGGATCCTCCCATCCTTCCTCTCAGGATGCTACCTCTTGGAATCCAGCTACCATACTATGAGATACCCAAACCGTGCATGGGTGCTCTGGTCAGCTGCTCAAAGGAGCCCCACCTTTGGGCCACCCCAGCCTGGGTGTCAGATATATCAGTTAAGAAATCCCTCTATGAGTCCAGCCCTTAGCCATTAGAGTTACTGCCAGCTCTCTCTCTTTTTTTTTTTTTTGAGATGGGTTCTTACTCTGTCACCCAGGCTGGAGTGCAGTGACATGATCATAGTTCACTGCAAGCTCAAACTCTTGTGCTCGAGCAGTCCTCTAACCTTAGCCTTTCCGGTAGCTAGGACTACAGGCATACACCACCACGCTCAGCTATTTTTTTTTTTTTTTAATAGGAATAGCGTCTTGATATGTTGGCCAGGCTGGTCTTGAACTCCTGGCCTCAATTGGTCCTCTCACTTCAGCCACCTGATTGCTGGGATTACAGGTGTGAGCCACCGCATCCAGCCCCCAGCTCTTTGAATCTTCCAGGCTGAGACCCCAGACATAGTGGCACAGAGACAAACTATTTCCGCTGTTCTCTGCCAAAATTTTTGACCCTCAGAATCCAGGAGCTTAATAAAATGGCTATTTTAAACCAGTAAATTTGGGGTGATTTGTTGAGGCAGAGGAGGAAGTGAGGATACGTGAACCAAGGCAAAACATCTCACTGCCTAGAGGCAAGTGTGGTTTGGCCTCTGCTGGAGGTTAATGTTACAAGCTGATTTGGACTTATGCTGTGATGGAGCTGAAGGAAAAAGAGATGAACCCAAAAAGAGACAATAGGCATATCTCACTCATCAAAGCCTAAAATTACTTTAAAATATCTTTATTTTCCTCCTGAATGATACAATGATTCCAGGACACTTTTACTCCACTTACCTCCCTCCTGATCATAAATTATTGTTGTCATGCATTTTATTCCTATCATTTTTTTAACTGACAAGGCATTTTCGATGTTTTATGCAAATAGTGTTAATTTAGATTTAGCCACATCTTTGTTACTTTTTCTGCTTTTCTTATTGTATCTCAGATCTTTCATCTGGGATCACCTTTCTTCTTTCTCATGAAGAAAATTCTTTAGAATTTCTTTTAGAGAGTGTCTGCTGGTAGCAAATTCAGTTTTTGTTTGAAAATGGCTTTATTTGCTCTCATTTTTGAAAGATGCTTTCACTGATAATACAATTCTAGATTGGCAATTGTTTTCTTTGAATTCATTGAAGATATCATTTTATTGTCTATAGCCTCCATTGTTTCTGCTGGGAAGACAACTACAGTCTTTGAAGGTAATCTTAATTTTCTCTGGTTTTCTTTTCCCCCTCACTTCTGTTACTTTTGTCATAATTTTGTGAAGTTTCACTGTGATGTGTCTAGGAGTGGGTTTCTTCCACTTAGTGCGATTGGGTTTACTGGGCCTTTCATTGGATACTCATGACCAACATCTTTCATTTGTTCTGGAAAATTCTTGGCGATTATCTTTTAAAATATTTCTTCTGCCCATTCTCTCACTCTTCTTATACTCTGAATAAAACGTATGTTGGACCTTTTCCTCTCTGTATCTTAGACTTTCTTTTATATTTTCTGTCACCGTCTGTCTTTGAAATATTTTAGGTAATTTCTAATTCTCTCTCTAATAATGTCTAATCTCTTGTTAAACCCAGTCATTGATCTTTTTTTTCTTTTAGTTTCTGGAGCCTCTCAGGTTATTTTTCAAATCTTTGATGTCATTTTCAGATCCTTGTTCTGTGCAGATAGGCTTATACTTTATTTATTTGAACATAGTAACATGGTAAGCGTGGTTGTTTTATAGTTTGCATTTCTGTGTTAGTCTGTTTTCACACTGCTATAAAGAACTACTTGAGACTGAGTAATTTATGAAGAAAAGAGGTTTAAGTGACTCACAGTTCAGCAGGCTTAACAGGAAGCATGACTGGGAGGCCTCAGGAAACTTACAGTCATGGCGGAAGGTGAAAGAGAAGCAAGTACCTTCTTCACATGGCAGCAAGAGAGATAGAGAGAGTGATGGGGGAAATGCCACACAATTTTAAACCATCACATCTCCCAAGAACTCATTCACTATCATGAGAACAGCATGGGGGGAAAACTGTTCCCATGATCCAATTACCTACCATCAGGTCCCTTTCCCAACATTGGGAATTACAATTCAACCTGAGATTTGGGTGGGGACGTAGCGCCAAATCGCATCAATTTCATAATTCCAGTATTGCTAACATTGGCTTATCTGTTTCTGCTGATGTTGCTTCTGCTTATAATACATTGTTTCCTAGGCTGCTTGGTATATTTTTATTTTTTTGCTAAGTCTATCACTGTCCTTAAAAAATAATTTATGGGAATTATTTGAGGCCTAAGATAACATGCTCCTCTCCAGAGAGGATTTTTTTTTCTTTTGCTGAGTACTTCAGGTCACTCCTGGTCTAATATAGTTTTAAAATAAACTATGGCTTATTTTTGTTGTTTTGCCTACACAGGTAAAGTAAATCTGGACAGAAAATTCTTGCTAGGGCTGCCTTTTTCCCTTTCCTTAGTTATCCTCCTGATTAATTTCTTAACTCTCTTCAGAACTCTGTTCAAACATCTCCTTATCAATGAAGCCTTCCATGACCACTTGCTATAAAATATTATTCTTGTGTAGTGCAGTCTTCCTATCCCACATTATTTTGTGCATAACATTTTTTACCATACAGAATGCTCTATGATTCCTTGTTTATTTTTTGTAGATTTTAATTTTTTAAATTGACAAATACAAATTGTACATATTTATAGTGTACAATATGATATTTTGAGATGTATATATATATGTACACATACTGTGCAATAAGTAAATCAAGCTAATTAACATACCCATTAACACACATAATTATCATTTGTTTTGTGGTGAGAGCATTTAACATCTACTCTCTTAGCAATGCTTAAGATTATACATTGCTTAAGATTATACAATGCTTAAGTTAATACATTGTTATTAACTATAACCACCATATTTTACACTAGATATCTTAAACTCATTCTTCCTATCTAACTGAAATTTTATGTCTTTTCACCAGCATCTCTCCAACCCACCCCCCACTATCCACTAGGAACCATCATTTTTATTCTCTGCTTCTATGAGTTTGACTTTTAGATTCCACATACAAGTGAGATCATGCAGTATTTGCCCTTCTGTGCCTGGCTTATTTAGCTTAACATAATATTCTTTAGGTTCATCTGTGTTTTTGCAAATGATAGGATTTCCTTATTTTTAAAAGCCAAGTAATATTCCATTCATCCGATATATATTACATCTTTTAATCCATTCATTTGTTGATGGACACTTTGGTTGGTTCCATATCTTGGCTGTTGTAAATAATGCTGCAGTGAACATGGGAGTTGCATATATCTCTTCAACATACTGATTTTATTTCCTTTGAATATATACCTCCAAGTGGAGTTGTTGGACCACATGGTAGTTCTAGTTTTAATTTTTTGAGGAACTTCCCTACTGGTTTTCATAATGGCTGTACTATCTTACATTCCCATCAATAGTGTAGAAAGGTTCCCTTTTCACCACATCCTCACTAACCCTTGTTATTTCTCATCTTTTTGATAATAGCTATCCTAACTGGTGTGAAGTAATATCTAATTGTGATTTTAATTTACATTTCCATGATGATTAGTGATGAGTATTTTTCACAAACCTGTGGCCATATGTATGTCTTCTTTTGAGAAATGCCTTTTCAGATCTTTTGCCCATGTTATTTATTTTCTTCATATTGAGTGGTTTGAGTTTCTTATATATTTTGAGTATTAACCCGTTATCAGATGACTGGTTTGCAAATATTTTCTCATGTTTGGGTTATTTTTTCATTCTGTTGATTATTTCCTTTGCTGTGCATAAGCTTTATAGTGTGATGCAATCTCACTTGTCTATTTTTGCTTTTGTTGCCTGTGCTTTTGGGGTCATATCCAAGAAATCTTTACCAAATCCAGTGTCAAGAAGCTTTTCTCCTTTGTCTTTTTCTGGTAGTTTTATAGTTTATTATGTTTAAGTCTTTAATCCATTTTGACTTGATTTTTATATATGGGATGAGATAAGGGTCTGATATGGTTTGGCTCCGTGTCCCCATCCAAATCTCATCTCGACCTATAATCCCTACGTGTTGAGTGAGGGAGGTGACTGGATCATGGGGGTGGTTCCCCCATACTGTTCTCATGATAGTGAGTGAATTCTCATGAGATCTGGTTGTTTGGTAAGTGTGAGGCTCTTTCCCCTTGTGCACTTCTCCTGCTGCCTAGTGAAGAAGGTGCCTGCTTCCCTTTCTGCCATAACTGTAAGTTTCCTGAGACTTCCCCAGCCATGCAGAACTGTGAATCAATGAAGCCTCTTTCTTTTATAAATTACCCAATCTTGGGTAATATCTTTATAGCAGTGTGAGAATGGACTAATACAGGGTCTAATTTCAATTGTCTATCTAATTTTCCCAACACCACTTCCCCAGTGTGGGTTCTTGGCATTTTTGTCAAAGATCAGCTGACTGTAAATGCATGCATTTATTTTTGGGCTCTCCATTCTGTTCCATTGGTCTCTATGTCTGTTTTTGTGCTAGTACCAGGCTGTTTTGATTACTCTAGCTTTGTAGTAGATTTTGAGATCAGATAATGTGATGCCTCCAGCTTTATTCTGTTTGCTCAAGATTCCTTTGTCCATTTGGGGTCTTTTGTGATTCCATATGAATTTTAAGATTGATTTTTCTATTTCTTTTTTATTTATTTCTTTTTATTTTTTTAAATTTTACTTTAAGTTCTGGGATACATGTGCAGAATGTACAGGTTTGTTACACAGGTATACATATGCCATGATGGTTTGCTGGGATTTTTCTATTTCTATGAAAAATGTCACAGGACTTGTGGTAGGAATTGAATCTGTGGATTACTTTGGGTAGTATGGTCATTTTAGCAATATTAATTATTCTATGTTTATAGATTTATCACTATCTTGTAAGCTTCGAGAGCGCAGAAACATTGTTTCATTCATTGCTCATTCCTGGTACCTACAATGATGTCTGGCACATTGTAGGCACTAAATAAATATTTAGCAGAATGTATAAATGAATGTGTATTATCTCAGATACTCAGAATCCTTTAGACACAATTCAGTGTAGTACAGTATACAGATATTTGTCGATCAGGGATACGAGCAATACAAAGCAGTATCTAGAATAATTGATTACCCTTACAGATCCACTTAATTAAAGATTACAAACTTCTCTCTCCAATACTAACTCATATTTTTAAAAATCATGTTTAAATATATTTGATAAATAGTATTCATTTAATACTCTGCTGGAAGGACACTATCTTAATATTTTATGAAATGGGCAGCAATTAATAAATACATTTGTGTTAAAAATGTCCTATTTGGCAGGGCGTGGTGGCTCACGCCTGTAATCCCAGCACTTTCGGAGGCCAATGCGAGTGGATCACGAGGTCAGGAGATGGAGACCATCCTGGCTAACACGGTGAAACCCCGTCTCTACTAAAAATACAGAAAATTAGCCGGGTGTGGTGGCGGCACCTGTATTTCCAGCTACTTAGGAGGCTGAGGCAAGAGAGTGGTGTGAACTCGGGAGGTGGAGCTTGCAGTGAGCTGAGATAGCGCCACTGCAGTCCCGCCTGGGCGAAAGAGCAAGACTCCGTCTCAAAAAAAAAAAAAAAAAAAAAAATGTCCTATTCAGCACAAAAATGTAATGTCAGTAAAGCTGTACCACTTGTTCAACAAATACTTATAGAACTTCAGTGTTCTGCATGGAAGCCTTGTAATTATGAAAATGAATATGATAATGTTTTGGTAAAATAATATTTTACATCTTGTGCAAGGAAAACCTGAGCAGTTTATTTTAATTTGGCACCAAAATTTCCTTCCACTTCTGAACATTCAACTAGATAGTTATATAAGCAGGCTCTCATCTCTTAGAGATTTTCTACATATTAGATTCTGAAAGGGCCTTAGAGAGCAGGACATTCTCTTCCCTTGATTTTAAAGATGAGGAAGCTAAGGTACAGATAGCACGACTTGAGCGACATCATGTAATTGGATAAGGGATCTAGATCTTGGCTCCACAAACTTTCCAGATGGCTGCCTCCTAGTCTATGAAGATCTTAACTTTGAAATAGATTGACTAAATCTGTGACAGGTTTAACATGGGTGGATCATTGTTTTTAAAACTGACTTTTGTATTCACAGAAGAGACTTAATGTTTAGCCTTGCACTGAAAGTTTTCCAGGCAAAACTTTTAGGAGTTTCAGTATTAGAAGGCAAATCTACTCCATAGCCAACTAGACATGGACAAGCATCTGACAAGGGCCTCCTTTGAGCCACTCTCCTTTGTAGCTAACTGGGATAGTACTGAGCATTTCCTCCTTCTAGCTATTGCTGTTCCTCGCCCCCAGATCTGACAAACAGGAGGAACTCAGCTTTTCCTGGACTTACAAGAAATATTTAGCAGAACTCATCTTCGTGTCCCTGCAAATTCGTATGTTGAAACCCTAAACTCAGTGGGATGGTATTAGGAAGTAAGACCTTTGGGAATTAATTAATCCGCCCTCATGATGGGATTAGTGCCCTTATAAGAAGAGACACCTATAAGAAGAGAGCTTGCTTCCTCTCTCTCTGGTATGTGAAGACACAGCAAGAAGGGGGGCATCTGCAAACGAGGAGGTGTGCCCTTACAGATGCTGGATCTGCCAGCACCTTGATCTTGGACTTCCAGCCTCCACAACTCCAGAAATTATAAATAATTTCTATTGTTTATAAGCTACCCAGTCTCTGGCAATTTGTTATAGCAGCCTGAACTAAGAGTAGACTCTTCATGTTCTGTACTATGGCCTGGAAAATTCTACATGACCTGGCTTCTGCCTCCTTCTTAGGCCTCATTTTGTGATACTGTCATCTTGCTCACTACAATCCATCCTCTTCTCAAACTCACCATGCTTAGCATAGTTCACGTGCCCTTAACCTGGAACTAGTTTTCCATTCGTCCCATGGGTAGCTCCTTCCCACCCTTCATATCTCAACTTGAAAGTTGTCTGCTTGGAAAAATCAATCAATCAACCAACCAGTCAATCAATCAGTCATCCCCTGGGAAGGGCCTTTGCTGCCATTCTGTCCAAAGCAGGTCCTTTTTTGTTGGTCCTCTGACTTGGTGCCTTGTTTATTTCTTACATAGCACCTGTGACAATTTATAATCATTGTATTTATTTGTTTATTTCCTGCTCCTTTACAAGATTATATGCTCCTAGAGGGTAGGAGCCTCATTTGTTTTGTTCTGTGGGCCCAGCTGGGTGCCTGGCATGTGAAAGGCAATCCATAATAGTCTGTGGGATATATAATGAAATGATTTCTCAGAGTTACTTCTAAACTCTCCATCCTGTGGCCAGCAGTAACCCTTCCCCCTGTTATCTGCCCATTAGCAAAACTGGATCTTTCTAGTAGTGGTCAGTGTGCTTTTTTACAATAAACAAAACTTCTCTGCCATATGTCCTCCATGGGGTTGTGTTTTAAATGTTCGATCCCTTCTCTCTGCCTTCTGGGTGATTGCTTTTCCCTTCTCTCGAGTCAGTGCTCCTTGCATAGACTTTGCTTTCTGAAATGTACATTCCACTTCTGGATATTTGTTGTGCACCTTTGAGTTCTGAGTTGGTTGCTTTTTTCCTCACTTCTCCCTTAGGGCTATCATGTCAACTTTGATACGACAGTTTCAATCTCTTTTTTTCCCCATTCAGGTCATATTCTTCAGAGAACAAAATGTTGTTATTGAATAGCCCTTCTGTATTGTTTCCTTGCTCATTTTTTTCTCAAGAAAAGTTCTATCCAGGTTTATTATTTGGCCAAAAAATACATAGTATGGGCCCAGCACAGTGGCTCATGTCCATAATCCCAGCACTTTGGGAGGCTGAGTGGGAGAATCACTTAAGGCCAGGAATTCAAGACCAGCCTGGGCAATATAGCAATACCCTGTATCTACAAAACAAACTTGTCTTAAAATTAGCTAAGTGCATAATTTCATAGCCCCAGTTACTCAGGAGGCTGAGGAGGGAGGATCACTTGAGTCCAGGAGTTCAAGGCTACAGTGAGCCAAGATTGTGCCATTGCACTCCAGCCTAGGCAACAGAGTGAAATGCTGTCTCTCTCTCTCTCTCAAAAAAATATGAGTATGGATTTTTTTTCTTCATTGTTCTACTTCTTTATCTGAGCATCACTTGAATTCTCCCTTTTGTACATGAGAGGCTGTATGTTTGTTACATCCTGCTGCTGCCTATGGATGGTGGGCAGCAGACGGAGCCTTCCAGTAGGCTACTCATCATCAGGACATTTTTTTTTCTTTTTGTTCTGTCTTTTTAATTAAAAACAAAACTCCAGGAGCCCCTCAGCTAAGAAGGAGGTGGATCTGGTATCCTGATGGCTTTTGAGCTCTGGCATCCCATCCTATCATGCTTGCTGGTGAGTCGGCCACTGAGGAGTGCGTGACTTGTGGCTTCAGGGGTTTGGCTTAGGTGTGACTGTTTTTCTTTTTTCTCCACCCAGCTGCACCTTTCTTAGCTGTTGCTATTTTCTGCTAAGACAGACAGTTAATCTTTGGTGGTTATTCCCCCATACCTTTTCTTCTCATTTATATTCCAGAAATAATATATATTTATGCATGTGTATGTGTATGTGTGTGTCTGCCTGCACATAAGGAAAAGGATAACAAAAAGTGTGATCATGTTTTGAGCTATCAGTATGTTTCCTACTTTATGTTTGTGCTTGTTAAATTTGATTTTTGTGCGTTATTGATGTCTAGATCTTCTTGATTTAGATCGGTCATGGTTCCATTGGTATAAGTAATTTTTGATAGGGCTTTAAATTTATAGTAGATATTAATAAAAACTGTTGTGAATGATTCTTCTTTTCTTCCTCTAGGGCAGGGGTCTGCTACTGGTCTGTAGTCTGTTAGGAACTGGGCTGCACAGCCAGTGAGCTGTGGGCGAGCATTACCGCCTGAGCTCCACCTCCTGTCAGATGAGCAGGGCATTAGATTCTCATAGAGTTGCGAACCCTATTGTGAACTGCACATGCGAGGGATCTAGGTTGCACACTCCTTTTGAGAATCGAACTAATGCCTGATCATCTGTAGTGGAACAGTTTCATCCTGAAACCGTTCCCCTGCCACTGGTCTATGGAAAAGTTGTCCCTGGTGCCAAAAAGGTTGGGGACCGCTGCTCTAGGGACTCCCTCATACTAGACTTTTGTTTTGTTGGCATTTGTTTCATTCAACTAACATTTATTAGGCACCTACTCTGTACCAGGCAGAGCCTTGAGGATACCAAATAGTCCCTCCCTGTCTTTCAGTTGGCCAAGATCTATTCATATTTAAACTTTTTAAAAATTGGCAGATTTAATAATACACCTTCTATTCTATCACCAATTCTGCCGGCAAGTAATTAATGGAAATGTTAAATAGTACTGGGCAAGAACTGACCCAGTGGAACTACATTTGTTAAATTCCCCCAGGCTGACATTTACACTGACCTGTTAATCAATTTTGTCTTCACTGGCCAAATAAATTACGGTTTCCCAGTTTCATGATGGGTAGGTCATACAAGATGAAACTGAAAGCATTACATAAATTCCTCTTTTTGAAGGACACGATTTATCAAATTTATTCTCCAAACCCTGTTGATTTCTGCTGTGGCTGTAGCTGTTCATTAAAATAAGGTAGGGCTGCGCTCATGTATTCTGGAAGCTTTGAGTGCAACAGCAGGCAAGGGGAAGATGAGAGGGACTCAGTTCCATCAATGCCATTAAACTGCTTTTGTTTGTGAGGAAGAAGAAAATAGAAGGACAAGGATTTTGTTACCTTTGAATCCCCTTTTGCATTCCCATTCTCAAAACTTTAGTTGTCATTCAGGTGGATTCGGACCTTTCCAGCCCCTTTGACATGGATGATGGATAAGGCTTCGCTTTCAATGCCATATGGTTGCTGTTAAGTAAAACCAAGCAAACAAGGAAATCTTATAAAGTACTGTGATAAAGGAATTGATGTTGGAAGTACATCCTTTAAAGTATGTTTTACAAGTGGGATGAATATACGCCCATTCCCTCATGTTTTCATCTGCCACCTTCTCATTTGCAAGAAGTAAGCATTTCTTTACTTTTACTGACTCACCTCAGAAATATTTACTTCCCCCCTTCTTTTAAATGCTAGGCAGCAGAACCCCTCTGCAGCCCCTGGACCCCCACATTTCAGCAGCTGTCCCCTTGGCCTGAACTTGCCGTGAGACTGAAGTGCCCACACATTCAGTGGAGACTGGAATATTGTCTTTCACATTTTCCCTTCTCTTCCTTCACCTTTAAAAGTATGTAGAAGAGAGAAAGTCCCAGAATGATGAATCCAGCGAAAGCAGTGAGAAGCTATTTATATATATAACAAAATGCAATTTCCTTTACCTTTAATGCCTTACCTTCTCTTATCAACCCTCATTCTCTCATCAGTCCTAACCCAACTTTTTGCAGCAGGTAAAATCTCCACTTTACCTTGGAGGAGATGGGGTGGGGAGGCAGTGTGGTTACCCAGTTTGCAGAGGGTCACACAGCTAGTGCACTGCACAGCAGGAAGACGTGGCAGGCTTTGAGTCCAGCCGCCAGCTCAGCAGAGGTGGGGAGGCTGGATCTGACACACTCTGAGCCTCCCCACCACTTCTTCCCTCCTGCCCCCGACAGAGCTGGCTCCTCCAAATGTGACCCTATAAATGGGGTTTGCATTTCCCTGTTTGATTCCCAGCTCCGTGGGGATGAAGGCAGAGTCCTTCTGGAATCTTGCCTTTATTTTCTGACAAGGTTCCTATAGGGCTATTTTAGGTGTTGTTATTTCGATGTTTTACCAGGCTGATGCGAATGGTGCCAAACTCCCTGTAAGAGCTTGCTCCCTTTGGAGCCACGTACCTTCTTCCTCTTGTTTGCTTTCCACCCTCCTCACTGTTCTCACAAGGGGAGGACTTTCCTTCTCTCCTCGCTCCTGGGCCCAGCTTGCCAGAGCTCGCCCACACCTTGCAGAAGCAAATCCTGATGTGTGCTTCTGAGCCAGGCCTCTCTCAAGCTTGCCCAGCCATGAAACGATACCCACTTCAGCCCTGCTGGGCACGGCTCGCCCTGGTCTTGCCTTGCTTTCTCTGCTGCTGGCCCAGACACCAGCAGGCCCATCCTCCTAACATTCCTCAAGGAGTATTTGCTTGGCAGCAGAACCTCTGCTCCAAGGAGACTGTTCCTCTGAATTGTCTGTCAAGGGATTTATCAAAGAAGAAAACAGCTTGCTACTTCTTGTCGCTGACATGTGGGTTAGGGTTAATAAGCCTTGGTTGTACTGAATCAAACAGCTCGAGCCCATGGCCCTCAGATGGTTCCATTCACACCCTTTCCCCCCTTTAAAAATAGCTTTATTGAAGTATAATTTGACACCATAAAATTAACCAATTTTAATTGTGCAATATAATGATTTCAGAGTTGTGCAACCATCACACGTTGCAGTTTTAGAATATTTCCATCATCCCCAAAAGATCTGTTGTGCCCAATTGTAGGCAATCTTCACCCCTTCCCCAGACCCAGGCAATCACTAGTCTACTTTCTGTCGCTATAGATCTGCCTTATTTGGGCATTTCATATAAATGGAGTCATGTAATAAGCAGTCTTTGCGTCTCTTTTTTTTTTTTCACTTAGTAGAATGCCTTTGAAATTCATCGCACTGTAGCATGTATCAGTATGTTTCATTATATTGCCTACTGTATTCTATTGGATGAATATCCCTTGTTTTGTTTATCCATTCGCCAGTAGATAGACATTTGGGCTGTTTATACCTTTTGGCTATTATGAATAATACTACCATAAACAGTCGATTACAAGTCTTTATGTGGACATATGTTTTCGTTTCTCTTAGATACTTAGCAGGGAATTGCTGGGTCCCAGGTAAGTTTTATGTTTAACGTTTTAAGAAACTGCCAAATTGTTTTCCCAAGTGGTTGCACCATTTTACATTACTGTCAACAATGTCAGAGGCTTCCTGTTTCTCCACATCCTTCCAATACATACCACTGTTTCTTAAAGGTTGGCTTAGAGCAGACACAAAGCCCTGCCTTGCTTCTTTGCTAGGCATTGCACCTTCACCAGACTGCAGATTCATTCACTCAGAACTTTCTGCTCCCCAAATGCAAGTCTAAAATGGCAATAGAAAATATGATTTTATAGTATTCATATTCCTGCTCCCATAACTAGTGGCAGACTGTTTTTAGTTTCTTTCTTTACGGTAGATACTTTTTCTCCTGTAAAGAAGGGAAGAATATCAATTTTTCCCAAATATCTATAGGGAATTTAGTAATGCACCATGCAGCAAGGAAGGAGGGCTCATGTTAAAGTGTAAATGGGCCTTCTGAGTACGCAGAAATCAACCAGTGTTACTTTCAGGATGTGGCTCTTGCTAAGCCCTGGATATGAGATCACAAAAGGCTCAGGTGAGCTGATTCCCATTAGACCAGGTAGGAGCTGATTATTGTGTGGTGCAATGATATGTCAAAAAAAGAAAAGAAAATAGATTGAGTGACAGTAATAGGGAGAGAGAGCAGGACAGTGAAATAGGAAAGGCCTGAGGAAAAAGTGTGCACTTTGGCCTTTTTGAGTCCAGATCCCATTACTTAGCTGAGAGCTTGTGGGCAAGTGACTAAGCCTCTTTGAACCTCAGTTGCCTCCTCAGTAAATAGGGATGATTTTCTCAACCTTATGAGTACTGATGGTCTTCGAGCCAGCATGTGGAGTGTCTCATACCGGGCCAGGCATACAGAAGGCAGAAGCAACAGATTGCTGCTGTTATATGAAGGAGGAGGAGGAGAGCAGCGAGAACCAGGTTGTGGGTCGGGGGAATGCCAGAGGGTGGATAACAGTGGTTCTCAAACTTTCATCTGCCTAAGAATCCTTTGGAGGCTTGGGCTAGGCCCCCAGAATTTGTGATCCAAGAGGGTAGAGGTGGGGCCCGAGAATTTGTGTTTCTAACAAGTTCCTGGGGGCTGCTGATGTTGCTTGTGCAGGTGCCCTGTGCTGAGAACCTCAGGTAAAAGCAGGGGTGCTGGGGAATCGGGTCCCTGGCACAGGGAAGAGAGGATGCCTTCTTGACACTGCCTGCATCCCAGACTCTGTTTAAAAAGATGATGACAACCCATTACTGGGTATATACCCAAAGGACTATAAATCATGCTGCTATAAAGACACATGCACACGTATGTTTATTGCAGCACTATTCACAATAGCAAAGACTTGGAACCAATCCAAATGTCCAACAACAATAGACTGGATTAAGAAAATGTGGCACATATACACCATGGAATACTATGCAGCCATAAAAAATGATGAGTTCATGTCCTTTGTAGGGACATGGATGAAACTGGGAAACATCATTCTCAGTAAACTATCGCAAGGACAAAAAACCAAACACCGCATGTTCTCACTCATAGGTGGGAACTGAACAATGAGAACTCATGGATACAGGAAGGGGAACATCACAGTCCGGGGACTGTGGGGTGGGGGGAGGGGGGAGGGACAGCATTAGGAGATATACCTAATGCTAAATGACGAGTTAATGGGTGCAGCAAAACAATACGGCACATGGATACATACGTAACAAACCTGCACATTGTGCACATGTACCCTAAAACCTAAAGTATAATAATAAAAAAAGAAAAATAAATAAATGAAATAAAATAAAATAAAATGGAAAAAAAAAAAGATGACGACGCAGTTCCTGTCCTCAACACATCAGTCTGGTGCAGTGATCGTTGGGGCAGGGGTGAGGGGCAAGGACTGGGAAGGTGGCTCCTGAAGTCTAAACTAGATCCTGCATGCATAACTTTTCAAACTAGATCCTGCATGCATACTTTTTCAAACTCTACTTGTCCCCAGCAGAAGATTCTAATATTGCATTTTAGGAAGGCTCCCACGCTTCTCCTTCTCCATGGCTCTGTCTCTTTTGTTTATTGCTGTATTCTTAGTACTCAGAAGAGTGCCTGGCACTGAGTAGATGCTCCTTTGCTGAATGAATGAATGAAGGTTGAAAATTACCATTGGTATTCATTTGCTAGCGATGCTGTAATGAAATACCACAGACTGGGTGGCTTAAACAACAGAAATCCATTTTCTCGAAGTTCTGGAAGCTGGAAGTCCAAGATCAAGGTGTTACAAGTTGGTTTCTCCTGAGGCTGCTCTCTTTGGCTTGCAGACAGCCACCTCCTGTGTCCTCCTGTGGTCTTTTTCTCTGTGCACCTGCACCCTGGTGTCTCTTCCTCTTCTTATAAGGACACCAGTGTACTGGACCCACCCTTATGCCCTCATGTAACCTTAATTACCTCTTTAAAGCCCCTATCTAGAAAGATAGTTATATTGGGGCTTAGGGCTTCAACATATGAATTTGGGGGGTGGGGGGACACAGTTCAGCTGTTGCCCACAGCTGCTGACTGGAGAGGGTTGTATTTCTCACCTTGGGGATCCACAAGGGTTGAGAACCCCCAACCTAGTGGATTCCTTAGGACCTTCCTGAGAGGCTGAGGCACCAGCCAAGTAAGGGAAGTGCTCACTTTGGTTGTAAACTAGTATATTCTATAATTTAGACCAGAAAATAAAGACATAGACTTGAGTCTTAATGGGAAAAAAAAGTAGGAATAAAAAGTATTGGCAGACACAGTTTCCAGGAGGAACTATTCAGTTCTTTTATTACAGAGACATTGCCTATTGGTATGATCGATTCTTTTTTACTTGACATGAAATTGTGTGAGGCGATTCCTCAGTTACATGTTGTTCATAGACCTCACATCTTTGCATGCTTCTGAAGTTTGACTCTAGAACTGAAGCATCCACGTGAGGTGTATTACCATGATCACGGTCAGGGAAAGGCAGGATTGCTGGAGGAATCAGAAAATGGGACACACACAGCAGGCCAGTCTCACTATTGTGCCTTTGGGTGTTGGAAGGAAACATGGAATGTGTCACTTATGCTGTGGGTCTCACAGCATCTCGTCCTCTCACAGCACTGTCCTTGTATGTTGCAGATTTTCAAGGAAGATATTACGCCTCAGACCTCTGTTTTATTTGCAGATGTTCTAATGAATGAGTCTGACATTTTCTGAACTTCCTAGTCCTCTTCCTATTTCATGCTCAGGTTTAATCATCAATCAGTCTGGGAGCTGCAGGAGAGATGGTGGGATGTGACACTCACCTCTGCCTGCACCTGCTCCCGCCACCGGAGGCTGGCAGGTGGGACCTCCTGAGGCTGAGAGGCAGGCAGGCAGGCAAGCAGCTGGGGGGTGGGGGAGCGTGGGGCCACACCCCTCTCCTGGGGTGGCTATGTTCCCTCATTTGGTGGTAGCAGCAGGTGGCAGCTCACACAAGGGAAGAACCACCTGGAGCCTCTAGATTGTGGAGTTGGAGGAGCCATGGCAGGTAATAGTTCTCATCCTAACCCTTCATCTACTGCCCTGTCAAGTCCTATCCTGAACTCCCCGTCTCATTTTTATTTTTACCTTGTTTCTCTGCCTCTCTCCACCTTAGTCCACTCACACTGTTATAACACACTCCATAGGCCCCAACTCATTCTCCCCACCACTCAGCTCACTTCCATCCGTTCGCCTTTGGTTATAAACAGGTGACTACTATTAGGGTTTTAACATTGCAAACATTAGAGATATGTTGAGTACTGCTGTTGTATTAGTCGCCCAGATGCCAGAACAAAGTACCACAAACTGGGTGGCTTAGAACAACAGCAGTGTATGGTTGCACAGTCCTGGAGGCCAGGAGTCTGAAATCAAGGTGTCCGCCAGGCGGTGCTCCCTCTCAAGGCACAAGGGATGGTCTATTCCACCCTCCCAGCTCCTGTGGATTCCTCGGCTTGTGGCAGCATAACTGCAGCATAACATGGCATCCTCCCTGAGTGCGTGTCTGTGTTCACATTTCCCCTTTTTATAAGGACACCAGTCATATTGGATTAGGGGCCCACTCTACTGTATAATCTCATCTTAACTAATTACATCTGCAGCGACCCTAGTGCTATAACAGCAGTTCTGAATTACTATGAGAAATAACTTTAGATTTAGTCTGAATTGCAGTATCTAAGAACATGCTTGAAAATAAATACCATAAATTTGTATAACATGCTTACTTTTAAGATAGCAAAATATGGAAATTGCATGTTATATAAATTAGCAGGCAAAGAAATGGGTGTCACACCCTCAGGTGTGAATTCTTAGAGGCAGAATTAGAACAGACGGGAGGTTTGTGAATCCTTAGTTGGGAAGCAGTCCAGAACAAGCTAGCCCAGCAAGGCAGGCTAAGGATTGGGAGTTCCGAGTTGTGTTTCTGGCATCGAATGCCTCCACCTGAGCCAATTGCTCATCCCCTCTGAGACTGAAAGTACTCCGTCTCAGGAGAAGAATAATAGTGCTTTAGAGAGAAATGAAAGGAATTAATGAATGACGCCGCAAACGTATTTAGGAGATCCTCAGATGAAAGGTACGGCAAGAGTGGTAGTAAACTTTCAAGTCACATGTGGAATAGACACCAAAAATTATCTTCTCTTTTCTTTTCCATTGACTTCAGTGGGTCATAGCTCTAATCACAGATGTAGACGTAAGCGTGGTTGACTTAGAGGGCAGATCAAAGAGAACATCAATGAAGTGGATGAAACCACTAGTTTTGAGATGAATTTCTGAGTTTGCTACGTGCTGTTCACGTTCAGGGCTGAGAACGGTTTGCCCTTAGGGAAGTGCTGGCTTGGTGTGCTTCCACTTGTGAGCCAACCGTAGGCCCCTTGATCTCTGAACATGCTGTGCTGGTTCACCCACTCCCGGACGAATCTGTCCTCCAGAAGCACACCTCTCCATGGACATTGGCCACCACAGACTCTGTTTATGTGCTCCCTAGCAAGGGAAGTAGCACCAGGATTCTGGTCCGTAACACCCATTCTGGAACCTCTGCCTTCAGTCTTGGTTTACTAGGTCTAAAGAAAGGTCCTTTGAGAGCAGCCTTGGCATTATGCCTTCTTTTCTAGCAATAGCAGCAGAATTCAACTATACTGTGCTCAGATAGACTCATCCTAACTGACCAACTGAATGAACTATAAAAATTGTGTAAATCAAGTTTTTTGTACTTCCAAAGAAATACAGTACTGTAATTCAAACCAGATTCATCAAGTGTGTGTTGAGAGTCACAGGAAGAATCCAAGGGCTCAGTGACCAGATTGATTCATTCAATCAATATCTCCTGAAGGCCCGCTATCTGCTACCATAGGGGCTGGCCTGGAAACATTGTGGTGGGCATTCCTGCTGTGGGGGAGTGATTTGGACAAATTCATTTGTGTGTATCCACTTGTCTCGGGTCAGGTTCCCTGGGAAACCAATTCTGAGATAAAGATTTGCAGGCAGGAGGTTTATTGAGGAGTGCTCTCTGGGTCAACATCTGTGGCGGAATGAGGGAAGCAGGATTGGGTAGAGGGGGCAGTTGAACTGTGATGTTATTCACAGTGAGGCCCCTGCTGATCCCACAGGAGGCTTGGAAGCTTGGATGGCTCCTCATAATTGTCCCAAATTGAGGCAAGAGGGCCAGGTCTTTATATTTTTGCATCCCTGTGCCAATAGGCATTGGACCCGTGGCTGCTCTCAGGAAGGGATGTGACTCTTGGGGAGCCAGCTCCTTTCAGTCTGGAGCAATGCCCAGAAATGGGCTCAGCTGAGAGCCATCAGCAGTGGAAAGAATTCCACACCTCAGCCCTTCACCTCAGTCCTGAAGGGCAGGTTGCGTGGAGATAATGGCCATGCACCAGAGCATCTGCTACTCTCAGTAAATTTGTGTGGAGCCAACCACTGTACTAGATGCTGAAGCTATTGTGACTACCATAGGTATGGCCTCTGCTCTCACAGAGTTTTCCATCCAGTAGAAGGCCAACAAGTAAAAAGGCAACTGCAATTCAGAGTTTACTGTACTGTGGGATTACACAGTGGGGGTTCAGGAAGGCTTCCTGAAGAAGGTTATATCTAAGCTGAGATCTGGTCATGTGAAGAGGGGTGTGAAAAGGGTATTCCAAGCAGAGAGCATGCACACAGGACATCCCAAGGACCAGAGACAAAGAGCTTCACAGCTTTGAAGAATTATTAAGGTTCAGAATGGCTAGAGGATACAGTGTGTGTGTGTGTGTATGTGTGTGTGTGTGTGTGTGTGTGTGTGTGTGTGTGTGTGTAGGGGGTGGAGTGGGGTTATGGGCCAGGTGTGATAGCATGCTGAAACCATGGGAGTGGCCAAGCCAGCTTAGAGGAAGTGTTAGAAGGGAAGGTTTGGACAGGAAGGGGAGGGAAGAGAACCCACTGCTCCTAGGATGGGCACAGAGCAGAGCTGGTAGCAGTAACTGAGGAGTCGGAAGAGGAGGAAAACCAAATGTCTTCTCCGTCCCCTCCAGGTCTAAATTCCTGCCATTAGTCTGCCTGAGCTCTTTGGGACTATTACACAAAAATAGACATTGCCCTTTTTCTCTCTTGTGTCTTTGGCTTTTTCCAGTCTCCACCTCCACCCCCTGCCCTCCTTGCTGTGAACACATCCAGCTCTCTTCCAGCCTAAGAATCTCTTCTTAAGAGGCTGCTCTATGCCAGCTCTTGCCTTGACTGCCCCATTTCTTTGAAGACACTAGTTTTCTGTCTGTCCCCTCACCTTGCATGCCCTCTGTCCTGCATGCATAATCTGGTTTCCACCTCCCTCCACTGAATTCCCTCCAGTGGTATCAGTGACATTTTCGGTGACCTTCTCTGCAGTTGTCTCCTAGGCCTCCCTCCAGCATTGATGCTGGTGACTCCATCCTTTCTTGGATGCTCTTTCTCAGGGTCTCCCGACACCGGGGCCTCATGATAGTCTTACTGATTGCCCTGCCTTTGCCACTGGCTCCTATGCTGTCTCCTCTTCTTCGGATTCTTCCATTGGGCCCCCGGTGACCCCTGACTCCTATTATTCCTTGCATATGGGCTGAACCTAGTGAACTGCTTTCAATGAATAAAAGAGAGAAAAAGAGATGGGATATGACTTCTGTGATTGGGCTACAAAAGACTATAATTTCTATCTTGCCAGCAGCCTCTCTGTCTCTGTCTCTGCCTCTCTCTTTCTCTTTCCATTGGTGAAGCCAGTTACCATGTCAGAGAGGCTCACATGGCAAGGAACTGAATCCCTCAGCCCAACAGCCCACAGGGAACTACATCCTGCCAACAGCCTGTGAGTGCTGACAACCACTGAATGGTCTTGGAAGCAGTTCCTACCTCAATCAAATCTTGAGATGACTGCGGCCCTAGCAGGTATCTTGGGTAAGGCCTTGTGAGAGTCTCAGGGCCAAGGCCTTGATTGCAGCCTTGCAAGAGACCCTGAAGCTGGTAGTGAATGCCCAGCTAAGCCGTGCTGGCTTCATGACCCCACAGACTGTGAAATAATAAATGTGTGTTGTTGGGAGTAATTTCTTATTCAGCAATAGATAACTTATATACACCCTGATCTCTTTGTTCCTTACCAAGGTCCCTTACTTATCAGAACCAAATTCCATGCTATTTCCAGACCACACTGTGTGCTTTCTTGCTTTCATAATTGTGTGTGTGTGTGTGTGTGTGTGTGCACAGGCGTGTGATTTCTGCTTTGCTTGGAATACCTTTTTCTATCTTCTTTGCCTGGAAAATTCTTGCTCATCTTTTTGCCTTGAGCTCTAGGAGACTTGCATTATATAATAATGTTTCAATAAATAGTTGTACATTTGAATTATTGAAAAGAGTTTCCAAAATAATAATTATTATTTGGAAGAATCCACTCAGAGAAAAAGTGCTTAAAGGTACTCAAAACTTTTCAAAGAATTTAAATCAGTAAATATTTATTTAGAGTCTGCCTTGGCCAGTCCTGTGGATATGAAGATGTCAAGAACCAGAATGCTTGGTTTGGAATATGGAATGCTCACTTCACACCCATTTTCTCTTCACTTAATTCCTATTTATCCTTTGAAGCTCATCTGTTACATGCCACCTCTTCAAGGAAGCTTTCCATGACTCTTAAAGTAGATCAGGTCAACTTATGTGCATTTATTGATGCTTGTACTTCTCTTTTGAAACACGTCCCACCATTGTAATGAAGTAATCAATTGCGTGAAAGGCAGTTTAATGTCCATCTCCCTCACTGGGCTATGAGCTCTAGGAGGGCAGGGACCCTCCTTGTCCATGTCTACCCTTGAGTCCTTATGCCTGGCCCACTGCCTTGCCTCTAACAGGAGATCAATAAATATCTGCTGCATCACTATAGGCCCAGTTGGTTCCTAATGGTTCCTGGACCCTAGAAGACCACATTCTAGGTGAGGCAGCTACAATGGTAGCCCAGCATGGCAAGGACTATGACATGGATCTTGTTACTGGGTACAATGGGAGTATAGCAGAGGGGAGGTGGAAAGACATCATAGATGAAATGGTCATTGGGCTGGGTTTTGAAGGATAAATAGCAGTTTGCAAGGGGGAGGAGTGGTGAACTCGGGAGAGGTAGGACTTCCTGAATGAAAACAAAGGCAGTGTCCTACTCTGTTTGTGCTGCTATAATAAAATACCAGAGAATAGGGAATTTATAAAGAATATTTATTTCCCACCGTTCTGGAAGCTGGGAAGTCCAAGATCAAGGCACCAGCAGATTTGGTGTCTGGTGAGGGCTGCTCTCTGCCTCCAAGATGGGAACACGTTGCTGCGTCCTCTGGAGGGGAGGAACACTGTGTCCTCACATGGTAGAAGGGACAGGAAGGGTAACTTGCCCCCTCAAGCCCTTTTACAAGGCACTAATTCATCCATGACAGCAGAGCTGTCATGGCCTATCACCACCAAAAGGCCCTACCTCTTAATACTCTTATATTGGGGATTAAGTTTCAAAATGAATTTTGGAGGAGACACAACATTCAAACCATCATAGGTTAGAGAAGGATTATAGTGGATTAGAATAGAGCTTCCCAACTGAGTAGTGTGCGGTGGTATCCTGAGATGCTTTGAATATGTACAGGTTTACCAATTTATTGATCTTTTTAGCCTTTGGGCTGCCAGGTGGGGTCTGGGGTGACTGGGGCTTCCAAGACACAGCTTTGTCTGTTTTCCCAGTGCACCCTCAAATATTATCATCTTCTGTGTGTACCTTGACATGAAAACACTTGGGTGGGGGCACCAGATCAGCTCCAGATGGAACAAGGCAGGTGTGAGGGGATTTGGCAAAGATGAATCTGGAAAATAGGCTGTGATCAGATTGCAAAGGGCATTCCATGCTTGGCTAAGGAGTTTGGATATTGCCCTGTAGGAAGAGGGGAGCCACTAGTAGTTTGACCATCTGTTTTCTGACCCCCTCCCCAATCCTGTTAAGATTATTGATAGACTGTATACATTTTTATAGATGCCAGATTACTGTGGTCCAAGTGAATAACTTTTATAAATTACATTTCAAATTTCTCTGAGGCACAACACAGAATATCCTGTGGTGTGGCAGTTTTTCCCATTGTGTTGTGACCCACTGATGGTTTAAATCAGTTGTAACTATACTGCAAGTAATTTATTGCAGCTAGTAAAACATTAATGTTTTGAAATTATACTAATTTAAAAAATTAAATCAGGTCTATATTTTTTTTCCACATCAAATCTATATACAACAGAAACTTATTGTCTCACAGTTCTGGAGGCCAGAAATCCAAAATAAAGGTGTCAGCAGGGCCAGGCAGCTTCCTCTGAAACCTGTAGAGCAAGGATCCTTTCTTACCTCTTCCAGCTTCTGGTAGCCCTAGCTTGTGGCAGGGTTGCTCCAACGTTCATATAGCCCTCCCTCTGTGCCTAAGTCTGTGTCCAAATTCCCCCCCTTTTTTTTGTAAAGACATCAATCATACTGGATTAGGGCCCACCCTAATGAGCTCGTCTTCTATTTCATTTTATTTTATTTTAAGTTATGGGGTACTGCGCCAGATATGCAGGTTTGTTACATAGGTAAATGTGTACCATGGTGATTTGCTGCACCTATCAACCCGTTACCTAGGTATTAAGCCCAGCATACATTCACTATTTTTACTGATGCTCTCCTTTTCCCTGTGTCCCTCCCCTCAACAGGCCCCGGTGTATGTTGTTCCCTCCCTGTATCTATGTGTTCACATTGTTCAGCTCCCACTTATAAGAGAACATGTGGTGTTTAGTTTTCTGTTCCTGCATTAGTTTGCTGAGGATAATGGCTTCCAGCTCCATCCACATCCATGCAAAGGACCTGATTTCATTCCTTTTTATGGCTGCATAGTATTCCATGGTGTGTATGTGCCACGTTTTCTTTATCTAGTCTATCATTGATAGGCATTTTGGTTGATTCCATGTCTTTGCTATTGTAATAGTGCTGCAATGAACATATGCCTGCATGCATCTTTATAATATAATAATTTATATTCCTTTGAGTATATACCCAGTAATGGGATTGCTGGGTCAAATGTTATTTCTGGTTCTAGATCTTTGAGGAATCACCACACTGTCTTCCACAATGGTTGAACTAATTTACATTCCCACCAACAATGTAAAAACTTTCCTATTTCTCCACTGCCTTGCCAGCATCTGTTTCTTAACTTTTTAATAATCACCATTCTGACTCATGTGAAATGGTATCTCATTGTGGTTTTGATTTGTATTTCTCTTATTGAGCTTTTTTTCATGTTTGTTGGCCACATAAATGCCTTCTTTTGAAAAGTGTCTGTTCATGTCCTTTGCCCACTTTTTAATGGGGTTGTTTTTTTCTTGTAAATTTATTCAACTTCCTTATTTATAAATTCTGGATATTAGACCTTTGTCAGTTGGATAGATTGCAACACTTTTCTCCCATTCTTTAGATTGTCTGTTTGCTCTGGTGAAAGTTTCTTTTGCTGTGCAGAAGCTCTTTAGTTTAATTAGATCCCATTTGTCCATTTTTGCTTTTGTTGCAATTGCTTTTGACATTTTCATCATGAAATCTTTGCCCATGCCTATATCCTGAATGGTATTGCCTAGATTTTCTTCTAGAGTTTTTATAGTTTTGAGTTTTACATTTAAGTGTTTAATTCATCTTGAGTTAATTTTTGTATAAGGTATAAGGAATGGGTCCAGTTTCAATTTTCTGCATATGACTAGCCAGTTCTCCCAGCACCATTTATTAAATAGGAAATTCTTTCCCCATTGCTTGTTTTTGTCAGGTTTGTCAAAGATCAGATGGTTGTAGGTGTGTGGTCTTATTTCTGAGTTCTCTGTTCTGTTCCATTGGTCTATGTGTCTATTTTTGTACCAGTACCATGATGTTTTGGTTACTGTAGCCTTGTAGTATAGTTTGAACTCAGGTAGCATGATGTCTCCAGTTTTGTTCTTTCTGCTTAGGATTGTCTTGGCTATATAGGCTTTTTTTGGTTCCAGATGGATTTTGAAATAGTTTTCTCTAATTCTATGAAGAATGTCAATGGTAGTTTAATGGGAATAGCATGGAATCTGTAAATTACTTTGGGCAGTATGGCCATTTTCACAATATTGATTCTTCCTATCCATGAACATGGAATGTTTTTCCATTTGTTTGTGTCCTCTCTGATTTCCTTGAGCAGTAGTTTGTAGTTCTCCTTGAAGAGGTCCTTTACTTCCCTTTTTAGCTGCATTCCTACATATTTTATTCTCTTTGTAGCAATTGTGAATGGGAATTCATCCACGATTTGGCTTCTGCTTGTCTGCTGTTTGTGTATAGAAATGCTTGTGGTTTTTGCACATTGACTTTGTATCCTGAGACTTTGCTGCAGTTGCTTATCAGCTTAAGGAGCTTTTGGGCTAAGTTGATGGTGTTTTCTGAATATAGGATTATGTCATTTGCAAACAGAGACAATGTGACTTCGTCTGTTTCTATTTGAATCCCCTTTATTTCTTTCTCTTGCCTAATTGCCCTGGCCAGAACTTTCAATACTATGTTGAATAGGAGTGGTGAGAGAGGGCATCCTTGTCTTGTGCCAGATTTCAAGGGGAATGCTTCCAGCTTTTGCCCATTCAGTATGATATTGGCTGTGGGTTTATCATAAATGGCTCTTATTATTTTGAGGTATGTTCTTTTAACACCTAGTTTATTGAGAATTTTTAACGTGAAGGGATGTTGAATTTTATCAAAGGACTTTTCTGCCTCTATTGAGATAATTGTGTGACTTTTGTCTTTAGTTCTGTTTATGTGATGAATTACATTTATTGATTTGCACAAGTTGAGCCAGCCTTGCATGCTGGGGATGAAGCTGACTTGATTGTGGTGAATAAGCTATTTGATATGCTGCTGGATTTTGTTTGCCAGTATTTTATTGAGGATTTTTGCATCGATGTTCATCAGGGATATTGGCCTGAAGTTTTCTTTTTTTTTTATATATCTCTGCCAGGTTGTATCTCTATCAGGATTATGCTGCCCTCATAAAATGAGTTAGGGAGGAGTCCCTCTTTTTCAGTTGTTTGGGATAGTTTCAGAAGAAATAGTACCATCTCCTCTTTGTACCTCTGGTAGAATTCAGCTGTAAATCTGTCTGGCCTTGGGCTTTTTTTGGTTGGTAGGCTATTTATTACCACCTCAATTTCAGAACTAATTATTGGTCTATTCGAGGATTCAACTTCTTCCTGATTCAGTCTTGGGAGGTTGTATGTGTCCAGGAATTTATCCATTTCTTCTAAGATTTTCTAGTTTATTTGCATAGAAGTGTTTATATGAATAATGTTCTCTGATAGTTGTTTGTATTTTTGTGGGGTCTGTGATGATATCCCCTTTATCAATTTTTATTGTTTCTATTTGATTCTTCTCTTTTCTTCTTTATTAGTCTAGCTAGTGGTCTATTTCATTAACTTTTTAAAAAAAAAAAAAACAGCACCTGGATTCACTGATTTTTTGAAGGGTTTTTTTGTGTGTGTGTCTCTATCTCCTTCAGCTCTGCTCTGATCTCAGTTATTTCTTGTCTTCTGCTAGCTTTGGGGTTTGTTTGCTCGTGGTTCTCTAGTGTTTTTAGTTGTGATGTTAGGATGTTGATTTGAGATCTTTCTAGCTTTTTGATGTGGGCAATTGGTGCTATAAATTTCCCTCTAAACACTGCTTTAGCTGCATTCCAGAGATTCTGCTACATTGTCTCTTTGTTCTCATTAGTTTCAAAGAAGTTCTTGATTTCTGCCTTTCATTATTTACCCACGAATCATTGAGGAGCAGGTTGTTCAATTTTCATGTAGTTGTGTGGTTTTGAGTGACTTTCTTAATCTCAAGTTCTAATTTGATGGCACTATGATCTGAGAGATTGTTTGCTATGATTTCAGTTCTTTTGCATTTGCTGAGGAGTGTTTTACTTCCATTTATGTGATCAATTTCAGAGTAAGTGACATGTGGGCTAAGAATAATGTATATTCTATTGTTTCGGGTGGAGAGTTCTGAAGATATCTATCAGGTCCACTTGATCCAGAGCTGAGTTCAAGTCCTGAATATCTTTATTAATTTTCTGTCTCAATGATCTAATATTGACAGTGGGGTGTTAATGTCTCCCACTATTATTGTGTGGGAGTCTAAGTCTCTTTGTAGGTCTCTAAGAACTTATTTTATGAATCTGGGTGTTTCTGTATTGGGTGCATACATATTTAGGATAGTTAGCTCTTTTTATTGAATCGAACCCTTTTCCGTTATGTAATTCTGTGTCCTTCATTTTGACCTTGGAGAATCTGATGATAATGTGTCTTGGGGTTGATCTTCTCATGGAGTATTTTACTGGAGTTCTCTGGATTTCCTGAATTTGAATGTTGGCCTGTCTTGCTAGGTTGGGGAAGTTCTCCTGAATGATATCTTGATGTATGTTTTCCAACTTGGTTCCATTCTTTCTGTCTGTTTCAGGTACCCCAATCAGTCGTAGGTTTGGTCCTTTTACATAATCCCATCGTTCTTGGAGGTTTTGTTCATTCCTTTTCAGTCTTCTTTTTCTAATCTTGTCTGCCTGTCTTATTTCAGCAAGATAGCCTTCAAGCTCTGAGATTCTGTCCTCCACTTGGTCTATTTAGCTATTGATATACTTGTGGTTGCATTGTGAAGTTCTCATGTTGTGTTTTTCAGCTCCATCAGGTCATTTATGTTCCTCTGTAAACTGTTTATTCTGGTTAACAGCTTCTGAAATGTTTTATCATGCTTCTTAGCTTCTTTGCCTTGGGTTAGAACATACTCCTTTAACTTAGCAAAGTTTATTATTACCCACCTTCTGAAGCCTACTTCTGTCAGTTCATCCATTTCAGCTGGAGAGGTATTGCAGTCATTTGGAGAAGAGGCACTCTGGCTTTTTGAGTTTTCAGCAGTTTTGTTTTGCTTCTTTCTCATCTTTGTGAGCTTATCTACCTTCAATCTTTGAGGCTGCTGACCTTTGGATGGGGTTTTGTGGGATCTTTTTTGTTGATGTTGTTGTTGCTGCTTTCTCTTTGTTTTTGTTTTAGTAGTCAGGCCTTTCTTCCATAGGGCTGCTGCAGTTTTCTGGGGGTCCACTCTAGACCGTATTCACCTTGGTCCCTAGAGGTGTCACCAGTGGAGGCTGCAGAACAGCAAAGATGGCTGCCTGTTCCTTCCCCTGGGAGCTCCATCCCAACGAGGCACCAACCTGATGCCAGTGGGAATGCTCCTGTATAAGGTGTCTGGTGACCCCTGCTGGGCGGGGTGGGTCTCACCAGTCAGGAGGCACAGGATCAGGGACCCACATAATGAAGCACTCTGGCTGCCCCTTGGCAGAATGGGTACATTGCTCTGGGGGGAGTCCCGCTTGCCCAGACTGCCCAGACTCTTCAGAGCCAGCAGGAAGGAAAGAGTAAGTCTGCTGAACCACAGATACTGTGGCCACCCCTTTCCCCAGGGGCTCTGTCCCAGGGAGATCAGAGTTTTGTCCTAAACCCCTTGCTGGAATTGCTGACATTCTGGTCCGGTGAGGAGAAATGGATCTGGATCCCACCTAAAGAAGCAGTCTAGCTATGATCTGCCACAGCTGTTGTGCTGCACCTGTGGGGAATTCCTCCCGGTCCAAACTACCCAGCCTCGCCGGCACCAGTGGGGAAAAATGGCAGTCTAAAGCCGCAGTGATGGCAGCTGCCCTTCCCCCCAGGAACTTGGTCATCTTAAGCAGTCTCCAGCCTGCTGCCAGTGGCCACTGAGCAGCTGCATAGCTCTGTGCGTGGGACCCAAGGCCCTGGTTGTGTGGGCTCATGAGGGGATCTCCTGATCCACAGGTTGCACAGATCTGTGGAAAAAGCATGGTTTCCCAGGTGGGGTAGCACAATCACTCTCTGCCTCCCTTGGCTGGGACTGGGAGCTCCCCTTTCCCCGTGTGGCTCCCAGGTGGGCCGTTGCTCCACCCTGCTTTTCCTCGCTCTCAGTGTGTCACGTCAACTGCCTAGTCAGTCCCAATGAAAGAACATAGATACCTCAGCTGAAGGTGCAGGATTCACTTGCCATTTTCGTTCTTCTCAGTGGGAGCTGCCCACTGCAGCTGCTTCTAGGCAGCCATCTTGGCCCCTCCCACACAAGTTTTCCTTTAACAACCTCATCTTAACTACATTTGCAGAAACCTTGCTTCCAAATAAGGTCAAATTCTGAACTACTGGGTGTTAGGAAGGACATCAACCTATCTTCTTGGAAGGACACCATTCAATCCGTAACACCTTCATTTTCACTCATTTGCATTTTAATACTCTTTCTTGGGTCAGAATAAAGTGGTCGAGCTTATATAAGCTCTAGTCATATTATGTCAGAATCTGAATATGTCCATGGGAATGACTGTTTGTGAACTTGAATCTGTTGGGCGGAAAAAAAGTTTGGATCACTGCTGTAACATAAGCTTGTCCCATTGGTTATCTGCCTACATCCCAAAGACATTTTGCTTCTCCTTCATGCTTAGGAAGCTGGCCCTTTAAGACTAGGTTCCACCAATGAAGTGGTTATCAGCTCGGAGTGATTTTTTTTTTTTAATACTTTTAAGTTTTAGGGTACATGTGCACAACGTGCAGGTTTGTTACACATGTATACATGTGCCATGTTGGTGTGCTGCACCCATTAAATCGTCATTTACATTAGGTATATCTCCTAATGCTATCCCTCCCCCTTCCCTCCTCCCCCACCCCACAACAGGCCCTGGGGTGTGATGTTCCCCTTCCTGTGTCCAAGTGTTCTCATTGTTCAGTTCCCACCTATGAAAAATGATGAGTTCATGTCCTTTGTAGGGACATGGATGAAGCTGGAAACCATCATTCTCAGCAAACTATTGCAAGGATAAAAAGCTCGGAGTGATTTTGCCTCCAGGGGACGTTGGCAATGTTTGGAAAAACTTTTGGCCGGGCGCGGTGGCTCACGCCTGTAATCCCAGCACTTTGGGAGGCCGAGGCAGGTGGATCACGAGGTCAGGAGATCGAGACCATCCTGGATAACACAGTGAAACCCCATCTCTACTAAAAATACAAAAAAAAAAATAGCCGGGCGTGGTGGCAGGCAGCTGTAGTCCCAGCTACATGGGAGGCTGAGGCAGGAGAATAGCGTGAACCCAGGAGGCGGAGTTTGCAGTGAGCCGAGATCCCGCCACCGCACTCCAGCCTGAGCAACAGACCGAGACTCCATCTCAAAAAAAAAAAAAAAAAAAAATTTGGTTGTGATATCTGCAGGTGAGGAGAAGGTGTTACTAGCATCTAGTTAGTAGATGCCAGGGATGCTGCTAAATCAACAACCTGCAATGCACAGGACAGGTCTCCATGATGAAAAATTATCTGGTTCAGAATGTCACTTGTACTGTTGTTCAAAAACCCCACAACAATGGGTTTTGTGTACCTCAACCTCTAGGGTAGTAGTGATAAAATGCTTGGCTTGAGTTTGGTGGGACTCTAGTACATCTTTCTTTCAGAAATTTTTTTTATCATTGTCTTTCCAAGAGACTTTGATATCCTCAACACCTTTGCCACTCTTGTTAGTGTGATGAGGTGAATTTGAATGTAGAATCAAGTCAGTATCCCCAAAGCCATTCAAAGATGAGTAAGAGTTTCAGTATCCCTTCTGGTCCAACTTTTTGAACCAGAGAAAGATGCATAATAACTTTCATACACTCAATGTCTAGTGATGCCCCAGGGAGTATCTAGTAAGTTCACAAGTGACATGTGTTTTATGAAATTAACATGAAAATAAAAATATGAATTGTCGAGTAATTTGGTATGACATTTCCTTATTTTTCCTGATCAACTTGTATTCCATTTTTAAAAGACACTGGGCGATAATTATTCTTTATGTGCTATGAATGATTTTCAAACCACTGGTTCCAGGAAAGTCAAATCCTTTTGGCCAAGGCTGACCTGAGTAAGCCCTGGTTTGAGGTTTGGTTTGATCTGGAGATCTGGGCCTGGCCTCTTTTCTGTTTTCTTGGTTTCTCACTTTGGTCCTGAATGTCCTTGGGTAAATGTTTATTGTCCTTTCCTCTTTTGTATTGCAGTTTATTTTCCTATATTTCTGGCTTAAGTGAACTTCTTGATGCTTTTTTACTTATAACCCTAATGTACTGCTTAGATGAATCAATACCCCTCCAATTTTTGATGGGATTCCCTGATCTCTTACCTCAGGGGTTTGTAAATTAATTCTTGGCTTATGGTGCCTCTAATTCTAGCTAATGTTTGCTGGGAATATTTTCTATCTATCCATTGTCTTCTTTTTGAGATGCCAAAGGCACCTGATTAAGGAAAGCCTGTGAAGTCATTTGTCATATGTATTTAGGACCTCAGAAAAGGGACCAGTATTACTAATTGGAGAGGGATATTATTTTCCAGGATAGAGATGCTATTATTGGACAATGTTATTGATAATAAGCATAAAGCCTACCTAATTACGAGTTATGAAGTATCCTATTCTTGGAATCACAGAATGTTTTCTCTTGCTTTCATATTTCTCCTTGTATCAGTTATCACCATAATGCTGTATAACAACAATGCGATCCCACCCAATTGCAGTAGTGTACAGTTATGAACATTTATTTCTCATTTATGCATCTGCAAGACAGTTGGCTAAGGTCTGGCTGATCTGGGCTGGGCTGGCCCAGATTGCAGGTTTTTTCCAGGTCAGCTACACACATCTCTCAATTTTCTTGTACCAGTGTCATGCTTGTGCCAAGACATGCTTTTCTCATTGTGATGGCAGAAATACAAGATGCAAGTGCTATTGACCCAAAACAGTGATGTGGCGAAGCTCACTGTCATTGGGTGCCTTGGTTACTATTGCTATGGAAAACATTCCCTGGAATTTAGTGGCTTAAAATAATAGCAATCATTTTCTTGTCTCTCTTGATTGATGTGGGTCAGGGATTCAGGTGGGTCTTAGCTGAGTGGTCTGGCTCAGAGTCTCTCACGCAGTTACAGTCTGATGATGGTTGGAGCTGGCATTGCAGGGAGCTGCCCAGGTATCTCTCACGCTTTTTCACATGGACCCCGCATGAACTCATTTGAGCTTCCACACAGCTTGGTGGCTTTAGGACTATCAGGCCACTTACAAGGCATGTTAGAACTTGGCACAATTGTTGCAGAGGACCAAGTGGAAGGTACCTTGTCTTTTATGACCAGCCTTGGAAATTCACATAGCATCATTTCTACTAGTCTCTGTTGGTTGAAACAGTCACAAAAGCCTGCTCACTTTCATGGGGAAGAGACATGGATCCCAACTCTCCATGGGATGGATGTGAAGGTCACATTGTGAAAAGCACATGAGGGATGAGAGATAGTGTTGCAGCCATTTTTGGAAAGAACAATCTGCCACAGTGGGGCAGGGAAGTATTTTCTGCCCACAGTGGAGGGGGAGGAGAGTGGATATTGGCTAAACATTACCTCAAACTCTCATATGCCTTTAGCACTTCGTATGGGGCTGTAAACACTGTAGGCGTGCAGAAGTGGATCCTGCTTGGGCACCTAGAAACAGGGCCTAGATGGGAAGCTTGTGCAAGATGTTTATTAAGGAATTGCTCTTAGGAAAAACCTCCAACAGAGGGAGAAAGCAGTATAGGACAGGGAAGAAACTAGGAAAAAATGTGGTTTTAGGAGAAGTCTGGCTGCAGTGTAATCCTATGAGGAGCTCTAGAGTGTGAGATGCGCCGCACAGGTTGTCTTGTCTTGAGACAAGGGAGTTGAACTCTTATTCCCCTGTATCAGTCAGTCACAGGTGACACTTGGGGGAGGATTGGGGAGCGTATACTTCTCAGATGTCTCTAGGTAAGGCAACTGTTGCCTCTGCTAGCGTCCACTGCTTGTACCACTGAGAACCATTTGTTTCTCACTGTAAGCTTACTCTATCTTCTCATAACTTCTGCAGGGTTCTTCTTGGTCAGACTTTTTGGGTTATTGGGACAAACTACAGTCTCCATGGTTGCATTTGGTCCTGAGGCCATACTGATACTCATCATCTTCCTTGTCTGCTACCCTTTCTAGACTCTTCTTTCTTGGCTAGCACTTCTGGCTAACCAATGTGGCTGGTGTGGTGAACTTTCTGGCCCAGCTTTCATCCTGAGGGGATCTGAGCCCCTGGTTTCCATTCCCTGATCAGGCCGTGGTTGTTGTACTTGCCAGTTTATGAGTTAAAACTGAGTATTGAAGTACCAGGAGATAACCTAGTGGGTCACCTGTCATATGTATCACGTCATACCTATTCCTTCCTGCTCCCATTAGGTAGCAGTCTCTCTACTTCCTCATATTGATCATGGCCAGACCCCCTTGCCAGTAAGACAACTCAGTTTTTTTGCCTACTCTTAGAATGAAGAGCCTAAAGCAACCTGGAGGTAGCAGCTATAACTTAATTTTAACAAAAACTGTGTTCCTTGGTGGACACATCTCTAGCCCCGTGGAGCATAAGGTACTATATGTAGGAAGTGCAAATTCCACAAGGGACACTGGGAGTAATAAGGAGTGGGGTCACTCCTGCTTTGTCCCCCAGCCTTAGTTCCCAGACCTATGCATTCTGTTTCTTGGGAACCAGCCCCATATTATGGCTTTGGCTTAAAGTATATGCTACTTCCTGAAGGGCAGTGCCTCACCTGTACAGGGTGTTATGTCCAAACTTGCCCCTTAACTATGCTTTTAAGAGGTTATTCCAATGCTTGATCAAGCCAGCAGCATCTGGATGGTGTGGTAAGTAGCAGGAGCAGTGGATCACATGGTCATGTGTTCCTGTGCACCTTCTTTGCTGTAAGGTGGACTTCTTTGTCTGAAGTGAACAATGCAGGATCAGACTCTCAGCTATAGCAGTCAGTTGGAGTCCTTGGATAGTAGTGGTGGCTGAGACCTGCAGGCAAGAAGGATAAATCCATACCTGGAATATTTGCCAATTCTAATCATGATAAAATATTGTCCTTTTCAGGGTGGGAGTAAATCAACTTGTCACCATCAAGCCAGTTTGTCTCCTCTAAGGATGGTGCCATCTCAGGGTCTCAGAATTGGCTTTTGTGGCTAGCAGCTTGAATGTTTAGCAGCATCAGGAGCTAGATCATCTTCAGACTTCAGGAGCTCCTGCTGTTGGGCCTGTGGGTAGCCTCTATCTCTGTCATCATGGCTGCTCCATTCATGAGCCATTGCATAAGCCCTGGATGGCCAAGGACAGAGGCCGGCTGAAGTCTCCTGTCCAGTGGTAGTTAAGCACCTCTTCCGTCATCAGTGCTCACTGGTTGGCCTTAACACACAACACAGAACTCATGTCACTTGGTGCCCACTCCCACAGGTCCAGCCACATGCCCTTGGACAGACTTCCATTTCCTCGGTCTTCTAATCTAGTTTTACCCAAGCCCCTAACCCACCATCCAAGCCTTGCATGACTGCCCATGAGTCTGTATACATCTGTCTTTACCACAGGCCACTTTTCTCTTCATGCAAAGTGGGTGAACAGGCCTGCTTCCTGAAGCTTTGCCCGTTGGGAGGCAAGCTGACCTATCTGTAAGCCAAGCCAAGCCTTGGGTTTTTTCCTTTTAGGTCATCCAGGAATGGGCCATAGTTGTGATCTAGGAGGGAAGAAGGGTTGCTGCAACAGTGGTGAGTGACATGGTGGGGGTGGGCCTGGTCACCTGCCCCTGCAGCTTGTGACCCCCGGCCCTGCTCATGTGAAACCTGGGGTGTACCTCTTCTACTTTATGAGGATTGTTGCTGGGCCCTCTTGACCTTATGACTTGCTGGATCTGACTGTACTTAGTTCAAGATTTTCAGCTCTGCCCATATGGTCACTTGCTGTTTCATATTCAGATGTTCAGTTTTCACCAAGTTCCAATAACTACCAGGAGCTGTTTTCAGAATGGTGTATAATCCTTTACTTACAATGGCATTATCTCACTCCTGAACCCTCAGGGTCTGCACTAAAATTCTCCTACTGGAGCATGCCCAAGGCACCACACAGCACCTGCATTCACCACAGCTGCCATTAGTGCCTTGAGATGTGCCTGGTCACATGGCCCAAATGGCAAGGCTGCTTGTATTGCAGGCTGGAGCTGCCGCAGCTCTTTCTTGCCCTGGGTGCCACTCAAAATGGGCAGTCTCCTATGCTACCCATTTTATAGATGAGACGTTTTGTGTTTAGAGAGGTTGAATAACTTTTCAAAGTCTCAGAGCTAGTTCATGGTGGTTTGGGAATCCAAATGTGCCCAACTCTGCTGCTCCACGTTGCCTCTTCTACACTTTCAGGCCTATTTCCAGGATATCTATGAATAGAAGGAAAACTCACCTGTGGTTGATTGCATGTGGGTGAATTGGCTTGCCCTTGAAATGCCAGATGTAGATCAGTTTTAGCTTTTCAAAATAGCCTCTGACTCAGGTAACTGCATTGTTCAAGGACAGGAGCTGGTGCCATATCCTACCCTGACTCAGGGAGTGATTCAGACTGAGAGTTGGCTAAATCTGGAAGGCTTTTTGGATTGCATTATAACCTTTTAGGTATTCTTCTTATCTTTTAGCTAAGAATAGATCTGGACCATGAACAAGCCCTTCTGAAATCATCCTCCTCCACTAGAGTTCTGAGCTTTCTTTCCGTGTCCAATCTAGACAGTAGGGATCACTGCACGTTGAGCTTTTCTCGTTCTTTCTTCTGCCCAGTTTGTCCTTGCATGATGGCGTTCTCCCAGATGCTTTTGGGTTGACTAGAGCATAAAGGGCATGATTGGCTCAGAAAGGTTAATTTTCTTGCCTAAGCTATTTATGTGGAAGGCAGGACTTAACCCCAAGTGGTTCAGCTCCACTGTGTTAGACTAGGGCCGCGCTCAATAGTTTTCTATTTACTGACAGCTATTGATGAGAAACTAACCCCTACTTGTTTAGCAGTGTCTTAGAGAATTATGACTTTGGGGGAATTGTATCAGGATGAATATAGTAATAGTTTTGGATTTTATTCTACTTTATTTGATAAAATGAAGTTTTATTTGTATAAAGGTTATTCTGGCAAAACTTTTAGTTTTTTTGGGACTCTGGACAGTTCTCTTAAGTTTTGTTTATAGTGGCTTACAGATTAGTGGGAGGTAGACTTTAAGAAAGTATAGTAAAAATATAAATTACTGCCTTGATGCTATTGAGTAAGGATGAAAAATAAATCACTGAGCCCTTTCATGCTAATATAATTCATTTCATATATTAATTTCACTTCCAAATATATGCATACATATATTTACAAAATAAACATACAGTTTTGACTAAAAGAAAATTTTAGGCTCCTTCCCACCCATCCTAAGGTCTTTTAGACCACCCAAGCAATTCACTTCTTGTTCACTCTGAGCATAGACAAAGGAGTTTGGAGGATTTATTTAAAGGAGCAAGATCTGAAAGTGAGAGCACCTTCCAACTCCTTGTCCTCCATGATTCATATTGTAGCTTCAATAATATGCTCCCAGCGCTGTTCAAAAACCATATAAGCTTATATTCAAACAAAATTAAAAATGGATTTCAAACTTCATACCTAACTTTTGGGCTCCTGTCTCTTTTTATTTTCATCACTGGAAATACTTTTGAGTCATACCTGCTTCTCCACATTGCTGAAGTGATTGCCTCTGTATTCTAGGAGGAAAGAGAGGGTAACCTTGGCCCTCTTCAAGCATCAACACAAGCATGGAAATAAGACAATAAATCCTAGTACTTAGACCGTCTGATATGTGGGATGAAGTGGTACTCCTGCTCCATTAGCATGGCTCATCTGAACTGGCTTTAGTTACAGAAATTCTTGGAATAGATTCTTAGGTGGAAAGTGCTTTCTGTGGCTGGTGCTCTACAGAGATCCTGACCTAGGGAGTATTGTTTTTCTTGCTTAGGATCAGCCTCCATTTCTCCTAAGAACTCACAGCACCCTGGACCATTTCATTTCTAATCCTCACCATACACGAAACAGATAATGGGCCCCAAGTTTGCATGCGGACTTTCTGTTAACTACAACAGCCCCATCTCCAGTGCGTGCTTGTGTTCCTTAGTTTCTCTCTCTGTCAGGCCTCAACAGATGCAAAATATTTCTGAGTTTGGGCTAAAGAGTGAAAATCCAGTGTGATGCTGTCTTTGCTTTTTCCCTTCTCCTGACTGTGATAATTTGCTACAAGAAACGTCCAAACCAAGAAGTAATTGACATTAGACACTTGTGGTGTTAGCACCACAGGAGGTAATGACTCCCCTGGGGAATTCAGCCTTCACTGTTCTTCACCTTCTGCTGGAAGTGAGTCCTGGCTACAAGCCTAAATCATTCAGGAGTGAAAGGAGAGGTCCCAGCTCGCCTCTCTATCTTTTGACTGTAGAAGAGTTCCAGATTTTTCCTTCAATTTCCAGATCTTCCCCAGAAATAACTTAAGTCCCGGAGGCCCTTTTCTAAGCAGCCTAACCCATGAGTCATTCCTGTGCTCCCCATCTCCCACAATGATTGTATTCCTCTGTCCATTCGCAATTTTAATTATGCCTCTGCTCAATGGGCTTCCCTTCTGGTTAACTTCTCCGGGTAACTCATTAAACCTCTGAGTCACACGTTCATTATTAAAGAGAGGACAAAAATGAGAGAACAAAAAGGAACTGTGCCCCAGGAGAAACTTAGGGGTGGATTACTGTGGTTAAGTGTAGCTGAGTAGCTGGAGGCCTTAGTTGCCTCTTCTCCCCTTTCAGGATGTGCCCTGCATGGCAGGATGCATTGCAGGACTTAATACGGTGAGATCATTGTTGTGGTTGGTTTTAATATGAGGGTCTTTTTTTTTTTTTATGCCGTTGTAGGACACAGTTTGCAATTCTGGTGAAAGTACTTCCCTCCTATTTAACTATGCCCTCTAAACTTAGGTGGTCTCATAACAATGATGGAGCTACTAATTAAAAAGAATTCCAGTCTTCACTTGTGCCTCTGAAAGAACATAGGAGGGAACCAATTCATAATCCACAGAGACACTTCTCAATATTCCCTTTCTTTTTTCCGTCACAATTTTTCTAAACCGGCTCCCACCCCACCCCTACCCAGTCTACCAAGCAATTTCTTTCCTTCCTTACCTCTTTCCCAAGGTAAGTTACTTTATTTCTTTCACCCTTGGATCTCCCTTTTGTAAAATGGGGTTCATATTAACACCTGGCTGATAGGTTGTTGTGAAGATTAACTGAGATAAAACATGTAAATACTACCAACAGAGTGCATGGAACATTGAAAATGCTCTTAACGATTAGATGTTATAATTTTCAATTCAGCCTCCCTAGCCTCAATTTTGATCTTCTCAGTGGAAACACTAGAGAAAAAAAAAAAGAAAAAAAAAAAACCTGGAAGCTGAGAAAATGGTTCCTAAAGAATAATAACAATGGATGTCATTTACCAAGTGTGACTCACGTCCCAAGCTTGTGGAAGCATTTCTGTGCATTGTCTTTAATCCTTACCACAACCCTGAGAGATAGATAGATACTATTATTACCCCTATTTCACAAATGAGGAGACCCAGACTAAGAGCGATGAAGCAACCTGCCCTGGGCCACAGCTTGTAGGCAGAGGAGCTGGAGTTCAGACTCTGGCCTGACTGACTTCCAAGTTCATGGTTTAATGGCTTTGCAGAAAGCTGCAAGCCAGTGGTGCAGCCAGCATCAGAAAGGCCAGTGTTCTCTGCGTGGGTTTTGACTCACAAGGGCCATGACCCCCTGCTCAGAGACATAGGGCCTTGATGACGACTGGCCTGTCCTTGCAAACAGCTGCCAGGTTGGAGCTAGACCCCGCAGGGTTGGGTGAAACCACCTGGCCTGTGCCGAGGTGAAGTCTCTGAAGGCCTCCTTGGTTTTCAATGAGAGACGGACAGAAATGTTTTTTTTCTGCAAAAGTTGGCATTTATTTCTTAATAATCCATTTTTAAAAAATGTATGTAGCCTCCCTAATCAGCAAAACAAAGGCTTACTGTACTTTTACGCATGCTAGAAAGTACTAGTGAGTTCTTGGGGATTTATCACTGACTCTGGAACAGAAGTAGAAGCCAGTATATCTGGAGTCAGTAAAAACAGGTTTTGCCAAGGTACTTCAGCTGCAAGGGAACCTTTAAATATTCCACACATCCAGCGCTGCATCTGTCCTGGGGAATTTGAGGATGAGCTGATGCCCTGCATAGGATGCCTGGTGCACACTCTTCTCTTCCACGTCCTGGAATCTTGCGGGTGGGCCCTGCAGAGTCCTTTTAGATGTGTCACCTCAGGTGGTCTGCCATCTGAGGGTCTCTCTGGGTAGAGAACCAGTTACACAACTCAGTTTCCCCAGAGGCCAGAATGGAATACTGAGCTTTGCACCAAGTGTAAGGGCCAATATATTCTGGGTTCTGAAGAGTTAGCAGAAAAAAGGCTGCTGCAGCCTTGGGTACTGTGACTGATGCCTGTTTTTTGTGCACACAAGAGTCAAATACCATTATTATTAGTGGCAATTCATTGGTATTCTTCTTCTTTGTCCTCTTCTTCTCCTTCTCCCTCTCTTTCATCTCCTTCCTTCTTCCTCTCATTATCCTAATTTTCCTCCTTGGTTTCTTTTAACAATAAAAGTATGTAGAGCAAGAGAGTATGTCAGGAAGATTTGGTAGATCATTCACTCATTCATTCATGTACTCATTCGTTCATTTCTCAGACATTTATAAAGCACGTACTCCAAACTGAGCATGGGGTGGGGCCACAAATTCAAGTAAGAAATATTTCTTATGGGATGTGCATAGTCTAGGAGGGAAGAGGCAGACATCTGACAATTACAAGAAGTAACATGTTCCGAGGACTCATTATGTACCTGGCATTGTGCTAAGTTACCCTTTAACCAGATCATCTCATTTAATCCTCATAGAAGCACTCTGAGAAGAGTTTTAGCATTTTATCCTCTTATACATGAGGCTGAGGCAAAGACAGATTAATTGGCCCAAGGTGACACAGCTAGCAGGCCACAGATATGACTTGAACCCAGGCAGTCTGACTCCAGAGTCAGTATTATTAACAGCTCTGCCACTGCCTCCCTCATAATCACAGCACACCGTGACAAGTGTCACACAAGTGGGATCCAGCAGAAGTGAAATTTGAACCTAGTCTTGAAAAGTGAATAGGAGTTTTCGAGGCTGAAGAAGTCAGGAAAGATCATTGCAGGCCTAGGGAACAATGTGAGCAGAGACAGGAACACAGAAGACCGAGTATCCACAGCCCATAACCAGGAGCAGTATCATGGACCCATGTGTCAAGGTTGGGGACAGGCAGGGGACTAGAGAAGAAACCAGAAAAACAGCTGGACAGCTGTGCCTAGACTGCAAAGGGCTTTGAGTTGATTGCTCATGAGAAGGACTTTTGTCCTATAGGCAGTGGAATGACTTGACACCTTCTAAGAAAAGAGGGGAATGATTTGACTTGTATACTAAAAAAGATGATCATCATTTAAAAATAAATGAAGAAAATATCACACGATCTTTGGGTGTCAGTAATATGAGTAATATGATTTTTTCCCTTTTGTTACTTTATATGTTTTCCAAATTATCTTTAATGAACTTGTCTTTCTTACTTAAATAATGTGCATGTCCTTTACATGCATGTGCATATACACATGTAAAGGGTATGTGTGCTGGAGAAGAGAGTTGTGAATTGGCGGCAATGGAGAGGGAGGAGTGAAGTGGGAAGGGAACTTTCATGAGACTACATAGAAAGCAACTGGGAGTGTCAAGGCTTTGGTGAAAGTCAAGGGCTTTGGTTATCAGGGACCAGATGTAACTTGCTTCTGCTGATCCTTACCTCACTTGAAGGGCCTCACAGGCACTACACACTTCACAATGAATGAACGAATGAATGAATGAATGAACAAAAGAAAATGGAAGCAATGTGGTTGGAGAAGAGGGCATAAATTTGAGGAAGATTTTGGAGAGACAACTAGGAATCACATAATGGTGCAGCGAGGATAAGATTTCTACATTAAACATCAGGGAAGCTGATCACCCTCTTATCTGTGATAGAGAATGGGAGGAAATTCATGAAGTGAGAAGCAAGAGATGATGAAGATTTTGATTATGAATATGTTGACTTACGGATTAAATTGATAAGATAAATTTAACTCTCTGTTGCAAAATCCAAATTGGATATAGAAGACAGATGAGCTAGAGAGAGTGTATCTTCAGGGAAGAGAGCCCTGAAGGAAAGCTGCTGTTTTATAGAAGGGCAAGTGAAATGCAGTTGAAAGCTGCCTTCAGAACCTTCCAGTCCAGTTTCTGCCACCTCCATTGTCAGGGAATGTCTAGTTGTTCACATAATTTATTTCTAACTACATGTTTTGGTTACTTACTATTTAAATATATTGCATGCACACTGATATGGTTTGGCCATGTCCCCACCCAAATCTCATCTTGAATTGTACTCTTCACAATACCTACGTGTTGTGGGAGGGACCCAGTGGGAGGTAATTGAATCATGGGGGCAGTTTCCCCCATGCTGTTCTCATGATAGTGAGTGAGTTCTCATGAGATCTGATGGTTTTATAAGCATCTGGTATTTCCCCTACTGGCACTCATTCTCTCCCCTGCTGCTCTGTGAAGAGGTGCCTTCCACCGTGATTGTACATTTCCTGAGGCCTCCCCAGCCACGCAGAACTGGGAGTCAATTAAACCTCTTTTCTTGATAAATAACCCAGTCTCAGACATTTCTTCATAGCAGCATGAGAACGGACTAATACACACACCAAGTGCACATATAGTAAGTTTACAGTTTGTAGAATTTACATAAAATGAACACAGTTCTCTCATCTCCACCCAGACAAGAAGAGATCACTCCCAATTTCAGCACACCAGATATCTTATTTGTGCCCTCTCTCAGTCGTTATCTGCCACCCATCAAACATAAACACTATTTAGGCTTATATTGCCATACTCTATAATTTTGTCTTGTTTTAATCTTTATATAAATGGGATCATACAGCATGCTATCTTTTTGGCCTTTTCCCCTAAACATTATGTTATGAACTCTATCATCATGAGTTGCATAGATGCAACTCCATCATAACTAGAAGTGTAAGCTTGTTTTCCATGTTTTAAATAATTCTTAGAAGGGCATTTCAAATGCTCCCTTCTTCTTTCAGTATTTAATTGCTTTTATGGTCAAAGACTTTAATGTGTCTCATGATACTCTCTAAGTGGCAAGACAGAAGCAAGGCTATGTGTTAGAAATGTGGGAATTTCCAGCACAGTCAGGAGCAGAAACTAGGGGATTGCATTCTAATTATTTTTCTTCCTTAAAGTTCAAATGTGGTTAGAATGGTAACTGACTAGCTCAATATGCCTTCAATTTCTGGCCAGATATATTACATGTTTAAACAAGAACATATCTCCCTGTTAACAGAGTATCATTTTTACTTATATGGACCAATAAGACCATTTGCTATAACAGCAACTCAAAGAATTTCAGATGCAAAGTTTTATTTTTTAAATCAATAGTCTTTATGTTTTTAGGGCAGTATGAGGTTTACAAAATATTGATCTGAAAGTACAGAGAGAGTTCCCACATATCTCTTTGCCCTCTTCACATAGTGTCCCCTATTATTTACATGTTATATTAATGGAGTACAAAATGCAAAGTTTTAAAACTGAGTCAGAGGTAAATGCTTCCCAGGTGGCAGTAGCTCACAGCATAGTGATTTTTCTATTTTCCTGTGAGAATAGAGGGGAAGGCATGGATGGGATAGAGCATTCTACTCAGAAGCACAAATGCAATTATTATGGATCCATGCCGATACAAAGCTTTGATTAGAAACAAACATCAGAATCTTAAAACACCTCTTAAGTTAATCACCAATGTGTTACTCCTGGTTATACAAAGTCCAAGGTGCAAAGTGTTTCCAGGGAAGAAAGTTTCTGTAGGAAATACTCTTGGGGCTGGTGGAGGAGGAGAGCATGGTACCGTGTTTTGTTTGTTTGTTTGTTTGTTTTTTTTTTTTTTGCAGTTGCAAGATTTAATAGAGTGAAAACAGAGCTCCCTTACAAAGGGAGGGGACCCAAAGAGGGTAGCCATTGCCGGCTGGAATGCCCGGGTTTATATCCTGATCATTGTCCCTCCCGCTGTGCTCTCAGATGATAGATGACTGGCTATTTCTTTACCTCCTGTTTTTGCCTAATTAGCATTTTAGTGAGCTCTCTTTGCTACCTGATTGGTCAGGTGTGAGCTAAGTTGCAAGCCCCGTGTTTAAAGGTGGATGTGGTCACCTTCCTAGCTAGGCTTAGGGATTCTTAGTCGGCCTAGGAAATCCAGCTAGTCCTGTCTCTCAGTCCCCCGTCTCAACAGGAAAACCCAAGTGCTGTTGGGGAGGTTGGCCGATGACGGCTGTAACTGCTTCCTGCTGAATTGGGGCATAGTAGGGGTCGTGCAGTTGAGATTTCCTCAGGAGGGGTGCCTTCAATGTCATCAACATCAGAGCATGGGCTAGCAGGCTGGTCCAGGGATCCATGGTAGATTTTAGTTATGGACTGCCTCTGGGGCTACATTTGAAGAACAATTTGTAGCCTTACAGCTTCGATTCTGGAAGAGACAAGCTTAACAAGGAGGTTAAAGATACAGGGTCCAAAGAGGAGTAACAATGTTATAGCTGCTAGAGGTCCTAAGAAGGGGAGAATCTAGGGCATCCATTGGCTGAGGAGGCCCCAGGGTCTGGTGTTTTGAAGCTCCTCTGCTCTATGTTGTATTCAGTCTTGAATTTCTTTAACTTTCTCAGTGACGATTCTGGATTGATTAACATAATAACAGCATTTTTCCCCTAAAAATAAACAGGTTCTCCCTCTTTTGGTGATAAAGTCTAAAGCTCTTCGCTTTTGAAGGACCACTGCTGCTAGGGCGTTAAGTTGATCTTGCAAGATGACCAGGGAGTCACCGACCCGTTCCATGTCTCCATTTAGTTCTTGAGATAGTCTGTAGAACTGAGTAGAGGTTGTGATATCGCCGGTGCCAGTACCTAGTCCATCTAGCACTCCTGCTCTGATATCAAAAGGAAGAATGGGTACTCTTTTGTTGCAGGGCTTAGATACAACATAATTGTATAAATCTTGCTCAGTGTAGATGGTCATAGGGGGCACTAAGAATGAGAGGAAGCATGTAGATTCTGAAGAGCTATTCAAACAACGATAGGCTGAGGTACCACAGACAAAAAATATTCCTGAGGGTAGGCAGATATTTGTGTGGGAGGAGTTACCCACCTGATGCATTAGGAGTTGGTTGTGTCTATAGTATTGCTAAATTTTACACAGGTGAGGTATGAGGTGTGGATTATTTCCAGACTGGAAACAAGAGGTCCTACTAAAACGGAAGTGGTGTTTATTTCTGGGCTGAAAGCAGACTTAAAGCATCCTCAAAGAAGTATGGTCTAGCTGGCAAAATAAATTAGGCACACAGATAATGTTAGTAGTTTGTCTGTGTGTAGAGAAGATGGAGAAGGGGGCCTCAGAAAGGGAAGTGGGAATATTTGGCTGGGCAGACTAAAGAGATCAATGAATTCAGGCTCAGGAATTTGGACTCAAGGCAGGTAGTGGGAAGCCACTGAGGATTTCAGATTGTTTTGATTTTTATGGATTACTTTGTTTATTTTCTATTTAATTTTTTTTGAATTATGCAAAACATTTACATGCTTTTGAACTTAAAACTACAAAATATGATACATTCAAAGAGATCCAGCTTCCACCTAAATCTCCTTCCCATTGTTCTTTCCTCTCTCCTATAGGTAACCCATTTTATTAATTTTTGGTTTATCTTTCCATTTCTTCTTTTTGAAAATATAAGCAAATATGTGGCTGGGCGCGGTGGCTCATGCCTATAATCCCAGCACTTTGGAAGGCTGAGGCGGATGGATCACGAGGTCAGGAGATCGAGACCATCCTGGATAACACGGTGAAACCCCATCTCTACTAAAAAATAAAAATAAAAATAGTTGGGCATGATGGTGGGCGCCTGTAGTCCCAGCTACTCGGGAGGCTGAGGCAGGAGAATGGCTTGAACCTGGGAGGTGCAGCTTGCAGTGAGCCAAGTTCACACCACTGCATTCCAGCCTGGGCGACAGAGTGAAACTCCGTCTCAAGAAAAAAAAAGAAAATATAAGCAAATATGTATATATATTCCTCTTTGTATTAAAAAAAAGTAGCATGTTATGTTCATTCTTCTGAATTTTGTATTTTCACTTACATTCCTTCATATCAATATATATTTTCCTCACTCCTTTCTGTGTCTGAGAATTATTCATATAATTCTCAATTTTATGAATGCATTATAATTTATTCAACTAGTCCCCGATTCATGGACATTTGGGGGCTGTTTTCAGTTATTTACTGTTACAAATTGTGTTTTGATAAATAGCTTTGTGCATGTATCATTTTATATATTGCTAGTGTGTCTTTGGGATAGATTCCTACCTTAAAGGATCAAGGCTTAGGTAATTTGGCCATACATTGCAAAAAAATTCCATAGGGGTTATACCACTCTGCATTCTTGCTAACAGTGCATGCAAGTAGTCTCAGATTCTTCACAGTCATGCCAGTAGGGTATGCCATCAAACTTTTGGATTCTTGCATGTCTGATAAGGGGAAATGGTGTCTTGGTGTAGTTCTAATTTGCATCCACAGAAACTACTGATATTTTAGGGATAAATCAGCAGGCCTTAACAACTTTAAATGTGGAGGCCAATGAGAATGAGAAGAGTAAAAGGATGAAAAGATCAAGGAGAGCAAATATAGGTGACAATTTATCATTTGAGTTGCTTACGGGACACCCATATGGATGTGTTAATTGCGCTTTGGGATCTAAGAAAGACATCATACATCCACATAAAGATGGTGGTTGAAGTTGTGAGATTGCATGAGACTGCCAAAGCTGGAAATGTAGATAAGAAGAAGGGCAAGAAAATATATTTCTAATACAGCCACAGTTGGATAAACCAAATCATCTTCTTTCTCTATGTCCTTCCTCCCTTTTTCTATTATTTTTGAGGTTTTAATTTTTATTATTAATATTATTATTTTCAGACTTAGAGGTGACAGATCTGCTGTGTCCCCTACTGAAATACTTGAGAAAGGAATGACAAAGGAAATTGGTGGATTACACTTGCCACTGAAAGTGTGGTCCAGCGATCCAGTAGCAGAGAGATCACCTGTGAGCTTGTTAGAAGTGCAGAAGTTCAGACCCCAGCCCAGATCTATGGCTTAGAAACGGTGTTTTCTCAAGATATGCAGGCAATTCATGGCTTCTCCATGCCCTTTTGATCAGCTGGACTTTGCTGGACAAAGTAAAAAGTTGTCTGGTTGTGCCTTAAATTTATAATTCCAGATCATAACCGGGTGCTCTGTATTTTCTACTATGTTTCTCCAGTGGGCCTGCTTTCACAATCCCAAGGTTATTACTTCACACTTTTTCCCCTTCTGCAAGTTTCACTTAACCTCCCTGCTTATTCTCAAACCATGTCTTTCCCTATTTTATGTAGAAAGTTGAAGCCATCAGATGGGAATTCCCTCACACTTCCACCACCAAATTTATCACCATGCTGGCATTTACACCCCCTTTCCTTCTTCTCTGTAGTGTGATGGAAGAAGTATTCCTTCTTAGATCATAGACCACTCTTCCTATGTGTGCCTGGATTCTATTCCCCTTCTCTAGGATCGGCTCCTTGGCCATCATCTTCCAGTGCCATCAATGGCTCCCACTTTTCTGGATCATTCCCATCAGTAGACAAACCTGATGACATCAACTGTCTTTTTAAAAACCACCTCTTCCTTGACGGCTTGCCCTACTCTACCCACTGCCCCATTCCTTTGCTTCCCTTCACAGTAAAACTTCTTGAAAGAATTGCCTTCATGCTGTCTGCCTTCCATTCACTTTTCAGTGTGTTTCAGCCTGGCCTCTAACTCACCACACCATGGAAACTGCTCTTGTCAAGGTTATCAGTGACCTCAGTGATGTCAAATCCAATGGATACTTTCAGCAAAATTTGACACATTTGACCATCTTGAAATGTTCCCTCTTGTGGCTTTTGGGACACCATACTCTGCTGGTTTTCCTCTTCTACCTGCCTTTTGGTGTTGATGTTTTCTCTCTTTCTTTCTCTCTCTCTCTCCCCCCCTCCCTCCCTCCCTCCTTCCTTCCCTTTCCTCCTGTCCTCCCTCTCTCTCTCCTCTATCTTTACCAGCTTCTCTCTTTATCCTCTCTCTTCATGCTCTCCGGTTATACTTGTGCTCTCTCACTTCCCCCACCTTCTCAAATCTTCTCTCCTTTCATTCTCAATTTTTTTCTTTAGAGGCAACATTCATTTTATAGCTCCCCATAACTTTCCCATTCCCTGTTGCCTTTTACACCACGTGTTTCATGTAGTTACATTGACTACCTGGCCTCTGTGGCCATTTGTGTTTGGGATCACTCTCCTAAGCCACATATTGTAGATATTTACGTAAACATTTTTCTCTCTTTCTTGATAGTATGTTCTCTAAGAGTTCGTTTCACCTCCAACAGTGCCTAGCATAGTGCCTTGAGAATAATAGAAATAAAATTTATTGAATAAAATAAATAAGCAAATACATATGTACATGCAAAGATTCTTGAAAATCTGAAATTTAAACATTTTCACTTTGAAGAGGGTGCATAAGAAAAATGCCTGGAACAGTATTGGGCACCTAGTGGGCATTTGGGGTTTTTGGTTAACTAATTGAATGTTAGCAATCTGTAGATTTCTGATATGACAAATAATGACTCACTCACCATTTAGAAGTATTCTGGAGTATCTATATTTTTAAAAATTCAGCTCAATTATATATTTCATTAGAAGTAGAAATATGAGGCAGAGAATGTCAGGATATCAGAAAAATATGATTGAATAGTTAGTGACTTCTGACATAAATGGCTGTTAAGAATAAAACAAAGTATTTTACATTAATGTGAGTATATCTTTTATGTATGGTTCAAAAATCATTTTGTAATTAATAGTACTAAATGAAAATACTAATAGCCTAAGGCTAGGTGCCTCAGACTAAAGTAAAATAGTCAATAATGTGATCAAATTATGAATAATAAAAATATATTAATGAGAATTGAAAAATGGGAAATAAAAAATAAAGAAAAATAAAAAAAGAAAAATGGGAAATAAAAACAATGATTTGGAGATGGAAGATATATATTTAGCTTAATAACCTCAGGCAAGTCCTGTGTCTTGGTTTTCTTAGGTCTAAAACAAGAAGATTGGATTTAGTTATCTCTAAGTTCCTTTCCAGCTATAAAATCTTTGTATTTATGTAATAAATAAAGGGCTGCTAGTTCTATGATCCTGATGTTTACTTTTTCAATGCATGTTTGATTCTGTTCAGAGAAAATACCTGGTAAGCCCTAATGGAAACCATCTGTTAGAAAAGGAAGGAGACAGAATCGTGAAGCTCTGTTGACTTCCCTGGTCTTACCAGCGAAGAGAAGAGGTGTAGTAATTCTTAAAAAGGAAGAAAGAAGAGAGATCAAAGTGGAAGAAGGAAAAAATAAAAAGAAGAAAAAGGACTAAGCACTTTCCTCTTTCCTCTGAGAGACTGTGGTGGCTCTCCCACCTTTCTGGAGACTCGTCAGCACCTGCTTGGTGGACAGCACCACATCTCTTAAATTCTAAGGTTCTAACCCCTCTATTCCCAAATTCTGGAGTTCACTAACAAAGTGGTTTGCATTCTTTAAAAAATGAAATGAAACCAAAGAGGCACACACAGAGGGCTTCCAAAATAATATGCTAGATCTTAAATTGGGTGCTTGGTTTATGAATTATTTTGTATTGATCAACTTTCCATTATAAAATAAATGAATTAAAAATATATATCACAATAAAACAAAAAGAAGAGCCATTCTCATTTAAAAAGAGGCCTTATCTCCAGAGAAATAATTAGAGGCTATCATCTATCAATCCTAAAGGGTTTTAGTAAAAACCCTTACTGCTCCCTCCGAGGTATAAGGTAAGCTGAGGTAAGCAAGCAGGGTAGTGGCAAAGATCACATGTGAGAACAAGAATGTGAAGAGGAATGTGAAGAGGAAAATAGAAGGGATCTAGATATTTGATGAAGTCCAGAAAGGCTGGCTTTGATATGAACAGCAGCATTTCAGTCAGGCTCATGAGAAGCTCCACAATGCAGAAGTCAAAGAATATGATCTTGCCTTTGAGCAGAGTCTGATGAAAATTCCTATAGTGGGACTCAGATTCCCCCATATTTTTGTATTTAGGTTATGAGAATGAGACTAAGAACCAGATTGTCACTAACAGAAAGCAAAATCTCAGCATAATTTTCATTGTGTGGAGTTCAGAAATGCATTTGAACTGCAGGCTTCATCATTTGTATCTCTGACCATTTGCTTTTATGCCTGGAGGAAGGTCCAGGCAGTCACTAACTGCTCAAATCCTTCCATTCTGGACTTGCTCTTCCTCTGTCAGTTCTCATCCATACTTTGTTTCTGAGTGTTCTAGATGGCATTAATCAACATTCATCAGTGGCTTGGTTACACTGAATTATCTTGGTTCCCTTCCCCCATTACTTCATCTTCCCCTGAACTTCCTCCTTCTCCTGGACTCATTAACACCCATTCTTGGCATTCAGTAGATGTTGATTGAGCACTTACTATGTGTTAGTTACTGTTCCAGGTGCTGGGGACAAGTGGGTGAACCACATATACATGGCTTCTGCATTGATGCAGGGTATGGTATGGTGGGGAAGGAGAAGGTAGGTGTTAAACGGCCTTCTACAGAGGTTAATACATATTTTGGTCCATGCCGTATAGAGAAGATGTGGTGCTATGAGAGACAATATCAGGGGTGACCTACTCAAAATAGAGGGGTCAGGAAACTCAGCTCTGAGGAGGTGGCATTTAAATTGCGTCCTGAGTAACAAGAGGGAGCCAGGCAAATGAAAGAGAGGAAAGCGTGTTCCATGCAGAAAGTAAAGTATGTGCAAAGGCCAGGTTAAGAAGACTATGGCACTGGAAGACCTGAAAGAAAGCTGGTGACACACCCCAGACACATACAGTGGTGTTAACAGATAAAAACAATGGTTGATTTGTCCACATATGGAATACTTTGTGCAGATCTGGGCACACTACTCTTAAGGTGCTGGCATGAACAAGTGCTCATGATTGGTTGTTCGGTCTTGAATGTATGGCATGACTCTACATATACAATGTACCAGTTAGGATTCTCAGTTGCAAGTGCTAGAATGTCCAATCGGAAGTTTCTTAAGCAAAATAGATATTTATTAGTTGACATATCTGAAAAGTCCATGACCAAGGATACCCTCAGGCCTGGCTTTATCAATGGTTCAAATGTTTTAGACTGGCACTGTCCACTAGAGATAAAATGTGAGCCATATGCATCATCACTTCAACATGTAATCAAAATAAAAATTATTGGTGAGATATTTTGCATTCCTTTTTTCCTTCTAAGTCTTTGAGATGCAGTGTGTCTTTTGTACTTACATCACATCTCTGTACTGGTCACATTTCAAGTGTTCAACAGCTACATATGGCTAGTGGCTACCATTTTGGATAGTACTTACATCGCATCTCTGTACTGTTCACATTTCAAGTGTTCAATAGCTACATGTGGCTAGTGGCTACCATTTTGGCTCTAAAAGAGTCCTGTGACCACCTTGAACCAACATCATGACCAGGAAGAAAGTGTTGTGCCCAGCAGTTTAGAACCAAATCCCATGCTGTACCCCAAGACTGCAGGAGAGGGGTAGGCTCCATGTGAACTCTGTGTATAGAATATATATTTATTATTTTTGGCCACCCAGTATCCATTTATCTGACTTTGGATAATAATATTGGGGGATCAATTCTCCCCACGTAAAGAGGACTGGAAAGAAGACCATTAATGGAGGTTATCTCTGGAAAGAATGATTTCAGGGGTTATAAATGGTACCACTTTTATTTTCTGTTTTATAGATTTCAGTTTTTAGTTTATTGCTACTAGCATGCACTATTTTATTTTTATTTATGCTTTTAATGAAGAATATAAACATAGCTTTCTTTTTTGTAAAAAGGTTAGGACCAAATAGGGAGAATGATCTAATACTGGGGTAACCAAATGGTTTTCCTAGGACAGCCCTGTCTTATACCAGTGATTATAGTGTAATTATTAATACCTTTACCTCCAGTGTGTAATTATAGTGATTATAGTGTAATTATTAATACCTTTACCTCCAGTGTGTCCCATCATAAGAGCTTATGGTCATCCAATATAATAATACTTTAAAACCGTCATGGTACTGATATGGTTAATTCAGACTTCACAAATACCTTGAGATAACAGAATGATTTGATAGATACACCTTGAACCCCAATAAAAGACAGAATAGTCACACCTTGTATTGCTGCATCATCAGGAAATGAGGCATTCCAAGAGTTAATTTTTCTAACTGAAGCTTGCCCTCTAAGCATCAAAATGTTTTAACATTTAACTACTTTTGATGGAAATATTACTCTGTGATATTTTATATTTTCCCAGCTTCTTAAGTGGAGTAGACCAAACATAATGGAACTACTTCTTGTTGACACAAGTTATTGCAGAGCTTTCCACCTGGTGGACAAAAGCTCACTGGTGTGTTGTGAATGGATTACAGGTGTGTGGAAATATGATCCCTCCATCTCCACCTCTCAGGGAAACCAGGCCGGGCTTGAGGGGTGACAGAAGCCCCTGGATCAGTTGCCTCTTGCTGAGTCATCTGAATAGATTCATTTTCTGTGTGCATCTTGACTTGCACATGAGTCATCTGAATAGATTCATTTTCTGTGTGTGTCTTGACTTGCAGTAGGTCGGGAAGCATTAGTTACTGCTTTGTATTATAGTTCAGAGATCCTGGCAGGTGACCCTCCATCTTGGGGTTACAGAGGGTTATTTACATTTACCCTTGAACTGAATTTCCCTGAATTGACTACTTCTCCTTGCTCTTTGTAGCACTCTTCCTTTTTACTTTGCAGGCAATTGCCACTGCTTGTTACTGTCTTTCCTATGTAGTCTGCTATCTTATTTTACACAGGTTTGTTTAGGTTAGGTGAAATATACTTGAGTATAGCTTGACTCCCCTAACTGAAGATTTAGTGGTAGCTGTTCCCATTGTTGTCTTTGAAACTCATTGCTGTGCTGTTGCTATGCTCCAGGTATCTAAGATGATCTTAGAATATCACATTATGTTTCCTCATTAGAGATGGTAGAAATCTTATAGAGGGCTCTTTATTCTTAGTTAGTTGTAGTTTATTTTATATATATATATTATATATAAAGTATATACGTATATATGTATACAGAGAGAGAGTGAGAGAGATGTTTAAAAAACATGGAGGACAGTTATGCCCTCTTTGCAAACCAATCTCAGAAAGGTCAGTTGTCATGTTCACTCAACAAATAGTCCCTTGTTGCCATTCTGAAACTGAATGTCCTTGTGGCTGGACAACTGGACTCAGCCAATAAGGCATTTCTGATGCTTTTGTTTTCTTATGCAAGGATGGACCTTTTCCAGCATTGTAAATGACAGCAGGAAATACTCAATGGGGCACAGGAAATAATTAACATCATCTGGGATAGTCTGGCTCAGAAGTTAAAAGTAAGGACTTTAAAATCTGACCTGGGATTGAATTCTAGTTCTAGCATATGTTAATTCTGTGGATTAGATGAGTTTCTTAGTCCCTCTGAGTCCCACTTCTCTCACTGAGTTGTTGTGAAGATGAAATGAGAACATGTTTGCTATTAGCTAAGGATAGTTTTTGGCTAGTAGTGAGTGGTCACTAAATTGTAGTTGTTTCATTATCATTTTTAATAATAATAATATATGGAGTAGTTAATGATTAATGACAAGACTTACCTTTGGGGAAGCTAGAATAAATAATAAAACATAAGTATAATATTTTTGTCATTGGCCTAATTTTGAGTAATTAGTTGCCTGTCATATTTCTCACTCAGTAGTGACATGTATGAACAATTCTGAAATTAAATGGACTAGAAGGCCTCTAGAGTTATTTTATTCTTCACTATCCATGGTGTTTACTATGTGGCATCATATTCTTTGCCAGGCAATTGCAGGCTGGTAGATGCTTTCAGCAAGACAGTTGTCCTGGATTATAACTGACTGATAGTTTACACAGATTCTGCCTTCCACTTTTTGAAAAATTGGTACATTATTTGTACTTTACTTAACTCCTATAGGATTTTCCCCATATATCTTACATTTCTCAAAAACAACAGATAGAGGTGTTTTTGGAACATCTGTCATTCCTAAAGCTCTTTAAGCAAGTTTCCAAGAGGATAGTGACTACCCTGACCAACTGCTGTACCTTCTTCTGTTTGCTGTTGCAAAAGATGCAGAAGTACCTATAAGAAGGTAGACTTCTAGTTTCTTCTCAAAGATGTAGAGAGCTGGGAAGGATTGTTCCTAAACTTATAGTGAAAAAAAATCTTTACGAATAGAAAGTTCACAACTTTTCTTGAGCTTACTGGAGTCCTAACATTGCTGGGTACGCAGCAGGCCCAAAATCGAGAAAGAGATAGGTATCTTCAGGGAGAAATGAGATAAGAGCTCTGACTTACCTAAGCAAGAAACATACCTGTATGAATTCAGCTAAGGTGGTTGTTGAATAGGTGGAATCTGGCCTAATGAACTCTAGTAGAAGAGGGCAAAGCCCTAGGGATAATAAATAAAAGGAGATCACACTTTCTTTCTTAGACTCATTTCTCCATGAACCCCATCACAGGTTCACAGAAATGGTTGGGAGAGTCTACAGAAAATCTCCCTTGTAGTGAATTGCTGGAGGAGAGGAAAAGAAACTGCTGTGAGAGGGGTGAGAAATTCTACCTGGACCTTTATTCCCTACCTCCCCTATGAACAGAAGCCTTAATTAGTGTGACATGTATGTAGAAGGGAGCAAACGTTATCACTCTTAGGATACTGGTAAAATCCCATTACATCTGAGATAAGGGAACAGGGAAAAAATCTTAATTCCTGGGGAAAGGATGGGTATACATTCCGGATTCAGAAGTGACCCAGGGGAGGGATGGGATCACTGGGAAGGATGCTGCTTCAGGACTCAGTGATATAGTGCTTGCCTAAGACTACAGCTTAATCAGAACAATAGAAACCATTTCCTCCACACACCCCCAAACCAGGCTAACAAGAGAAGGCAGAAAAAGAAAAGAAAAGAAGAAAAAACAGAAGGAACAAAAAAACAGCTAGCAAAATAGATTTTAATTTAACCATTTCAATAATCACATTAAACGTGAATGGTCTAAACATACCAGTTAAAAGATGGAGATTGTCAGATTGTATAAAAAATTAAGAACCAGCTATACACTTTCTATAAGAAACCCACTTTAGTTATAAGACAGATGGGTTAAAAGTAATAGAATAGAAAAAGATATGCTGTGCAAACACTAATCAAAATAAAGCTGAAGTCTTTATATTAATATCAGACAAATGAGACTTTTAGAACAATGATTATTATCTGGGATAAAAAGGAACATCGAATAATTATAAAGGGCTTGATTATCCAAGAAGACATAACAATACTAAACATGTATGTACCTAACGACAGTGTTTCAAAATACATGATGCAAAAGCTGATAGAATCAAAAAGTGAAATAGATAATTTCACAATTACAGTTGAAAACAGTGCTTGTTTTTCAGTAAATGATAGAACAAATGGAAAGAAAATCGTCAAAAATATAGATGACTTGAGCAATATTATCAACCAACTTGACCCAGTTGATATTTATAGAATACTTTATACAACAACACTTCTTTCTAAAGTGCATATGAAACATTCTCCAAATGATACTATATTCTGGGCCATAAAGCAAATTTAACAACCTTAAAAGACTAGAAACGATAGAAAGCATAGTCATGAACTATAATGGAATTAAGCCAGAAATCAATAATAGAAAGATAAGTGGAAAATCTTCAAATGTATGGAGATAAAACAACACATATCTAAATAAACCATTTGTCAGAGGAAGTCTTAAGGCAATTAAAAAAGCATTTTGAACTGAATGAAAAAGAATTACAACATATCACAATTTGGGAAATGAAGCTAAAGTAGTGTATAGATGGAAATTTATAGAGTTAAATGCTTACACTACAAAAGAGGAAAGGTCTTCAATCAGTAAGGTAAGCATCCACCCTAAAAAGAAAAAAACTAGATAAAGAAGAACAAATTAAAACTAATGCAAGCAGAAGGAAGAAAATAATAGGAGCAAAAATCAATACATTTGAAACAAAAAAGCAATTTGGATATATCAATCAAACCAAAAGCTGGTTCTTTGAAAGATCAGCAAAATTAATGAACTTCTAGGCAGACTGACCAAGAAAAAAGAAGATACAAATTATCAATATCAGAAATGAAAGAAGGGACATCACTCCTGACCCTATAGACATTAAAAGAATAATAAGGTAGTGCAACAAACAACTCTGTGCCCATAAATTTGACAGCTTAGGTGAAATGAACCAATTCCTTGAAGGATAGACATACTAAAATTCATTCAAGAAGAAATATATATCTTCAATAGTCCCATATCTTCTAGGGAAATTGAAGTTATAGTTAAAAGCCTTCCAAAAACAAACAAGCAAAAAACAAAACAAAACAAAAAAACGCAAGGCTAGTTCAACACTGGAAAATCAAAGAGTGAAATTAAATATATTTACAGAACTAAGGAAAAGAAAAACCATGACTATCTCAATAGATTTACAAGAAGCACTTTAAAAATTAATCATCTATTCATGATTAAAACTATCTGCAAACTATGAATAGAAGGCAATTTTCTTAACCTCATAAAGAGCATCTATAAAAGGCTACAGCTAACAATACACCTACTGGTGAAAAACTAAACACTTTCCCCTTAATACAAAAACAATGCAAGATGTTCTCTCTTATGACTCCTATCTGACTTCATATGGAAAGTCCTAGATAGTACAATAATGCAAGAAAAAAAAATAAAGGCTTAAAGATTTAAAAGGAAGAAAGGAAACAATGTCTTTTCACGTGTAACTTTATTGTCTTTGTAGAAAAACCCAAAGGATCATTAAAAAGTTTCTAGGACTAATAAGTGAGTTTAGTAAGGTTGCAAGATACAAAGTCAATTGTATTTCCCTTCATGCTAGCAATGAACGTATGGACTTTGAAATTTAGAGAGCAATAGCCTTTTCAGTAGCACCAAAACCCACAAATTCTTAGGTATAAATCTAACAAAAACAATATTCAGGATATGTATGCTAAAATCTAGAAAATCCTGGTGAAAGCAATTAAAGAACAGTAAAATAAATAGAGATACTATATTCATGGATCAGAAGACTCAATATTGCTAAGATGTCAGTTTGTCCCCATTAAAACAAATCTGAAAAAGCACAAAGTTGGAGGACTCAGACAGTACCCAATTTCGAGACTTGTTAACGAAGTTATAATAATCAAGGAAGTGTAGTGTTGACAAAATGATAGATACAATAATCAGTGGAACAGAGTTGAGAGCCCAGAGGTAGACCCACACAAATATAATCACCTCATTTTTGACAAGGGTGAAGAAATGAGTCTTTTCAATAAAGGGTGTTGGAACAATTGGATATCTATATGCAAGAAAATGAACCTCAACACATACCTCACACCTTAGAAAACAACTGAGAAAAAGATCATAGATCTAAATGTAAAAGATAAAACCACAACACATCTAGAAAAAAAATCATAGGAGAAAATATTTATGACCTTTGGTTTGGCAAGGAGATTTTAGATACAACATTAAAAGCACAATCAATAAAAGAAACATTAATGAATTGAACTCGAAATAAAAATTTTGCTCTGTGAAAGACAATGTTAAGGGAATAAAAAGACAAGACACAGATTGTGAGAAAATATTTGCAATCACATATGTAATGAAGGACTTGTATCCAGAATATATAAAGAAATTTCAAGCTTCAGCAAGAAAGTAAACAACTCTATAAAAAATGGGCAAAATATTTGAACATATCTTTTACCAAAGAAAGCATATGATGGCAAATAAGCATATGAAGAGACACCTAACATTATTTTTAATTAGGGAAATCAAAGTTAAAACCACAATGAACTATCATGCATATCAATTAGAATAGCTACAATTAAGAAAAAACAAACCTGACAACAGTAAGTGTGTGCTGGCAAGGATGCAGAGCCACTGGAACTCTTTCATGTTCTTGTTAAGAATGCACAATGGTACAACCACTTTGGGAAGTAGTTTGGCAATTTCTTATAAAATTAAAGATATACTTATTATATGATCCAGCAATCCCACTCCTTGGTATTTACTCAAGTGATTGAAATTTTGTGTTCACTTAGAAACCCATACACGAATATTTATAACAGCTCTACACATAAACACCCAAACTGGACACAACTGAGATGTTCTTCAACAGGCAAACAGAAGTGATATATCCATAAAATGGAACACTGTTCATCTGTAGAAAGGCACAAGTATTGATTCATGCAACATCATGGATGAATCTTAAATCCATTTTGCTAAGTGAAAGAATCCAGACCCAAAAAGTGCATATTTTACCATTCCATAGGACACTTTAGAAAAGGCAAAACTACAGTTATGGGAAATGCATTGCCAAGGGTTGGGGTTTGGGTTGGGGTTGACTGCAAGGGAGCAACATGAGGTAACTTTGTGGTTGATGGAACTGCTTTATATGGTACTGTGCTGGTGGCTACAAAACTCTATGTATTTGTCAAACCCATAGATCTGTACACCATAAAGTGTAAATTTTGCCATATGCAAATTAAGAACAAAATCAATCAGGATACTGAGGAACCCAAGATGTAATGCAGAATATGACAAATGAATCTAACTGCATTGCACATGTATAACATAAATTCATTGAAGATGATGAGGAAGAAGGGAGCTGACCTAAGTAACTTTGGAATCCTGTAAGGCTAAAGACAAAAAGAACTGTACACAGACACTGTACTCTACATGATAAATCTGTCCTTCACAGGGGTATGTGTCAACCATTCTAAAACCATTTTACATATATACTAGGAATGAACAATAAGTAAATATATTATTGATAATAAGACGCAGGTGTCTGTCTGAGAAAGAAGTTACTAATAAGCAAAGCAGAATGATGGAGTGAATCCATGGTGTTTGATTAGAGTCAGAGGTATCACTATTAACTCATGTTTAAACATATATATATATATAAACACATGTACACACACTCACACATATACACTGATAGATACGGAAATATAGGTGTGTATTCATGGATAAATATACATATGTATGTTTCCTAGCTCTGTCTACTGAGATGGCCTGTAGCACTGTAGCACTAAAAGCACTGACATCCCAGTAGCAGTGAGCACATCAGGTTCCCCAATCTTGGTCTCTAAATGCTATTATTTAATAAAAGGAGCCAGGACTCCTTGGAAACATAGGCTCCAGGACTAGGTAGGAAAACTACAAGATGAGCCTGGAGCATCTTCTGGTGCTAGAAAGTAAGAAAGTGCTGAACAAGAACAATAACAATGGGAATATGCAGAGTACAGACACTAACCTGAAAAAGCTCTTATTGGCCAAAGCTGGAACAATTTAGGTCAAAAAAATAAGTAAGGATATATTGGGTTATAACTCAAAGAATAAAATAACTATCCATGAGTCTGTGTTGACAAAAATAAAAGTTGAATAAACTGATTATTTGATGGGGAGAAAGGACAGTTCTTCCTTACCAGAAGAATTCCAATGAATAAATAGAGAGAAGTGGAGGAAATAGAAAATCACCCCTAGAACACTGCAGTCATAGTTGCTGCAGACAGTTCACCTGATAACTGTTAAACTAATGGGTATAAGTTTGAGAAACATGGTGTTTGCATAGTCTCAAAGTATTTGAGACTCCCAATATTTATCAATTGCAAAGGAAAAAATAGTAATTTCATAGTGGAGAAACCTGGCAGATACCACCTTAACCAAGGGATAATGTGGGGTCTCACTAAGTTGCTCAAGCAATCCTCCTGCCTCTGCCTCCCAAAGTTCTGGGATTAGAGATGTGAGCCACCTCACCCAGACAGTAAGACATATTAACAGCATGTCTCCCTTCCCCAGTTCGATGCACTGAGAAGAGTGCATCATTTCTGTGGCATTCTTGCCAAAACTCCATAATCCCGGTTTAATCGTGAAAAAACATCAGACAAACCCAAATTGAGGGACTGTCTACAAAATACCTGCCAAGTACTCTTCAAAGGGGTCAAGGGCAAGAAAGACAAGGAAAGACTGAGGAATAGTCACAGATCAGAGGAGACCAAGGAGAAATGACAACTAAATGCAGTGTGGGATCCTGAATTGAATCCTGGAATGAAAAAGGACATCAGTGGAAAAACCAGTAACATTAGAGAAAATTCTGTAGGTCAATTAATAGTATTGTACCAATCTCAATTTCCTAGTTTTAATAATTGTACTATGGTTATGTAAGATGTTTCTGATAGTGAAAACTGGGTAAAGGGTGTATGGAAACTTGCACAATCTTTACAATTCCTCTATAAGTCTAAAATTATTTCAAAATAAAAAGAAAAAAAGTAGGGAGAGCATTTGATTAAATAGCCCTGAAGGAAAGAAATGAAGAATCCTCTGGGTTATAAGGGACACTTTAGACGGTGAGTGAGACTTGTGGAAGAACATTTTGCATATCACCTGGGCACTCCTGTAACCCACTGTAGTCTTTGGACTGTAATTTGAGAATTACTGTAATAGGGTCATCTGACTCAACTCATTTAAAGACATCCTATTTTTAGGGATATTATTTAACTCTTTCTTAAAAATTGCTTTAAAAAGCAATAGATGCTTTTACAAGCCTTTTTTTTTTTTTTTTTTTTTGAGACTGAGTCTCGCCCTGTCACCCAGGCAGGAGTGTAATGCTGCAATCTTGGCTCACTGCAACCTCTGCCTCCTGGGTTCAAGCGATTCTCCTGCCTCAGCCTCCTGAGTAGCCGGGATTATAGGTACGCTTCACCACGCCTGGCTAATTTTTTGTATCTTTAGTAGAGACGGAGTTTCACCGTGTTGGCCAGGCTAATCTTGAACTCCTGACTTCGTGATCTGCCCACCTCTGCCTCCCAAAGTGCTGGGACATAGGCGTGAACCACTGTGCCCCGCCTACAGGCCGTTTTTAAAAGATAATTCTTTTATCCTTCTAAGAGAGGTATGAAGTTTTTTTTCTTCTTGCTTTTATGGACTGTGATTACTGGGGAGAAGGGTTGCAAATTGGTGGTCCATCTTCTGATTCCAATCGTTTTTAGCTACACAGCTTTCAGCTTTTTCATTTTTAAAATGATATGTAGAGAGGCATGAACACTCCAGTTCTCTTTTGCTTATGCCAAGGTACTTTGCACACTTACGTTACTTGATTGGCCCTGAAGGCACATGAGTTTTTTACCCCAGGTGAATGTAATAAATTACATGTGATTTGGGGTGTTTATTCACTATTCTCTAGTCATGACTTTAATGACTTTTTAATGACTTTGCTATGTTTGTCTTGCAGCATTTTTGGGTAGTCTGTGGGTTGCCACAAGAGAACTCCACCCCACCCCCAAAACACACACACACAGTTTGTTTAGCCAGAATACACAAACTGACCAGAAGCCAGGTGGCCTGTCTCAGTGCAGGATTGGGTGGCTCCCAAGGGTGCCCATTTGGGAGATGTCAAATGGGTACCCAAAGGAGGATCTCACCAGATCAGAGAAACTCATTTGTGCTACACCACACTCCTTTTGTACTAGAAGCTTACAAGACTGAGGGAAATACTCCAATCACTTTGCTTAATACTTCCCAGAAGGGAATTCTTACCAACATCAGACTCTTCCGGTTCTTGAACCCAAACAGCCTGACAAGGCTACATCCTTGCCTGAGACAGAAAGCTGAGTCAGACTCCAGGAGCTGGTAGCTGAGCAGAGTCTCTACCTCAAACTTTCTAGTGTGCTAGAAAGCTGAAACTCACAGTGGCTTATCACTACGGTTGTCAGAATTAGCCATGGAGCCTTAAAGATATACATATGCCAAGACCCTCCTGTAGCAACTTGGAAGCATCCATATTTTCCCTAAAACTCCATAGGGTTTTTGATACATAACCTCAAGTAGGACCTTCAGGCTGCAAGAAACTTTAGCTAACATATTTTAAAAATTTCTCTTAATATTCCTTTTTTTTGTTCACAAATTTATGACTATTCCACTTAAGGCACTAATGGGGGCACTTAAGGCACTAATAACTTCACAATGGGGGAAGTTCCCAGCACAGTGACTGGAACATAGTAAGCTCTCCATAACTGCTCATCTCCTTCCTTTCCTCCTTCTACTTCATTTGGACCTTATTTTGATCTGCTATTTCTTTCCCCTACAAACTGAGGTCATAGCCTCCCTGTCGCTCCTTTCCCTTCCCCACAGCCACCTCCCCCAGCCTCTGGTACCACCATTCTACTCTCTACTCTTATGAGTTTGACTTTTTAAGATTCCACTTATAAGTAAGCTCATCAGGTGTTTTGATGAGCACTGTGTTTAGCTTGAGTGCCACAAATAAAGTGCCTTTGAAGAATGATGTGAAATTACAAAGGATAGAAGCTGGTTTGAGTGACAGAATTAGATCCCAGATGTCAGGGCAAAATGATGGGCTGATTTGAACAATATGAAACATAATAGGGCTAAATGTAAGGTCTTGTAGTGGGGTCCAGGTGACCAGGTTAGGGAAGGGACCCCAGGTGAATTTCTAAGAACAATAATGTTTGGAGGCATGGGTTACTTTTAGCCTAGAGAAGCTCAGACTCTTAATGACCTGATCAATGGCTTCAGATATTTGAAGGACATTCAGGTGGTTTGGAGATACCCTTGTTTTGTATGTACCCAAAGAGAAGAACAAAAATCGGTGAGAAAAAGCTCTGGAACAGAGACTGCAGCTGCATAAGGACTTTCTCATGATCACTTATCATTTATGGAACCCTTATTCCCAGGCACTGTTCTAAGCACTCTACATAGATGGTCTCACTGTATCTTCAACTGCCCCAGTGGGTAGGTACCTTTCCTACCTCTACTTAATAGATGAGAAGAAGTCAGTGTTAGGAGGTTATATAACTTGCCCAAGGACATTTTGCTACTAAGTGGTAGGGCCATAACAACTCCAACTCTCCACCATCTCCTTGCATGTGACTTATGAGGTAAGATATATAAATAATTTAGCAACACCAGGTACATAGTAAGTATTGTTGTCGGCAATAATAATAATGATAGTCCCTAGGAAGTACTATGTTTCTCATCATGGTGGTTGTAGTTTTCTATGGCTGCCATAACAAATGACCACAAACTCAGTTATTTAAAACAACCCATTTCTCTGCTTACAGTTTTAGAGGCCAGAAATCCAAAATCAAGGTATTGATAGGGCTATGCTCCCTCTGGAGTCTCAGGGGAGGGTCCATTCCTACCTCTTTCTGCTCCTGGTGGCCTCTGGCATTCCTTGGCTTGTGGCTGCATCCCTCCAATCTCAGCCTCTGTAGTCACGTTGCCCTCTAGCCCATCTCCTACCTCAGTCCTATAAGGATACTTGTGATTTCATTTAGGGCCCTCCTGGATAATCCAGGATCTCTCCTCATCTCAAGATCATTAATGTAATCACATCTTTTGCAATATAAGGTGAAATTCAGTTTCTAGGGATTAGGGGGTAGATATCTTTCGGTGCCAGCAATTAGCCTATCACAATGGTATCTAAGCATAGACTGGATGACCACGTGCTTTTCTTTCCACTATTAGAAAAAAAACTTCATAGAATTCTATGATTTACAGTATTGGTCAATCATAACACCTGTCTTTCCCTTGTGGAATTTTTGTGTATGTGAAAATAGAATATTTTTAAAGCCTTATTTTATTTTTAATTGACAGATAACACTTGTATATATTTATGGGTACAATATGATGTATCAATACATGCATAGTGTACATTATGGAATGACCAAATCAGGCTAATTAGCATATTAATCACCTCAGATATTTCTCCTTTCTTTGTGGTGAGAACATTTAAAATCTTCTCTTTTAGCTATTTTGAAATATACAGGACATTATTATTATTAACTGTAGTCACCATGCTGTACAGTAGGGCACCAGAACTTATTCCTCCTGTATAACTGAAACTTTGTTCCCATTGGCCAATGTCACTCCTTTCCCTTCCCCCCAGCCACCTCCCCCAGCCTCTGGTACCACCATTCTACTCTCTACTCCGATGAGTTTGACTTTTTAAGATTCCACTTATAAGTAAGCTCACACAGTATTTGTTTCTCTGTGCCTGGCTTAATTCACTTAACATAATGTCCTCTAGGTTTATCCATGTTTTCACAAATGGCAGAATTTCCTATATGAAAACAGAATATGTTTTTAACAAGATATCAGTTAGAGGTAAAACTTACATTTTTTCAAATACATAGCCACAGTCCAACACTATTTATTGAATAACACATTCTTTCCTCCACTGCTTTAAAATTCAGTTTTTATTTCTTAACTACCTTGTAGTAACCAGGTTTATAGCTAAATTTGTTTCTTGACTTCCATCAATCCACTTTGTAGGTTTCTGCATTTGTACTGTGCCATTTTGTTTACTGTAGCATTAAAGTATATATTTCTAACTGATGAATTGTCCTCCTTTATTATTCTTCATCAATTTTTTTGATCAATGACTCTTTTACTGTTTTTGTTTTGTCATCATCTATTTCAATTAAAAAAATCCTTATTATCATTTTAATGTGGTCTTGGGAAGAAGAGGAAATAGATGGAATTATTGGCCTGCTATAACAATCCTCTCTTTCTTTTATCTCTTTCCTTCCTTCCTTCCTTCCTTCCTTCCTTCCTTCCTTCCTTCCTTCCTTCCTTCCCTCCCTCCCTCCCTCCCTCCCTCCTTCCTTCCCTCCCTCCCTCCTTCCTTCCCTCCCTCCCTCCCTCCTTCCTTCCTTCCCTCCCTCCCTCCTTCCTCCCTTCCTTCTTCCTTTTTTAGTGATTTTACCTGTTTCCATTGAGATTTTCTATTTTTTTGTTATAATTATATGGAAGTTTAATTTCAGACACATATATGTAAGAGATAGATATAGATATGAATTCAAATCTGGAATAAATGTACATATACTCTTATCTTTCAAGACTTCTAACAATTAAATTTTACAACTGTATTCTCAATTATTTTTATATTTGACCACATATTTCATTGGCTTTATTCATTACATTTTTTATATAACATATCTTCTCCTTTCTTGAATTTGTTATCCTGCCTTATTTTTTCCTCAGCTGGAAGAGATCTTCAAGTAACCTTAAATTTTTTTTAATAAAGGGTGTTTGGGTGATATAATTTCTGTGTCTTTGAACATACCTTTCTTTTTCATTGCATAAGAGAAATTATAGTTTGGCAGCTGGTAGAATTCTTAAATTGTAATAATGTTCCCTTAGAATTCTACAGAAATTGTACCAGTGTCTTTTAGCATAGTGTTACAGATGAGAAGTATGATATTAGTCTGATTTTCTTTCCTTTTAAGCAACCTGATTTTTCTCCTTTATGAGGAAGCTTGTCATTGTTTGTCTTTGCTCTTGGAGTATCAGAGTACATCTGGAAGTGTATATTCTTTCAGTAGTCCTGCTGCCTAGCACAGCATTTGATCTAAGGCCTAAAGACTTTCTTCAGGTTAAGGAAATGTTCTTCTGTTATTTCCTTGATTATTGATTTCTTCTTCATTAATGATGTCTCCATCTGGAACTCCTATTAGGCTAATATTGATTGGATATTCTGGATCTATCTGTTATATCTTATGTTTTATCTGATGTTTTAAATCTCTTTTGTGTGTGTGTGGTGTGTGTGTGTGTGTGTGTGTGTGTGTACTTTTTAGGGAGGGGCAGTGGCATTTCAAACGGAGCTGATATCCTGCCCCTATTTAACCTTTGGCTTCTATTATATTTGGAACAAACCTCTCACTTTCCAAAGAAGCTGTGGACCTATTTCTGGGTCCAGCCATTCTGTGTGGAGAAACTGACCATGTTCCTGATGTCCCTTAATTTGCCTTTATACTGCTGCCTATGATTCCCCTCCAATCCTGATTCTCTGAGTTTGGGATTTTCCAAGACTGTTTTCTGGAAACCTGTACACTTATTTCTTAGGGGTCTGTATTAGTCTGTTCTCACACTGCTAATAAAGACATACCTGAGACCAGGCAATTTATGAAGAAAAAGAGGTTTAATGGACTCACAGTTCCACATGGCTGGAGAGGCCACACAATCATGGCGAAGGTGAAGGAAGAGCAGAGGCACATCTTACATGGTGGCAGGCAAGAAAGCGTGTGCAAGGGAACTACCCTTTATAAAACCATCAGATCTCATGAGACTTATTCACTATCACAAGAACAGCATGGGAAAAACCTGCCCCCATGATTCAATTACCTTCCACCAGGTCCTTCCCATTACATGTGGGGATAATGGGAACTACAATTCAAGATGAGATTTGGGTGGGGACACAGCCAAACCATATCAGGGTCTTTGCAGAATCATGAGCTTATCAGTACTAATTAGTTTTTCCTCCCATGTCCCATCTACTTTGTATCTTCCCATATTATTCAAAATGTCTGCTTTATTGATGACATCTTTCCCTGATTCCCAGCATTGCCAGTGAATTTACCGTTCCCCAAACCAAAAGCCCCAGTATGGAAATAGTGGAGAGTTCTGACACATCATATGGATAGCTGGACCAAATGACCTTCTAGCCTCATCTAACTCTGGGAGGCTTTTTCTTTAAAGCAGCATAATTAAAGGGTTGAGAAACAACTTTTACTGAAAAGGCCAGAGAGATAGAGTTTAGTTTACTCAGGAGAACAGAATAAGGTGAGACTTAAATGGTGAGTCACACTAAGCCTGCTGAAGATACAGCAGGAGGGACTAAGATTAAATTACAGCCGAAGTGATTCATCTTGGTCACTACAAAGATCATTTAACCCTTAAAAAGTTGTGTGGCATCATGATACATTGCAAAGCCAAGTTACAAAGCCTCATTTTCCTGGAGCTGTTCTCTTTAAAGGTAAGAGGATGGACTCGAATCACCTTCTGAATTATCTGACAGCCCTGTGACATGATTATACTTTGGTGCCTGAGATGTTAGATGGGAAATAAACAGCAGCATCTAGTAAACTCTCCTGGGGTAAAAACAAAACAAAACAAAACAAAACAAAATCATCTTGTTTTCACCCAGTCTTACTGATTTTTTTAGTGTGAAGACAGAATGTTTTTGTCAAAAAACAAGTTCTCCAAATTTATAAACCTGATTGGAGACATCCTTAGTTTCTTCTCAAACATGCTGGGAAAACAGGAATGTCACTGAGACCCCTTCACCATCCCCTCGCAGCCCCTATTCCCCGGGGCTGGGTAGAGGGAGAAGCAGGAGGCAGGGGCTGGATCAGGGAGAGAGGGACAGGCTCTCTGTGGTAGGTCTGTGCCTTGTCACAGAGCCTCCTGGGCTCAGGTCTGTGGTGGCCACGGGAGAGCCAGCTCCACGCTGTGTGGCTGGTGACATTTCCAGCTGCCAGGGCCCAGCCAATCAGTGATGGGCCCAGCTTGCTTGGGCGATGACACAGGAAATATGATAATTTTCTGCCAAAGGGCCCTGGAAGAGGGGAAGGAAGAGAGTGTGTGTGTGTCGCTGGGAGGGGTCCACACAGGAGCGCCTGCGATGAGGTGGGAGGGTGACAGTGCACTTGTTTTCACGGTTTGCCTGGCAGGACTAGGCAAGGGAGGGAATGGGCTGTGATGCTGGAGCGGCTGTAGGAGCGCCCCTGTAGCTCCCGAGGTGAGCCACTGCCGCTGCTCTTAGGCAGGAACCAGCGGAGGAGCAGACAGCGCCATGCTGGAGCTCTGGGGCTGGGGTGAAAAAGAAACTGTCAAAGACATTTGCCTTCTTATCACACGTGAGCAAGGTTAGGACTCTTGTTTCTTCTCAGTGCTACCTCTTTAAAAGCCAGAACAAAACTGCAGTAAACACCATCTGGGTGGCTGAAGTACTCGAAGAATAATTTTTTTCAAAAAAATTTAGGCTGGAGGTTGTCTCTCCCCCTACCCTGTTTTTCTACTTCCATACCTCCATGCTCACCCTTAAAAGAAAAATGAAAAACAAAACAACAACAGAACTCAATAACAAAATCTTGAAGAAGGGCCTAAGTCTGAATCATAAAGACTCTAACTAAGGTTCAGATGGTACTTCTGATTCCTGATTCTGGTTGAAAGAAAATATGTCTTGGAATGCGGTGTGGCTCTGGATTATGTTCGAGTTTAGAAATAGTGCCAGAGCTATTCTTTAATTTGTGGACATGGACCCTGAGACTGCAGAGCAAGGCAGGGCAGGGCAAGGAGTGCCCGTGTTGAGCTCTCGGGTGCAGAGGCCCCACTCCCTTCAGCCACTGTTGAGGCTCCCCGGCCCCTGATCTGCAGCCAGAGGCTGCTGAGATGTGACACGCCTGCTGACGAGAGTGCCCTGTCTCGTCTGACCCATGAACATGGGTGTTCAGAAGTGAAGGATCATGGTGTTTACATAACGTGCCGATTAGTCACTGAGAAGCTCATCAGTGCAATAAATATTTATGGCTTGCATTTGCATTTTTTTCTCTCTCCACGTATATATGTATAATATATGTGCATATATTATACACATATGTTGTTTTTTAAAAAGCACCAATAAATGAAATCCTTATCACTGTGTGCAAGCCTACTGTGGCTTTAGGCATGGGACTGGCTTCCTGCGCTGGGAGTGATAGCTATTCCGAAGTGATAATTGGTGTACTGTGTCTTTAAAAGGTTAAAACCCCTTTCAAAAAAGGTCTGGACTCCTAGTGGAAAAGACAAGCGAGGCATGGGTTGGCTCTGGATTCAGAAAACAGCTGCTGATTAGATTCTGTGTCTGCGGGCTGAATTTATTCCGTGTTTTTCAGCAGCACGAATTCAAGAGGGATGCTTCTGTTTGGGTTTCTGATCGTGATTTATATTTATTCAGAGGAATAACAGAGGGTGGATCTGTTCCCGGCGCGAGCATGCTCACAACCAGCCGACTCTCCCATTATCCAACTGCCTAGTTTGGTGCTTCAATGTACATGGCTATTCCGTGTGCATATGTGTGTATACAAACACGCATGCATGCCTGGATGGACATACGTATGCACAGGTTATTTTTTAAGGACAATTCTTTCAATAAGGTCTTTACCCCTTACTTGAAACAGGTGTTCATGAAAAAAATGCACAAAATCCTGACTGGCCGGAATAATTCATGAAGAAGGGGCTGGATCCGTGGGTCAGAGAACACAGGACCAGTTTGCCATCCCAAGGCCGAAGGTAGGGGACTCTGGGTTTTTATTCGGCGGATGGATTCCTTGCGCTGTATTTTACCTTGTGATTGTGTTTTTGCCTGAGGCCGCACCGAGAAGCAGGATAGCGAGCTGCGATTCCATTTTGTGGCTGCCTTTCTTAGGCAAGGTGTGCGGCTGCCGAGACGCAGGGGCCGGCCGGGTGGGCTGCGCGTGGCGGCCAGTGCCCCCGGTGGGCTGAGCGCGCTGCTCGGCCTGGTGCTGGGGAGCGGCGCGAGCCTCAAGTGACCCCCGCGCGTCAATCACAGGCGGCGGCGGCGGCGGCGGCGGGGGGGCTGTAACCCTGTGCGCGCCGTGCGCTCCAGCGCTGCTTGCAGCAGGCTCTGCTGGGCTCTGCACCCGCGCACTGGCGGCCGGCTCCATAGGAGCCTCGGCTGAGGGACTTAGGCATCGCGTCCCGTGGCACCTGCGTTTTCTTGTGCTGCCGTGGCTTGCTGCTCCGGATTGTTTAGTCGGACTGCAGTAGCCTGCTTGGTTGAGAATGAGATTCGTATGATGCTGGTTGCTGAGACAGAAGGGATAGCTTTCTCTTTCCCCCTTAATCCTAGCCCCCTGAAAATATTCCTAAAGCAAAATAATCTCCCAACCCCCAACCCGACCCAACCAAACCCAAACCAAACTCCTATTCTATAGGGGATTCTTGCCTCTCTGCTAGCAGAGAGAGTGTACTCTCCAAGTTACGCCCCACATTTTACTGTCTTCTAAATGGAAACACTGATGGTGCCGAATGGTCCCTGATGATGTTGTCCAGGCTGCTGAGGACTCCTGAGTGTGGCAGTGGTGCAGAGGAACTTGAAGGCTCTGCATTGGTTTCCTTTAACATATAGCTGGTTTGGTTTCTGTTGCAGGTCAGGAATATTTCTGTGGCTAAGGCCCTTCCTTGAACTTTGGGGGCAGTGGTTGCAGGAAGAGGGTCTGCAGGTCTGGTTGCTGGGTGAGCAGCACCCTGGCCCTCTTTCTGGTATACCCTGACGTTTCTGGTAGCCCTTGGCATTGTAACCACAGCAGCCAGGTGCCCACTGGCTACCTGGAGTGCTTCGGTTTTGTTAACTCTGGTGTGCATTTTGTGTGTTGCGGGGGGAGGGAAGAGGAAGGAGGGAGAATGAGGTGTTTGCTGAACTGATCTGCATGGCAGTGTTCTCCAGCCCATGTTTGTGTGATTATGTAATGATCAGATGTGTGCCCAAACAGCTCCCCACCATCTCCTGGCTCTCCCCCAGACTGAAGAAGTTGGGTGCTACAGTTGTTTAAGATGTCTTTATGTAATTATGTGTGTGCTGGGGACAGGGAGAGAGTGGGGGCAAGGAGGAATAATTCGAGCAACTTAAATGTGAAGAACACAGGTCAGTGATCGTGTGTCCCTCTGAGGACAGTGTGGTATTAGCTCTGGGTCAGTGTTGATCTGAAGACCCTCCCGTATCTCTTTCAGCCAGTAATTGCTTATCTGAACTTTCATTTGGTAATTTCACCCCTCTTGCACCCTGGAGACAGTTGGACCCAGGAGAAGGACCCCTGCAGGGCATCCAGTTTCCCAATTCCAGGCAGAAAATGAATCCTGAAGCCAGGGTAATAGGCCAGGTCCCAGCTGTTCTTCATGGTCCTGCTGAGCAGCCAGTGGGGGGGGGAGGAGTTCCTGTCCACTAGGGTGTCACTTGTGCTCTGGGGTTGGGCTATACTGTGGGGCTGAAGAGTAGACCTCAGATGCTGTCTGAGCTGTTTAACATATGCTCTTTAAAGTTGTGATGGCTTGCAGAGGCTGGAGGCCCTTTATGTAGTTGCATTTAAAGATTGTGGGAGTTTTTTGCAGGGAAGGAGGACAGTTGTCCAACCAAGATACCTGCAGGCAGGAGGGGAGGGTGTGTGTAACACTTAGCTCTCTCTGCTTCCTCCCCACTCCGTCTAGTTAAGGCACCCACAGGATGCAGAACTGTTAACAGGGGCCTTTTTGTCACACCCCTGAGCGCCTCAGCCTGGGGCTGTTGGGCAGATTTGTTAATTTGATGGCAAAGTCTGGCCCCTTAAGGCTAAGATTGTTTTTTTGCCCTCAACACCCCAGTGGGTTTGCCTTGAGGGCCAACTACTACTGTGAACTCTGTGGCAATGGATCAAGATGTGTTCAACTGGCACTATTGTTGAGCTGTCTCCGCCCATTGTGTTTTAGTGGCAGCCACCCTCCTTGGAGTGGAGAAGTGCGTGCTGCCTTTGGGCCCTTGCCAAGTGAGCTGTTGAGACATTTAGTGTGTGAAAGGTACAGGCAAGAAGAAGATGCATTTAGTCTGAAGTCCTGGCAGGTTCTAGGACCTGACTTGATGAAAGATAACATTAAGAAAGCTGTGTGACAACTGGATAGAATTAAACTTGTCTCTCACTCCCTACTCTGTGAGTTCCCTGATGTCTTTAAGGCTCTTTTCTGCCCTCTGTGCTGCCCATCAAGGAGTCCCTAACATGCTGTTCTCCATCCTGTTTCCTGGGGAGTCAAAGTGTATTTACAAATCTGCAGATGCACTGGGCGGGCAGGGCTGGAAAACACTGGCTGTATCAACAGGCAGCACTGGTATTCTGGGTCAGACTTGGCCAAAGCCCATGACCATTTTTCTTCCTTATCTGTAAGGTGTAACCATCATAACCTTACCAAGACCACTGAACTATCTTGAGAAGAAAAATGAGATACGTTTAGTAACATATGCTCTGTAGTTGATGGGTATTAGGATAATACCACAACAATCTGGAACTCACATTTACATAATTTCCTTTATCTAGTCGGGACCTAGGTGGCAAATCAAGAGAAAGTCCATGAGCTACAGTTCATGAATTTTGATCATTGGGGGAAATTTTGTATCCTCTTTCAGGCCTCTGTATTTACTTCAAGTTTTAATAGGCTTGGTTATTAGTTTGTCAAATGCACCTAGCAAATTAGAAGCAACTGATACTGTACTGTGCAAGGATTATTAAAGATCTTTTATCAAGTATCAGTAAGAAGTAAGAGTAAGAAACAGAAAAACTAAAAAAAAATTTAAAAGGCACAAGAATTCAAGGCATGGAATTCTAAAGCTGATCTGAGCATTTAATGTAAGCAATTCAGTGAAATTTTATGTATTTCGATGGATCTTTGGTACTCTGTTTTATAACATAGTAACTGCTGCTCACAATGACCCACATGTACCCATAGAAGTTAAAATTATATTTTGTTCATCCAATTTAAAAAGACAAGAGTTTTGAAGTATCCCCAAATGATTTTTTTTTTCATGATTCTTAGAGAAAAAACTGCAACTATCCATGATAATGGCACCCGTGAGGTTTCTGGATAGCCAGTGGCTTACTGGTCAAAATTATATTACAACTATAAAGCCCTGCTGTTGAAATTGAGAACTTTATGATCTCTTGTCAAAATTTATCAGGGAACTACTATGCTACTCTTATTATTAGTGGTTATGTTCTAACATTTGATACTAAAGAAAATACTCATGAACCTCAACCTGTCTTCCTATGATCAGGAAACACACTTAGAGTTCTTCCAACTTGATGACTTTAATTCTGGAGTTGGAAGAGACCTAGTGATGGAAAAGATGGAGCAGGAGAGGTAGACCCTACTGCTATCTGTTTCTTACATCTGTGTAGCAAATGTAGACTTACCACTACCCGGATGTTGTTCAAGCTGTCATGGCCACACCCTTATGCTAAGCAATGGTGTTTTTCAGTTCAGACATCGTGCTGAAAACTGGAAGGTGGCTGAGATACATGAGCAGTGCCAAACTTGGCCTGACCCTCTGACAATGTGTTCAGTTAAAATTTGCTCCAAAACAAAGGCAAGAGGAAAAACAGAAGTAAAGGAAAATAAATGCAGACATTTTTAAAATAGTATTTTAAAAATTCAATACATACGTGGAAAATGTGAGGACCTAATTAAAAGTAGTGGAAGAGTATTTCTCAGCTTCTAGATGTACATACGTTCATTGTTTTGGTAACTTACTTGAAAAAATTCTTTAACTAAAAGAAACTGTCAGTAACAGGTTATTGAATATAATCACAAATACTGAGAACTCTCCAAAAGTTCCCTGTATCTAATTGTAATATAATGGAGAAAAGGGTATTCCCTGAAATCCCAGGGGGCTTGGAAGGCAGAGGAGGTGAGGCATGGTGGTGGGAAGTGACTGAACCACACTATCCAGAGGGCTGCCCTGTTGGGAGGTTGGGAGGTTTCACAGTTGGAAATATGTGCTTGGGAGGCAGGACAACAATGGAAGTGGTGAGTACATGACTGATGGGTCTCCCCTCCTCATTACTAAGTGTTTTTGAAATGCCAGGTGCAGCTGGAATTCTTGTGGATAAAGGGGGGAGCTTTATATCTAAATATGAAGTAGGGATGATCTGAAAATGCCCTTCAGATCTGGGGAGCAAAGCCAGGGAGAAACACAGGGAAGCTAGTCTCAGAAATCTTGAGATCTCTGAGCATCGGTGGACCCTTGAATTGGGGTTTGGGATTAACTTTAAAAAAATGTGTTATATATGAATAACTGAGATCCAAAGAAAAGCTAATAAACAAATAGTAGAAAGATATGGAAAAAATAAAAGCGGTGTTATAAACTCACGATATGCTCTGCTGAATCTCAGTCACCAGTTTTATTCTATTGAGTCATTCATTGGACTTCTAGGCTTAGCATTAGATGTTGAAACTATCTTAAGATCAGAGGAGCTGGATACAGTGGCTCATGCCTGTAATGCCAGCTGCTCAGGAGGCTGACTTGAGCTGTAATGCCAGCTGCTCGGGAGGATCACTTGAGCCCAGGAGTTTGAGATCAGCCTGGGCAACATAGCAAGACCTTGTCTTAAAAAAAAATAAAAATAAAATTATCTGGACATGGTGGCTCACACCTGTAATTCTAACTACTCAGGAGACAGAGGCGGGAGGATCTCTTGAGCCCAGGAGTTTGAGCCTGCCATGGGCTATGATCACATCACTGTACTCCAGCCTGGACAATAGAGCAAATACATCTCTTAAAAACAAAAAGATCAGAGATGCCCTGATAAACATGAATTGATGGGATTTAAATAGAAGAAGAATTTTGAAATCCTTTTCCATTAAAATTCTATACAGTAGACGCTTGACATTCTCAGTGGATACATCTCAAGCCCTTGGCAAATCCACAAGTTTGCAAATGCAGAAATATTTGCATAGGCTCTTGACTTCCTCCTGAATCAGGTTTCAGTCCAGAGTGAAGAGGTTCCTATGACTATTCACAGGCTACCAATTATTTGCCTTTTCAATTTGCACTCAAGGAAATTAAGTTTCTCTCACCTCTAGAGAGTTTCTGTTTCCCTGGTGGCATCTTGGGATGGGGTTACTGGGTCTTTGAGAAGGCTCCCTCTCTAGCTAAGTGACTTATTCTTTGCTGTGGCTTTGCAACATGCAGTTCACATTTGTGCTCCAGAGAAAAGACAAATTGCCATGTGATGTGGCTATTAGGGGTTGTTCACAAATAACTGAAAAAGTGTTGAATCTACAAGCATCTGCTGGGTTTGTTAAAAAATTGCACATGTGTGCAGCCCCTCAAACTCCCCCCAATTCCCTGGCCCTCAGTATACACTTAATACAGTGTTAGAAACTTCCCCTGACTGTCAGCAAATCTTGATGAGGGGAATTGGGCATAGCACAGCTGAAGCGTCTGGTAAAGAACTTAAAATGAGAGCATCACCATTGAAATCTTAGCAAGAGAAGCAGAATGTAGTCATTTGCTCCATGCCCTCATTTTGAAGATTTCAAAATTTGAGAAAAAAACCCACTATGATTATGATTGTATTAAATAAAGGAGCCAGAGCATAATGTGCCCTGGAGGTTGGGCCTTGCTGTACCTCGCTGGAAAGATTCTCACAAGAATGTTTTGGAGTGGTTTGGGGAGAAGCGCATAGAATTTTAAGTGGGTTTAAGAGCACACCAATTACAATTGAGGAGAGCATCTTTGCCCAGCAACTAGAAAAGATATGGCAGGAACTGCAGCAATTTGGTATAAGAGTTTCTTATTAAATTTGTGTTGTGACCATCTTTTGAAATAACTTTAATGAAATAGCCCCTAGATGCAAATGAATGCTTATAAACTGTGTAGAAAGGTCTAAAGAATAACATTATGACCAACACGTATGTACTCAGCAGTCAATTTGAGAAAAAGAATGTTACTTGAACCTTTGACATCCCCTGTGTACCTCCCTCCACCCTATCCCATTCCCTCTCTTCTCAGGGATTACCATCTTCTAGACATTTCTGTACCTTTTATTCCCCTATGCTTTTCTTTATTGTCTTATGCTCTTGCATTTGTATCCCTAAACAATATATTGTCTAGTTATGCATGTTCGTGAACTTCATATAAATGGAATCACACTGTTTTATTCTTTTGTTCTTAATGCTCTTGTGTAGTCCATGTACACCACACCAGTAAGGCTCACTGGTTGACAAACAACTGAAATATTTCCATATCAGTTGGTAAGTTGCTGCTTACCTGATCCTTCCCAGGTGCTCCTATGGTACTTCTCCAAGTCCACTCCTTTCTAAAGGGATTACACCTGGCATGGCAGGGGGTCTTGGGTACCAGCTCTGGCACTAGGGCTGGGACTTCATTTGATTGGACATTGTGCCAACTAGTTGTTAAATGTTTCGTCCTGGATTCATTCACATTGTTGGGTGTACCTGAAATTTTTTCATTTTGCTGAACCATAATATTCCATTGAATGAATATATGGCAGTTTATATGTCTATTCTATTATTAACGAACGCTTAGCTTATTTCCAGTATTTTGCTATTATAGATAGTGCTGCTGTAAACATTTTTTTTTTCAAGTTCCTTGCTAAGTATGTGTGTAAGTTTACTTAGGGAATACACATAATAGTAAAATTACTGGCCACAGACTATGGGCATTCTCAATGCTGCTAAAATAGTTCAGAATTTCTATTGTGTCATATGAGTTTCACTTTAATTAAAAATTAATTTCCAATGTGTTTAACCAATTTCTATATCCAGCTGCAGTTGCTCCTATTGCTCTCGAATCTTGCAAACACTTTATATTTTGTAGGATATTGTCAAAAATTTTTGCCAGTCTTGTGGATGTGTAACAGTATCTAATCTGGTTTCAATTTATATACATTTGATTACTAAAGAGGGTCAGTATCTTTTCATACACTGTTGACCTTTTGGATTTTCTTTTTTTTTTGTGAAATACGTCTTTAAGCCTTTTGCCCATTTATTTGAAAATTGGGTAGTTTACATCTTTCTTATTCTTTATTTGTAGGAGTTCTTTATATATACAGGAGACTATTTCTCTGTGTTGCCAAAATACTTTCTCCTTATTTGTGATTTTTTTTCACCATCTTTTTTAGTATCTTTACAGTGGCAGAAATTCTTAATTTTAATGTAATAAAATTTATCAAGTTTTCCTTTATCATTGAACATTTTGTGCCTTCTAAAGGACATCCTTAAGGACAATTCTTGTATTGTCTTCTAAACGTTTAAGCTTTGCCTTTCATGTTCAACATTTCACCTTGAGAATGATGTTTTTTATGGATTTGATATTCCTAATCAGGATAAGAAACTACTCCTGTAGTTTGCAAAGAGCTTTTTTTCTTTCAAATTATATGCATGGAGGTTTATTAAATACTTCCTCTACATTTATTGAGAAGATTTATATAATTTTTTTCTTTAATTTATTAATAGCTGGTAAACTAATTTTCCAGTGTTAACCTTGCTTTTCTAGAATAAACCTGACTTGGTTGTAATGGGTTCATTTCTTATACATTGCTAGGTTTTTTTGCTAATAAAATTTAGAAGTTTTACATCTATCTTCATGAGTGTGTTGTACTGTAATTTTCACTTCTTATGTTATTCTTGGCAGGGTTTTCTATCATGGTTTTGCTGAATTTGTAAAGTAAGTTATAGAATGTTTTCTCTTTATCTGTTCTGAAAAAAAGATTATGTGAGGCTGGAATTCTTTCTTTCCTGAAGATTTTTAACCTCTGATTCAATTTCTTCAATAGATAGTGGGTATTCAGGTTTTAATTTTTTTCTTAAATCAATATTGGTAAATTAGATTTTTCCAGAAATTTATCCATTTTATCTGAGTTTTCAAAATTTTTACCTTGAAGCTACTTATAAGATGCTGTTATTTTTTAATATTCTGTAGGATCTGTGGTTATGTCCACTTTTCATTTGTAATACCTCCTATAATTTTGTTAAATAGTCTTTTAAGAATTTTCTCAATGTTATTAGAGACTATTTCTAATCCTTGACTTGCTGATCCTCTCCATCTTTTGTTTTCTAGTTTATGAATGTCTATACTAATTTTTATTATTTTCTTCGATCTAACTTATTTACATTTGAGCTATTTTTCTTTCTTAACTTTTTAAGGTAAGTGTTTGGCTTTTTTAATTTTCAGGATTTTTTCCCCATTATAAGCATTGTAAGCTATACAATATTTACTCTAACTTCATATATTTTGATATGTAATATTTTTATATAATTTGGTTCTAAATATTTTATAATTTTCACTATGATTTATTCTTTGACTTACGATTTAAAGCTGTGTTTCTTTTTAATCCTCTGAATATTTGTTTATTTTTCTTATTATCTTTTTGTTACTAATTTCTAACTTAATTGCCTCATGGTTGTCAAATATTGTTTGAGTGCTACCCAGCCTTTTAAATTTATTGAAGCTTACTGTAAGGCTTGGTATGTGGTCACTTTTCATAATGTTCTGTGGATCCTACCATTGTTAGATGCAGTGTTCTATGTAACTCTATTAGATCAAGCTTCTTCACTGTGTTGTCCAAGTCTTTTATATCTTTGCTGATTTTTGTATGCTTGTTCAATCAGTTACTGAGAGAAGTATATTACAATCTCCCACTATGATTGTTGATTTTTCTGTTTCTTCTTATGGTCTGTCAGTTTGTGTTTTATATATTTTGAGCCTTTGTTATTAGGTACCTATAGGTTTGAATTGTTTTATCTTTCTGGTGAATTGAATCTTTTATAATTAAGTGAAACTTGTTTCCTTAGTAATTCTTTTAGTCTTAAAGTCTATTCTGATTAATATTAACATAGGTCTACCAACTTCGTTTTGGTATTTTCCAATAGAGCCTGAAGTACAGTTTTAGGATTTTCTTTATTGAGGGTCTGTTGGTGACAACTTCTTCGATTTTGTTTGCTTGCAAATACACTAATTTTCCCCTTGTTTTTGAGAGAGGTTTTTACTGGGTAGGATTAGGGTAGAATTCTAGGTTGCCAGTTATTTTCTCTCCAACACAATGAAGATATTATTCAACTGTCCTCTGTTTCCATTGTTGCCTCTAAAATCTACTGTCTTGTCTACAGACGAGACTGTCTCCTTTGAGAATAATCTGTGTTTTCCTTCTGGTTCCTTTAAATTGTTTGGCATTCTGTAGTTTCACAAAGCATATCTAGGTATATATTTATTTTTATTTCTCATACTTGGTATTCATTGGAGTTCCTGGATCCATGTGATAGTATCCTTTATGTTATGGGAAATTCTTATCCTGTCTCCTCTTCCCATGAGGCCACAAAAGATAAAAGTGAAGGTCACTTTGTGGGCTAATGTCTTCAAGCTAGCTTCAGGGATTGGCTCTTATTCTAAGCTTCAGATTTTGCTTAGTTTTTGCTCACTGAATATGTCTTACTAACTTGCCAGCTCATCAGTCATTTCAAAAGATGTTTTTCTATAGTATCCAGTTTGCTTAGTGTTTTCAGTAGAGTTGGCTACATATTGAATCCACCATGGTTCAGGAAATGAAAGTCTATAAGGTTTTCTTTAATACCACAATAATCCTTAACACTTGAAACCATGAAAGACTATGCCAAGTCTATTAACAGAATGTATATATCCACATGTATTTATTACAGTGGCCAGTCTATTTAATAATTCATTCAGTGATACTATGTTCTTAGTAATGTAACCCACACATGTTCCTTCCAGGCTAAGATAGAAGACAAGTTGGTGCTAGTGGGTTGGGTAGGGGTGCTTTAAACCTGCCAATAAGAGTCTTACTAGAATAGAAGTGAATGATATTGAGTAGATATAGGTAGTTTAGCCTTTAAATGCAAAAGTATGTCAGGTACTAGGGAGTTAATTATTCTTTCTTAGTAAATTGAGAGAGCTGATGGATTTTTGGCCGATTTTCAGTTCTACACATTGGCAATTCTGCTTTAACAGGCTATTTCTCCTGATACAGCTTTTATTACAAACCTGGAACAGAGTGAGTTAGGATTAGAGATGGTCTCTTTCCTCTTCCACTTACTAGATACCCAGAACCACTCACTTTTTTCTCTTATAGATGCCTGTTTTTTTGTTTCGTTTTGTTTTGCTTTTGCTTTTTTCTGTCTTGGGCCAGAGTTGTACCCTCCTATCTCTTCAATCTCCAGTTTTTATAGAATTATAGGCTTCACCACCTGGAGACCAGCTCTCTTTTGGAGAAATAAAAAGTGAAAGCATCTAGTTCTCCAATACTATCTCTCTCAATTTCCAACAAACAGGACTTGGATGGCAGCTGGCATCCCCAGCTCCCCTTCCATTGCCCATGTGTCTGAGTTGCGCTTGGCTGAACTCAACTTCCATGCCTCTTGGCCAAGGGACTTTATAAACTCTCTTTGTCCAAGAGGTTTCCGACTGATAACTCTGATGTGGTTTACTGCCAGGCTAGCGGGTCCTGCTGCTCACTTCTTGGTGTAACTTCTGCGCGAGGGACAATTGGGTTGTCATTGTTCTCTTCCCTTCCTGTGAGCCTACTAGTGGTGGGGCACAGCAGATGGACATTCTGGCTGCCATGGGCCTCCTGCAGGCCCAGAGGAGGGAACCGTGCCAGTCTCACATTCTCTTCCCATTACTGCTGCTTCTTTGCCCTGTTAACCTCTCTGTTCACTTCTCATCCAGCGAGGACAGGGATGCACCTCATATGGGTGCTGTCTTAGGTAGCCATGTGGGCACTGGTTGGTGAAGGGTTCCCTCTTTTCCCATCTTTCCCAGAGTTCAAGGTGGTAAGAGCTCACCTTGCTGCTACCGCAGAGTAGTATGGCATTGGCTTCCTCTGTCCTCTCTAACTCCTTTTCTCTCTTACTGTAGCCCCTCTGCCCTACCCCTGTCCCTAATTATCTTGGAGAAAACAATTCAGGGGTTATCAAGGATTACAAGGAAGGAACATGTTTTTCTTGGACAAAGACAAGTGACCTCTCTCCCTTCCCAAAGCCGAGTAGTTTTTGGAAAGGCACTTCCTCTTTTTTAATCTAATATATACATGCTTTCTACCTGGGAGGCAGAAGCCACAGAGGGGTCCTATGAGAGCCTTGCGGGCTTGCCAGTCTTCTCTGTGGGTCACTGGCTGCTTTTGCAGAACATCTGCCCCTCTGAAGCAGGCTGAGAACCAGTCTGCCTGGGGGTCTGATCATTTCCACTAATTTGTAATGGCAGTGCTGGAAACGCCTGCAGCTCAGGGCCTGTCACCTAGGCTTGGCTTGGAAAAGGAGGTGGTAGACTTTGAGGAGAGACAGAAAGGAGGGAGAGAGAGAGAGAGAGAGAGAGGGAGAAAGGAAAGGGGGAAAGAAAGACCAAGGAACAAAAACAAGTAAAGGAAGCAGAACATATGTAACTCTCACTGTTAGCTTCAGAGCACAGCACATTTCAGTTTCGACTGCATGACATCAAGTCTCTTGTTAAAATGTTTTCTAAATTGAGTTTAATTTACATGTAATAAAATTCACCTTTTGAAGTGTACAATTTAATGAGTTTTGACAAGTATCTGCACCAGTGTAGCCATCACCACCATCAAAATATAGAACATTCCCATCATCCCTTAAAAGTTCCTTCATGCTCGTCACACTTAGTTCGTCCCTCCTACCCCCATCCCCTTGCAAAACTCTGTTTTCTAAAACTTGAGTTTTGCCTTTCCTAGAATTTCATACAGATAAAATCATAAAATATGCACTCTTTTTGCTTCTGGCTTCTTTCTCTTAGCATGATGCTTTTGAGATTCATCCATGTTGTGTAGATCAGCAATTCATTATTTGTGTGGCTGAATTATATTCCATTGTGTGGATATGCCACAGGATTTTTTTTTTCAGATGGAGTCTTGCTGTTTTGCCCAGGCTGGGGTGCAGTGGTGCGATCTCGGCTCACTGCAACCTCTACCTCCCAGGTTCAAGTGATTCTCCTGTCTCAGCCTCCTGAGTAACAGGGACTACAGGTGCATGCCACCACGCTCGGCTTATTTTTCATATTTTTAGTAGAGACAGGGTTTCACCATGTTGGTCAGGCTGGTCTCAAACTCCTGGACCTCATGATCCACCTGCCTTGGCCTCCTAAAGTGCTGAGATTACAGGCGTGAGCCACCGTGCCCAGCCGCCACAGATTTTTTATCCATCCACCTGTTGATAGAAATTTGGGTTGTTTCCAGATTTGGGCTATTGCAAATGAAGCTGCCATGAACAGTCACATGCAGGTCTTTGTGCCTTCTTAGCTCTCCTAGGTGAACTTCTTCAGGTGCACATTCTGTCTATCCTTGTATCTGCTAGCCTGTCACCAGGTGGGTCCTTCTGTTTTTCTTCCTACGAGTGAGCATCAGATAAGAATGGGATTTTGGATGCCACCACCTGTGCTAGTCCCTAGCAATCACTTAGACTGTACTATATTCTAATTGTCTGTTGACCTGTTTGACACCCTCACTAGGCTAGAGGCAATTTGGCATAGGAATTAAGAGCACAGGGTTCAAATCCCAACTCTGTCATATACTAACTGTGTGACCTTGGACAAGTTACTTAACCTCTATGTGCCTCAGTATCCTCAGCTGCAAAGTGAGGATAACAGTACCTATGTCATGGGGTGTGAAATCAGATAGATAGATAGACAGACATGCTTGGCCTATAGGGAATACTATGTTGTTGAATGACTGGACAAGAAGTAGTATCAGCATCTGGAATGCACATGTCAGATCTCCTTTTAACAGCTCATAATGGCACTGGAACTGTCTCCATCAACTGCTCTGTTGCCTGGCACCCTGGCACCCCAGTTCCCACTGGATGACAACCCCTCCTTGACACTGCATGGAGAATACTTGTTTCCTTTGTCACCTGTTAGCTCTTCTTCCAGCTCGGATGCTGGCTGCCCCATCCTACTGCTTGACTAAAGTTCTGTTTCAGTTTCCCTGAATGTCTATTACTCTTTGAAAAACATAACTATAAACTATAAGGGATCCCACCTGTTTGCTTTGTTCCTTCTCTCAGTTGTGGGTCCAGACACATCAACTATGTAGGAAGCAAGGCCTAGAGAGGCCCCACCCACACTCTTAAATCCTTATACCCTAGTTTGCAAAAATCTTCATGTTCCACAGGGCTAAAAGCCCTATGTTGACTAGAGACACGGCAAAGGAACCACAGGCTCAGAAATATTTGTCCTGCAACTCTATCAAGAATGTAACTGTCAGAGCAGCCTTCATCACAGCCAGGGTTATAGATGCTCATCCCTCTTCTGCAAGCCAAAGGCCAAGGACCCTTGTGGATGGCAGCTCTCTTATTGGGATGGGGGATTGGAGGCCCATGAGGGCAGAGGTGGAAACAAAGATTCAACCTCACAGCCCTTAATCCAGAGAAGCACTTCCTGGGTGTGACCATTTTCTCTCTTGAAGAATAAGATGATTCTGGACCAAGGTGATTAAAAGAACTAGAGAAATCAAAATGCAGGATTGATCTTTGATACTCAGCAAAGTGGGGCATAAAGTACAATGAATGAAGTTTCAAGTACAATCCTCTGTGGGCCGGTGGGAGGTGTTTCTAGAGTACGGGAACTCCAAATGGTACCGTATCATGGCCTCCTTTTATGGCACACTCTGTGTAAAGCATGATGGTAAGCACCTTCCATGGATAGTCTCCCTTAATTCCACTTCTGGGAGTAGAAGATGATCATTTTCCCTTACAGCAGTGAGTCTCATCAGGGGATTCTGATTTTGTTGGTCCGGGGCGAGCTCTGGGTATTTGGACTTTTAAACACTCCCCTAGTGATTTTAATGTGCAGCCAAGGTCAGGACCTGTTTTACAGTCGAGGGAATTGAGGCTTCAGAGGTCAAAGTCACTGGCCCGAGGGTCACCAAGCTGTTTGGGGAGGTGCAGTTAGAGCACATCGCCTGTGTGACTGCATTGTTTGATCCTGAGGCCCTCCTTCTGCTGCCAATCAGAAAATGGTCAGGACCAGGTATGGTGGCTCAGGCCTGTAATCCCAAGACTTTGGGAGGCCAAGGTCGGCAGATCACTTGAGGCCATGAGGTCAAGATCAGCCTGGGCAACATAGAGATACCCCAACTCTACTAAAAATGTAAAAATTAGCTGGGCATGATGGCACATGCCTGTAATCCCAGCTGCTCAGGAGGCTGAGGCACGAGAGTCACTAGAACCCAGGAGGTGGCTGCAGTAAGCCAAGATCATACCACTGCACTCCAGCCTGGGTGACAGAGCGAGACTGTCTCAAAAAAAAAAAAAAAAAGGGAAAATGGTCAGCGCTGGCTCCAGGGTGCTGGGCAGGAAATGGTCAGTAGGGATGATGCAAGGATGCTGATGGCTTTCCCAGTGCATCCTTGCTGACCCAGTATTCTTTAAGAGGCAAGCATGTGTGTGCTGTGAGTCTAAAAGGCTCCCTGGACAGAAAGCCGTCAGCCTCAGCTGCTGGCCGGCTCAGCAGAGGAGCATACCACCCAGCTGCCCGTCAACTCTTGGTCCAGGCTTAGCTTGGTTGCATCTGGCTTCAAGAAACAAGGACAGATGCTTTTTGAATGTTTTTCTAATGTCACCTCATAGCCAGGCATAAATGTCTTGGTCTCTCCTGAGGAGAGAAGGGTAGGACAAGTCGGGCAAGTGTGGTCTTTTCTAGCCTCACCTCCAGTAATAATTGCAGAATAACAAGGCCTTAGTGCTCACTGCATTCATCAGCACCACGCTAAGGACCTTGCACACCTCACCTCATGTTACCTTCACAGGAATCTTGTGAAGTAAAGACTCTTAGTATCTCAATTTTTCAGATGGGGAAACTGAGGCACAGAGAGTCTGGCAGCAGAAATGGGAGTGATCCTAGGCAGTTGCTGAGCCTGGCTCAACTCTTAATCATCATCCTACGTGATGTCCGTAGATCTGTTTTTGCCTTGTTCTTGAATTGTTTCAGGAGCCCCATCTAGTCCCCAGCCTGAAAATCAGCTTTGAGCAAGGGAGATGCTGCTGCATTTCTAGCACAGAGTTGGATCCATAGCAGGTGTTCAGTAAATGGTAGTTGGTAGATGTATTTTATTTTATTTCAATTGATTTTATTTCTCCAGATTCTACAATATGACAGTACTGTGATAATAATAAACATGTCCCAGGAATGTAACCCAAGTTATCCAGTTTTTATGTTTTGACTTCTAAGTATTTCTAAATACTCTCCATACTCTCTTAATTGTTGTGTCACATTCAGTTTTAGTAGCTGTGCTACGTTCACACCCTATAGTTGTCCAAGAAGAGCACCTCTCTGCAGTGTAAGAGCCTCGGTGTCTTTCTTTGAAGGATTCTTTACCAGAATAGAAATGGAAACGATTCTACATGGTAGCTATCCCTGCACCATCCAGGCCCTCGGAATGAAGTCGTTTGTTTGGTGGGCTCTTCCAGGGTAATCCACACAAAACTCTATCCCAATTTAGTAGCAGACATTGCCGGCGCTCTGCTCAGATGGCCTTGGATCACTTTGGCCACTTCTGTGTGCCCATCCTGCAGCTTCTGTAGCCTCTGTTTCTAAAGCTTTGCCCCATCGCCTCCTTCAAAGGATTGCCCTCTTGCCAAGAGAGTTGGAGTGGTTGGGAGTTTCTGTCCTCGCCACGACAGAATTAGAGTGGGAATATGAAAGGTCAGCCACCTTGCCCTGGCAGTGGGGGGTGGGGGTGTACAAACTCGGAGGAGGTTCGGTTTACATTCCAGGACCCTCCCTGGGGTCAGGCTGAGGCTGGGATGTGGCCTGAGGTCATGCTTGGCTTGGCCTCTCCCCTCTCTGTCCTGCTTCTCCACTCTCCTACAGGCCACTCTGGGGACATTTATTCAATGAATCACTCATCTAGGAATCCTTATCTCAGGGTTTCCTTTGGGGGAACATGACCTAAGTGAAAGCAATGTGGGCCGGATGTCTTTCAGACCAGAAAATGCCTCGAATTCTCTTTTAAGCATTCCTTTTAGTGTCCAGGATTCTGCCCTAAGCCTCCACCTAAACTGGGGCTCCCACTTCCCAGGGACACTAACCCACCCTCCTCCTCACCACTGGCTCATTCCTGTGGGTAGTTTCTGGACTTTCCAGCTCTCTCCCTCCTCACTTCTTAGCCAGACTTTACTCTGCTTCTGTTTCATTCATTCAATACCCAACAGGTATTGAATCCCTATTCTGTGTCAAGCATCCTCCTAGGTGCTGGGGTACAGCTGTGAATAGAGCAGACAAGGAGCTCGCCCTAACAGACCTTAAGGGAAGAAGGCAATTCACAAGTAAACGAAGAAGCAAGACAGCACACATTAAGATAATGGCTGTGAAGGAAATAGGCTAAGGAGTGGGGCTAAGCAATTGGGGTGTGAGTGAGGCAGCCTCCTGGGCTGTGTGCATGGTGTCACCTCCCTCCTCCGCTTCAGCCCTTGCATGCCCGGCCACACCTGCTCCTGAGAAAACCACCTCTGACCTGCGTCTTAATAAATGCCAGTGACATTGTCCTCACTTTGTCTTTCTTGCCCTCTGAGTGGCATTTTGTGAAGTTTACAACTCTGCATCTTGTTTTCTTCCCTGGGCTTCTGAGGCACCAGCCTCTCCTGGTTTTCTCCCTGCTTTTCAGGCTTCTCCTGCATAGCCTCCTCTGCTGCCTCCACCACCCCTCTGCTTGGCTATTGAGGATCGCAGCTCCCTAGACTCGGTCTGAGGATTTCTCTTCTTACAATGTAGTCTTCCCCTAGGTGAAGGTGTCACCTCCCCTGGTGTCAGTTTCCGTGCATCTCATCTGGACCCCTCTTTGGAAGAACTGACTGTAAATGCAGCCCCCTTCTTAGCATCTCCACTTGGATGACTCAACACATGGATAACTCGGCTCAGCACCTTCCCACACGCATGACCAACCCACACCCCAGCCCCTGCCTCAGCCTGTGAGTCTCTCCTCTTCAGATGCACCCTGTCTTAGGAAGGGGCACCATTGTCCCCAGGCTGCTTGGGCCAGAAGCCAGACTTCACCCTCTCCTCTCTACCACCTGTTACACTTAAGCTGTCACCAAGTCTTGTGCATTCCTCCTCCTAAGGATGAGTGCATGAATCCATCCACTTATCCATCCTGACATCCACTCCCTCTCCAGGCCACTATTGCTTGATTGCTGCAAGAGATTCCTCACCCGTCCCCCACGTCCTGCCTTGATGCTTCCAGAATGTTTGCATGGGCCCTGATCGTGTCTGTAATTTCTTGCTGAACTAAAGATAATTGAAAATTCTTCCCAAGGTATGCACCCCCCCAGGCGATGGGCCCTGCCTACTTCTCCAGCCTCACCTTCAGCCACTCTCCTTTCTCCCTCTCCCTCAGCCTTCCTAAAAGATGATTCATTCCCACTTATGGCCTTTCCATACACATTTCCTTTTTCCTGGGAAGCTTTTTAGGGAGGGCCATATGTGTGAAGGCTGCTTTCTTTTTCCCTGAAGTCGTGTGATCACCATTGGGATGTGGGGTGAAAGAGACCACCACTGCCTCTCTATTTCCTCTCTACTGGGAAATTTGGAAGAGATCTAGGTGGGAGCACAGGGAGGGGGAGAGGGAAGGGGTAGAGAGGCCCAGCCCAGGGACAGGCAATAAGGGGGTATGTTGTCTGAAGAGAACGTAAAAGCAATAATATAATCAATGAAGTCTGTTAGATTTTGACTCTCACCTTGCACCAAAAATTCTAAAACCTGTTGATGCAAAATACTCTACCCCCAAGGGAGGATTGCTCCCTCCTCTTCCCTCCACTGGATGTGGGAATAACTCTTGGGAGTCTACCAAGTAATAGCAGCAATAACTGTCATTTACTGACCACCCAGTACCAGGCACTTGTTAGATATGTTAGGATTCTCATCACATTAAATCCTTATAGCAGCCCTGTAGGACAGGGCTTGTGGGACCCACTTTAAAGGTGAGGAAACTGAGATTAAAGAGGAAAGCCGGCACAGGCACATCTTGAACTGCTGGCCAGGAAACCCTGCCCATGGGCAGCTATTCTTGAGCAGGGAGCTGGCTGCATTGGCCTGGGCAGAGAAGGCTTTCTGAGATATATATGTATGTATGTGTATACATATATATATTTCCCTTCAGAATAGCTCTCACAAGCAGTGAACTTCCAATAAATCTGCTTTAGTGCAGGGCTTTGTAATGCAACATGAACCCTGAGATGCTCCAGATTCTGCTGACAGGGGAGAAGATCATGGCCTGAGAATGTTTTGGTTCAGGGACAATAATGTAGATTTGGAGAAAGATCAGGCTGGACTTGAATTTTAGACGTACTACTTACAGGATTTTGGGCGGATTATTCTCAGAGCCTCAGTTTCCTCTCTTATAAGCTGGGGGGTAATAATAGTACTTCATAGAGCTACTAGGAGAGTTAAATGATTCAATGAAGGTGACACTTTCATGAGCGTGTTCATTAGGTGATTAGACTCTATAATGCTTGTTAAGCTCATGGCAGATTAAATGATGTATTATGGATGTGTGACAGTCAGCTGACATTAGGAGTTCAAGACCAGCTCAGCCAACGTGGTGAAACCCCGTCTCTACTAAAAACACGAAAAATTAGCCGGATATAGTGGCGGGCACCTGTAATCCCAGCTACTCGGGAGGCTGAGGCAGGAGAATTGCTTAAACCTGGGCAGCGGAGGTTGCAGTGAGTCGAGATTGCACCATTGCACTCCAGCGTGGGCAACAAGAACGAAACTCTGTCTCTAAATAAATAAAAAAATAAAAATAGATATGTGACAAACGTTTGTTTTCTTCCACATAAACATCATCAGGAGAGTATAAACGTTGATTTTTCTTTTTAGGTAGACATCTTACTCTTCAGGGAGTCCGTTAAATAGACAAGAGACACTGAAAACACCTAGAGATGCATAAACCACATCAGATGGGAGCCCACAGTTCTGGTTTAAGTTATTTCCTAGTGAACAAGTTATTTCTTCAGGAACAATCAGTAAATGGATATGTTTCCTGGACATAACATCTTGTTAAAAAGGAGCTTGCTGATATAACTAAGGATATAGTGGCAGAGATTTTATTTTTAACGGTTTTGTTTTCTTTCCTCATTGATGCTACAAGGAAACATCCAAAATGGCTGTAGCACGTGTTCACTGTCCGCATCTTGTGCAGACCTCAGTGGCAAAGATGCCAGCCCATGGGGCTGAACTGTTCTTCCTCTTTGCAAGGAGGGAGCAATTGGTGTATTAATTAAGCAGTGAATTTTTAATGCTTGCTGAATGAATAGATCTGGTCTGTCTTCTAGCCTGGGAACCAGTGCTCTTAGATTTTATGTTATTTCTCCAAAACAATAAATTCTTACAACCTTCTAGTGAGAAAACAAAGCCTCCACTTGCTTCAGCTGGAAGGAAGCTCCATTTATCTCTCTCCCTACCTGCAGAGACACTGCTACCTTCAGAACTCAGACAGAGGATGACTCTGTGCTGACGGCAGCCAGGTGCCTTCGTAAATTCTTAGACAGGACTTATTCCACCTCCTGTGTATATCCAGCATGCAGAGGTGTGTGTGTGTGCACACACGTGTGCATGTATGATCTGTTTACACGTGGGCAGGCTGACCTGAAGATGCATCTCAGCCCTGAGGATCCTTGCCTGAGCCAGGACAGGGAGGTAATGGTAAATGGCAGAAACCCTGTGGATAGAAGTTATGAGCCTTTGCTCTTAGGCTGTGGGAGGCACTACTTAGAGATGAGTGCAAGATGATGATGCGTTTTGGTGAGGGTGTTGTCAGCAGTTCTTCTGAGACTGGATTCTACATCACTTCCTGCCCCCTCCCCGTCCAGGGAGACTGCCAGGAAGCAAGGGCCCTCCCTTCTGCCCTGTTGGCTTTGTGTTGATTGATGGTGGCTAGAGGAAACTAAGTTTTTCTTATGTTGAATTAAAAGAACCTAAATTAGTTTTGTGTCCATACAGTGAGAACTTTGGTTCCAAGATGCACCAAGACTGAAACAAACAACAAACAGATGAAACCAATATTTCCTGCCCCCAGGATGCTGGGAGGTTAAACAACTGCTTTATTGTGCAGAGTGCAGGGGCCCTGTGAGAGCAAAATGATGCCAGTGGGGATGGCAGGCTCTGAGGCTCTGGTCTGCCCTTTCCCTCCACCCTGGCTCCTCCTTCTCCTAGCACCTCACTTTCTCTCTCTCTCTCTGCCCTTTCCTTCCACCCTGAGTCCTCCTTCTCCCAGCATCAAATAATTAGGTCATTCAAAGCATCTCCCCTCCCTAAGAGTGTGGATCTCACCCACCACATGCTGTCCTTGATCTGGGGCCTGACAAAAATTCTCTCCATGACCACACGTTAGGCTCTTCTGAGCTTTTTTTCAACTAGGGGTCAACTTTTGAGCTTCTGTGTTTGTCTCTGTCCAATTGTAGCACGAATCCAGTTTAGACAGAATCCTCCATCTTCAATATCTGATCACCCTTGGTATCTGATTGGGTTCCTCATCTGTCTTACGCTGTTCCTGCTGCTATAACAAAATACCTTAGAATGGGTAAATTTATGTACTGCTCACTATTCTGGCGGCTGGGCAGTCCAAGGTCAAGACACCGGCAGATTCAGTGTTGACGAGGGCCTGTTCTTCAGAGAAGATGCCTTCTACGTGTCCTCAGATGGTGGAGGGGTAGGGACGCTTTCTTCAACCTTTTTTATGAGGACACTAATCCCAGCCCCCATGACCCCATCACTTCCTATAGGCCCCACCTCTTCATTCTATCACACTGGTATTAGGTTCCAACATAAGAATTTTGGGGGGACACCAACATTCAGACCATAGCATCATCCTTTGCCATGCCCCGGGTGATGTCTGTTCAACCTGCCTGCCTTCAGCAAGAATCCTGTTAGGCCAATTTAGCCAGAATCCCTCCTTACCTCTGATGTTTCTGCAGTAATTTTCCATCCACCGACCTTTGCCCTGCTCGTTGGCTGTGCATTCCCACTTTCCCTTGTATTTGGAGTTGATCCCAATCTCTCTCCCTGACTGCAAAACACCACTGTGGTGGTCCCTGCACCAATCTTGGTGGTTTCCCTAAATAAAGCTTGCCCTATAGTTCGTTAGCAAGTGCCATTGAATCATTTTTTTCTTTAACGAGCCCTCCATCACTGCTGTCAGGATCCTCTGTCACAGTAGTGACCGCTTCTTTCCAAAGAGCATGTGATAGACCTCTTTGAGACAGGAGAACTGGAGTTCACTAAAAAGCATGCCTTGGCTGGGCGCAGTGGCTCACACCTGTAATCCTAGCACTTTGGGAGACCAAGGAAGGCAGATCACGAGGTCGGGAGATTGAGGCTATCCTGGCTAACACGGTGAAACCCTATCTCTACTAAAAATACAAAAAATTAGCTGGGTGTGGTGGCATGCACTTGTGGTCTCAGCTACTCAGGAGGCTGAGGCAGGAGAATCGCTTGAACCCAGGAGGCAGAGGTTGCAGTGACCCGAGATCGCACCATTGCACTCCAGCCTGGGCCACAGAGTGACACTCCGTCTCAAAAAAAAAAACAAAAAAAAACAAACAAACAAAAAAAAACCATGCCTTTTTGAGTGGGATTACCAGGAACTTGGAAAGGAGCTGGGCCTCACTCACAGACTTGAGTAGAATTTCAGCTCTGGCCAAGTGGCAGTCAGAACAGCAGTGGGCTGGGCACCTAAGGCAGTTGCCTCCACATACGTTGACAGGAAAGGTTCTGTCTTTGGACACCACGCAAGTTCACAGCGGTTAAGGAAGGACCAGATAATTCAGCACTAACTTCTGAAGAGAGGAATGCTCATAAGCTGGTCGATGCCCATACATTTCACTCATCACCTTGAATCCTGAAGCTTTTTAAAAAACAAAAACTACTATGTATTGAGAGTTTTACTTTGTGGTAAACATTGTTTTTACTTCCATTTTACAGAGTGGAAAACTGCTGCGTAGAAAGGTCCAGGGATTCGCCAGATGTCCCAGGGCTAGTAAGTGGCAGAGCTGGGAATCGCACCTAGGAAGCCTGGCTCCAGCAGTACCCCCTCCACCGCTCCACATTGTTAAATGTGTCAAAATATATTGATATTCATTAGAAGTACCTATGAGTCACTCAGTGTGTCATATGTTGTATATAATATTCAATTAATATTCATCCAGGCAGTGCCGTGGTTAGTGGTGAATTATATATTATTTTAATAACTGAGGGTACCAATGAATGGTCTTTCTCACTTTGCTCAAACACAGTCTCTCTGTCTTTAAGCCGTTTCTTTGCCCCTAACACTCCCATTTTTCTAGAGGCCGTGTTCTCATTCTCTTAATATAAAGCAAATAAATGTTTATCAGTCACTTGATGCGTTCCTGGGGGATGTTCACAGCCACACCCTGTCCTGACACCTCATTTCCTGCCTCAGAGGGCCCTCCTCCACCTTGCCTTCTACTCCTCTCCTTACCGTTAGCCAGAACAGCCTTCCCTTGGGCCTGCGGGGGGTCCAGTTACACCTCTAAACAAATCGCCATCTTTAAGTAATTTCAAAAAAGATATATATTTATTTAGTCTGAAATGTGCCTTTCTCTGGTCAGCACTTCTGACTGGCCTGGGTGGCCTGCATTAGCACACTGGGTTGCCAAGAGTCTGTTCCTGCTTTTTGGTTAACCTAAGCACCTTTGCCTCTGGTAATGTTAGGCCATTTGAAGTCCTAATATGAACATTGGACCCCCTGGATCTGAACAGCCCATTGTGGAAGCATTCTACTGAAATGGGTGGAATGAAGCCTGGGGCCAGACCGCATGGGGTGTGCAGGGGGAGATGAGTTTATGTGCAGGGAGACCAAAGTGGGCAGATAGAAGGGAACTGGGTTCATGGGGAAAGGAGTGGGATCTTCTGAACATCCTTCACTGAGAGATAGAGGACAGGGGAGCCTGCACAGAGCCTGCTTGGGGCCACCCTGGTCTTCAGCAGCTGTACCTCTCAGGACTTGGGCTTCTTTCTCACCTGAATCAGTGAGCCTGTCCATCCTTTCATAAAAGGATCAAGTTTTCCAATGTGGGGCTTATCTTATGACTTCCTTACTTTTGCTTACAGACCCGACCATACTAAAACTTGTGAGACTGTTGTGTTTTCTGGGGGGTGGTAGTGGAGGAGGGTCCTGACTTGCTGCTGCAAGGTTAGTTTCTCTTCTGCAAAGTGGCCAGGAAGGGAGCTCTTGCAGCGTGCTTCTAGAGTATGTTTTTTAGATTGCTTAGTAAGGCCTGGTTATCTGTTAAATATAGACAACATTTTAATTTATTTCCAAGTAGACAGACTTGGGACCTTTCAAAGCTGACATGCAAAGGCCAGAGTCACCTTCAGTGCTGGGTTACAGCAGAGAGCAATTTCAGGCCTAAGATGTCATTCACAGCAACCTTAGCACTGGTCATTGTTGTTGAGCCATGATATTTGAAAACATTGTGTTAGAGTATATTCATGCCAGCCTCACTAGAGCTCATTTTGAATTTCTGGATAAACATGCTGCATGTTTCGGGAGTGGAAATGTTTGAATGTTTGCCATTCTGGGCGATGGAAGGAAAGTAGAAAAAGCAAGTGGTGAGATCCTTGGTCTCAGTGTTCAAGGGTAATGTAAACAGTATAAGGTTAATTAACATGGAATGAAGGTTGAGAAGCCACATTTGCTGCACATCTTGATAGGAGAGACTAAGGTAGATAATAAACGTAAACTTTGATCCATAAGGCAGCCCTGTGAGTGAGCTAATGGAAGAGTGTAGGTTGTGGCTCCAGATTGCTGAATGTGAATCCCGTGTCCTCCTCTTACTAGCTGGGTCATCTTGGACAATTTACTTAATTTCCCTTCACCTCAGTTTTCTCATCTGTAAAATGGGGAGGTCAGGTTAACACTATAGCATAGGGTGACTAGGCAGATTAAATGAGTTAATATGTATGAACTGCTTTGAATAGTGCCTGGTACTTAGAAACTGCTACATAAGTTTTGTTAAATATATAAAATAGGCTGGGCATGGTGGCTTATGCCTGTAATCCCTGCATTGGGTGTGGTGGCAAGTGTCTGTGATCCTAGCTACTCAGGAGGTTGAGGCAGGAGAATCACTTGAACCTGGTAGGTGGAGGTTGCAGTGAGCTGGTATCATGCCACTGCACTCTGGCCTGGGCAACAGAGTGAGACTTCGTCTCAGAAAAAAAATATATATATATATATTTTTTTATATATATTATGTATGCATATTCATATATAATAAATATATTATATAATGTATTATATAAAAATATGCATATTTAATATATAAATATATAATATATAAAAATATGTATATATATGAATATAAATATATATGTGCGCATATATATATATAAACCTGGGGCTCTGATAGGTGAAGTAAGTTATACAAAGGCCCCTGGGCTATAGTCAGCAGTGATGTTAGAATTTGAGCCCAGCACTCTTAGGCTCTAGAGCAAGGTTTCTCAGCCTTGGCACCACTGACATTTTGGGCCAGATGATTCTTTGTTGTGAGAGCTGTCCTGGGCATTGTAGGAGGTATAGTAGCATCCCTGGCCTCTACCAGGGCCCACTAGGTAGTGATAGCAACCCCCTGCCCCCCAGATATGACAACCAAAAATGTCTTCAGACATTGATGAGTGTTCCCTAAGGGGGCTAAACTGCCACCAGTTGAAAACCACTGGACAGAGAGAGGGGTTAACACCCTGGAGAGTTTTGCAGCAGCCTGACTTCTCAGTTCCAGGGTTCAGAGCCCAGTTCCCACTTATCACCTTATTTCCTTACAGACCAATGGTCAGAGAAGGCCAGGATCTTGGTGGCTGGTATGTGTACACACAGCAGCCGAGAAGCCTCTGTATGTGGGTTTGAGCCAGAGGCTTCTCAGCTGTGGGTTTTTTTTTTTGTTTGTTTTTTGTGTTTTTTTTTGAGACAAGATCTTGCTTTGTCACCCACGCTAGAGTGCAGTTGCACGAACATGGCTCACTACAGCCTCAACCTTGTGGGCACTAGCTGTTCTGCCTCAGCCTCCCGTGTAGCTGGGACTACAGATGTGTGCCACCACCCCTAGCTAATTTTTGCATTTTTTTGTAGAGATAGGGTTTCACCATGTTGCCCTGGCTGGTCTTCAACTCCTGAACTCAAGCAATCTGTTCACCTCGAACTCCCAAAGTTCTGGGATTACAGGCATCAGCCACCATACCCAGCCTTTGCTGTTTTTTGAGCTGTTTTCTTTTCTTCTTTTTGGCTGGGCACATTCAGACTATAAGGTGGGCCAGGCTATGTGGCTGGTTTGAGTTTCTCTCTGTGGCTGTCAGCAGCAGAGTCCGGGCAGCCACATTGACCCATGCTGCCTTTCTTGGAAGCACAGCTGGTTGATTTAACTGAAGTCACAGTGTGAAGGGTCCCAGAGCAGAGGGGTCAGCTGACAAGAGGAGAGCCAACATTCACCGTTTATCGTTGCCATGTCACGATACTGCCTCACTCAGCACTTATTCTGATTTGCAACATCTGGGTCTTTTTTTCTTCTCCTCTTGCTGCTTTCTCTGTGCTCTCTTTGGGTTTCAGAACTTGAACCTGTGGCAGCAGTGGTAGGCTGTGGTTCAGAGCGTCTGGGCAGATGTGAGATGTGAGCAGAGCCGCCGTGTTCTTGGCACCCAGCTGCTAGTTCCGCTCTCGAAGCCCCATTTGTAAGAAATGTGTTTACCAGCCGCTCAGTGTCTCTGACCAAGTTCTTAGAAAAGTCTCAGAGCTAGCAATACGTTACTCCTAGTGGGTGGGTGGAGATGGGATGGGGAAAGGAGTTTTTTGTTGTTGTTGTTGTTTGTTTGTTTTAAGATAAAGCTCTGGTGTTTGGACTCATTTAAAGAGAGCTATGCAGTGTCTTGTTTGAATGTTTGTTTTTATGGGTTAATGGCTTTACGTCAGTAGTCACAGCTTCAGTGTCCAAATATTTTAGTTCTGGTTCAGAACCTACTTTTCCCTTGTTTAGATGCAAGCTATTTTCCTAGGGTACTCTATTTCTTTTCAATAGAAAGGTGATATTCACCCTTGCACTAAATGAGTGTTGATATCTGATAGGGTAACAGGCAGCTCTTGTGCTGGCAGAACCGATGTGCCTTTCTCCTTAAAATCTCCAGGACGCTTTCTCTTGTGAGTTTTACTCCTTGCCTTTTCCCATTGGAAGGCCATCTCTTTTCACAAGCAATGAAATCAGGACGTGGGAAGAAGTGACTGTAGGAGAAAGAAGGCAGCTCGTCAGTAAACGTAATTAACCCCGATCTCCTCTGGAGGGCTGCCTCTTGAGCGAGCTGTGCTCTAAACCAGCTCGAATGGATGTTCAGAACAGAAAGAGAAAGTGAGTTACCAAGGACTTCTGGGGAGTGCCGTGAGCAGGGGTTCCTTTCCTACCTGGAGGGAGCCCCACACATTCAAATCATTTGCTGAGAACTAACCAGGTGCTGTGCTGGGGACACAACGATGACAGCCTATGGAAATGCTGGGCCTGGTGGACCCAGGAAGCATTGACTCCCAGAGCAGGAGGGGCAGCCCGTCTGTGCAGCATGGACCTTGCTGTGGTAACCCACACCATCAGCCCTTCTGCCCCGTGACACCACCACTTCATTGTCAGGAAGCACAGTTAAGGGGAAATGAGTTTTGTATTTTAGCAAAGTTTAATTGAAACTCAAAATTCCCCCCAGTTGGGTGCAAACTCTCTTATGTGAGTAGAAATAAATGTGCAACCCAAAATTGGGAAATAAGTTTGGGGCTTTTGGGATTGGGCCTGCCTGCTGTTTCCCTGTTTTTTTTTTTTTTTTTTTTTTTTTCTGTGTTCCTGCACACTGATTAGAATTCTTGTCCCTGTTAGTCCAGGGTGAAAGGGAAGGCTGGCAAGTTTGGACACACATAAATCTTACACCAGACGAGTTTCCTGGAAAAAGATCAGATCAGGCCTAAAGCAGGGCAGTCCTTCTGGCAAAGTGACTCTGTGTGGTCAGGTGGCAGTGGCCATCTGGGGAGCTCGGAGCCTCTGGGAGAGGAATGTGTTGGCCACCTCTCCAGCTGGCCTGCTCGTTTCAGGGCTCCCGTGTGGTGGAAGCAGGACCGTAGAGAAACAGGCAGCCTCCCAGGAAGGCCAGTCATTCAAACCTCTCCCTTACACATTATCTAATAATTATGTAGTAAGGAATGGGAGAGCTGCCTGAGTGGAGTGTTGACAATGTGCAGGTTATATAAGGAGGCTTGCCCAGAGACCTGGGTTCACAGGCCTCACATTTCTCATCCCCCTGACCCCAGGGTTGTAGACAATTGCCCTTCAGGCAGCTGCCTGGCCAGCCCACGCCTTGCCCAGACTTGGAGTAAGGATTCTGGAATCAGACAAATGTGGGCTTGAATCCCGGCTCCACCACTTACCAGTTGGTTGTCAGGGGAGAAGCTGCTTAACTTCTCCGAGCCCCAGGCTCCTCATTTGTAAAATGGTCCAAGGATTAAATGAGAAACTATATAAAAAGGGCCATGGATCATTCATCCCCCAAACCTCAGCATCACACAATAATCCCAGGTAACAAACCTGCACATGAATCTAAAATAAAAGCTGGAAAACATAAATAAGGGCTGTCACAGTGCCTGTACTGTGGCTCTTCAGAACTCAACCCAGTTGTCACTTGGCCCAGGAATCAGGCCCTTCCTGGATTCCAGGTCCCTCATTTGTGCCCCGAGCATCTTTTCTACCCTAGCTCTTGTTCGCTTTTCTGTTTCTCCCTTTAGGCGGTAAGTACCTTGGAGGCAGGTGCTATGTTTGGTTGTCTCTGTGCTCAGAGCCTGCACCAAAGCAGCCAGCACTTAAGGAGTGCTGACTGAGCATTCCAGGCTTGGTTCTAAGTAATTTACATGTGAAAATTTATTTAATCCACACAACAACCCATGAGGTAGGGTATCATCATCCCCATTTTACAGACAAGGAAACTGAGGCATAGGGTAATTGAATCACATGCCCAGTGGCCCAAAGCTAGTCATTGGCTGAGGCAGGATTTGAACCAGGTACATCTGTTTCAGAATCTGTTCTCTTAACCACTGTGCTGTCACTTGAGTTGTTCATTGGATGTTGAGCAGATGGGGCAATGTTATTATGGTTAAACTATTATTGTTAATTCTGGGCAAGCCACTCACCTTTCTAGGCCTGCTTCTTTGTTCATTAAGTGGGGAGCAGGGTTCTTGTGAGGATTAGATGGGAGTGATGAGTGTAAAGGAGACTGCAAACCCTGTCCAGAGCCATCACCTTGGGAGTGTCACCATGGTAATCAGAGTCCGTTATTCCTACAGGAGCTCCATCCACAACTGCTCTGCAGGGGACAATGGGTGCCCTCATTCCCCACAGGGCTCCCTACCCTCTCCATCCATACACACTGACATATGGGAAATGAAGGCCCACCCTGCCGGGCTTTCATACTCTAGAATGCAGTGAATTTTTGCTCTTGACAGCCCATTAAAAGGCCTAGAGTCCCCCATGCTGTCCTTTGACCGTGGAGTACAGGAGAGTTTAACCTCAGGCCCTTCAGCAGAGTTGAGGCAAGGTGTCCCTCCCGCCCCAAGAAGAAGGGGGTGCTGCCCTTCAGACTCTGCGTAGGTCTGGAATGGCAGTGGCTTTTGGGTAGTGAGGTGGCAGTGTTGGGGGCGATGAGAAAGTGGATGATGTTATTGTCAGTGACCCTACAACTCCTGCCTTTTGATATTCCAGCCGTGTAAAGCTGCAACTAAGGTTTCCCAGCAAAGACTTGAAATGCAAAGCACACTTTAAAGTGTGTGAGTGTGTGTGTAGCGGGGGATGGGGGGTGGGAGTGTGGGAGGTGTGGGGTGTGTGGTGTATGTGGTGTGTGTGTGTGAGATATGTGTGTTTGTGAGGTATATGGTGATGCGTGTGATGTGTGAGGTATGTGGGGTATGTGTGTGTGGTGCATGTGTGTGGTGTTTGGGGTGTGTGTGAGGTATGTGGTGTGTGTGGTGTGTGTGTGTGTGTATGTGTGTGTAGTGTGTGAGGTATGCGGTGTGTGTATGTGGTATTTGGTGTGAGGTACGTGGTGTGTGTGTGGCATGTGCGGTGAGTGTGTGTGTGTGTGGCATGTGCGGTGAGTGTGTGTGTATGTGGCATGTGGTGTGTGAGGTATGTGGTGTACGTGTGTGGTGTGTGTGTGAGGTATGTGGTGTGTGTGTGTGTGTATGTGAGGTATGTGGGGTGTGTGTGTGTATGTGGGGTGTGTGTATGTGGGGGTGGTGTGTGTGTGTGAGGTATGTGGTGTGCGTGTATGTGGGGGTGTGTGTGTGGTGTGTGAGGTGTGTGTGGTGTGTGTGGTGTGTGTGGCATGTGTATGAGAGGTGTGAGGTATGTGGTGTGTGTGTGTGTGAGGTACATGATATGTGTGGGTGAGGTATATGGTGTGGTGTGGTGGCGTGTGTGGGTGTGGTGTGGTGTGTGGGGTGGTGTGTGAGGTATGTGGTGTGTGTATGGTGTGTGGTGTGTGGGGTGTGGGTTGTGGTGTGTGTGGTGGTGTGGTGTGGTGGGGGGGGGGGGGGGGGGGGGGGGGGGGGGGGGGGGTGGGGGTGTGGTGTGGTGTGGCGTGTGTGGGTGGTGTGTGTGGGTGTGTGTGTGAGGTATGTGGTGTGTGTGGTGTGGGGGGGGGGTGGGGGGGGGGGGGGGGGGGGTGGGTGTGTGGTGAGGTACATGGTGTGTGTGTGTGAGGTATGTGGTGTGTGTGTGTGTGTGTGTGTGGTATGTGTGTGGGGGGGTGTGAGGTATATGGTATGTGTGTTGTGGGGTATGTGAGGTATGTGATTACTGATTCTGGAGCTAATTTATCCTCCTTATTCTGTCAGGTGTGATCTGAATCATTTCCTTGGCTCACATCTGATGATGCCCTTATTCTCTACAAGGCCTCACACCTCAGTCAGTTTAGGTTTTATTTCTTTTTTCCCTCTCTTTGGCCCCTTCTCAGCTGGGCTGTCCCACTCTTCTCTCTGAATAGGCCTTCCTTTCTCCTTCTTCTCCTCTCTCCTCACATATCGGCCACACTCACCTGGAAACATACTCTGCTTGAGAAGAAGGGCTTAGATATGTCTTAGTAAAGACTGTTTAAAATCAGCTGGGCTAGGCCAGGCGCAGTGGCTCACGCCTGTAATCCCAGCACTTTGGGAGGCCAAGGTGGGCAGATCACGAGGTCAGGAGATCGAGGCCATCCTGGCTAACATGGTGAAACCCCTGTCTCTACTAAAAATACAAAAAAAAAAAAAAAAAATAGCCGGGCGTGGTGGTGGGCTCCTGTAGTCCCAGCTACTTGGGAGGCTGAGGCAGGAGAATGGCATGAACCCTGGAGGCGGAGCTTGCAATGAGCCGAGATCGCGCCACTGCACCCCAGCCTGGGCGACAGAGACTCCGTTTCAAAAAAAAAACAAAATTCAGCTGGGCTAAACAGTAGAGGCTGGGGTGGGGGGCTGATGGGAGCATTCCATATCTCCACTGTCTGACCCAGGAACCACTGGCCACATGTGACTATTAAGTATTTAAAACGTGGTTACTGCAACTGAAGGACTGGATTTTTAATTTTGTTTCATTTTAATTAATTTAAATTTAAATAGCCACATGTAGCTAGTGGCCACCATTTTGGACAGTGCAAGTTTAGGGAATGTGACACCCAGAAGAATCAAACCAGATTCAAATTATATTGTTTGGGGATTTTGGGCTATTTATCCTTAATCTGGGCGCTTGGTTTTAACAGAGTCGGGATTTGTCAGTTGCATACTCAGGTCTTCAGAAAGCCTCTTGCTGTCTGTTCAGGTGAGGTAGAAGCCACATATGCTGGCTGCAGTGATGGTATCCAGTTTTTAAATTCATCATCCTTTGACCTTCTCCACTAGCACCCTGCCCCTTGTAGCCCAGGCTGCCCTATGGATGACCGGGCACAAATGTGTGAGGTTCAGGGGATCCCAAAGTCAGGGGACCAAGTCCTCTAGTCCTGGGTCTGCCCCTTCCTGGCTGGGGAAGTTATTTCACCTCCAGGGATGGATTGAGATTTTGTAGGGCTTGAAGTTTAAGCAACTGGGGGACCTCTTTAAGAAAAAGAATATAACATTACAAATACAAAATTAGGTACCATGGTGAATATTTATTTAGAATAAGAAAATAAATCACATCCAATATAAGTTTTTAAAACCTGACATGTATCACAAACTTTATAAAATCCAGAAAAATAACAAAATATTTTTATTATTTGCCTGTGAAACCTCCATAATACCTTTTTCCCTGAATATCTTTTGGCTGAATACACTTTGATCACCTCTTCATATGATAGTGATTTTGTAATTTTTCTAAAGGGAGATTGAAAAGAAAATTTAGTTTTTCTTCTAGCATGATTGACAATATTTATTTTTTATTATTGATAGTTACATTGCATAAAACATGGCTTCAGACACAGACATCCACTTTTTTTGTTTTACTGCCATAGGTTGGGTCCTACAATACAGGAATTTTGATAAAATATATTTTGTGTAATTCCCACCAAAAAGGGGGAAAATGTCTGGTATGTTTATAACTGTCTTCATTATATTATCAAATACATTTCTGACAGGAGAAAACTTTCTTTTTGGAATAGGCATCAGTGAAAACTAAATTTTCCTTCAATTCCACATGTCCAAAGACTGGAAGAAAGTTCTATGCTCTAGCTTCTGGCTCTGTGTATTTCTTTTTTCTTTTCTTTTCCTTTATTTATTTATTTATTTATTTTATTTTTTTGTTTGAAATGGAGTTTCACTCTTGTTGCCCAGGCTGGAGTGCAATGGTGCCATCTCAGCTCACCATAACCTCCGCCTCCCGGGTTCAAGCGATTCTCCTGCTTCAGCCTCTCGAGTAGCTGGGATTACAGGCATGCGCCACCACACCCAACTAATTTTGTATTTTTAGTAGAGACAGGGTTTCTCCATGTTGGTCAGGCTGGTCTTGAACTCCCGACCTCAGAGGATCTGCCCGCCTCGGTGTCCCAAAATGCTGGGATGACAGGCGTGAGCCACCGCGCCCAGACTGCTCTGTATATTTCAATCCTATTTTTTCTCCCCTATTCTCATGTCTCAGGTGCCAGGTATTGCACTTTGAGTCTCAAAGCCATTGAGTTGTGGAAAGCATAGCTCTAGAAGCCATGGGGACAGCTAGCAATCACTTGACTTTGCATTAACCTCACTGTGAACAATAGACATAAATCCCACTACACCCAAACTAAATTTATCCCCAAATTAACTTTCCCTTATGCTGGATCCCAAAACACCTATAGCTACTGTAACACCACTCAATATGAACATGAGGGGAAATGTATCAGGAGGAGACATCAGTGTTGAAAGATACAGTGCTTTTCATCAATTGCAGTTAAAATATCTTACTATTACAAATTTCATTTAAAAATTACATGATTCTAAGAATATATTGCTAGGGCCTTGAAAGGGTCCATGCTGGCAGGGCCCTGAAGCTTTCTTCCTTAGCATCACAGTAAATCTGCACCTCACTGCTCTGAGCCTTGGGGGTCTTCATCTTTAAAATGGGAAGAATAGGATCCATTTTATAGAATTATCATGGGTATTCAGTGTGCTGTATTTGAAAGCTTGTTTACTTTGTGCCTGGGAAAGAAATGCTCAGAAACAGGAAGGAAGGAGGGAGGGAAGGGGAAGGGGAAGGGGAAGGGGAAGGGGAAGGGAAGGGAAGGGAAGGAGGGAAGGAAGGAGGAGGGAAGGAAGGAAGGAAGGAAGGAAGGAAGGAAGGAAGGAAGAAGGAAGGAAGGAGGAAGGAAAGAAGGTTTTTTTTTTTTTTTTAACAGAGTCTCACTGTCACTCAGGCTGGAGTGCAGAGGTGATCTCAGCTCACTGCACCCCCTGCCTCTTGGGTTCAGGTGATTCTCATGCCTCAGCCTCCTGCATAGCTGGAGTTACAGGCATGTGCCACCATGCCCAGTTAATTTTTATATTTTTAGTACAGGCAGGGTTTCCCCCCATGTTGGCCAGGCTGGTCTCAAACTCCTGACCTCGAGTGATCTGCCTGCCTCAGCCTCCCAAAGTGCTGGGGTTATAGGCATGAACCACTGTGACTGGCCTTTTTTTTCACTAGCCATCTACTTCAAGTACAGTGGCCCGCTTTGAATTCAGTGACCCCCTACCACTGAGCAGCCCTAGGGGATCCCTAACCCAAATAAGAAATGGGGCTGGAGAGCAAGAAACGGAAAGCTCCCATGAATGAGATCACCTAAGGGAACTTCTGAGTGGTCAGAACTTGGCATTTTTTCTTGAACCAAGTCTTACTGCTCATGACTTTCCCATGCCATATGATTCAGGGAGACTGTGCCTGAGTTATGTGAAGGCCAGAGGAGATTCTGAGCAATATGAGACTGGAACATGGTTCTCAGCTGGTGCAGAGCCTGTGTAATAAGGGACTGCTCTGTGGAGAGTGTGGGTATTGGATGCCTTTGGAATTTGACAGCTGTATCCAATACTCTGCAACAAAATTCCACAATCAGACTTAGATATCCTTGGATCTGAAGAGGAATGGTTGGGCTAAGAGTTATGGTGATGGTAACGAGAGATTCTCTAAATTTGAAAGGTGAGTCCTGAGACTCTTGTCCCCGACCTGGGCCTGCCTTCTCTGGCTGCTGCCCTCTGCCAAGTGGGGCAGGTGGGTGAGGTGGGGCGGGGGCTGGAGCAGAGTCCAGGGACAGACGGTAGACCAGGAGGAGCCTGGGGTTGGCGAGGAGCCACTCCTAGACCCCAGTGCAAGCTAAATCTCTCTCAACTCTGCTTTCCTCATTTACAAGTGAGGGGATTGGGCTGGATAGCCTCTAAAATCCCTTCCAATGCTAACCATTTAGGATTTTAAAATTTTGAGTATGTTGGGATTGGCCCACCCTCCACGGCTAACCTTCTGAGGCTGGCAGGATGGGCAGTGGAGGGAGAAACACAAGTTTGCAAACCCCTGATGTCCTCATTCCCCAATGTCCTTCTGCCTCAGCCACACTCGCCTGCAATCCCAGGATGGTTAGCAGCAGCCGTGATGGCATTTCACAAAAGCAATGCCTGCCCATCCTCTCAGGTGGCAGGTTGCATGTGTCAGTGCTCAGCTGAGCAGGGAAGTGGACCTCTAAACAGTTAGTCTGGTGCAACACCATTTTAAAGATAGGCAAACAGTATCTGCATCTAAATGCATAGAAAATTACTGGAAGGGGCCAGGCATGTAAGGGCTCACGCCTGTAATCTCAAGACTTTGGGAGGTTGAGGTGGGTGGATCACTTGAGGCCAAGTGTTCGAGACCAGCCTGGCCAACGTGGTGAAACCCCATCTCTACTAAAAATACAAAAAGTAGCCAGGCATGGTGGTGCGCTCCTGTAATCCCAGCTACCAGGGAGGCTGAGGCACGAGAATCACCTGAACCCAGGAGACAGAGGTTGCAGTGAGCCGAGATTTCGCCACTGCACCATTCTAGCCTGGGCGACAGAGTGAGACTCTGTCTCAAAAGAAAAGAAAAGTACATGAAGGAATTAATCCAAAATGTTAAAATTGTTTCTCTGTAAAATAATAGGTCACTCCATTTTTTTCTTAATTCCTTTCTGCTTTGTCCCCTTAAATTTTCTACCTTAAGTATGTATGGTTACAACTTTAGAGTTGGGGGTGGGTGTTTCCAGACGGAGGTGGCTCTGGGACAGGGGTCAGCGACAGGCAGGGAGAAGCTGGCAGCAAAGTTGTGAGAAATAACCTGCAAAGCTGTCAGAAGAGCAGGATGTGCCAACAGCAACTTGCTGTCACATTCTGCGCCCACCAGACTGCCTCTGACAGGCATTGAGGGGGCAGGCTAGGTCCTGTGGGGTCACAGGCTGTCTTTTGGCCCTGGAGAGGTAGGCCTTCAGTGAAAGTTCTGGTTCTACTATCAGGTGTACCATTGCAGGTGAGTTGCAGTTCTCAGCCTCAGTTTTGTCATTAGTGTAATATTGATGTCACCAACCTCACAAGCATTTCGCAGGAGAATGCCTGTGGTCCATAGCAGGAGGTCAGTAGGCATTAGCTGTCCACCCCGTTTCACTCTTATGCTGCTTAGGGGAAGGGTGGTAGGAGACACCTCTTGGCTAGGGAAAGGGCAATCCAGCTCACAGCACTGCAGTCTGATTGTCCAAGCCATTTTCCCAGCAGCTCTTTCACTGCAAGGCACACTTTTCCTGGAGAGTATTTACTGCCAGGACCACTGAGAAGCTGCCCCAGCCTTCCCAGCAGCTCCTGCCAGTCCCGCCCCAGCCAGTCAGTCTCCGTGAGTCCTCAGACCTCCTAGGTTGTCTATATATTTTTTTCTTTTTTCTCTTTCATACCAAGTCCTGCAGACTCCTGGGTAGTCTGAATGCTGCCCCTGTATTGTCTGTGTGACCAGCGGACCCCTTGGACTAGTGTCTCTTACTCCATTTAGACTTTGCTTTAACCTCTAAGCCTACTAAATAGCCAGCTGGCTCCCCACTCCTAGACATACCCTTATTTTAATCTAGAATTTCTAGACAGAAAGCCAGTTCAGCCCTGTCTCATATTTTTAAAAATTTGCCTTTAACCCTGCTTACAACATGACAAACCAAAGTTGCAGTGTAGGAAATCCTATCCCAACTCCTGAACTCTAACAGCAAGGATTTAGCAAGACACTTTCCAAATGGAAAGTCAAGTTATTTCATTCCTTCCCCTATTCCACTCACTCAACAGATATTTCTTGAACACACACTGTAATAACAATAATTCTCATTGATTGAGTGCTTGTTATGTGCCCAGGGGACTTCTAGGAGCTCACAGTCTACTGAGGCTACAGACAGGTGATTGTTTCCAATGTGATGAGTGGTATGAGAAGCAAGGTGGAGGCTGCCTTGGAAGTAAGTAAAGAGGGACATTCCTTACCCTTCCTATCAAGCCTAGCTATTAATTGTGTGATGATGTCTTTTTCATGGGAAATCTGCTTCTCCTGCGACTCCTAGTTTAATTATCCCTTCCCAGATCTACCTAGAGGAGAGATGACCAGAGCCTTCTGACCAGAGCCTTCTGTCCAGAGCTGGGATTTTGAAACTCCTGTCCCATGCAGGGGCTGGGATTGGCCTGGCCACAGTAGGGTCTGCTCAGTTGTAGCCTGCCATCTTCCTTTTCAATTGAAACAGAAAACCAGGAAGTGTCAGGCAGACATAGGGGCAGTCTTTAGGTTCCCTTTCCCTCCCGCATGCAGCTCGCAGCTGTTTATCTGTGAGAAACAGGTTTGCCCAGTGGAACGTTTATTTGGTTTCTCTGGCTGATCATGGGAACACACCTGCCACATTACCACTTCCTGAAAATCAAGCAGTTTCTTAGAAAAGGGACATATTCCTTAAAATACATTGTGTGGTTTGGGAGTGAGATACGGTTTCTTGGATTTTTATGATTTAATGTGTCTACAAAAACATTAAGCCACAAGATAAAAATATATTGACTGCCCCTATGAGAAAACGGACTTTCTTTAGGATCAGGGGGCTGGTCATTTTAATTTTTATGCCAAGTTTTGTTACGTTTTCAAGTTTTTGTTTGTTTCTTTTGCTGTTTCTCATCAACCCTCTTATGTTCTGGACATACCACGGGCAGCCATTGGTACAGTTTACTACAGTGAAACTTCTACTTATCAACCCAAATAATTTTGACTGAAGTTTTATAAGAAAAAGGCAAATAATAAAACACATTTTTTTAAAGATCTTAATGTTTACTACCCTAATTTCAGAGCATGCCCTCGGCTGAGTGTATGGTCCTCCTCAATGCTGTACCTACATCTGAAATACTCTACAATAAGAACAGATCGTTCTGCCAAATAGCTGGGAGATAGTCCATCATGTGTCTATTAATAAAGTAGAACTAGATTTATATTTAGTGTGCTATATTTACTAAGGCAGGACTGGGGACCATGAACATTTCGGCAATTTTTTTCAATTGAGTATTTGGAACTGATTACTATGTATTTACCAGAAAATTTGACTAATCAGCATATCCTGTTTTTAGAACTTTCTATAATAACATTTTCTAATAGGAAGAGAGAGATGAGCAGTGGATAAGAAGGTGAAATTTTGGAGTCAGATTGGCCTGGGTTCATATCATGACCCAAATTATGACACCTTGCCCCAGAGACTTGGCCTTTCTCATCTAACTCCTCCTCATCTTCAAAGGGGGCATTGTGCTGATGCCCACCTCTCATCATTGTTGTGAAGATATAGCACAATAATGCTTGAAAAGCAGTCAGCACAAAAGTATTCACCCCTGACCTGTATTAGATGCTGCATAACAACTCACGCTCTTCGTTGCCCTCGTGGTCATTGCTGCTATTGTCTAATCTATCAGCACTGTTGTCATCACCACGATAACGATCATCCTCTATATACTACGGCCTTTGTCACAGCCAACTCCTTTCTCCAAAGAGGCGTTTACTGGGAGGAACTTGCATCGTGGAATATTGCGATTCAGTATTTCTAGGAAGCTAGGCTAAGATAACACAGGGCACATTCCAGAGTGTTATATTAGAACTAGACATAGTTAACTGGCCTTTATGCCTTAGTTTGGTTATCAAGAAATTTAGATTTAACACCATTGTCTTAGTACTAGAGAATGTGGCCCCTTTTGCAACCTTTTGAAGCATATCGGTATTGATCAGGATTAGGGGATGCTCGCTCCACAGATGCAGGTCTCCCCTCCTTTCCTATTCACTGGGAGATCTGAAGGCAGTGCAGGGAGAGCAAGGAGGCCACACAGAGGTCAGACTCCTCTGTCATGTCTCCCTTTTCAGATGACTGCCTCATGTCTGGAGACCTCGAAAACTGATCTTGAAATCCAGGGCTTGGTCTGTTCAGTGTTTTCTTAAAAATTAAAATAGAATCTCTCAAGGGCAGAAGTCTCCTCTCTTCTTCCTTCTCTTCACCCAAGCCAACGCCACTCTTCCTGAAGGTGACATGGAAATGCACTCAGTAAATGTGTACAAACGTGGTCTATCTAGAGCTCCTGCTGTGTGTTTACAGAGTTGGTGCTGCATTTAAGGAGGACAGAGATGCCTTTGTTGTCATGCTGACCACATTCCCTTCCTGGTAAGCGAAGTACTCACTCCTGATTCAGGCCCCTAGGTTCAAATCTCAGCCCTACCATTTATTAAGAGGATGGGCCGGGCGTGGTAGCTCACTCCTGTAATCTCCCAGCACTTTGGGAGGCTGAGGTGGGGGCACTGCTTGAACCTAGGAGTTCAGGACCAGCCTGGGCAACATAGGGAGGCCCCATCTCTACTTGGGCCTATGGGTCCAGCTACTCAAGAGGCTGAGGTGGGAGGATCGCTTGAGACTGAGAGGTGAAGGCTACATGGGCTATGATCACGCCACTGCACTCCAGCTTGAGCAACAGGGTGAGACCCATCTCAGAAAAAAGACAGGACGATCCCAGGCAAGCTAATTATCCTCTTTGGGCTTCATGCTCATGATCTGTAAAATGGGCATACTAATAATATCTATATCGTAGGACTGTGGTGAGGTTTAATGGTCAGTATCTATAAAGCACTTAAGACCATACTAGGCGCATAAGAAGAACTCTGTGTGAGTTGGCTGTTGTTCTTGGCCTTGCGTTTTTCTTTTAGTAACTACCTGGGCTGTGACTTCCCTGATTTTTCTAAAAAATGAATAAAAATCTGGATTTTCTTGTGATGCAAGGTGTAGAAGAGGAAATAGAAGCAGAGGTTTCACAGTGTGGTACCCCTAAGTCAGAGGTACTTAAAATCAGTTGGATGCACTTTTCTAGGTGGAGGAAACCAGGGCCAGAACAGGCAGAGGTGGACTGAGGAGATAGAGAAGCAGGGTGTTGGCTGGAGGCAGGGAGGTGAAGGGAGGACTGCCTTGGAGGCAGTACAAGTACCACTAGACCAGGGTGTTCCTGCTTAATTTAAAGCATGCTGTGAAGTGCTCCAGAATATGTTAAAGCAGAATTGGCTTTAATTGGCTTCAATACGGAAACTTATATTTTCAGGAAGAGGAGAAGAGAAGATCGTTCAAAACCAAATGGCCACAAGGTATCCTGTGCAGTGGTTGGGATCTGAGTGTTGTAATCCACTGAGGGGAAACCAACCCTTCTAGGGATTGAGTGTCTCACTTGAGATCTGTCTGGACGATGGAGGGATGCCTAGTATTCCTTGGCAAATGGCACATCCTGTCCAGTTGAGAGAGGCCACCTTCATGTAGGCAATAACTGTGCTGAAAGGGAGACCTCTTCTAGATAGATAACGTCAGGCACCTGGAACAGGTCATGCAAGTCCCCTGCAATGCCAAATTAATCTCAGAGTGTGTTCTCTCTGCTAGGCTGCCCATTGCATGGAGACTTGAGAACAGACAGGCACTGGGCCTTGTTCGCCTCTGGATTTCTAGAAATGCTTAGGTGCCTGCATTATACATGGATTATAAATCTGGGATGACCTGGGAAGTAAAACTTAAAAGTGGGGCAAGTGCTGATAGAGCCATCCCCAGGCTTGGAAGAGACAAATGGAGTATGCGGTATCCCTGCCATCACCTGGGCTTGTTGATGGAAAGGAAAGGTAGGACAAAAACAAAGGAGGGGAGGGAGAGAGGGATGGAGGGAAGAATAGAGGGAGGGAGATGGGGAAGAAGGAAGGGAGGGAAGAAGAGAGGGAAGGGGAGGAAAGAAGGTAGGGAGTTAGGAAGAGAAGGAGGGAGGGGGGAAGGAGAGGAAGGAAGGGAGGGAGTCAGAAAGAGAGGGAAGAAGAGGGAGGAGGGAAGAGAGGGAGAAAGGAAGGAAGGAATTCTTCTGTACATACGTTCAGGTTAGGCCGATTCAGCTCCCACCCCTGCTGGTGGAATTTATATCCTGTGATGTGTGTGGTGTTTTCTTCTCCTACGCTCTCCCCACCATCAATCTATATTTTATCACTTGCAAAGGTGGTTGTAAACTAAGACAAAATGACCAAATATCACACATTCAGATTTATGCTAATGAAATGTTTAGATATAATTTTACCCTTTTTTTCTTGTGAAATGATTGCTTTCTGAGCCTTGGGGGTCTGGTTCCATTGAAACACAGCAGGACCCTCATATCCTTTTGGAGAGAATGAAGATGAACCCCTGCAGAATAGAACATCCTTAAAATTGGTAGCTAGGGCCAGGGTTTTTATGTGTTTTAGAGCAAAGTTTCACAAATTGCTTGCTCTGTGGGGGCACAGACCTAAATTCTCCTCAGTGCCAACTCATGGTGCTTAATTCGTATTTGTGGATTGCTAGATGTGCAATTAATTAAAAAGCACTCTTAGTTGCGTGGTTCCAAAGAAACTCGCTAAGATACCCTGGTATATTTTACAAATAAAATTAGGCTTTGTAGGAGTTGTAAAATTATGTATGTATATTTCTTTAAATCTCATATGCAAGAATAATGTTTCTGAATCCAGTCCTGTTTCCTGTCTCCAATTTATGTCTTCAGCCTTTCTCTATAGCAGTGCTGTTTCTTTGTAAGTGTAGTCCAGGACTAGTTTAGAAATCAGATAGTTTTGTTGAGTCTGTAGTCAAAAAGTTCACTGATTTGGTTTCCAGTTTCTAGATAGTGAACATTAGAAAGATAAGATGAATCCCACCTATTTCCCCACCTTTTATTCTTAGCCTTATAAGTATCTACTTAATAATATTATTTAATATGGGTCTCCTTTAACATGAACCATTGACTATGAAACCCATATGAATTTTACTTTTACCTTTCACAACTGATGGATAATTGCATATTTGGGATATGAGGGTGTGAGATATTGCTGGAGGGTGGGAGGAATGGTTCTGAGGCCCAGAGGTAGAAATACACGTGGTATAGAGCACGAAATCCAACAGGAGTGACTGCAAATACAATACTAGAATTCATTCACAAATATGGTTTTTGTATCTTCAAATAGCCTTCTATTGAAGAGAAATAGAATTCAGTTAAAATTGCTTGAATCAGGGTGTGAAAGGCTATGAGGAAGAATGGTGTTTTTGTCCAAAACCAAACTCAGAAACATCACAGCTTCAAAAGCCTGTCCTGCCTCCTGGCTGAGTGACAGCAGCAGCCTGAGTGGGGACTGGCCCTGTTGGACATGTGTTCTCTCCCAGAAAGGAATTCCCCCTGCAGAGTCGTGAGGGGTCTGTTCCTCTGTTGTGTGAACCAGACTGTCTTCTGCGGAGGGGTTTGGGTGTTGGCAGAGCTTGGGGAAAGGAGAATCCTGCCTGGAGTCTTAAGGTATTCTCCTGGATGAGTTTAATATTATTAACCAAAAAAGAAAGAAGAGTTTTAGGATTTAGCAGGGTGTGTATTCACTAGACTCAAAACCACAGTAACCTCTCAATGCACATGGCCTTCCCACTTCTTCAGTAAGGAAACTGAAACTCGGGAGGGGTTTAAGGCTTGGAGGGAGGACAGAGCAGGGCTTTGAACCCAGGTTTGCAGAACGTGCTGAGTTTTCCTTTTGCTGTTTCCAGGCTGCACAGCAGATAATTTCTGTAATGATACTCATCTCAAAAAACCCAGTTAAAAAGTAGAAAAGATGTAACATATTGTAGCAACATTTCTATCCTAAATGGATACATTTTATCAGGGTTAGTGTTTAGCTATTCAAAAAATGTGCTTGGCTGGAGTGGGATAGTTTTCCAAGTGCTGAGTTTCAGTCTTACACTTAAGAGACAATGCTGGGAGATAACATTTTAGAGAGAAAAGAGTCCTGGTTGGGGATTTAGGAGACCTGGGTTTAGTAATAATAACAATAGCAATAATAATAATAATAGATAATAATGATAGCAGTAATGTTTGTCAAGCATTGTCTATAGGCCAGGCACTGTTTTATTAACTTTACAAGTATTAATTCACTTAATTCTTATAAAAGTCCTCTGAAACAGGTTCTATTATTATCTTTATTTTGCAGATGAGGAAACTAAGGCACAGAGAGTTTAAGTAACTCGCTCAGAGTTTGACAGCTACCAAGCAGCAGAGTTGGGACTTGAACCCATGCCCTGCAGTCTGACGCAAAGCCCATCTCTCCTCTGTCCCTATCTTCCCCTATCTCTTTGCCTCTCTAGGATCCAACACTGTGACTCCCAAAACATTGCTTAATCTGGGATATCACAGACTCAAAAATTTCAAAAACATTTTGGAGAATTATATCAGGTTATCATTTAAAAATTTTTGATGAATACACCTTATTCTTACTATCCTTTCACAAAAGAAGAAAAAAAAACTTAACACTGTCCCCCAAAAAATAGAAGGAACATAATCTCAGATTACAAAGCAATCCTTCCTCAAAAAGGAGAGTTGTCCACTTTATAGGAACCCAAACCCAGTTGCTGTTTTGCAGATGTGCCTAGAGTACCTGTTGTGTGTCAGGTGGAGAACAAGACAGACCTAGTTCCTACCCATGTGGAGCTTGCATCCCAGTGGGGCAGAGAGTCGTTTAAAAAGTAAACAAAAAATCACATAATTACAAATTTGTTAGGTGTTTGGAAAGAAATGAGCACAGTCCAGGGATAGAGAATAAAAATTCGTGGAGGGAAGAAGGTGCGGGGCATGTACCCTGCTAAGGCAAGGCTCTCCTAGAGGGGTGGAGACAGCCTGTGCCAGGGACGGGGCATCTGCCAGGCACAGGGACAGCAAGTGTGAGGCCCAGAGACAGGGCAGAGCCTGGGGTCATGAGTAAGGGAAAGGAGGCCCCACAGCTGCTGGGGTGTCCTGAAGCTCGGGGCACAAGAGGAGGCTGCAGAGAGCAGCCCCATCTAGAGCAGCTCTCAAAAGTCAGCAAGGAGCTTTGATTTTTACTGGAGATGCCAGAGGAAACCATCGAGAGGTTTTAAGCCAGGGCATGACATGGTCTGACTTATATTTCATGGCATAGCTCTGTATGCTGCTGGGGACAGCAGATGAAGAGGGGCCAGAAGGGAAGCCAGGAACCCAGTTGGAAGGCTGTTTTGCAGCCCTTCAGGCCAGAGGCCGGGGCCAGGAGCAGGATGGATGGGGAGCTGGAGGGGAGCCATGGGAGTCGGTGCGTATCCTAGCAAACAGCACTCTCCAAGCAGGACAGTTCCCAGGCACCAGCTACAAAGACAGGGTACAGGGGAGCCTCAAGGGCAGGGCTGGGGCTGAGAGCAGTAGAGCCCTAAAGGCTGAGGACAGGGGAGGGTGCTGGAGCCCTGAAGGAAGGCGCTGCATTGCAGGCAGCAGTCAGGACCTTCGGGAGCAGCCCAAGCCAGGCTGCTACTCTGGCTCTCCCTCTCCTGCAGGGCAGAAGCCTATTTGCTGTCCTCTCCCCCGCTCCATCCCTCCCTGTGACCTGCCAAGGTTGTTCATCGATGTGGTCCTTCCAGGTGAGCCCTGGGCAGAGACAAGTGGCGAGGGCGGGAGGCAGATCTGGTGGGAGAAAGGACAGAGCCAGCACCGAGACCAACCCGAGCTGTGTGTGAGCAGCTGGGAGGATGCAAGCCCTTTTCCTGAGGTGGACACACTGGAGAAGGGAAAGGTAGCTGGGGAGGAGAATCCTTTCCTCAGGGACTGGCACTTGGAGACCGCTGACTAAATCCCTCAGGGCCTCTGTTTGTTTGTTTGCTTATTCGTCTGTAAAATCAGCCATGGGACTGAGTGACTCCACAGTTCCTTCCAGCTGTTTTCTAATGGGATACTATTGAGGGCTTACTTCCTGTACCGTGGAGTCTCTCTTTATCTTCTAGAATCCAGTCCTCCTCACCTGCTGCTCAGATACTGAAACAGAGAGGCCACGGTGAGGGAGGTGGTGGTGAGTTTGGTGGTGGCTTTCTGCAAGGGCAGGAAAGTGTTTGGCAGCTGCCCTGCTGCTGAAGTCTACATTTCAAACCTTAGACGCTGTGAATCTCCTAGAATACTGTCTCTGAAGCCCCAGGTGGTAGACATACCAGGCCCAGGAAGAGGAAGACTTTTCTCTTGACAGGTTTATGTGCTAGCCAGCTAAGCCTAACTCAAGCAGAATTCTCCAAATGAAAGGAAATCAGTGGGCAATCTTCATGCCTTTATTTTGCTTTCCAGACGAACATGAACATCCCAAGTGAAATCCCAGCAAGTAAATGCATTTCCTCTCCCCTCTCTTGGCTCCTTTTAAAAACCCAGTGAATAAGAATAAAAAATGCAAATAGGCACTTCTGTGATCTAGTTCATTTCAGTGATAAGGGAACTTTAAGGCGGTTAGCTATATTTCTGATTGCTTTCTAAGACAAGTAGGAATGGTTTCAGTGAAGCCAAGGGAAGTCCGCTCTACACAGGAGTCATTATGAACTCAGGTGGGAGGCAGGTGGCTGTGCTGGCCCAGCAGACACTGGGGCTACTGCCCCTTCCTGGAGCAGTTGAGAGTGTGGAGGAGAAGGGAAGGGAGGGTGGGAAGGAGGGCCTGCAGCTTCTTCCTGACCCCAGAATGAAGCAAGTACAAGGCTGCCTGGGCCAGTTACTCTGAGAAGCTTCTCCATCTTCTGGCAGAGGGGTTCCTCATTTGCCCTGGACCCTACGGTTTGATCTCTTGAATCCCACTCTTGAATTCACTTTAAAGCTTCAAAGCTCTGGGATTCTCTGATATGAGGAATTCTAATCCCCCTCCTTCCTTCTGTCCTTTTTTCCCTCCTTCTTCCTTTCTGAAGGTAGTGAGATATTCTGGAAGAGAGTTAAAGAGAATTGCTTCTCCCTCAGAAACCAAGATAAAGCCAGTGTGAAAAACACAAGTCAGTGAGAATACAGAAAACCTAAATTTATCTAATTTCAGCTTAGTGTCTTGGGAAGTTATCTTGTGTAAAAGTGTCATCACCTCTGAAATAATGTAGATCAGTGGTTGTTTTGTAAACATATAGGTTTTTGTAGTTTCCGTCCTAATTATATGACATGACGTTAAATGATGCTTTTCCTGGCCTTAGCTGAGGCCCAAAGCTGAGAACAGTGGGTGCCAGGACCCCCCAAATTCTAAAAGGAGATGCTAGGTTATCGGTGCCTGGGCCAGCTGAGTGCATGTCCCTGGGGCTTAGTGGTACCCCCAAGTCCTGTCTCTCCTAGAAAAGTCTGCTGGAAACAGGTTAGTCAGGACTACCTCTGAAGGCAGATGAAGAGAGGAGCACTGAAGGGGCTGCACGTCCACTGAAGGTGGGGTGAAGGTGGCCATTTTCCTGTGGGTGAAGCAAGCACCAGGGGAGGCATCTGGCTAGAGCAGTCCTGAGCAGACCCCGCCTGGGAAGCTGCCTGCCAGCCCCTTCAGCAAAGCAGCCCCCATGTGCTTTCAGATGCACTACGTTTTCTTTCCTCTCGTTTCCTTGTTCCCTTGTAAAATCTAGTAAGTCCTTTAACAGTAAATCAATTGATCATTTCTATTATTCAGGATAAATCTGGCATTTTCCTAGAAAGTTAAACATGCACAGCATATGACCCAGTGATTTTACTCCTAGGTATTTACTCAAGAGAAGTGAACACGTGTTGGCGGAAGACTTGTATGTGGATGTTCATACCAGCTTTATTCAAAATAGTCCAAGACTAAAACCAACCCAAATACCCATCAACTGGGGAATGGATAAGCAACTTGCAGTCCACCCAAATAGATATTATTCAGTAATAAAAAGGAACAAACTACTGACACATGCATCAACATGCATGGATTTTCAAAGCATTAGACTGAAAGAAGCCAGATGTCAACGAGTATATATATTGTACAATTCCATTTACATGAAATCCTAGAATAGGCAAAACTAATCTATGGGGGGAATGTCAAAACTATGGTTGCCTTGGGGTGGGATAGAGGGAGATAAGAGCAGGGGCTAACCGAGAAAGAGTGTGTTAAAGCAAACTACATATGGCCTGAGAAGGACTCCGTACTTCTATATTTGAGTTCTTGTGGATGAATTGCAACCTAGCTTAATAGGTAGACAAGATTTAGGAGTATGTGCCTGTAACAATAGCTGGGTCTTGGCCAATCCCAGTGGCCATACTTCAACCATTTATAAACTGCTGAGTGTTCAAGCTGTGTTTAAGTAAGGCAAATGCCAACTTGTAACCAATCCTGCCACTCTGTACCTCACTTCCGATTTCTGTACTATGTCATTTCCCTTTCTTTTGTCTATAAATCTTCTTCCACCACTTGGCTGTGTTGGAGTCTTTGAATCTGCTGTGATTCTGGGGTCTGCCTGATTTGTGAATCATTCATTTCTCAATTAAACTCCTTTAAATTTAATTCGGCTGAAGTTTTTCTTTTATCAAGGATGAGGGAACTTTCTGGCATTATGGAAGTTTTTATATCTTTATTAGGGTAGTGGTTACTTGGGTATATACATTTGTCAAAACCCACTGTTCACTTGAAATGGTCACATCTTACTGTATATAAATTATACCTCAATACAACTTATTTTTATAAAGAAAACTAACATATAAAATAAAAGTTTTCTTCAAAAAATGACTCGGTATAAAGAGATCTGGTCTTGGGCTCATCAATGTAGCCAAGGTTTTGCATTATCAGCAGCTGAGGATTTTGAGCTTCTTGATGTAGCCCTATTCTTGTCTTTTATCTACGGGTTCCTGCTAACTCATTGAAGGTTGTTCTATGAAATCATTGATAAGACATTTGAACTGATTTAATTGTCGAGTAATGCACAGATTCTTGGATAATGTTTCACGTAGATAGTGAAATTATCCTGCTATCTGGTTATTTCAGCAGATCAACCTGATCCCACCCTCTGTGGAAACATGTTCATCATCTTATTCATTACCAGGAGAATTCTGCATCTACATTTTCATTGTTCACTTACTGTTTAAAGATCTCAGAGATAATTGTGTATAATTAATTTCAGTTGCATGAAGCAACTCCTGTTCACTTCTGCATTTTATTCTTCTGGGGCTAGCACATATGCTAGATAATATACTTTGGAATATGCAGGGGTTTTTTTAGTTTTAAATGGTATTCATTGTAAATTAACACAGTGAGCATTTTCTAAGCTTTCAATGCATGTTCGTCATTGTGCTGGGCACTGTGGGGTGTATCAAATCAAATCCCAGACTCCAGTCCTGGAGAAACCTTGAGTGTTTGTTTGACCTGGCCCTTAATTTCAGATGGGTAAGGCATCATAACCTCTATAGGTAAAGCAGTAAGTCTGGAAGTTGGAGTAGATAACCCATCCAGCCACCTGCCTTTGAATTACTTAATTTTGTAATACGAAATCTTGGAGATTTGGTCTGAGTGGTTTGTGAATTTAGTGACAGTATGTCCAACTCCTTGGTTTTAACCCATCTTGTTCCCATTCTTCCAGAAGATAAAGACAACTGACATTTAGTGAGTACTTAGCACGTGCCAGGCACTGTTCTAAGCAGTTCAGGTGTCGTAATCCATTTACTTGTTAATGAAATTATCTGAAGCTGATATCCTTATTCTCAATTTACAGCTTTAAAAACTAGAAGACAGAGAGGTTAAGTTGCTTGCCCAGAGTCACATAGCTGGTCAGTGGAGGGGTCAAGACCCTAACCCAGATAGCCTGGCTCTATCCACACTCCCCTCAGCGATGACCCTATGCTGCTTCTGCCAGTCCCAGGATAACACCTGCAGGTTCTGTCCTCTAGCCTCTACCAAGAGGCTGCCCCTCAGGGAGAGTAACTTTCTTCCTGTTGTCTTACATCTTGTTGTTTTCACTTACTGATAGATTAATAAATAAAACAATTTCCTTTGTTAAATTTAAAAGTCATATTGATTGTGACATCAATTATCCCTGTGTAAAGTAGACAGCAGGGTGCATTTTGGAATTTTAGAATATGAACAGAGCTTTCAAGTGCCTTCATTCATTCATTTGTACGTTCACTCGGCCAGTATAGACAGGATGCCTACTATGTTGCACGTACTGTGTCAGGCGCTGGGAATGAAATGACACATCAGATACAATCTCTGTCCTTTTGGAACTGACAGTTTAGGGAGGGTGACAGACAGTAAATCAGTATTGTGCGTGTGATTATTTAATTACAACGTTGAAAAGAGAGAGTGATAAGTCGAATGTGACTCATACTAGGGGGTCAGTAATCACTTGTTGAATGGATGAGTCAGTGAATAAGTGAATGAGTCACCCAATCTAGTGTTGGGGGGCTTTTTGGGGGGAAGTGATATTTCAGCTAAGGTCTGAGGCATGAGCAGGGATCAGCCAGATGAGGATGGTGGGGTGGGGAGGGAGCGTCACCCCTGCAGCACCTTCCCTTCTTGGAGTCCTAGGCGCACTACATTTGGGGTGTCAGCAGTCCCAGGGTCCTTATCTCAGGACTGACACTTGAGAAAAGCCTCCTCTTTTAGTCAGACGTACTCACATGCTGCTCCGTTTCAAATCTGTTTAGACATTGTTTAGGCCATCTCTTTATTGTTTGTCCTCCAAAAGTGTTACTTGTAAGATTTGTTCCTTAATAATTTATATTTTTCTGTCTGGGGCCAATATGTTTTCTCCAAGAGGAACACATTTCAATGTCATGATGAAAGCTAATGGGAGAAGCCTTTTGTTCTACAAAAATTTTCTTTATTTTTTCAACTTTATTGAGGTTATAATTGATGTAAAAAAACTGTACGTATTTAATGTGTACAGTCTAATGAGTTGGGACATATGCTTACACCCATGATGCTGTCACCACAGGCAAGGTAATACACATATCCGTCACCTGCAAGAGTTTCTGTGTGTCCCTTTGTTTCTCATTTTGTTTTTTTCAAAAATTTACTTTATAGGATTATAGAACACATGTGCTCCGTAAAGAAAAACACTGTGCATGGAGATAACCGTCATCAAATATGGAAGCCTTTGAGTTGAATGTGGCTTTCGTACTTTGGTGTCTCACATGTGGCTTCATCAGTCTTTTCTGTGTCCTTGGCATCTGATCTCAGATGTAGCTGCGTCAGGCTCTGTCGTCTCCTCGCTGGGCACTGACTGGTCTGGGGCCTCCATGGCGTGTGCTCTTCTCACACTGAGTGGGGTTTCCGTTTGTCTCTTGGGGAAAGGAAGGCAGTCACCTTTAGTTTACATCTCTTAAGGGCAGTTGACATCCAGGGCAGGTGAATTCTCTTAGCTTTTTTGATCCCTTGCTTGTGACACACAGATTTCTCCGTGTGAGGGTGTGACCTCCTTAAGAGCATAGTCCTTAGTAATGAGCATTGTCTTTAGTAATGAGCATTAGCCTAGAATGGAACTGTCCCCAAATCCTCAACAACCGTTGCTTTGAACCCCACCTTTGCTGGGAACAAGCCTTCTGACCTCAGGCAAATCATTTCACATTCTGAACTATTGCTTCCTCACTTACAAAAGGGGAGAAATTCCTATTTATTGAGCAATTAATGTGCACAGTCATTATGCTTTAGCTGTCTGTTTTGTTTTAATTGTTCACTTAAGCCTTACAACAATCTTACGAAATAAGTATTAGTATCCCCAATTAACAGATGGTAAAGCTAAGGCCTAGAGTACTTGGTACCATGTCCAGAATCAGACCACCTAGAGATGGCAGTGTCGGGATTTGAAACCCAGACCTCTGCTGAGCAAGCCCATGCTTTCTCTTTCCTTGCTGTGCTCATGCGAGGGTGGTCGTGGTGAGTGCAGGAGAGCCACGCGCAGGTGTGCTCTAAACCATAAAGCAATCGTTTGTTGTTTTCCCCTGAGATAATTGACTAGTTCAGTTGGAATATGAGTTTGTTGTTATTGCTTTAGGATTGAATATAAACAAAAAATTGGAGACTGCTGTCTCCAGGGGTGTATCTGTTTTCAGTGTCTTATCAGTTCATCTGGCTACTAAGGTGGGGGAGGAGGGGACTTAAGAGCAAAAGACTTATTTGCATAAAAGTATCCAAGTGCAAATTGATACACAGTGTCATGACAGTGCCACCATCTCTCACCCATCAGTAGGGCATCTTGTCCCCATGCATTCTCCAAATATTTGTGTATTTGTACAGCACCTACCCAAGGCTGACACTGGGCCCTGGAGTGTAACGTTGAAGTCAGACTCTATTTGACAGAGCTTATATTTGAGTGAGAAAAAGAAGACCACAAAAAAAAAAAAAAAAACCCATAAAATATTATATAACTACTGATGGTGTTCAGGGCTAAGAAGAAAAGCAGGGTAGGAAGGAGGCCAGTGTGGCTGGAGTAAGTATCAGCTAGGGGAAAGAGGAAGCATTGAGGCCGGCCAGGTGGCCATGCAGGCCAGTTGGGGCTCAGCAGGTCAGTGATAGGACCTGGATGACCATGATGGGTGGCTTTCACTGCTCAGAGACATTGGCTTTTATTTTGAGTGAGATGGGAAGCCTCTGGGAGCTTTTGGAAGGGGATGGGGGAGGGCAGAGATGGAAGCAGGGAGTCCAGATAGGAGGCTGTGGCTGTGTTCCAGGTGATAGCCTTGGAGGGGCGGGAAGTTATTGGATCCAGGCTCTGCCTCCAGATAGAACTGACAGCATTTACCTTGGTCTCCCTGCTCTGAACCTACACAGGAGGTGTGGGAGGAAGAACCCAAGTTAGGCCATTTACCAGATGGCACCTTGTAGTGGAGAGATGGTGGACAAGGTCGCATGAGTATGGGCAGGTGAGACCTTGAGGTGAGGCCAGCAGGGCCTTGTGCTTCCATGGTTAAGCACGAGGGAGACAGAGTAACTCATGATCCATGCAGCATATTTTCTCATTGAAATGCCTACAGCAAGGAGGCCATCCTGCGATCTAGTATAGGTGCCATGTGCAGCTGGAATGAGTCTGGAGGAGTCAGGCTAGAGAGGGAAGGTGGGGAGGGGCTGCTTGGTGAGGCCTCAGCATCTTCCTCTAGGAGGGGGTCTGCAAACTGCAGCCTGCTTGTGAGCCAAATTTGCCTGTCGCCTGTTTTTATGTAGCCCCTCAAACTAAGGATGATTCTTACATTTCTAAAGAGTTGTAAAATAAAAACATCGAAGAAGATGGTCCATAACCGTTTCTGGCCCTTTATAGAAAAAGCTTGCCAATGCCTGCTGTAGGCACATGATGGCCAGGACAAGGAAGCCCCATCCACCTCATTTCATGCCACTCCTGGAGAGTCTCAGAGGCTGGCTCTGAGCTAGAAATGCCCACTGCAGAACAGCTCTCTACCTGGAGTTCCTGCTGGAGTGTCCCCTCTCTAAGAGGGAGAGTGCCCAATAACCACTGGAAGCTTGAGTGATGATTGGAAAGACTGGCCCTGGCTCTCCATCATGGTGGTGGTGAGGATGCAGAGGAATGACAGAATCATATATTTTGCAAGCTTTAAAGATGTCTGTTTTGCCTGTTATGCCTGAAATACTCAGAAGTTCCTCTTTCTGTCGTAGGTATCCTGACATTGAGTGTCCTTGAGACACAGTCAAGGTTTAAGTCAGGACATGGGCATTGAGCTGGGACATTAGCATCTTGTCCAGATTTTTCAATGATCTGTAAATGACCTTTAGCATGCCAGGAGCTCCCTGTGCTCTGCAGCTGCTGACTGTACCGGGGTGATTTGCTGGAGGAAAAGACTAGGCTCATGCTCCTTTGAGTGCCTGATGGTCAGAAACTGAGCCAAGAGAAGGCTGATTTGGAGAAGAGGAGGAGGTAGCTGGGGAAGAGAAAGGAAAGGAACTGGGAAAGGACAAAGGTTACCTTTTTAAACCAACCTGACCTTCTGCTCCTGGCAAGCAGGCTGATCCTGGGTCCAGATCCAGTGAGTCCCACAGGGAGCAGCCAGGTCCACTGTGAATCCTTGGCAACAGCCTGCCCTAGAAAGTGGAGTGCACTGCGTAGAGGCCCAGGAGTCAGTACAGGCAGTGGCCTGGCCTGGGGCTGACCCTGAGCTGCAGGTCACCCTAACCTGTTTGCCTTCCCGCTCTGGCTAGAGAGAAGAGAATCTTTGGCTCTTGAAGGTTGCTAATGCAGCAGCTGCAGTGGTTTCCACTATGCACCCCCTGTCCCTGAAGCTGGGGTGGAGGACCAGCCTCTGAGGAGCGGTGGCCTGGGGAAAGGGGCTAGAGCCTGACCCCTCCCTGCAGATGTGTCCATCCCCATCTCTCTCAGTCCCAAGGCAGCTGCACCCCCCACTTTGACCACTGCTGGTGTAAAGGGTGCTGAAGATTCCTGAGACTCCACTGTGGATCTGCCTGGTGTGAGGAAGTTGGCCTCGGCTGGATAGTTATCCATCTCTCTGTCTTGTTAACGGACAGTAGGGCCCAGTTGCCAGCTGCCATCACAGCAGCGGGGAGAGAAGGAACAGAAGGCCTCAGATTTCGATGCTCCCTTCTACCATAAAAGCCTTGTTAGTTTACTCGTCAAGTCTTTGGGACCTATTTATGAGCTCAAAGCTCTGTGTTTATGTGGTTTTTTTCCTTTTTGCCAAATCCCAAAGCTACATGTAATGGACAGATGGTGTTAACCTTGGTATTAGCTCATAGTTAAAGCTGTTGCACTTTGTCCTCCTTCTTGCTATTGCTGTAAATTTTAACTTTTAAGACTTTTAAAAAATAACAGCAAATATAACTTCCTGTAAACTAATTAGGCTTGAGTCTACACCTACATAGGAATTCACAAATTGTATTCAAATCTAGAGTTCCCTGGTCATTTCTTACTTTGCTTCAAAATAGTTCTCATCTCTGCAGAGCACATTCAAACAGTTTCCCCACATTATTTCCAGTGGAAGACCCAGCACTCAGAGATGCCCTTCCTTAAAGGTAACCAGAGGAAACAGCGATAACGCCAGGACCCAAGAGCGTGTCTGTGGCTCCCATCAGCCTGCAGTGTGGGATGTGACAGCTCCCCTGAGCATATTCTTAGGGGAGGGGCTGGATGACAGGGGTGGCTGTACTTCTGTGAGACCTCAGGATTCATGGATTCAGCCCCAGCTGCCCCTGCTATCACCGCCAGAGGTGGCAAATGGCATTTGACAGGTGGGCTGTACGGTGGGTCCAGCTCATTGGTGATACCCCTTGGTAGGACCAGATCTCCTGTCTGTCCCATCTGACCCTTATTGCTCCTAATCTTTGTTTAGCCCCAGCTGCTGTTGTGGCTGTGACTATTATAAAAGATGGCATGAAGGATGATATGAGGAAGGGCTTTAATTTTGCAGGCTACCATGGAGAGAGTGAATAAAAAAAAATAGATCCAAGTGTCTACATTGAAAAGATGTTTGAGTTAACCCCGTAATGGGGTCAAGTCCAATGATGGGATGGTTTGTGCACTTTATGACAAGCTCCTTCACCCTTGCTGTTTAACTGTCCCAGCCTCAAAAACTGGCAGGAAGCACAGTGCTCTCATTAATCTCTGCAAGACCTCCGTGGGAAACCAGATTAAGGAGCTCTGTGAAGAGAATCTGCTTATCAACATACTGATGAATGGGCTGGGTCAAGGGTGAGAGTCAGAGACAGCCAGCGCTGAAGTGTAACCGCCTTGGATTAGAGTGGGTCGTTTTGTCTTTATGCCAATGTTAGCTGCTAAAGCAATTTGCAATCTGGACCTGATGCTCCTTTGATAGTCTTTCTTATCGAGAGTGTTTCCGTGGGCCAGCTACCATTCAGCTGTGTCACTGGTTAGCTGCTGTCAACACATCTGTGAATTCCTTTCCATCCTGACAGAAGCAGTTTATCCATTCTGCATATCCAGAGGTTCTCCTCATGACTCAGAGCCCCTCTGAGAAGAGAAACAGGTGAGCCAGGTGGTCTACTTACACATGTTCCAGTGCCTGGTTAGGGTAGTTCCAGCTCCTCTGTCTGAAAGTTGCCCATGACAAACTATTTATGGAGTAAGTAGAAGCATCTCTATGTGAAAGGACCAGCCTGAAGATGGCCACAGCTCCCTCCTTGATCTGTTCTTTCTGGTGCTTTAGAAATGGTGAGAAGTCACACTAGTTTTCTGCATCTTCATTTTCTTATCCATAAGAAGTAGGATGGGGAGATGATCGTCCTCTAAGTTTCTGTAACCCTCCAGCTCTCCGCTTGCTACACGCACTCGAATGTGAATGGTTTCTTCCCTCTCCATCCCCTTCCTGTGTACCTGACCAGGGTGCTATAAACCTAAAGGAAATTTGGAAGGAAGGGAAGAAAAGGCCTGTCCCAATCCTGAGCCCTTGGGGAATCTCCAGTGGAAGAATTTAGAGAGCCTGTAGGGGAGAGCGGATGGGAAGGAGGGGAAGATGCGGAGCCAGAAGGGGCTGCCACTTCCTTTCGGTGCAGAGGATGGAATCTTCACCCCTCTCCACATCTGGTTCCAGGATGGATGACATAGGGGGAATTTTCTGCAGATGGCTGATCCCATTCAGAAATTCTTCTTAGCTTCTATCAATAGTTGCGGCCCTTCTTAATCTGGATGTATTTGCTCATTTCCTGCAATAATCAGTTCTCACAATCGTAAATTTTAGAGCCAGGGAGAAACTTAGAGGCCAGCTTCTTAGCTTTAGCTTGACAGATAGAGAATAATGGACTACAAAAATTTAAATGACTTGTCCAAGGTCACACAACCAATTAATTGAGAGAGGTAGAATTACTAAGGTCTAATTTATATACAGTGAAATGTACAGCTCTTATGTGTGCTGTTAGATCAATTTTGATGAACTCATGCACATGTGCAGCCCACACCTCCACTAGAGAACCAGAATTAGAATCATGCCGTTGGCTACAAATGCAAAAGTACAGAAAGCATAATGCAAAAGTACAGAAAGCATAATGCCCAGTGGGATTTCAGCTTCCATTTGGGAAGACCTTACTTTCCCTGAAGGTCTGGTCCCCACTCCCTGAACTGGCACATGGTATCACCTCCCTTGCCTTTCTTCTTTTGTCTCATTCCCAGAACCTATATTATTTTTGAGCTGGAGTTCAGATGTCTTCCTAGTTTAGGCAGGGTTGTCTAGGAAACTAGAAATAACTGCAGATTCCAGGCTGTACGGATCAGGTGATCCTTGGCTCCTCTCTTCAGAGCCATGTTAATTCCTGCCATCCTTTTCCAGCATTCTCTGCTTTTTCCTGCCCTTACATTACTGGGATCACCCCCACCTTACGCAGTTTACTTTCAGCTCCCCAGCAGAAGCAGATCTGACCCTGCAGCTTAACTTCCCAGGAGGCAGCTGCTGGTAGCAGTCAATGCTGGGTGACATGTGCACAGATGACTCTGCGTCTGGGAATGTATGTGACAGTGGAGGAGGAACGCCTGTGAAATTCAACTCCTGTTTGACTCATCCTTGCCTTCCAGGAACTGGAGGAGGTGTGCATTTGAGACTCTTCAAGTCCATTTCACCTTAAGCATTGCTCTTGTGTGTGTGTGCATTCATTGTTTCCTTCCCTCCCACTGCCATTCAGAATAACTGCAGCTGTGAGCCACTGCACTTGGGGTTACCATCTGAAAGGGAACCTGCTTATCTTCCGTCTATATCTGCTAAGTGAGAAAACTTGTCTCTACGTCAGCAAAGCCGGGCAGTGATGATATCCCCTTGTTTTCAGGGATCTTTATCTGATTCCCTTGCCTGACTCCTAAAACCTAAGTCTCTGACCTGCCCTCCAATTCTCTTTTCACAACAAGCTGCCTGTCTTTGTTAAGATCTGTGGTCCACAGTCCTGTTGAAACTGTAGTTCATTTCTTAGACTCCCAGCGTGTGTAAAGAAATAGGAGGCAGGAGGCAAGCTTGGAGGGAATGGGAAATGTTGACAGCCGTGCAGAAATGGGTGGGGAGAGATGCATGCCAGGATGTTTGCAGTGGCTTGGGGGTGGAGGCAGAGGAGGTGCTGGGTGGCAAAGAGGAGGGAAAGAGAGGGGAGAGGGGAGGAGAAACGAAAACAATGACTCAGTTCTTACACATTGAAGCATGTGCATAAGTGTGAAAATAACTAAGCCCTACAGTATTTCAGCAGAAGGAAGGATTAGAGTTCTGGATTTCTGAGGATTTCTATCTTGTTCTCATGACTGCTCTTAGCTTATGGTCAGATAAATGTTAGGGGAGCATCAACAGAAGGAGCAAGAGGGGTAGAAAGGAGTGCAGAGCCCACACTCGTTGCTTATTTGTTTGGACAGACAGCCATTTCATTGGTGGATAAAACTTCGCTTAACTTGTTAACTCCCCTTTGAAATGAGTAAGCATTGTCCGTAGCCTCGTGCTTCCAGTCGGTGCCACCTTTGGGTGGTCTGGCTTTTTTACGTTCTTGTAAAGCTGCTCGAACCTGTGTCTTAATGTCTGACAATGCCACCTCCACCTCACGTCCCCCAAGTTTTAAAATTCAGAACTGCCCCTGACTCATCCTTCATCCGCCCCTCGGCCAAATTTGTTTCCAAGCCCTTTAGATATTTGCTTCGTGGTATCTTCCAGATCTATTTCTTTCTCTCCCGTTGCCAACACCGTGGCCAGCCTGGTCTACACTGTAAAAGCTTTCTCATGTTCTCATCACCTCTCATCTAGTCTGCATCCCCACAAAAAGCTAAAGTCTTGAAGTTTTTATTTAATTATGTTAATCTGCTGTTCACAAGTCTCCAACTGCTCCCTGCAGCTTACTGGAGAAAGCCCAAGCTTCTCTGTGTGGGATTCAGACCTCTCTGAAATCTGGCCTCCTTCCTTCCTATCAACGCTCTCATCTCTGCCTCCCTTGTACAAATCCTCCTCCCAGGGCTGGGAATGCAGGCAGCATGTGCAGGATGCAGAGCCTGTCTCATGCGGCTCTCACAGTCTCCCCATGTCCCCAGAGGCCAGCTCACTTCTTAGCCACCTGCCTAAAATTTCCCCACCCTTCAAGGTAAACTCAATCCATTTTCCCATAAAGGCTGACCTGTGTCCTCCTGATAATGCCAGCTGCCCTCTTGGGCCTCTAGCAGAACACACTCCTGGATTCTTTGTGCCTTGATTTACCATATTGCCAGCTACCATTGTGAATCTCATCTCCTTGGTTAAATCATAAGCCCTTAGAGTAGAGCAACTAGATTGTTCTTTTTTCATTTCTTTTTTATAACCCTAGTTCTTGGCCCGGTGCAGTGTGCTCACAGGCCTCTGTGAATTATTTTGGAAGAATTAAAGTGGACTTCTCGAGCAAGCTACAAAATGACTTTGTGTATTCAGCTATAACACGGACCCCAGATGGAGCATGGCGTAGGAGTTTTATTTGGAGTCATTAGCCATTCTGCCCATACTGACGGATACAGGCAGAGATACAGGCTCTGAATGGCACACAGCTTTTAACCACCACCCACCTCCAATACCCTGGCTAGAGTGTGCTGAGGGGCTGGCAGCAAGGCCTCTCCTCCTTCTTAGTTTGGGGTTTTAATCACGTTGCCAAGAACCTGGTCCTGGCTTTGCCTCAATCTGATTCCACCTCCCTCCTGGAAGATGTTCTTCTTTTTGCTTTATTTTGGCTGCCAATTTCACTGCTCTGCTGCTTTCAGGTTTGTGTGCTTAAGGTGTGCCCACAGGAAAATTAGCCAGGATTCTAACTCCACATGTGACTTCTTCGTTAGTGGAGTAATTTAAGAGATATGAGTGTTCTCTTTCCAGCTGGCATTATACCTGTGGGGGCCAGACCCAGCAGGGAACTCCAACAATGGCAATGGTGGAGATATTAGGGGGAAATATCCCCTTAGTGAAAATGTAGAAGGTCCTCTGAAAACACTGAAAAATTTTTGCAAAAGGAGGGAGTCAGATACATTCAGATCCCTTTCCAATCCAAGAATAGTTTATTCTCTAAGAGCAGAAAACTAGCAAATCTGGCTCCAGGTGTCTGCTTACTACAAACACAATGGAATTCTCCAAGTCCTAGCAGGGTTTTGACCAGCTCAGGAGAAAATTGCTATGTAAATACCTGTAGAGGAGTGGGGTTAGGAGGGTGTTTATGTCAAATTATTGTACCAAAGCCAAATGCAAAGCAGGGAAAAAAGTTATAGCTTGAGGTAAACAGACCACTGGCCCCACCTTGGGAGTCTTTGTGCTACACTGGCCTTGATTATGAACGTGTTTGTTGTGGTAGGATTTGGTCTATGATCACGAAGGTTTTCCATCTTGTCAAGGGGGAGATTTAAGGAATTCCTCCACTGTGGCATGCTGTAGCTACTAGAGGCATAACCATGTCAATTTGACTTTTCTCTCCGATATAACTGGGGTGTCTTTATGCAGAAGCTTATGAGAGATGTTTAGGCATCAAATCCACTTTGGGAAATCCTGGTGGAGGTCTTCAGAATCCAGTTGTTGATCCACAAGCCCTCTTTTCTTTGAGGTTTGCCTGCTACCTTTGCTGGTCTGGACAAGAGTGAAATGATCCCAGTGTAATAAAGGACTTCAGAGCTCATCCAGTTCTGCTGTCCACAAGGCACAGAGATGCCCAGTTCCCTGATGGGCAGCCACCTGGCCCTGCTCAACCCTTCCCAGCGGTAGGGAGTTCACTTTGAGGCCACCTATTCTGCTGCATCTAATTATGAAAACGGGCTTCCTTTTTAAACATGAAGAGGCAATTCACAAGAGGAACAAGGCAAATGAAAAACTGTTAAGTCATCCCTGGTAATTAAAGAAAGGCAAATTAGAACAATGAAAGGTTGTTCTTTCCTCTAACAAATTGGCAAAGATTGTCTAAAGGTTAGCAGTCAGCGTAGATGAAGGTTTGAGGAGATGGGCTCACACCTATTTCTTAAAGACTATTTGGCAATATGTGTTAAAAAGCCTTAAAATCCCAAATGTCCTTTGGCTTGGTAACTTTAGAGAGATGCTCTAGGTGGCCAGTGGTGAAGGTGGGATGTGAATCCAGGCAATCTCTCTCCAGAGCCCACATCCCTACCCTTACATTCTCTTGCCTCTTATAACAGACATGTGGAGTGGAAAATAGGTACAAAGCAGTATGTAGAATATGATCCCATTTTTGTTTAAAATATTAAAGACACGACATTACTTTTATAATTAGAAAAAATTGTTTACAAAAATCTATTTTTTTATATGTAGCCAAATTCTGATTTTCCATAGCCATTACCCATTTTTAAAACCCGTTCATTTACCAAATTTTCATTGAGTTCTTTCTATAGGCTGGGCATGGTGCCAGCTACTCTGGTTCAGCAGGGTAGAAAACTGGCCAGGCCCAGCTTCCATGCCACCAGGGAGACTAATGATAAATAAGTAAACAGACACTAGGGGCAACCATTTATTGATGCCAACTGTGTGCTGGGCATTCTTCTAACTGATGTTGATGTTTCATAGATTTACTCTTTTAATCCTTTACATAACTCCTTTAATAACCTTGGGCAGCATATAGCATTAATACCCAAGGCCACCTAGCCAGTAAGCAGTGGGGTCAGGACCCTCCAGCCTGAGCTGCCAACCTCTCCAGCTTCTCCAGACTCTCTTCTTACTAATGTATTATAATCCAGCCACACTGGCCTTCTTTCCTGCCTCGGAAGCTTTGCACTTGACATTCTCTCTGCCCAGGCACCCACTCTCCCACTAGACCCCCTCCTCATGCAGGTCACAGAGGCCTTTGCTGAGCTCCTGGTCTGGTCCATCGTGACTTCCCTCTTACCCCTGTCGACATTCTCCATCACTTAACATCACATCATCTTGTTTTATTTTCTTGTGGCTGTTTTCACTCTCTGACATTGTCTGACACTGTTTCACCTGCTGGATTGGAAGCTCTATGGAAAACATGATCCTCATCCATCTGGTTCACCCACTATCCCCAGCACCTAGCATAGTACCCAGCATAGGGTAGGTGTTACTGGAGACAGTGGGAAATGAATAAATGAGGGATGATGAGCACATATCCTAGGAGAGTGGTCTCCAAAGTGGGATGTTGGTGTTGGAGACCATGGAAGGTGAGATGGTCCATTGTGGGGCATGAAGAAATTATGATTGAGAAGTAGATAGACACATAGGAAGATGAGCCACACACATCTCATCATTTTTCCCATTTTTGTGGATGACAGGGCATGAATATAATTTATAAATAAACAAATGTACACATAGGCAGGTACACTCAAATGTTTATTGTTAGGGCATATAACCAAAAAGCTTTGGCAATCACCGGCCTAGAAGGAGAGACAGACAAGGAAACAGTCCATTCCAATATGGTGGAAAAGGTGTCCCAACAGAGCAGAGTGCTGTGGTAGCATCTGCAGGGCCACCTAACCTTCCGTGGAGCATTGACTAATGGGTAAAACTTATGTTTTCCATTATTTTGTCAATACTAGGAATGATGATTTTTAAAACTATTCAAAAATATGTAAGCTCTCATTTTTAGACCATTAAAGCAACCTGAATGACCATAGCCTTTATGATCATTGTCGTAATAAATGGTGAGAGAGAGAGATTGATTGATTGATTGAGATTTCACGGTTAACTAGTTGGAGAGGCTAACTCCAAAGAGTTATATGGCTGTTAAGGAACTGTGGTGAAATATCCAGGTTGTCCTTGCTTTCTGAACTGCAAAAGTAATCTGAAAGTTAGAAAAATAAACATACATTGAAACTCCAGTCTTCTAGCTTAGAGAGGTAATAGGAGGTAGCAGGGGAAAAACTTGGGCTTGAGTCTCACCCCTGCCTCTTTCTTTCTGCATGACTTTGAGCAAGTCCTTTTCTCAGGACTCCCATCTACGAGATGGGCGTGAGGATGCATACTTCATAGGCATCATGTTGTGAAGATGAAAAAGAATTGCTTGGTATGGAGTGGGTCTTGATGAATATTAGTTCCCGTCTAGTTCCTCTGTTTAAGGAGAAAACCCCATGTTATTTAGAAAGGGCCTAAACGTACATCCTTTAGAACATCATCAGAAACATGCTTTTTTTTTCTTTTTTTTTCTATACTTGGTTAAACTGAGTTGTACTTGAAATACATTCTTCTTTAAATCACTTAAATTGATTTCATGTAAACCACAGCCACCCATCCTGGGGTGGTATTGACCCTTGATATTTTACTGGTGATACCATCAGGTCAACCGTCTTTTCTTCCTGGGCTTGACCTCAAATGATGCCACAGCTGGATTTCTGTAGTACAAATAACTCTTGTCTTCTAAGCATGGAGGGTTGCAGTTGGATGGAAGCAGAATAAACAGAGGGAAGCCAGGACCTTGGCTTGGGAACCACCTGCGTCCAGGGAGCGGGGCCTCTTGTGGAATGGGGGAGGAGGGCTGGGTGGCCAGTTTGGAGGAGAGGAATTGGATCAGGAAGGGGAGGACTGAGTTGGGCAGAACTCAGCAGATTCCTTGGCATGCACTGCAGAAGGATTCCCTGAAGGGCTGCACAGAAAAGAAATGTGCTGTGTGCTTGGCAGGCCAGAAACCACAGAGAACCTGGCAATGCTTTTTGAGGATTTGGGAGCAGAAAAGCAGACTCCCTAGGTGGTTATTTATAGAGCCGCAGCAGTAATGATCAGTTAGAAAAAATAAATTATAACTCAGTTGAACCTGAAATAACTTTTCTTTTGCAACTCCAGGCATTCCACACAGGCTGCTTGTACACCACTCCCTGCCGATAGTGTTGCTGGAGCTGAGGGTCAGTCCCACACCAGGCTCACTTATGCCTCCCCCAAGCTTCAGCACAGTCAACAAAGCAAGGAGAGGGAATTTCTGGGTAGAGATGGGGAGAATTCTGGCTGGATGACCCCTTTTCCCCTGCTGCACCTCCCAATTTGCTAAATTGTCCCTCCCTTCCTCCCTCAAGACATCTGTAACATGAGGCATAAGGTGTGCTTGGAGGGAGTGTGGAATTTGTGGCATGCTGAGCCTTCAATTTCCGCACACCTCGTGCACGTGCATGTGTGAACGCCCGCTTGTTTTCCGCACCTGTGTTTTGGCTGCAACAAGAGCTTCTGATTGTAATGTTTTTGGAGAAGGTGGTTGCTAAGTTCACAGGGCCATAGGCTTTTATCTTCCCCTTAGCCAACAAGCAAGACCATGCTGATGTTCACACTGACAGCTTGGCAACGGGGTCACCTTGAGCATGCCCAGCCCACCGCTTGGCACCGCTTGACACTTGGGCACCCATCCTGTTTCCCCCTCCCACCCATCTGCTCCTTCTTTTCTATTCCTTCATTCATTTGTTCATTTGCTCTTCAATCAACAAGCTTTCATTGCATCTGGCTGCAGATGCATTTTATTTGGCTTGCAACATGGTGTCTTAAATTTGGATTTGCTGCTGACACACAAAGATAGGGTAATTTCATATAAGAATGCAGATACCTGGCCTCTTCCTGAAAATTGCAGTTCTGGTAATACAGGTCACATTCCCATGCTCTGGTATTCTCCATATGGGCAGGAGGGGCAGCAGGCCCCTTTGGTGGCATGCACCTGTAGTCCCAGCTACTTGGGACGGTGAGGCAGGGAGATCGCTTGAACCCGGGAGGCAAAGGTTGCAGTGAGCTGAGATCGCATCACTGCACTCCAGCCTGGATGACAGAGCAAGACTCTGTCTCAATCAATCAATCATTGCAGCCCCTCTGATTCATCACAGCTTCCAGTGACTCCTATTGTCTCTCTATCACTAAGACAATTACCACCCATGTCACCTAAACCAGCAGCTTCACCCATTTATGTTACCTGCCTGGCTCTGTGAGCATTTGAATTTGTGACCTAGTGCAGTTTCTAATCTGAGGAGTTTTATGGTCCAGTGGGGGAGATAGAGCCATATCTGATTTTTGTGTATGAAAAGTGCTGTGAGAATGGTGTATACGGGAGGAAAAGATAGATTTTTGACTTCAAGAGTTAGGGAATTCATGGAGAAGGTGAGTTTGGAAGCAGGTTTTAAAAGTGCAGTGAGAACATGCCAAGAGGGAGCCCTGAGCAGTGCTCCAGACACCGGGATCAGCATGGGCAGAAGCTCAGCCGGGTGAGCGAGCAGGAGTCAGTGGGGTGGGGGCAGGGCTCTTCTGTTTTCAGTGGGATGCTCCATTGCCAACCCTGCCCAACTTGAAACCCTTTCCAACCTGAAACCAGGCATCCCCGGCCCTTCAGACCTGGGCCTGGCTCTGCTGTCAGCCCCTTAGCAGGCTCCCTTCCCCAGCGCCTGCTGGGTGGCCCTGTATGCAGGTCCTGGCCCATCTGTCAAAATTTGCCTGAAGTAATAGAGTCCTGCTGTTCTTCCCTGTCCCAGCCCAGAACCGAGAGAGAGAGAGAGAGAGAGAGAGAGAGAGAGAGAGAGGAGGTGGGGCAGAGAGAGAGAGAGAGAGAGTGGAGGTGGGGCAGAGAGAGAGGGAGAGAGAAAGCCGATCTGTCTCCATCCAAGAGGACAACAGGTGGCCCTAGGTACAGCCGGGTGAGTGGACACACTCAGTAAGGCTCTATGGTTTCCTGGTCTTCGCTCTGCTTCTCTGGTGCCTTTCTTTCCCCATCCCTTGAAAGCCAGCTCCTCGATGTGTGAGCTCCTCTGGCCTCCCTTGGTGAGCTCACACATTCATCATCATTTATAGATAGGCTTCTCTAGCTGGCATCAGCAGCCTAGAGCCGCTGCTGAGGGTTGGCAGGTGGAGACCGTGGGTAGCTTGTGGCAGGTTTGCCTTGGTGAGTTCCCAAGTGCCTCAAACCCCACTGAACTAAAGCTGCTGGATCATCCATTTTCTGGGTACCCTCTTCACTCCTCCTTTCCCTCACTCACTCCTCTCAGCCTGGAACTCCTTTCCTCTCCCTTTCTACATGTTGAAATCCTTCCGTTTTTTAAGCTCCTTACTATATAACACCTCTGATATGGTTTGCCTGTGTCCCCACCCAAAATCTCATTTGAATTGTCATCCCCAGAATCCCCAGGTGTCAAAGGAGAGAGCAGGTGGAGGTGATTGAATCACGGGGGCAGTTTCCCCCATGCTGTTCTCACGATAGTGAGTTCTAGCAATATCTGATGGTTTTATAATTGTTTGGTAGTTCCTCCTGCATTCATTCTCCTTCCTGCCACCTTGTGAAGAGGGTGCCTTGCTTCGCCTTCCCCTTTCACCATGATTTTAAATGTCCTGAGGCCTCCCCAGCCATGCAGAACTATGAGTCAATTAAACCTCTTTCCTTTATAAATTACCCAGTCTCAGTATGTCCTTATAGCCGTGTGAGAACAGACTAATAGAACCTCCCTGAAACTTTCCTGATTCAAGAAGATTCTAGCCCTCGTTACATCATAGCAACATTGCCAGAAATCCAAGAATTTTCCCCTGATCCAGACAACCCAATAAACACAGCATTTTGGAGCCAGAAGAGAGCTGGGCCAGTCTCTCTTTTCATGAAGAAGACCTCATCCAGCCTGCTCACTTTATTCCCCACATGCCTCCCACCCTGTTTCTTTTTGGGTAATGAACTCTAAAACACAGCCATTTGTGGTGGGGACGTGAAGTCTCTGTTCCCACCCAGACAGTGTGCTGCTCGGTGGCAGGAACTGGCTGCTGTGTTTGTCTTCCCGAGGACAACTTTATACAGTTCTGGGTGCAATCTGTGCTCAGCTGTAAGTAGTTAGTAGCCAGTTGCTGGAGTGAACTGAACTCTTGGAAGAAAGGATAAGAAATTACTGTTTGCATGAGACTTGTCATTAAGGTTATCACTTAAGGAAGAGTGGAAACATTTTGGGAGTGACTGGGTCAGAGGAGGTGATTTCTGTAACATGAGGACACCTTATGGCCAAGAGCCTCATTGCCTGGAACATTAAAGTTTGGTCAATGAGAAATTGGCAGTGCAGCCCATGAAGACTGAGAAAGGAGACCTTCTCCAATCTTGGGAATCCATCCAAAGATCCCAATACCATCCACCCCACCTTCTTGGCAAAGGAAGAAGTGTAGGCCCTGCTTTTGGGAGTGGAGTGTAGACCCCACCCTAAGGGCATGAAGAATCCAGGGCCTGGTCATAAGAGGGAAGCTGGCTTCTCTGATGTTCCTGTCTCTGGGATTCTGGCCTATCCAAGGCATTTGGGCCGAAAGTGAGGGCTTCCGGCTTGTTTCTTACACCTGTCCTGGCTAAGGGCTGATGACGGTGTCCCTGTGTCCCTCTGTGGCCTCTCACAGTGGTCTTCTCCTGGGCTTCCTGTTGGCTGCCCTGCTCATGGCTGTGCTGTGGCTGCTGGCAGCCCCATGGGGCTCTGAGGAGCCCATGTCAGCACCTTAGGGCTTCTGCTTTTGAGCCGGGGCTCCCATGCAGCAGCCTGGGGTCTGGGGGTGCTGGTAGAACTAAGGAAGGCAAAACAGCAGGACTGAATGGAGATGCATCCCTGAGAAATTTCACCTATTTGGATCTCTCCAGAGCCTATGTGGTCTTATCAATAATCATTTAATAGCAACTTATATTATTTTACTATTTACAGAAAGAGTCCACATATGTTAACTTCCTTGATCCTCACAAACATCCTATCCCTTGGGTATTTTCTACCAGCCCCATGAGGCTCAGAGAGATTTACATGACTTTTTGAGGGTTCGAACCCAACTCTTTGGTCTCAAAAACATCTCATTCCAGTACACCTCGTTGCTTCCCAAGCCCTGTATCCAGGAAGACCTGACTCACCAGCATGCTTTCTGTGCGAAAGGACACCAGAGCTGAGAAGTGAATCAACACCAGCCCCAATCCCTGCAACTTCCTCTTCTCTGTCCTGTCATTGAGAACACCAGCCTAAGGGCATGTTTTTCTCCTTCCACGTCCTATTAAAGCTCAATAGCCTAACTCCTACTATTGAAAATGAGAGAAACAGGAAGGAAAGTCTCAAATTCCAACTTTGGGAACCACGTTGAAACAAGGTGCTCTCATCCGGGTGTGGTGGTTCACGCCTGTAATCCCAGCACTTTGGGAGGCTGAGGCTGGCAGATCATGAGGTCCAGAGATTGAGACCATCCTGGCTAACATGGTGAAACCTTGTCTCTACTAAAAATACAAAAATTAGCCAGGTGTGGTGGCACGTGCCTGTAGACCCAGCTACTTGGGAGGCTGAGGCAGGAGAATTGCTTGAACCCAGGAGGCATATGTTGCAGTGAGCCAACATCGTGCCACTACATGCCAGCCTGGCAAAAGAGCGAGACTCTGTCTCAAAAAAAAAGAAGGTGCTCTCTCATCATTCTTCTGTACATTCATTTGTTCATTAGACAGATATGTATAGAGAATCTGCTGTGTCCCAAGCACTGTTCTAGGTGCTGCAGTTATAGTGGTGGACAGAAAGGTAAAGTTCCTGCCCTCTCGAAGCTCGTGTCCTACTTTCAGGGGGTAATGAGCAAGTAGATGGTGAACAAATGTTTCATATAGTGTTAGAGCTATAAGGAGAGTAGAGAAGGCTGATGAGATGCAGTGTAACTGGCAGGAGGTGGGAGTGAGAACTGCTTGGGTAGATGATCAGGAGAGACTCTGCAAGAGGAAACATGCAGAAGGAGCCTGACGTGAGAAAACTGGGGCAGCAGTTTTCCAGGAAGAGGGACCAGCACAGGTCCAAGTTGAAACTCAGAATGGAATTTTAGGAAGTTATATTCTTCATGATGGTTAGATCCTGTGGGCTGTCATCACTGCAGTTCAACAATGTGGTGCCTAGTAGGAAGAGTTCTCCCAGGAACCCTCCAAGTGTGCTATGGGATTTCTGAGAAAACCAGTTCTGAGTTCTAGGCAGTGGACTCACAGTTTAACTTGGAGGGAACCAAGAATTGCTTCCATCATAGCCTTACTAAGAAATGACCATGGCATGGCCTGAGTGCTTCGGCATGGAGGACCGGAAGGGGAAGCCCTAATTTGCCAGTTGCAGACTCTTGAGCCTTGTGACTCTAATGACGACAAAAATTAGGAGATTTTCTAGGACTCCACGTTTACGATTTTGAGAGTAGTGCTACTGGGGTTCCTGGTTTGGGTTCTATCGACTGTTTCATTGTTTCTGTGTGCCAGTTACCTTCTCTAAGCTTAGTTTAATTAATATTATATTAAGTGAGGTAGTTAGATTATATGAACCCTAAGGCTCTTTTTATTCTTAACCTTAAAATAAATACATTTTGTAAACAGTTTTTCTTTGTATGTGTGGTGGCCTTTTCTGTGGCCCTGCTTTGGATGACATTAGAGGGGTGAGTGAAAGTGAGTCATTAGTGGTTGCTTTGATATAAGACAGGTGATACTATTGAACACTGTTGGTGGTAGACCAGTGGTTCTCAAAGTGTGGTCTCTGGAACTTGTTAGAAACTCTAGCTGTCAGCCCCCACCCTAGATCTACTGATTAAAAAACCTTAGGAGTGTAACCAAAACTCTGTGTTTTAACAAAGTCTACAAATGATTCTGATGGATGCTAAAGTTTAGGAACCACTAGAGTAGAGTATGTGCTTTAAGATTTGGGTCTACTGGCTGGGCGTGGTGGCTCATGCCTGTAATCCCAGCACTTTAGGAGCCCAAGGTGGGCAGATCACAAGGTCAGGAGTTCGAGACCAGCCTGGCCAACATGGTGAAACTCCATGTCTACTAAAAATACAAAAATTAACTGGGCATGGTGGCGCATGCCTGTAGTCCCAGATACTCAGGAGGGTGAGGCAGGAGAATTGCCTGAACCCAGGAGGCAGAGGTTGCAGTGAGCCAAGATTGCATCATTGCACTCCAGTCTGGGCGACAGAGCAAGACATGGGAAAAAAAAAAAAAGATTTGGGTCTACCACTGATGGATCCTTACATTCCAGTCACTGTCATGGTCACAGCAAGTAGTTGCATGTCTGTGCAAATATCACAATAAGAGGTTTATTCAGCTTGGCTTGGTGAACAGTCCTGTGACTCTAAAGCAGAAAATGTTCCTGGCCTGTGCTAGGACTGGACCCACACTCTCCTCCTTGGTATTATGTCCCATCCACTCCTCTAGGTGAGCACCTGCATGGAGGAGGGGTTAGCAAGGGGGCGAGCTGCTTCCAGAAGTTGTGACAGAGTGCTGTTGGATGTGCTTCTTGGAAGACTGATGTAATTAGAGAAGTTTGTGCATGGTTAGTTTCCACACATGTTGAAAGTATGAAACTGTCTTGGGTTTCTAAGTCTTTGGTAGATACATCTGCATGCATCTGTTGTGAAGATCAGTGGTGATGAAAGGTCTCAGGTGCCATAGAACAAGCAATCTGGTGACCCTGCCGCACACTGAGTTTAGAGTTCTGATTCAGTTTGGTTTCCCTCATCTAAATGTCCACTCGTGAACTAGAATGAGGTGACCAGATGGTCCAGATCACCCAGGACTGCCCCGTGTTTCCCCTTCCTGTCCCTCTCAGTCTGGTGTCTCGGATTTGTTCCTGTGTTGCCCACTCCTGCTGGATCTTGTCCAGTCGAGGGACAAACGTCCTGAAGAATGGGAAGAAAGGAGGTTCTGAAGGCACAGATTCCAATACCATGCCAGAGGTCGAGGACACTGGTGCTTGAAGGGAAACTGGCACACTCTGGAGCCCCAAGAAGAGCTGGAGCTGGAGGCATGCCGCCCATGAAGGGTAGAAGTAAGTTCATTTCTCTGGTAGGGCTTAGGGGAGGGGTAGTCACAGATAGGGCTTGGGATGTGGGGCTGGGATGGCTCCTACAGGACCAGAAGGCAAAGAAAGGGCAGCATATGGGCACAGCAGGGATAAGGGTGTGGTGAGGAATCTGACTGCTCCAGCCCAAGCTGGCATGGCCTCTCGGCTCTCGCCTTCTGCCCTCTTTCTGTAATCTTTCATCTCTGAGGATGTTGGGCCATTCCTGGGTCCTTCCTTCTTCCTGCAATTCTCTCTACCCTTCTACCCTGTTGCCCTCTCCCCTCCCTCGCCTCTTATTGTGTCCTGCCCACTGCCGATTCCATCCTCCTTATCTCATGTCTATCCATGATTGACATGATGGAAACAGCACAGTAGAGTCCAATGGTGATAACTACTCTCCCTGTTCGCAGGTACCAGCCATGACCAAGAGCCATTCACATCATCTGGCAATCCATCCAGAACCCGCTGAATGGAGGACAGCACAGTGAGGTCTTTCTCATTTTGTAACTGCAAAAGCTGGAACAAGAGCCAGAGAAGCCAAAGAAGCAGTACAAGTCCAACAGCTTTCAGAATAACCCTGAGAAAATGGTTGAATTGTGACCAGTTTTGCAATTAGATAGTATGAGAAGAGACCTTCCCTCCTGCACTGGATTTCATCATTGAATTTCATCATCACTGGAAGCCATTCCTCATGGGACTTTGGCCATCTCATATCTACCTTTAAGCATGTTATTCCCATTTCAGCTGTGGTAGCTCTGGATATCCTTCCCTAGGAGAAAATATTAATCTTTTCTCCCTCTGAGTTCTGGATTAAACTGTCTTATCTGAAACTGGGTCACTTTAGGCTAGAAGCACCACTAGACATTCCTGTTCTCAGAAGTTGCCAAGTTCATGTCACATCTGTTTCATTGTTAACGGGATCCACTTCTGCAAGAGGCTGCCTGGCCGGATCAGTGCGTCTCCTGGTCAGCTCCTTGGTGCCCTTCTCCTCTCCCCTGCCCCATCCCAGCTGAGACTTGCACTGTGGTGACTCTGTCCCCTCCTCGTGCTTTGACTGGATGTGTGAGAGAAAATGTGGTTTGTGGCACTGACATCTTTGTGTGTTTGGAGGTGATTGGAACATGGATCCACCCCTGGAGGAAGGTGGCCGGGAAGGAGGCCAGCCTCAGCTCAGTGTTCTACTCTCATTGCTCTTACTCCCGCCTTTTTAGTGCCTGCCCTACTCCAGGATAATCGTGCTTTTCTTTTTTCAGTTAAATGTAACATTGCTATTTTTCATTATTGCAAAGCAGCACATGCTTGGTACAAAAACTTTGGAAATGTAGACAAATAAAAAGAAGAAAAAGCTACCTCCAAATCCTACTTACCCCAAAGACAAGATGATCATTTAGTCATATAGTATCACACATATATAATATGTACACATATATTTTAATGTAACTGTAATGTCACAATATCATGTGTAGTCTTTCATAACACACGCTGGCACTTAATATCTTCTATGAACAACTTTCTAGAGCAACAAGCTCAGTTTACAGCAATTGTAATGTAAGAGTACTCAGTTACATAGCTACAGCATCCTTTCTTTACCTCATCTCTTACAGTTTGATGTTTAGGTTGTTTCCAACTTTTCTCCACCTAAACAGCATTAATGAATGTGGTTTTAGTTTCCTCTTCCTACAACTAATTATTTCCTTAAGATGAATCCCCGGAAAAGAATCAAAGGAAAATTTGCAAAAGTTACAAAGATGTCAAAGTATGGAGCCAGCATTAACTGCTCAGAACCCAAATGCATGACAGACTAGGGTGCTGGAAAGGCCACATATGCCCTTTCCTGGATGCCTTTATATAGCCACACTTGGGTGGCTCTGGCTTCCGTTGCCTTGCCTGGAACAGGGAATACCCATGAATGATGACTGAGGTAAGCAGGAGGTGAATGAGGGAGTGGTGTTGTCTCTTTGGGGTTAATATGTGGCTATATCCTGTGAGTGCTCATTGGATGCTGAGAAACAGTCATTTGTTCATTCTTTCATTACCCATCTATGGAGCAGCCACTGTTGCAAGGCACCAGGCAAGAGGCTGAGAAGACAAAGATGAATTAAATAGGGACTTCATTCTTGGGAAGATCACAGCCTGGCAAAGGCCAGTGACTCATCACACACGTTTACTTCACAGTGTAGTAAGAGGAAAAACAGAAGTTCAGTAATGCATCTCAGGGCAGAAAACTTGGAAGAATCTGAAATTCCCAAGGGAAAAATATGAAAAATCACGTAATCCTCTGGCCCATTCCTCACAGCGAACACGTCCGAGTGTATCCTTTAGGCTGTGAGCCTGGCTTGCTTGTGGTCATCCTCACCGGATGCAACCTTGATGGCATTGCCTGTGTCCTGCATTGGCACCTCTGGTGACCTGGCACCATCTTAGACAACTTCTTCTGAAATCTATTAAATGAAAAACCCAACAGGAGTCAACAGAATGAAAGGTAAATGGATTTATGAGTTGAAACAAAGTCTCCATGTTTTATGTATGTAGGGAAATTTGCATTAATTCATATCCTTCTGCACAATGGAAACTTTTTCAAATATTTCATTGTAAAAGTAACATGCACATTTCAGAAAATTGGGGGATGAGAGAAAAGGAGAATATTACCATATTTCACTATCTAATCCAGGGCTTACAGCATTCTAGTGACCGTCACCCTGAAAAATTTGTATTAAGATGATGTGAGGACGAGAGCTGAGGAATGAGTGAGTGTCATTTGTGCGTTGGTTTTTCCAGTTTACTTTTTATTTATTATTTCTTTTCGAGATGGAATCTCACTCTGTTGCCCAGGCTGGAATGCAGTGGCACGATCTTGGCTCACTGCAACTGTCTCCCGGGTTCAAGCAATTCTCCTGCCTCAGCCTCCAGAGTAGTTGGGACTACAGGCACCCACCACCATGCCTGGCTAATTTTTGTATTTTTCATAGAGATGGGGTTTCACCATGTTGGCCAGGCTGGTCTTGAACCCCTGACCTCAGGTGATCCACCTGCCTCGGCCTCCCAAAGTGCTGGGATTACAGGTATGAGCCACCATACCCAGCCTCCAATTTTATTTTTAATTAAACATGCTTGACAGGTAATTACATTCATATAGTTCAAAATTCAAATACTATAAAAGCATACAGAGTGAAAAGTTTACATGCCCAGCCATCTAGTTCCCTGGGACACCTAGTGATATCAGTTTAATGTGTATCCTTCTAGAGTTTTTGTGTCTATAAAACCATATATGTATATAAAACATGAGTTTTTAACGGAAGGCTTGGCAATATTATTACTGAATGTTCTAAGTTTAACCTAAACTATCCCTGGTGTTCCTAGTGGCAGGCCTGGGGTATGGGTGAAGAAGAGAGAAAAGGGCAGAAAGAGGCGTGTGTGTGTGTGTCTGTGTGTGTGTGTGTGTGTGTGTGTGTGTGTAGGAGGTGTGTAGGTGGTTGTTGCTGATGGAGACAGTGGAGGAATGAGCACTCATTCATCCATTCTACTAGTATTTATTTACTGAGCACCTATTATGTATCAGATACTATTCTAGACCCAGGAGATAGAGGAGTGAACCAAAACTCTTTGTCCTCATGGATATTATTTAAGATGGAAGGTGGTAGGGAATAAACATAGTAAATAAGTTATGTAGTCTCTTAGAAAGTGATAAACACCACGGAAAAACTTAAGTAGGGTGCAAGATATGGGGACTATCAAGGGAAATTTTCAAGTGAGTTGTCAGGGGAGGCTACATTGAGAATGGAGCCTATGAGCACAGATGTGAAGGAGGTGAGGGAGTGAGCCCTGTGGATGCCCAGGGATGGAGCTCTCACAGAGGGAAGAGGCAGTGCTAAGGCCCTGTGGCAGAAGCTTGAGCCCTGAAGGCCTCCAGTGGCCCTCTTCTCCCCTCTCCAGGCTGTTCCTGGTGACCTCTGCCCCTGGCTGGCCTTCCTCAGCACCGAAAGAAGCCTAGGTCAGGCTGGTGTGTTCTAGGTATATTGCTGAGATTATTCTATAGGAGACGTTAGATTTTCCTTTCTTTATGTTTTGATCCTGATGTTTAATGTCACTCCTTCAAGATAATTCTATGCTTTGGATGTTACTTTAGTCTGAATAAGGGGAAAAGCGGGGAACGTTGTTGTAGAGGGTGGCTTAAATTGAGACTTGAAGGTCCTGGATTTTGCACCAACCTTTGCACTTGTTTTCAAGCCTTTTGAATTGAGCACATTATTTAGCCTCTCTGGTCTGTAGTTTCCCCACTTAGAAAATGAAGGGGATGTACTTAAATGGCTCCAGGGCTGTCCCCAACACTGTGGTTTTCAAGCTCTGTGACCCTGCGAGCAGTTAAGGTAAGAAGTGGCATTGGATGACGTCTAGTGATACTGCTGGGGAGGAGAAGGGGGCTTTTGCCTGCAGAGGACTCTGTGTGCATGATAACGTGGTTGCTACTTGTTTCTCCCTCTTGGACTAGAAGAGCTCAGGTTGATCCTTAAAATAGAACATTCCATCTGATAAGTCCAGAATCCCTGATGTTCACAGAGGAGATGCAGCGGCACTGTTCATTGCATTCTTCTCCTTGTTAGTTTAGTGTGCTGCTCCCTTTCAGCCCTGAAGGGGTTGTGTTGTTGTTTTCCATGCCCCTTGGCTGAACTGATTCTCAGGTAGCAGTGCAGGTGGACTTGGTGCGGCTGGGTCTCCTTCTTTTGTTCCTTTGGGTGTCAGAGACTCCTTCCCCTCGTTACTATCCTCAGTTTGGCTGCCTGAAGTCTTTCATCCGCCCTGGTAAATCAGGCAGTGAGAGAAGGGAGTGTGTCATTGGTATCACCATTGTCCCGTGTGGAGCAAAATCACTGTGAATTTAAAAATCAGGGAATTGAACAATGAGAACACATGGACACAGGAAGGGGAACATCACACACCAGGGCCTGTTGTGGGGTGGGGGGAGAGGGGAGGGATAGTATTTGGAGATATACCTAATGTTAAATGACGAGTTACTGGGTACAGCACACCAACATGGCACATGTATACATATGTAACTAATCTGCACGTTGTGCACATGTACCCTAAAACTTAAAGTATAATAAAAAAAAATCAGAATGTGTGTAAAAGGTGCGGGGGCAGAGCTGGGGCCTCCAGAAATTTCATTTAGAGGGAGAAATGTTAAACATGAATAGAAGCCGTTTCTCTTTTACTTTTAAAGGGTGAATCACCTTGGTTGTAGTTACTTTCTTCCTTATTCCTCAGCATTTCCTCTGGTTTTTTTTGTTGTTGTTTCGTTTTGTTTTGTTTTCTTAAACTACCCTTCTTTAGCACTCCTAGCTGCTGTGAAACAGGGCAACAGAAGAGTGGCTTCTGGAATTGGGTTTCACATTCTTTACTGGAGTTTGTGGGGGGACGGCGTGTTCTCTAAGCATTGCGGAGGAAATACTGATGCCCATGCATCTTTCATTGGAAATGGGTCCTGAAATGTTTAATTTGTTGAAATCAACTTCTGATTTATGCTATTTTCCCAGGACCTTTTAAAAATATAGGCACAAAAATCCCTCTGTTACTTCTCACATTTCGTGTGATGTCCTTTGTCTCCATCAACTGTTGTAGAGAGAAACTGTATGTGGAATATTCATAACAAGTCTATCGCTAATTATCACTTTAACAATGTGTTATGGAGTGTATCCATGCAGTCATCTGGGAAGGCGCATATGCCGTGAAATGTGGGGATTTGCTGTGTACTGCGTGTGCCTGCTTTTAGCATTTCCTCAGGTCTTAGGGAGGAAGTAGAGGTGCTTGGTAAAGGGGAACGGAGGGGAGGACTTCACAGCTGAGGGCCTGCATCCTGCATTCCTGTCCTCCCAGCAACAATTTCCAGGGTACATTGCTTTTGAGAGTAAGAAAAGCCTTTATTTGAAACAAAAATCTTTCTCCACACTGAAGCCTCACTTCTGGAAAGCTGCAGAGATTGGAACTGAGGTTACCCCAGGTCAGTGCCAGGTAGACAGATCCTAGCCATAGATCTAATTGCTGATGAAGAAAGAGGCTGCAGGCCTTAGTGCCTTTCTGATATTCTAGCAAGAAGCGGGGAGCAAAAAGAGCTAAAATTGCCACCTGATTTGCAGATCTCAGAAGCAAATGAAAAGGAGCTTCACCATCTCAAGGGAGGATGAGAAAGAATGCTGCTTCCTTTTCTTTCTTTCTGCTCTCTTTTCTCTTGGGAAGGAGAATGAACTCATGCTGGGCTCCTTCTTCAGGATTCTCAGTGGGTCTGAGCTTTGGGAAGCTAGAATTCTATTATCTCAGGGGCACGTGGAGCTCTTTCCACCAAGACTTCCTGATTGGCGTGGATGAAGCCCCAGAGGCTGCTTTCAAATGAGGCCGGAGTAATGGAGCATAATGGAGCAAACCTCCTGGTGGAAGAGTTCAGTCCTACTGCAGTGATAAATCAGGAAGCCTTTATGAGGGGCCAGTAATGGGACAGCGGGGAATGAGTTGCCAAACCTGGCTCCGCGTGACTTCGAGGCTCCTTTGTGGGTCCTGTTTTTAGCGCTATTGGGGGATTCAAGCTCAGTCTTTTCTGGGTGTCCTGGGAATATTCTGAAGGGTTTAATTTGGATAGTTTTAGAGTTGCATCTGTTATAAAGATTTAATAATGAGTTTTTATGGCACTTGGAGCCTGGTTTTGTTAGAGGTTACTTTAGAAATAATAACAGCACTTTATTGCTGTTAGTATTGAGTGCTTACTATATACTAGGTGCATTATTCATCATAATCATTAACAATGAATTTTTTTTTTTTTGAGATGGAGTCTCTCTCTGTTGCCCAGGATGAGTGCAGTGCCACGATCTCGACTCACTGCAACCTCCACCTCCTGGGTTCAAGCGATTCTCCTGCCTCAGCCTCCTGAGTAGCTGGAACTACAGGTGCACACTACCACACCCAGCTAATTTTTGTATTTTTAGTAGAGATGGGGTGGGTTTCACCATGTTGGCCAGACTGGTCTTGAACTCCTGACCTCAAGTGATCCACCTGCCTCGGCTTCCCAAAGTGCTGGGATTACAGGCATGAGCCACCGTGCCCAGCCAACAACAAATATTAATGCAGTACTTATGATGTATGAAACTCATAAGCACACTTACCTCACCAGGTCTTAGAAGAACACTCCCTCTGGAGCCATCACTTACGCGTGAGGACACTGAGGCCCTGAGCTTAGATAACTTGTTCAAAGTGGCCCTGCTGATAAGCTGCATAGATGAAGTCAGCGGTTTTAGGCATGTCTTTCCACCAGCTTCTGGAAGAACAGCACACAGGCTGTCCCCCTCTCCCCCATTTTAAAGCGGCAGTAGAAGGTGGAGTGAAGACAATAAATAGGGTGGTCCCTTTCTCTTGTGGTCAGAGGGTGATACTGGTTCAGGGTCTGGCTTATCAGTGCTGCACTGATATTCACAGAGCATTCGGCTCTGGAAGCTTTGCAGCTGTTTATAATGCATTGTCAAAACTCGGTGTCGGCTGCCTGTTTAAAGAATTGATTTAATAAACACCGCATTTCTGGATGTTTGGTTTCTTTGTTTTTGTTTGGGGTCATGGAGGTGGGATCCTGGAGGAGTTGGATGGGAGTGTATTTGCGAGGGGAAATTCTGGGTGTGTTTAAAAACCAAGGCACCACAGATTCTGATGCAGCCTTCCTGAAGACAGGTGTGTGTGGGCAGGTGCGCTGGGGGCACTGGGATGGGCAGAGGAAGTGGTGGGTTTGTAGGTGGAAACGCAGGGCTGGCTTTGTTGTTGCCTGCGCGGCCCTGCCAGGCCACAGCCATTAACTGCGCCAATACCGCCACTAATAGGTGGGTGATTCAGCTCCTTCCTGCGTTTTATTACCGGACAGAGACTTTAACAGCCCTTTGATTTAGCAAGTTAATAAAGTAAGTGATCAGGCTCCACTGTTTAACCACTGACTGGATGGCCTGGGGCTTGTTGCTTTCTGGGAACCCTTCTGATATTGTTTTAGAATTAAAAGGAGAGAAAGTTATGGAATTTGAGTGCTCTACTTGAGTCTCCTGGCTCCTTCCTAGGCAGCCTCACCAGCCCAGCGTGCCTGGCCTCCTTCCAGTGCCAAGCTTCCTCTGGTTATGTCGTCCAGTGACTGGCTGGCTGGCACGGCCAGGATCTGATGGGCTCCATGGGTGTCACTGGCCAGGGGTTGATATCCAAGGGATTTGAAAGTCCCGGCTGTCTTTGAGGGAGAGAGTTGGATGAGAATGTAGGGTCTCCTGATGGGGCCCTGTATTAATTTCCTGTGGCTGCCATAATAAATTAGCACAAACTGATGGCTTAAACACCAGAAATTTATTCTTTCATGGTTCTGGAGGCCAGAAGTCTGAGATCAAGGTGTCAGCAGGGCCATGCTTCCTCCAAAGTCTCTAGGGAAGGATCCTTCTGTGCCTCTTCTAGCTTCTGGTGGTTGCTGGCAATCCTTAGTGACCTTGGCTTATAGAGGTGTCATGGGGTCTCTGTCTCTGTTGTCATCACATGGCCTTCTCCCTGTGTGAATCCATTGCATGTGTCTCTCCTCTCCTTATAAGACACAGTCATGTTGGATTTGGGGTCTACCCTATTCCAGTATGACTTCATCTTAACTAATGACATCTGCAAAGACCCTATTTCCAAATGAGGTCACATTATGAGGCTCTGGGTGGATGTGAATGTTGGGGGGACACCAACCCAGTCCAGGTTTTTCAGGAACAAGTGACAAAGAGGCGGGGACTGTAGCAAACTGATTCATAAAAGGAGGCGCGACGAGAGCCAGGCTCAGGATTCCCAAACAGTTTAGGCAGCACTGTGCAGCCGAATTTCCTGAGATGGTAGAATACAGTTCTGTCACTCTGCCACTTGAAATTTGCCCAGTGTGGCTAAGGACCTGGGTTTTAAATTGTATCTCATTTAAATAGTCACACAGGACTACTGGCAACCATAGCAGACAGTAAGGCTCTAAACCCTCCTGAGAATAAAATAAGAGAAGGAGGGTTTGAATGTTTAATAGTTTGGGCGAGGTCATTTGCATCCAGGGTGGTTACCAGGGCTTAAAAGGCAAGGTAGACTGTTGCTCTGTTTCCCTTCTTGATTAAGAGAAATCCTCTGTGACACACAGCCAGCCAGGCTGTATTTCACTTAGGGTCCCCTGGACCCCAGGCGTGGCCATTAATCGGGACTGTAAGTGGTTACCTCACTCATGCGTGGTCACACACACAGAGCATCCCATGCCCCACTCTGGGGTACTCACGCCCTGGGCCCTGCGATTTGTTAGTTCCATCCCTGGAATCCTCCTATGGGCAACTTAGAAAGGAGGTGCCTTGGGAGTGCCCACAGGTGGCCCTACCTTCATCTCCTGGGTCAGAGAATGCTTCCTGGAGGAAGTGATGCTTAAGCTAAGACTAGTTGCTGCTGCAGAGTCCTGTCTGTGTTCAGTACATGAGAGTGAGCTGAGGACTTAGGACTGCAGGTCTTTAGAACCAGAAGGAACCCCAGCAATCATCGGGACAATGGTCTTGCAAGTTCTGAAACCACCAGAGACTCTTCTTCAAAGGAAAGAGCACCTGTACTCTTGATATGTAGAGCCAGTAACAGAGGTGGGTGCTGCTTTGGATGGGGAGGTGGGAGGAGAAGGAGGCCAGAGACCTTCTCAGGGCTCCACCTTCGCTCCTCTGTGGACCCTGTAGCATAGGGTGAGGAAATCACAGGTCAAGGCTGGCATCCCTGTGGCAGACCAAGAAATGGAGGTTCAGAGAGGTAGAGAAACTTGACAAGGTCACACAGCAAATTGATGAATATTGTCAATTGGAAGATTTTGAGGATCTATTCCTGGACCCCCAACCCCCTGACATCCTTGACACCCTTCTTGAAAGAAGATAATTTGGTCCAGTTGTCAGCTATTAACACTGTGGGATTTCTGCTCTCGGATCAGATGCTCTTTCTGATTTTAATCCCATCAGGAAATGGTGTTTTGATTAGTTGCTATTTTTGTTTTGCAGACTGACTGAGATTGGTAGGTAATCCTGAATTGTGCATATTACCCTTCCTAGCATGTGCCTGCTATGTGCCAGACACTGGGCAGAGTCCTTCCTCTCACTGTGTCATTTATTCTCCATGGATCCCTGATATTAGTATTATTGACCCCATTCTATAGATGAGAAAACTGAGGCTCAGAGAGGTAGACTAGAGTAGGATTCAAAGCCTGTGTTCTTTGCACAGGGAGATGCTGCCTCCCTAGGAGGGTGGTGATAAATGTGAAATGTTCTGGATGAATTAGAAAGAAGGTCCTAAAAAATCACGGTGCCATTTATGGATAAGGTTGAGACAATGTGGCTCAGGAGGGAAGGGGAGGCCAGATCCGAGGCTATGACCACAAGCGGATATGAGGCAGCCAAGCATCCTGACAGCAAAGCCATGGGGTCTGAAAGTGTGGAAAGAAGGCAAGGAGTGAAATGACACAGTTATAGGAAGGGGGAACAGACAGCTTAGTGGTTGTCCTGGTGGAGCCTAGGGGGATGGGAGTGGCTATAAAAGCACAGTGTGAGGGATCCTTGTGCGATGGAAATGCTCTGAATCTTGCCTGTGTCGATGACATTATGTGGATTCTGATATCGTGATATAATATAGTGTTGCAAGATGTTACCATTGGGGGAAAATGAGGGAAAAGTACCTGAGATCTCTTTGTATTATTTTTTACAACTCTTTGTGAATCTACAATTATCTCAACAAGTTCAATTAAAATATATATATAAGCCCTGAAAAACAAAAAGAATACAAGGAATTCACCGGGCCGTCTGTGTCAAAGGGTCAGAATTCCTGTTCCTTTCATGGACTGAAAGGAGAGCTAGAACATGGTATTCCAAAGCAAAGGTGTATTCAGATGTCCATATGCAATGCATTGAGGCTTAGCCTGGGCCCCTGCAGGGCTGACAGGAACCGCCTTCCAGAGATTGCTGCTAAGGTAGAAGGCAGTGGGAGAGACAGAGATGGCCAGAATCCCCAGAGGTGGTGGCCATGCGGAATGAATACTGGCCAGGCAGGCAGGTGACACTCATCAAGTACCTACTCGGTACCAGACACTGTTCCAGGGCTAGGGATTCAGGGCGAAGAAAGCCAGTGTGCTTGCCTGTAAGTCTTGTATTTTAGAATAGGAGATAGAATTAAACAAGGAACAGGTAAGTGAACAGGGCAATGTCCAGTGCTAACAGGTGCTTATGAAGAAGACAAAAGAGCAGGCCAGGCATGGTGGCTCTTGCCTGTAATCCCAGCACTTTGGGAGGCCCAGGCGGGCAGATCACCTGAGGTTGGGAGTTGGAGACCAGCCTGACCAACATGGAGAAACCTCTTCTCTACTAAAAATATAAAATTAGCCGGGTGTGGTGGCACGTGCCTGTAATCCCAGCTACTCAGGAGGCTGAGGCAGGAGAATCACTTGAACCCGGGAGGCGGCGGTTGCAGTGAGCCGAGATCGCACCATTGCACTCCAGCCTGGGCAACAAGAGTGAAACTCTGTCTCAAAAAAATAATAAAAATAATAAAAAGAGCAAAACGTAGGACAGGGTGACTGAGGGGCTGCCTTTGCTGGAGTGTTCAGGGAAGGCTTCACTGAGGAGATGAAACCCTTGAGGGAAAATCCAAATGGGATGGAAGCAGCTGTGCAGATGTGTGGGGAAGAGTATTCCTAGCAGTAGGAAGAGCAGGTGCAAATTTCCTGAGACAGGAATAAGCTTGTTGTGTTTGAGGAACAAAATGAAGGCCATTGGGTGGGAATTATTGAAAGGGTGGAGGGAGATGAAGCTGAAGAGATGGGCAAGGCCCAATCCTATAGACTCTTGTAGGCTTTGGTAAGGGTTGGTATTGGGAAGCTCCTAGAAGGTTCTAAGTAGGGACATGATCTGCTGTGTGGGGGATGGATTTTAGAGCAGGAAGAATGGAAAAAAGACCATGATGTGCTACTTCAGTAGTTCATGCAAGAAGGTAGTTGCATGATTTGAGTTTTGGCAATGGGATGGAGAGAGTTGTTGGGTTATGGGGATACTTTGGAAGTAGAGCCACTGGGGACTCACTAGGGGTTTAGACATGGGTGGGTGGCATGAGAAAAGCCAGGATGCCTCCTAGGTTTGCCAGTTGCATCCTACCACAACCAACTCCAAAGGACTGGTTGCATTCTTTTTGACTCTTGTGAATTTCCTTCAAGGGGAAAACACTAGAAATAAATGAGAATTGAGCTGAGACTCAGTAAGTCTGGAGTAGTGTGGGAATCCACATGACCAGTTTCATTGATCTGGTTCTTAGCTCTTGCTGCGGGAACTGAGAACACGCTCAGATTGTCTCGTTGATGGGATTACTCGTAAGGAGATCAAGGAGATGAGGAAGTTCTGAAACATCCTGGAAGTTGCCCTGTGACACCCAAGGAGAACTGCAGCATGTCCCTTGTCACCCTCAGCAGCTCTGGAGACCAGGCATCTTTCTGTGCCAGCCACTAACCCAGGCTGAACCTGACCCAGCTGTGCTCTCTGCCTGTCCTTCTCCTGCAGCCATGCCCCCCTTGTTCTTCTCTCTCTGGGTCTCACACTCCCAGCTGCTCAGCCGGGAGAGTCGCTTGGATTGGCTGGTTCACCAGAGAGCAAGTCTGCAGGGCAGAGGGCTCAGCCAGGCCCTGACTGAGGCAGCTGGAGTCCTTGACGTCTCTCCTGAAGGTCAATGTCTTTGGCATGTGCACATATTCTTGGCCTAGTCATGGCCAGAGGATCATGGGACTCAAAACATGCACGAAAGCTCAGGTGCTGAGAGCTGCCTGTAATCTCTGAAGACATAGCGGCCACAGGGTTCATGGACTGTCGTGTTCATAAAAATCACATAATCTAGAAAGACAAATATCAGGTGGATAAGAAGGAGCTCATATGGCAGGTTAGGGTATCTGTTTCTTTTGGTGAAACTGTGAGGAACATAAGAAATAATCTTTTATTTGCATAATACTCTATAGTGACTTGAAATTAACTTTGTCTTTGGTACTGCTTCTTAGAGGGGCCCAGGGAGCACTACATTTGTCCACTGTTCATCAGTCTGTCAAAGTGGCTGGTTAAAATGCACTTTCCCTGGGCCCTACCACAGCACTTCTGAATCAGAATCATCCCAGGGCGGAGAGCTACTGCCCTAAGGAATATTAGCGTGATCTACATCCATTTCCTCTGCGTTGACTAACTCTGACTTCAGCATTGGTTTTGTCCATCAGTTTGTCTGAAGTTAACCATGGAAGAGCAGATTTTGTAAAATCTAATTTGATAGGAGTCTAGTCGCTATGGACTGAATTGTGTTACTTTAAAATATGTTGAAGCCCTAACTCCCAGTGTGAGTGTACTTGGAAATAGCACCTTTTGGATATCGAGATAAATAAGGTTATAAGAGTTACTAATAGGATTGATGTCCTTATGTGAAGAGACACCAGAGAGCTCACTTTCTCCTTTGCATGCCCTTACAGAGGAAGGCCATGCTGGGATGCAGTAAGGAGGTGGCTGTCTGCAAGCCAGGAAGAGAGCCCTCACCAGAAACCTAATTGGCTGGGCCTTTGATCTTGGACTTGTAGCCTCCAGAGCTGTGAAAAAAATAAGTTTCTGTTGTTTAAGCCACCTAGTCTGTGGTATTTTGTGATGGCAGTCCTAGTAGGCTAAGACAATAGTATTTTCAAACAAGTTAATGCCCATGTACTTAGGGTTTCTTTAATGTACTTACATTTCCTTGGAGCTTACATGCTAAGAATCAGTCCTTCTGGTCCCCAAATCATGTAAACCAGATGGCCTCACCACTGTGCTCAGAACCCTGCAATGGCTTTGTGGAATTTGTAATAAAATCTAGAGTCCTTGCCATGACCACTGTGGCCCAAACCCCTGCCTGCTGCTCCAGCTTCATTCTCAGCTCATCATTCCTGGTCACTGCTCTCCTGTTCCCAAGCACATTCCCACCTCAGGGCCTTTGCACTTGCTGTTCTCTCTGCTTGGAAGGCCTTTTCATGCCATGCATCTCAAATAGTGTTCCCAACACTTTATTCTCTCATCTTTATTATTTTTTTCAGAGCATTTATTACTAACTGATACTGTATTTTGTCTTTGTTTGTCTGTCTCTTCCACTAGAAAATAAACTCTATGAAGTCAGGGATTTATATCTCTTTTGTCCATCACTGAATCCCCAAATAGTGCCTGGCACTGAGTAGCTGCTCAATAAATACTGGATGAAATTATGAACCTCACAACTGGAATTCTAATCAATGCTTTGTGGAGGAACCACCACATCGCTGTCTTACTCAATAAGAACTGGGGAACTGTTACAGCTATAGTGTTCTGCCTGAGTCAGACCCTTTATATGATGATTATCCAGTCATAGCCAATACTTACTGAACACTTGGTGTGCTGGAGAATGTACTAGATGTTAAGAAAACTGAACTTTGACCCCGTATTTTATAGGGTAAGGGGCAGCCAGACAGAGCCCACAGAACAGCAGCAGTGCCAAGGTCCTCTTGGGGAGGGCATGGACACATTCCCCCTTCCCCTGAGAGAGTGGTTTATTCACAGTGGGGGAATGGGGGTGTCATTGAAGATGTCTGTGGTCTCTGCAAAGAAATGGAGCTGATGAGACACCCAGATGGCCATCACCCCTCCTGTCCCCAAAGACTTCATACTTCTCTGACCCATTTGTGAGGAGGATTAAATGAGGGTGTGTTATGCTAGACCCAGCCCCAGGCCCAGAGGGAGCCAGGCTCACTGGTCTCATGAGGCCATTTCCAGCCTCTTGACCTTTCTTATTCTGTGACCATGCTGGGGATTCCTGGTCACACCTCTTACAGGCAGGAAAGCAGCCCCCAGGGAGTAGGAGTGAGGTCCTTGCTAGGGTCACACCAGGTGGTCAAGTCTGGGTCAAAATACTACCCCCTCGCCATTTCACAAGCCGGAGGCTCCCACGCTCAGCAGGCTCGGCAGCTTCTTTGAAGGATTTTCCTTTGTGTTTATCAGATCTTGGATTTTCCACCATGGTCAGCTTGTGGTTAGTTATTATCCAGATGAGCTGGGTGTCACCCACGGAATGACTTGGGGAAAGGAGGAGCCACTGTGTGTGGACCTTATCACTGTGGGCTCAGTCGCGCTCCTTGTGTCCATAATGTTTGATGACAGCAGAGTTCAGGAGAGGCTCTGGAGCCATGTTCAGCTCCTCCTTGAGCCCTCAGATTCTGCTGCTTTTATAATGGTAATTACAAACCTGGAGGGGCAGAGGAGAGGGCATAGACTTTGGAGTCAGTTGTCCCTAGGTTCAGGCCTTATCTCCACCATTCATGCCTTTGTGCTTCGGACTAAATTCCTTAGCCTCTCTGATCATTGTTTCCTTGCCTCTAGGATAGGAACAGTATCATCCTCTTTAGTTTTTTCCATCTCTAAGCCATTGAGCCTTAAATTGAGTTGGTCAGTGGACTCAAGACCTCAAAAACCAGCCCCCTCGTGTGGCTTTGCATTGTGTGGGAAGCTGGACTCCATGACCCCTAAGTTTCCTGCCAATGATGGAGCTATAAATTAATGTCAAGAACAAAATACTTTGGTCAGCAGGGCCATCCAGAGACCCTGGTGGACCTCACTTTGAGAGCCACTGTTCCAGGCATTTGCTCCTTTGAACTTGTTGAACCTATATATTCTGGATTGGCTTTGGAGGCCCTGATAATAGGAAGACCTTGACTTTGCTTCTCATTGCAGAATACTTGAAGGGTTTATTTTAGCTGAATTATTTCCGTGCCTTCTCCCACCCCTAAAATGAAGAGGTTCTACTTGCATTTGTAGGATCTGTCCCTAGACCGGAGCCCTCATTTGTTCTAGGAAGGAGTTGGACTCCCAGTGCCCATGTGACAGGTGCAGAAGCAAAATCTGGATCCATTCCTAGACCTCAGCCAGACCCCTATGTGGGAGTAATAATGGGAGTGGAGGGTAAAATCAGCATTGGTTTTGGAACCAGACAGACCTCATTTAAAATCTGGGCTTCAGCATTTACTGCTTTAGTAGTTTGAGGGTGTATTAGGCAGTCTCAGTTTCCTCATCTGTAAAATGTGAATCAGAGATTGTTGTGAAGATTAAATTACATAACATTTAAAGTACTTGGCACTTTTAACACTTACTAAATATCTACTATGTGCCAGGCGCCACTGCTTTGTGCTGGCTCAAAGACTCACATCCTAGAGGGAAAGAGACGAGTGGATAAGCAAATTTCTGTCCCCTTGCTTTTGAGTTTTCTGGTTTATAATGTGCTTTCACACACACCCAGTAATTTTTGATTTTTTGAGACTGGGTCTCACTCTGTCATCCAGGCTGGAGTGCAGTGGCATGATCTTGGCTCATTGCAGCCTCTATGTTCTAGGCTCAAGTGATCCTCCCACCTCAGCCTCCCAAGTAGCTGAGACTATAGGGGCACCCCACCATGCCTGGCTAATTTTTAAAAAAATTTTTGTAGAGACAGGGTCTTGCCACATTGCCCAGGCTGGTCTTGAACTCCTGGGCTCATGTGCTCCTCCCATCTTGGCCTCCCAAAGGGCCAGGATCACAGGCGTGAGCCTGTGAGGAGAGGTCACTTAGCCATGGTCTCATTGCCAGCATTTGCCAGGGCTGGACCAGAGGCTAGTTTCTGACTTTTAGCAGGAGTTCCTTTTTCTGTACTTTTACAACTCAAAGCCTGAGCCATAGGCTAGAAGCATCAACATCACCTAGAAATAGTTAGAAGTGCAGATCTCGAGCCTGACCCCAAACATTCTGATTCAGAATCTGAATTTTAAGAAAATTCAGACAGCTCTAGTGTAGTGGATAAATGGCAACGCTCTAGACCCTCACTGTCCAGATTCCAACCCTGGCTCCATCACTTATTAGTTCGATGACTTTGGGTAGATTAGGTAAATCTCAGTGCTTCTGTGTCCTTAGCTCCAAGATGGAGTTAAGAGTCCCACCTCAAACTGACTGTTGTTTGGTTAAATGAGACAGATGTTAAGAGCCAGCATTCCTTGAATGCTTGCTCCAGGCCAGGTGAGGTGTTCAGTGCCTCCCGTGAGCACAGACTCATGCCTGGTGCACAGGCAGCCTCAACCAGTGTTCACTTTTTCATTACCTCATAGGACTTGAGAAAGAGACTTAGTTCTCATGATATTTATGCAAATAGGAGAATGGTTATTTCACAGTGCTCTAAAGCTTTGATGAACCCCATGTTGAACATATCCTTAACTGCAGCGTCTCACATGAAAGTTTTTCTAGCATTGGTATAATAATGAAATTGGCATCTGAAAGCCGATACTCATTGGATATTGGGAAATGCTCTGGGAAGCTCCATTTCAGCTTAAAAAACTGTATGATTCCCATAGAATGTAGTTTATAGACAGAACAATTACAGGCTGAATAACCATGTAAAAATTATAGGATGCTGGAGCTGTCACAATTTCTAGTGATCATCACATTCTACCATCTCATTCTGAATATGAGAAAACTGAGGCTCAGAGAAGTCAAGTGGCTTGCCTAAGGTCGCCCAGATGGTTAATGGCAGAAACAGAGCTAGAAATGAGGGTTTCCCACTCTCAGCCCAGTTCTTCCCACTATGAATGTGTGTGCAAATTCTCATTCATTCATTCAACAAATATTTCTTAGGAGCTTGCATGGTGCTGGGTGCTGTTTAGAAGCTGGAGATAGTGGTGAGCAGTATAGCAAGGTATTTGTCCTCTGCAGTTCACATCCTCACGTGAGAAAGAGAAAAAACAACAAGAAAAGAAAGAACAAGATGACTTCAGATGTGGATGACTGCATAGGAGGAGACAAAATGGGGAAATATGCTAGCAATGATTTGGGAATAGTTGGACAACACTGCCAGAGAAGTCATCTCTGAGATAGTACATTTGAGACAAGCCATGAATAAAGTGAGTCATGAAGGCGTAGGGATAAGAAGCTTCCAGCAAGAGCCAACATACTCCCACCTCCCAGCTCTTACTCCTGGTACCCACTGTCACAGGTTGGCTTCCTCAGAAACAGACTCAGAGATGATGGATCTATGTGTAGGAAGTTCATTGGGGAGGGAGGGGCAGAGGGTGGGGGAGAGGGAAAAGTTGAACTGTGATGCAATTCCAACAAGGGCCTGAGTCCATGCTACAGAGTTCTGGGGCTGAAATGGCTCTTTAGAGTTGTCCCACATTGGGGCAAAGGAGCCAGGTCTTTGTCCCTGTGCAAGTGATCAGTGAGTGGATAAAGACTGCTTTTGGGAAAGGTGTATTGCCTTGGTAACACAGCTCCCTTCAGAATTCCTGGGAGAGACTCAAGTGTGAGCTGTCAGCTGACAACATTCCCAGCAGCCAGAAGAACGAGTGGCTCCGTCCTGGAGGGGACCTGGGCAGTACCACAGCATCCACCATAGCCTGTCATCAGGCTTGCAGGACTCTTCCACTGAAGGACATAAGAACACCTTTCTCCTGTATTATTGTTGCCTTGTTTGAATATTCATTTATTGGTCACATACTTGTTGACATTTACTAACTTCCAACTTATGGGATGGGCACTGAAGGGGCAGAAATGAATTAGGCAAATTTCCCATCTTGGAGCTTGCAGGACTTTGTGGAGACACAAGTAGACAGAGAGATAGTTAGACATGTATTTCCATGTAGCTCTTCCAGCCGACGAATTGTATGAAAATACTTCTTCTGTGATGGATATGGTGGTCACTTCAGCATTCAAATCTACGGGGTCAATGAGAGCTTGACATAAAGTGCATCACACCTGAATATGTTCACCTTCATTCAATGCACAGAGATCATGGAAGCTGATAAACCCATTTGATTAGCTTTTTCTGGGAAAAGGAAGGAGAGAAATTGGAAAGATTGCCTTGTACATGCAAATGATAATAAAAGTAACTAATACTTATTGAATGCTTATACTGTTCTGAAAATTACATACAGATCTTTCCACTTTACAGATGAGGAAATTATAAGAGAAAGTTAAGAATTCTTGAGTTTTTTTTTTTTAAATTGGGAACATGAAGGCAACATTTTTTTAAAAAAGGCTAATAAGTCTAAAATTATACCGACTCTTCAAATTTACTTTTGACCTTTGTTCAATGTATATGAATATATTTCATAGTTTTTATCAGTTTGTATGTGCTAGGTTTGTATGTGCTTGCTTCTGTCATTTACATCTGCTGTTTTGTTGTATTTACTATTATTTATTTATTTATAATTGTATTTATTATATGTTGGGGTTACATTCCCCCCCGCTTAATTCTGCATTTCTGAGAAGCAATAGAACAATGACTTCTATGCACAGAGGTTTCTGTTTGTCTGTCTAATGGCCGCTGGTCTGGATTTATATCTGGGCCATTTTCAGGGCCTGGGATAAGCAACAGAGGTAGGGTGGAGACAGAGAGGGAAGGTCAAGATGAATTATCTGGATTTTCTAACTCAAATAAATTGATATACATGAAAGTAATTGGAAAGCAATAAAACACTACATCAATGTGATATTTTTGGTGTGTCATCATCATCTGGATTTCTGTAAATGTGTGTCAGGTCTGATTGTGGTGTCTTTAGATAAAAGCAAAGACTTTTTTAGTAAGCATGCTATATAGAAGTGGGTATTGTTTCCATCGAATAATCCCCGTGTGACGCTTCCACTCCATTCATGATATAGCGCCGGGTCACTGATGTGAGTGCCTGGCCTGGCCAGGCAGGCCAAGCCAGTGGGTCATAGGGGTGGGGTGGGAGAGGGGTGGCTCCTGGAGAGCCTGGACCATTAAGGGAGGCCACCCCTGAGCCAGCTCAGGTGAACTCTGCCTTGCAGGAGGGTTGGACAATGTTGGCCAGAATTACAGATTTTTACTGTAAATTCTGATTTTTAGCTGACTCACTTGGGCTTTTATAAAATATTGTGTATGCCAAATGAAACATGCCTGTGAACTAGACTTTAAAGGGCTGCACTATGTGCAAACTCTGGCACAATGAAAGGGATTCTGGATGGGGAATTAGGAGATTGGCCGGGGTGCAGGGGGCTGGACAAATGATATTTGAGGAGCCTGAGTTGGTACTTCTCACCCTAAGGTCTCGGGCAAGGCACATGTTCACTATCAGCCTCCATTTCTTCATCTGTACAATGAAGCTCTTACAGATTTTCATAATGTGCAGGGAAGTACCTAATGCCATCTGAGTGCAGCACCAAATACATGAATTTCTGGTCCCAGTGATTCAGTCAGCCAAAGCGGAGACCCACTGGCTTAAAGTATCTCTTAGAAATGCCTTCAGAACCTGTTGTCTAAGAAATCCCTAAGGAAGGCCATTCATCTTTTAAAGGAGGGGGTCATATTTTGGAAACAGTCAAAAGGCAAAGTTTATCAACTCAAGTAGCTAATGCCATTTGGACGGTTTCCAAAAAAGTGAGTTAGGAGTTCTAAATAAGGAGAGTAAATCCCTGGTGTGGTTAGAACTTGGCTCTGAGGAAGACAGTTTCTTCCAAAGATCATTGTGAACATCTGTGAACTGCAGACATGACAATGCAGCCGTGAGGGGCAGCGGGGAGTCCTGCCGTCCAGCAGGGACACTGGGTGGCCACCCAGGGCTGTGACCTTGCAAGGACCCTCTAAACTCTTAACTACACCAGCTCCTTTACTAGGGTCCAGAGTGACTGCTTGCACACTGGGGTTGCAGGGGGAGCCGGGCATCATCCCAGGAGCTCCTGCTGCCAGAAGCATGTCCTTCACTGGTTGGGAAATTATAAATAAAATAATGGTCACTTTTCAAAGGTGTTCTTTGATGTCAGTGTGTGAAGAAGCCAGAGAGCTGTCCTAGGAGTGACAAGGACTCTGACTTCTCTGCCACTCCTCTCCCTCTTCCCTCCCTTCCCTGCCTTCTGTCCCTCTGGGGTCCTCCTCTATTGACTCTCCCTACCTGACCCCATGCCCCACAAGCCCTGCCCATATCCTTTTCCCAAGAAGCCTGTGGAAAAGGGAGGTCCTGATGAAATTGCCCAGTGAATTTGGATCAAGGATTTGTAAGTGCAGCCTTGAAAAAAAAATCTTCTTCATGTTCTTCACTGTAATGTGGTTCTACTGGAATAATTTAATTACTGGAGCATTTAATATATTTATTAATGATCTACATCTGTGGTCCCCAGTCAGCCTATAGACTTTGATCCCTTCTCAAATAAAGGGCAGTATTCACCCAAAGATGGAAACAGCTGCTTTGGTTAGGATGGGGGAGGGGAAAGTGGGACTGACTCAACCCATTCCTCACTGTCTCCAGCCCACCCCCTCCCCAGCAGTGCCTCAGGCATCTTCCCTGGAACCTCTATGATACCTTGAAACAATGTAAAATCCAACTAATTTAGAACAAGGCATAAGAGGGTCATTCACTTGCAGGTGATGGTAAATTGGTAAAGTTGGCAAACAGCAGCAGGGAAGAGGTGTCACCAAGCCAGCCAAGAGGATGAGGAATGGAAACTGATTCACAAAAACTGTCAGGCTGTTTTTAGGTTTTAGGTGATGCCAGAAGGATATTAATAAGGTACTGTTGGTGACTATGGAAAAGGTGACTTTAATGGAGATTTGTGGTGGAACAAGAAAGTGCCTCTCCATTGGGCCAAGTTCATGTCTCTTACCTGTTTCAGGAAGAGTACCTTGATTTTGGCCGTCAGCAGCCCCCTGGTCCCCTGGGCTTTGGGGCAGCCTGGTGACCATCTTCCTGGGTGTTTCTCCTGTTCAGCTACCATAGAGGCAGCAAAGAACTCTAGGTAGAGAAGAGAGCTGGGACTTTAGAGTCAAACAGATGAATGTGGGCTCCATGGGACCTGGGGAAGAAGCCATGCCTCTTTGAGCTTCAGTTTCTTCATCTGTAAAACAGCAGTAATAAGTCCTCCTTTGAAAAATGAATGAGTTAAGGTGGCCAGCTGGGTACCAAGTGCATGGCAGGGCTCAGTCGCTATTAGTCCAGTCCACATTGCCCCAGCAGGTTTTGAAGTCAGTAACATTTCTCCCTGATTTTATTAAAGCAATACAGGTTCATTATAGAATGAATGAACTATAAGACAACTCACAACCACGTCTCCAGCATACAAAACCTTCAGAACGTCCAAGCCACAGTTCCCAGGGGCTTCTTCAAAACCTCCTCCTTACTTCAAATGTCAAAAGCCTGGCCACTGGGCCTCGGAATGCCCACAGCCTGGGATTCCTCCTAAGCCGTGCCTAGTCTGTGAGGGCCCCCACTGGAAGTCAGACTGTCCAGCTCACATCGGGAGGCCGAGGGAGGAGAATCACTTGAACCTGGGAGGCAGAGGTTGCAGTGAGCTGAGATTGTGCCATTGCACTCCATCCTGGGCAATAAGAGCAAAAACTCCATCTCAAAAACAAACAAACAAACAAACACAACACCCAGGGCATCTCACACCCATGCAAGCACACTTGAAGCCCTGAGTAAGTACTGCTACTAATGCAAAATCAAGCATGCTGTTTAGGATGCCCCATTTCCTGGAGTCCCTAAATTCCTCAGCCTCTCCCAGTGACAGGCAGTTCTCAGCCCCTTACCTCTGTGACAGTGACCTATATACAAGAGAAATAAGCCTTTTACAAAATATTGGTTAATGAGGAATAGACATGCTAATGGCTCACAGGTTCTGGAAACGAAGCAGGGTGGCCCCACTTATGAGAGAGGAGACCTCAAATCAGTCCTATATCAGAGAAAGGGAGTAACAGTGACAATTCCAGCAGGCCAGCCATGTCCAGTTGCACAGGTCATGCACTGCACAGTTGTGGGCAGCATCTTCACATCATGGCTCATTACTCTGTTGGGGCTACAGGGATGTGCAGTTGTTCATGGGGCCAAGGGGTCCCAGGAGGTCAGGTCAAAAATAGTGAGACTCCTGTGCGGGAGCAGGGCAGAGGCGCTCCTCACTTCCCAGATGGTGGGATTGCCAGGCAGAGGTGTTCCTCACTTCCCAGATGGTGGGGCGGCCAGGTAGAGCCGCCTCTCACTTACCAGACTGTTGGGCTCCGGGCAGAGGTGCTCCTCACTTCCCAGACGGTGGGCCTGCCTGACAGAGGCGCTCCTGACCTCCCAGATGTGTGGCTGCTGGGCTGGGGCCTCCTTACTTCCCAGATGGTGCAGTGGCCGGGCAGAGGTGCTCTTCACTTCCGAGACTGTGAGGCGGCCGGGCAGAGGCGCTCCTCACTTCCCAGGCAGTGCCTAGCCAGGCAGAGGCGCTCCTCACTTCCCAGGCGGTGGGGTGGGAGGTGAGGGGGAGTGCTGGCAGAGGTGCTCCTCACCTCCCAGATGGGGTGGTGGCCAGGCAGAGGCACTCCTCTCTTCCTAGACTGTGAGGCAGCTGGGCAGAGGCGCTCCTCACTTCCCAGATGGTGCGGGGACCAGGCAGAGATGCTCCTCAGGTCTCGATCTCTTGACCTCCTGATCCGCCCGCCTGGGCTTCCCAAAGTGCTGGATTACAGGCGTGAGCCACCACGCCTGCCCTGCCGTGTCTTCTTTCTCCTCCTAAGCAGCTGTTTTCGTCTCCTGGATTTTGATGTTCTACTTAACACCCTCATGTTCTTACGCATGTTGCCCTGCTGGAGGCGTCCTTCTCTTTGGGCAGCCTGACCCACCAACAGTGCCTCAGGAGATAGATAGGGAAGCTGAGCCGGTGGGGGCCCCTCCTCTCTATCCCACCTCAGTTGCAGGGGAGGGGTCGGTTGCAGCTGCAGCGGTGGCCCTGACAGCTTTCTTTTGCGGGACCCGTGGCCGGCAGCTCTGGGGGGAGAAGAGCTACTTGATGCAAGAGCTGCAGGATCCCTGGGCTGCATGTCCTCCCCCACCATCAGCAAGCCTGGAGAGCTGGGCAGGTGGTCTTTAACCAGCACCTTCAAGGCCGCCTTCTCTGGCCACAGGGAGCAGCCTGGAACTGGTGCAGGGAGCACTGTTGGAACTGGGTCAGGCTTCCCAAAGGGAAGGATGCCTCCAGCAGGGCTGTGTGAACTGGCGACTCCATGGCCCTTGGAGTAGAAACTCACTGCATGCACCTGGGCCTTGTCAGTCTGGTTCTTTTCTGTCAAGCTCTTCAGACGGACATTTCCTTCCAAGGGCCTGGGATTGTACCAGGAGGAAGTGAGGTTTCCCTGAGTCTCCAGGAGCCTAGAGGTGGAGGCTGCTTCCCTGTTGCTACAGGGGCCCCTTTTATTGTCTTCCTGCCTCTGGGTCTCTACCTGGTCTTTCACCTGCGTTGCTTCTTTGGGCTCTTTTGTCCTCATCTCCATCTTCGGGAGCCTGGCTGGGATCACCTGCTCATCTAATGAAGGAAGTCGGAGGTTAAACTTGCCTCTGAGATGAGGGATCCTCAGGGGCTGAGGTGTCCAAACATCATGGAGTTGCGAGCAGACAGCACGGGTTTCTTCCTTGAGGGGGGGCTCCAGACCACAGGAGGCAGGACCTTCAGTGGGGTGCCCGTGTTCCGAGGGAGAAGACACAGCCTCATAGGGGCGCCATCCCACCTGGCTGTTAAAGAAGGCCCAACATGTTGCGGAGGGTTGAAGAGGAATCAGAAACAGCCCAAGTTTCCTGGGGCAGGCACAGGTGCAGGAGCCACGGGGTGAGCCTGGCCAGCTGGGAGGGCCTCACGGACAAGACGAGCAGGTTGCCGAAGGCATGGCGGGGACCCGTGGTGGAACCAGGAACAAAATAGCTTAGAAGAGCACGTTGGCAATGGCGTGGCCCGGACCTGCAGCGGAAGCAGGAACAACTTACTCTTAGACCAGAACGTTGCCGATGGTGTGGCCGGGACCTGCAGCGGAACCAGGAACAAAATATGCTTAGTGAGTTGCCCATTTTGAGTGAGTTGTGCACAGACGAAACTAAAGGTCAGAAGTGGAGAGGATTAGCTTGGGTGCAGGCAGGCTGAGTCTGAGAAAGGAGTCAGCGAAGGGTGGTGGGATTATCATTGGTTCTTATAGGTTTGGCATAGGCGGTGGAGTTAGCAGCAATTTTTGCGGGTAGGGGGATGGAAGTTACAAAGTACATTCTCAAGGCGGGAGGATGTTACAAAGTACATTCACAAGGGCGGGGAGGGCGTATTGTCACAAGGGCCTCCTCTCTCATCAGTGGGGCCACCCTGCTTTGTTTCCAGAACCTGTGAGCCATTAGCATGTCTATTGCTCATTAACCAATATTTTGTAAAAGACTTATTTCTCTTGTATATAGGTCACTGTCACAGAGGTAAGGGGCTGAGAACTGCCTGTCACTGGGAGAGGCTGAGTGAGGAATTTAGGGACTCCAGGAAATGGGGCATCCTAAACAGCATGCTTGATTTTGCATTAGTAGCAGTACTTACTCAGGGCTTCAGGTGTGCTTGCATGGGTGTGAGATGCCCTGGGTGTTGTGTTTGTTTGTTTGTTTGTTTTTGAGATGGAGTTTTTGCTCTTATTGCCTAGGCTGGAGTGCAATGGCGCAATCTCAGCTCACTGCAACCTCTGCCTCCCAGGTTCAAGTGATTCTCCTCCGTCGGCCTCCCGATGTCACCCACTTCTCTGTGGCCGGGTGCGCACTGGGCACCTGGGAGTTTATGACATCACTATGGGGCTGGTGACAGAGCCAGGGTGTGGAGGAATGAGCAGGAACCTAGCGAGGGTGCCTACAAGAGGAGTCAAAGGGCAAAAGGCGAGGCCCCTCCACCAGTCCAGCTGGACTCTCTAGCCTCAGGGACATCCTGCTCCTGGGGGCAGGTGTGTGGCCCTGGATGGCCCCCCCGTGGCGTTGTGGAGGGTGCGGGGCTGATCTGCCAGAGCCCTTCTCACCTGCCATCTGGCCCAGGCGCTGGCTGACACCCAGTGGCCATGTCTTGGCCAGCCCTGTCCCCCGGGTTACAAGGCCAGAACCTGGAAGCAGAGTGCAGGACCAGCCAGATCCCGCCAGGCTCCCCCAGGGCCTCTGCAGTGCCTCTGTGCTGCCTGGAGGCAGGCCCGCCTTCTCCATGGCCTCCGTGGCCTCGAGGGCCACCAGGCTCGCTGCGCAGGCTTCCAAGGAGAGGACGGGGTGCCCTGATCTGACTGGATGCTGCCCCTTACTGCATCCCTTCCTGGCAGGCAGGGTCTCCACTTCTTTTTACAAATTTGCCAGAGACCGTTCCTTAGGTCATCCAGGTGGTCATGGTCCAGCCAGGCTTTGAACCCAGGTTGTGCCATTCCACAGCTGGTGCTCTGGCCTGTGTGCCTCCTGATCATAGATACAGCATGTATTCTTATTTTTTCCTGTAGTCCGGGGGTACTTAGCATGGTGGCATGTCCGTAATCAGCACATGCACACTTAGAAGGAGGTCTTCACTTCAACATATAAGTTGACCATGGCCCACTCTGGGCTCCAGTCCTCTGCAAAGATGTAGGGCAGGGACTACCAATTGTCGGCACAGCACCATTCCACATTGCTCTTCTAATGGAGCCTTTCAGCCCAGATGTTCTTTCTCATCTGGTGGGTTCTCTCTCGTCTCATCCAAGTATGTAAAGATTATGTTCTAGATCAGCTTTGGTCTATCCTAAAAGAAATTCATCAGTGGATTATACCATATAGATAAAAGTCAGTTTCTCTGGTCTTCCTAGAATGTGTCTAGAAAGCAGGTACGCTATTTACAAGTTAATAGTGGATCAATGTATTGGATTAAAATATGACCAACGTAATTTGATCATTGTGAGCATGCCAGCTCGGTCCAGTCTTCACCACACTTTATGATACCCTAAATATAACTCTAGATTTTCTTATGCCCAAGAGAAGGACACACTCTTGGGTGTCTGGACTAGGGAAACAGGTATGAAAAGCCATTCGGACACTCTACATCTTTTTATTGGAGAATTGAAACATCTATATTGATGTAATTGATGTATATTTTTAAAAGGCAAGAAGTTACTTCTGTCAAGAAAAAAAAATAGTGAGACTCCCCAGACGCAGTGACTCACCCCTGTAATCCTAGCACTTTGGGAGGCCAAAGTGGGCAGATCACTTGAGCCCAGGAGTTTGAGACCAGCTTGGGCAACATGGAGAGACCTTGTCTGTACAAAAAAATACAAAACTTAGCCAGGCATGGTGGCACACACCTGTAGTCCCAGGTACTTGGGAGGTTGAGGTGGGAGGATCGCCTGAGTCTGGGGTGGTCAAGGCTAGAGTGAGCTGTGATCACACCACCGTACTCCAACCTGGGTGATAGAGTGAGACCCTGTTTCAAAAAATATATATAGTGAGAATTAAATCAATATATATATATTCTCACTTTGGCCAGGTGCAGTGGCTCACGCCTGTAATCCTAACACTTTGGGACCCCAAGTCAGGTGGATCACCTGAGATCAGGGGTTCGAGACCAGCCTCGCCAACAGTAGAAACCCCATCTCTACTGAAAATACAAAATATTAGCTGGGCGTGGTGGCGAGCACCTGCTATAAGGTCCTCTGAGCTGGCCGTACCATGGTCAAGCCATGGTGACATTCCCCCGCCCTTGTGATAATGTACTTTGTGATATTCCTGGTCCTTGTGAATGTGCTTGGTAACATTCCTCCCTGCCCTTGTGACAATACGCCCTCCCCGCCCTTGTGAATGTACTTTGTAACATCCTCCCGCCTTGAGAATATACCTTGTAACTTCCATCCCCCTACCCGCAAAAATTGCTGCTAACTCCACCGCCTATCCCAAACCTATAAGAACCAATGATAATCCCACCACCCTTCGCTGACTCCTTTCTCAGACTCAGCCTGCCTGCACCCAGGTGAATAAACAGCCCTGTTGCTCACACTAAGCCTGCTCAGGTGGTCTCTTATACAGACATGGGTAACACCTGTAATCCCAGCTACTCGGGAGGCCAAAGCAGGATAATCACTTGAACCTGGGAGGTGGAGGTTGCAGTGAGCTGAGATATGCCATTGCACTCCAGCCTGTGCAACAAGAGCGAAACTCCGTCTCTCTATCTCTCTTTCTCTTTCTCTCTCTCTCTCTCTCTCTCTATATATATATATATATAAACTCTCTCTCTCTTTCTCTCTCTCTATATATAAACTCTCTCTCTCTCTCTCTCTCTCTCTCTATATATATATATATATATATATATATATAAACTGGGAACAGGGCTTGGTATCTGGTGATATAAATGTTAACTCTGATTCCTGTTCATGTGAGTTAATATTCCTTGTGTTCCTAGGAGGGACTACCTTGTCACAAAAAAACAGTATAAATCAGACACAAACATACCTTTTCCAGTTGTTCAAACAGCTTGGATGTTTGAGGGTTCTTAAGTGGGAACTGGGTTGTTGAAGTTGTCAGTGTGCAGTGGGTTGTGTGGGTCACGAGGAAAAATGCCAGGGCTGGGGCCCGGGCCACTTACAACGTTAGCTGTGTGATCCTGTTTTGAACTGAAAAGGAGGCATTACCTTTCTGACTAGACTAGGTTATTATTAAATTACAAAATGGTAGCTCGTATTAAGTTCCAAAATGTTAGACTGAAATTTTGATCAAAAAAGGGAAGGAATTGTGGAAAGTAAACGGTGGAAATGACTATTTGAAGCAGTTGGGGGAAAGACAATATGCATCTCCAGGGTGATGGAGCCTTTTGGGATGAAAAGAGTGTGGCATTCAGAATGAGAAGCCCTGGGGGGATTCTTGGTGTATCCTGGGACCAGTTTCTTACATTCTCTGTGTCTTCATTTCCTCACCTATGAAATGGGAATCATGATATGCAAGCACTCACTCTGCTGACTTCTGACATGAAGATAAAGCTAGATTAGTACGAATGTGCTTGAAACACTGAAAAGTCCTACACAATGGTGCTTCCACTACAGCTTAATTCTGTTATCAGAGTCCACAAACCAGCTTATTTGCTTCTGCTGCCTACTCAAAAATAGCAAGTAACCAGACTTTTATGTGCCAAGACAGAAATAAATGGATTTTTAAAATATTTGGTTTCAGTGCTTTTGTGTCATTGACAGGAGTCTGCTAGAGTCCTAGCGCCCTCCTGGAATGATCCAGGCCTAGAAATGAAGCTGTATGTACCCCCAGTGACAGCAGAAGGAAGGACAAAAGCGGCTGTCTCCCCACCCACCTACACACTTTGTGCTAATTGGGCTTCTTTGTTGCCCTCCCTAGAGGCTGGGAAGGAATGTGCAGCCCAGGCAGAATTCCTCTCTGCACCCTGCCCCTCCCCTTGAGGTCACCACTCTGGGATCGCTTATGCCTGTGGAGAGTGTAGAATGAGGTAGAGGGCAGAGCCAGGAGCAAACAGCCAGCAGCCAGGGACTCCGCCTCCTTTCCAAACTGCAAATTACAAGGAAATGGCCAAGAAGCCTCTTGGCATGTGGCACAGAGCATGGGCTTTGGAGCCGGATGAACTGGGTTCTAATCTGCCACTCACTGTGCAACCTGGGGCAAGTCAGTCTAACTAAGACTGGGTCTCATTTCTTTCATCTGTGAGCTGGGGACTTTTCTATCTGCATCTTGGTGTTCTTGTGAGGAGATTAAGCATACAATGCAGTCTTTGGGTATATTAGTCTGCTCAGGCTGTCATAACAACATACCACAGACTGCGTGGTTTAAACAACAGAAATTTTTTTTCTCACAGTTCTGCAGGCCAGAAGCCCAAGATCAAGGCGCTGGCATGGTTGGGTTCTGATGAGGGCTCTCTTCCTGGCTTGCTGACGGTTACCTTCTTGCTATGTACTCATATGGTGGAAAAAGGTGGAGATCTCCTTCTTGCTCTCCTTCTTTTTATAAGGCCATAGCCCTATCAGATTAGGGCCCCACCCTTATGGCCTCACTGAAACTTAATTACTTCCTTAAGAGCCTTTCTCTAGATAAAGCCACATTGAGAGTTAGGGCTTCAACATATGAATTTGTGGGGCAGACAATTCAGTCCATAGCATCATGAAGGGTGGAAGTGGACAATATAATCAAAAGGTAGTAAAAAGAACAAGGACTAGAACATGAATTGAATGCTGAAACTAAGGATGGGTCCCTGCCGCATTCTGCAGATATCAACAGCCATTTCCCAGATCCAGAACAATGCAGATCAAATGGTGGGAAGACGCTTGGAGTTGATAGAGGGCTCCCCTTCCCAGACCAAGCAGTTTTGTGTGATGCAAAGCAAATATAGGAAAGCTTGAGAAACTACACTGATAACCCCCAAATCTGGTGGGGACTGTCGTGGTATAGCTGGACTGGGAAAAAATGCAGAACTGCCTTCTTGAAGCTTCTTCCATGACAGATACTTGCATCCTGAGACCTAGGCCAGAAGAACCTCTAACCACTCTTACTCTTTCTTCATCCCTGTGAAAAGGATGGGAAAAAAATTCTAAGCAATTAGCAAGGAATATGAGCAGCAATCAAAGAAGGACAGTGGCAGTCCTTCTGGATGGCAGTCAACAGTTCCCCCATCCATCTCTGCATATGCTGCTCCTCCATCCAGAAGCAGATTCCCTTCAACCTGGGCTGGCTTTTGACTCACTTTGTCCATAGGATTTGGAGGAAGTGACACTGTGCCAGGTCCAGGCCCAGACCTTTCGAGACCTGGCAGCTTATACTACTGTTCTTTCAGAACCCAACTTCAATGTAAAGAAACCCAGATTTTCCTACTGGAGAGAGAGGCAACATAGGGAGAGAGGCCCTGGAGGATGAGAGATCACGTGAAGAGAGAGAGTGGCCACACAGAGGACAGCCTCAGTGCCCCGCTGGGACCCTCCAACCTGAGTCACACTGCCCTAGCCACACCACATGGAGCAGAGACGAGCTGCCCTCACTGAGCCCTACATTAATTCCTAACCCACAGAACTGGGAGCAATAAAAGGATGATTTTAAGACACTGCATTTTGGAGTGGTTTGTTAGGCAGCAATGGATAAATGAAGGAGGACCTTCACATCAAAATGGCCTGTGCACCCTGATGCCCGCACTCCACGTAGGCTGGATGTATACCTGACCCAAGGGAATGTCCTGGTGCAGCACGATCAACACAATTAAAGCAAGTGAGAGCCTGAAGACTAGGATGTGGACAGAGGCTGCCCAAGGCCCAGCCCCGTTCTCTCCCCTTGCTCAGGCAGCCAAAGGACCAGACTGGCCAAATGATGAATACCCATTACCTATCTCTCTAGTTCCTGTTCTAAGGGAAGGATTCAGACAGTGCCTGGGAACTAGGGAAAGTAGGGCTTCTTTCCAATATGTAAAAAGGGATCTGGATGAGTATTTTGAAGAGAGGATTTTGTGAGGAGGACTTTTGGATTGTAGAGAGAGGTGAGATGGTGCTTCATCTCTCAGTTCAACCTATAGTATGTTTGGAGCTGGGGTGGAGTAGGGGAAGCCCTTCAGCAGAATGACTCAGAGAGCCTGGTCTTGTGTCCTGCAGTTGAGAGATATCTGCTCCAATGCTTGACATAGGCTCGAAAAGCTCGAGTGGTCTTTGACGCATGGAAGATGAAGTAGAGGATGGCATTTGAGAAGTGCCTCCGTTCCCACTACAGCAAGGCAAGGGATGCATGCCTACATTTGATTGATGAGAGGCAGATTATGCCAAGTCAGATGGGAGCCTTAATATCTAAGACCTGCCTGAGAAGATGGAGTGAGGACTGGTGATGAGGACCTCTGGGGCTGAGAGGTGGGAAAGCTGGAGGGATATAATACAGCCTTTACCCCAGGGGATTTGCAGCCAGACCACAACTGGGGAGTCTCTGAAGCTGGAGTCACCTATTAGTCAGCAGCCACCTAAGAGCTTTATGGCTGTGCTTCCTCTCCTTCTCTGGGCTCCAGCCCTTCAGGAGCTTGGAGCCCTGCTTAATAATCTGAGGGCAAGAAGGGAAAGGGGAAAATCAGCACACTGTACCTTCTTTCCCTGACCCCAAGTTCCCACCTGTCACAGGTGCTAGCTAGGGAGGGGAGGAACCACTTGCAACTTGCCTATGTAGGGATAAAGGATTTCTTACTTTGAATTGAAGATTCAAGTGTTCATTCATGCAATAAATATTTGAGTTCCTACTCTGTGCTAGGTATTGGTTGGCACTGGGGATTTAGCAGTGAGCAAAATACATAAAAATATCCTCCTTCATGGAGCTAACATTTTAATGGATTAATATCTAGGACTAGACACTTTAAAATTGATATTGTATGTTGTGTCTTAGTGACCACAGGACTATTACCTAAAAGACAGTAGAAAATTCAAGGGGCAGGCAAATATAAAACAATTTTTTAAAACATTTGGACTTAAGTGGATGGCTATTTCCCAGACATACACTACCAGAAGAAAGCTGAAATAACTACATTATCCTTGCAGAACAGAGAACATTAAGGATGTTTTTAAAAAGTGACCATGTAATCAATTGTTCAAATGAGTACTCTTTTCAGAGTTAAAAGAGGTGCTATTAGTAAGGTCTATGGGGATGTATGAATATAAGAGGTTCTATTAATAAGACCTGTGAGAACAGCGTGTGTTAACTAGGACTATCTCAAGCAAACAGGGACCTATGGTCATTCTGGGGATAAAACAGGTCACTGCATAGAGATAAGAGGGGTTCATGAATCCATAACAATTCTGACCTTGTTTGTACCTAATAACATAACTTCAAAATAAATAAAGCAAAAATTGGCAGAATGACAAATAGAAATGGACAGATACATTTTCATAAAGGGGGATTTAAACATTACTCTCTCTACAACAGACAGAGTAGATAGACAAAAAATGTATGGGGGATACAGAATATTTTATCAACACAAGTAAAAAGCTTGATCTAACAGGTGGTGGGCCAGTTCCAGCCCACCACCTGTTTTTGTCAATAAAGTTTTATTGAAATACATCCCCATTCATTTATTTACTTATTTTCTATGGCTATTGTCTATGGCTGCTTTTGCTTTACGATGGCAGGTTGAGTAGCCATGACAGAGTCTACATGGCCTGCAAAGCTGAAAGTCTTGACTATAGGACATTTGCTAACCCCTGATCTAAAGCATTTATATAAAATCCTGACTCTTAACAATTTTTGAAGAGTACATATACTTTTCAGGTACATGTGAACATTTGCAAAAATTAATCATGTAGCAAATTTCAGCTAATTTTTAAAATCCCAATATCATAAACATCTCTAACTACAAGAAAAACCCCCAATATCATATATATCTCTGACCGCAAAGCAATTCAATCAGAAATCAATAATTAAAAGATAACTAATCCCCCATAAGTCTGAAATTTTAAAAATTCTTCAAAATAATGAATCGAAGAAGAAATCTTAGTGGAAATTATATATTTGAATGAATTTCAAAATGAGTGGGAAATGGCTAAAACAATTCTGAGAGGAAATGTATAGCTGTAAATATTTATATTGGTAAAGAAGAACCCAAATCAAGAAGTAAGAAAAAGAACAAAAGAATAAATTCAAAGAAAGCAGCAGAAGGGAAATTAACAGAATAGAAAATAAAGAGACAACAGAAAAGAGCAACTAAATCAGAAAACAAAAGATAAAGAATTCTTTAGCAAGACAGACCAAGAAAAAAAAAAGACAAAAGGAACAATTAGACGCTGTTGAGAATGAAACTGATTTGTGGTTAAATGGCAAAGCACCGGAGAGTGCTGGGTGATGGGCAAAGTGTATTCATTTTATTAGTCTCTGTACATTTCTGTATATTTGAAAGATTTCAACACACGCACACACATACACACACATGAAATAAAATCTGCAAATAAACAAAAAAAGGGAGAGTGGGCTCTGAATTAAAACTGCCTGAATTTTAACACTGATTCTACAATTTATTAGTGAGTACCTTAGGGGCAAGTTGCTTAAATGCATCTCTTTAAAATGGAGGTGATAATAGTTTCTGGCCCATACCTCCTCACTGCCTCCTTCATAAGGCTCTGGGAATTCAGGACAAGGTTTCATTCACTCTGATTTTGAAAACTCTTTCTCTAGTTAAGGATGCCCCAGAATTACTTTACACCTCTCCCTCACCTTCCGCAGCAATGCTTAAACTACCTGGAGACCTTGGGACGCCACTCGGGAAGCATGGGGAGGGAATGAAGAAGGGGCAGAGGTTGGAATGCACAAGGGGGAGAGAACCAGCATTTATTAAATCTCCACAGTGCATGGGCTAGTGTGCTAAATGTGAATACCTATTTCCTCCTTTGGACGGGAATAATAATATCGTCTGCTACTGACTGTGTTCATTTTCATTCAGTTTGGCATGTCCAATGTCCCCACAACCTTATACATTCAGCCCACTGCTTCCAGTGACTGTGTGGTGTTTCAGTGGTGTTTCACATCCCCCCATAACCTCCTCTTATCCTCACCCCTAGTCTAAGGCACTTGGGTTGCTTTCAGTCCTTGCTAAGAGAAACAATACTTGAACACATTTCTTCATCAATGCCCCCGCCCCCAGGGATTTACATCTGAGAGTGAACTTTCTGGGTCACAAAGAAGAAATACTATATACTGCAGACTGTTTTCCAGAATGTCTGAATCCATTTGTATTCCCACCAGCAGGGTACACGAAGAAACAGGAATCTTTGCACCCTGCTCACCAACACAGGCATTATTAATATTTACTTGTGGGAGTTTATTAGTATTTTGTTGTGTTTAGTTTGGCTTTTTGAATTACTAGTACATTTGAAGGTCTCTTCATACGCTGTTACCCACTTGGATTCTCCCTTCTGTGAATTGCCTATTCATATGCTTTGCCATTTTAAAAATTGAGTTTCCTGTCCTTTTCTGACTGGATTTCCAGAGTTCCTTGTATATTCTAGAAATTGATGGTATGTTGTGTTTAGGCATCGCAGATGCCTTCTCCCAGTCTTCATATGCCTGTGACATTGCTGAGATGTTCTTTACTGGACAGTAGAGCTGGCCCCTAGTCACTCAGCTCAAGAGGGTGGAATCAGGATTGGAACCCAGGCCAGTCTCCCTCAGGATCCATGCTCTTTCCACAGTGTTCCTCCCTCCCCACCTGCTTTCTTCAAAGAGGGCAGTTCGCCACTCAGTCAAGGCAGCCTGTGGGTATTTGGAAAGGGTGGGAGTAGTGCATCTCCAGAAATTGCACGAGGTAACCTCCCAGTAGTGCTGCAGAAGCCGCATTGATGCCTAAAGGGTGAGGATTTGTGATTTGTAAAAGACCTTTTCTGGTGCTGCTGGAAGCTCTCATTTCTCCTTGTCCACCTTAGCAAGGGGTAACTGTCACCTTCCTGGCTGTAATTATCAGGCATTAAGCATACCTCTAAATGGAGCATTGAACCACAGGTCCTCCTGGTGACCTGGGATCCCACTGACAACCCAAGATGAATATGCGAAGAAAACTTCCTCAATGTGTCCACATCCCCTGCTCAGCCTAGCCATGCGGCAGGCAGTGTCCTCATTTCTCCAGCATCCCACGTATGGAACCTCAGGTAATTCACCTCTGGCTCACTTCCACTCCATTTTCTGCCATGTCCTGCCCCATCCTGCCCCATCCTTTTTTCCCTGCTGTGTCAGGTTTCATTGCAACTCCTTTGATCCAGCCTCCTCTCTGCATCACTTCCCTGCACCCCAAATTATTGTCTGTCTGATGTCTCCATCACCTTTGTCCTGACCTCACTACTTTTATATAGCCATTCCTCATGGCCGAAAAATGTGATCTAAGGCTTGGATGTGGGTCTCAGCTTTGCCATTTATCAGCAGTAGCAAGAAAACCTTACTCAGCCAGCAGCGGCCTCCTCAATAAGCATTCAATAAATGCCTATATGTTAAGTGCTATGATGGGCACCAGCAATTCCTCAGTGAGTGATGTAATCCCTGCTCTTCATTTGCTCACTTTAGGAAGGGGCAGACATTTAAGCCACCAGATGCATCCAGTGTGATGAGTTGATCAAAGAGATGTGCTTAGAAGTGATTGATTTGGCCTAAAAGTGGGTAGAGATGGTCAGGAAGACATCTTGTAGGAGCTGACACTTGAGCTGAATCTGGAAGGGGGGGACGAGTTTTCCAGGTGGGCGGTGCTAGCAGAGGGCAAGAGCATGGCAAGGTGAAGCAGGTGGCGTGTTAGGAATGCAAGTTTGTAGCCCTTCTTTTTCATGGGGCTTGGAGGAGAACCACACATGAAAACACATACCATGAATCGCCAACAAATGCTGTAGGAATAGATGCTATGTTTTTTTTGTTTGTTTGTTTTCTGGTTTTTTTTTTGAGTCTGAAGTCTCCCTCTGTTGCCCAGGCTGGAGTGCAGTTGTGGGATCTCGGCCCACTGCAACCCCTGCCTCCTGGGTTCAAGTGAACCTCATGTCTCAGCCTCCTGAGTAGCTGGGATTACAGGTATGTGCCACCGTGCCTGGCTAATTTTTGTATTTGTAGTAGAGATGGGGTTTTACCATGTTGGCCAGGCTGGTCTCAAACTCCTGACCTCAAGTAATCCACCCACCTCAACCTCCCAAAGTGCTGGGATTACAGGAGTGTGCCACCGCACCCAGCCGGAACAGATGCTTTTAGTTGTTAGTTAATGAAAATTTGCCTTCTGGGTTTGATCTGAAATAAGAGAAACACTTAAACTTCTTGTTTCACCAGGTTTGAATGGCCTACTCCGTGGCTGCCTTCCATGTACCCACCCCGATTGTGCCATAAGCAAAATGCCGCATAAGAATGTGCTTTCTGTTCAATGCTGGCAGCAGTTCTCCTTGTTATCTTTATGTGTGCTGTGTGTCTAAGCTTTATGGAAGCTACTGAGAGGCTGGAGTGGACAAGACTTGGGATTGTGGAGTCAGGCTGAACTGGGTTCAAATGCTGGTACTGCCACTTTCTACATACTAATTCTGGCCCTACCTCCAAGGCCACCTTGATTAGTTTGGGATGCTCCACAGCTCTTTGGGGACTTACTCCAGAACCAGCAGGTGACTAATTGCATCAACGGCATGTGGGCTTCAGTTGTTTAATTCTGAAGGCAATCTGATTTCTAAGTTTTGGGAGTGTGGTTCTCCAGCTACTCAGGAGGCTGAGACAGGAGGATCGCTTGAACCCAGGAGGCAGAGGTTACAGTGGGCCGAGATCCCACCACTGCACTCTGGCTTGGGCAACAGAGAGAGACTTCTATCTCAAAAAACAACAACAACAACAACAACAATAAAAAAGCATCGATTCCTGCGGCACTTGTTGGCGATTCATGATATGTGTTTTCATGCGTGGTTCTCCACATGTCACTAGGATAAAAGCTAAGCCTCCTCCACGGACCTCTGAGGCCTGGTATGGGTCAGCCTCCCTATCTTCCCCTGCTTCCCTTTGAACTCTCTAGATCCCATTAACACTGGCTGTGACCATTCCCATTCCTACCTCAGGGGCTTTGTACTTGTTGTTCCTTCTGCCTAGAACTTTCTTTTCTTTTCTCTTTTTTTTTCTTTTTTTGAGACAGAGTCTCACTCTATCACCTAGGCTGGAGTGCAGTGGTGTGATCATAGCTCACTGCAGCCTCAAACTCCTGGCTCAAGCCATCCTCTTGTTTCAGCCTCCTGAGTAGCTGGGGCTGTAGGCATGCACCACCATGCCCAGCTAATTTTTATTTTTTGTAGAGAAAGGGTCCCACTATGTTGCCCAGGCAGGTCTTGAACTCCTGGCTTCAAGTAATCCTCCCTCCTCAGCTTCCCAAAATGCTGGAATTACAGACATGAACCACTGCACCTGACCCCCTTCTGCCTAGAACTTTCTTTCACCTGATCTGTATATGGCTGACTTCTTTTCAGTTAGCAGGTAACAGGTATCAGTTCAGATGTTACCTCTTATTACATCCCCAGGCCATCCTGTTTTACTTTCTTCATAGCACCTCTTACCTGAACCATCTTATTTATTTATTTACTTATTTACTGTCTGTCTCCTCTGCTAGAACCTAAGTTTGACTTTAGCAGGAACCTTATCTGTCCTGATTACTGCTGTATCTCCAAAACCCAGAGCAGTGCTGATTTTGCATATCATGCATATAACGTGTATGCCTTTTACACTCAGTAAATGCTTTTGAATCAATGGGCAGTTGAATAAATGGATTCACTGAAAGAAATGCTTTCATAAAGGAGCAACTCTCCATTTTAAAATGGGGAAAAGAACTTCTTGGGTACCTATTCTTACCTGTGGAATGGAAACATAAATATTTGTGGAACCGAAACACACTAATGCATAATAAAGCTTTCAGTTGCAAATGCAATGGAGAGTGGTCATAAATGAATAGTAATTACAAGATTAGCATGCTGTGGGAGTCATATTTTAGGCCAATTCATAATTGTGAAATAGAGTTTGGAAAAGTGTTGCACCCAGGTTATGCAAGATTCATGGCTATAATCTGGTGGCAGGCACTAGCCTTAGGAAAGCCGGGCCTGCATTCAAATTCTGGTTCTGCATCTTAGTCATATGACTTTGGGCAATTCCCTTAACCCTCATGGGTCTCCATTTACTCGTATGTGGAATGGGAACATATCAACCACCATGGTGGCATGAGAGCTAAAAGAGGTGATGGATATAGTTCATACAGCACAGGATAGGGAGAGGGGAGGAACTGTCCCCACGTGACCCCACTCTCCTGTGGCTCTGCACTCCAGCCCTGGCAGTGTGAGCACAGAGGTCATGCCAGATAAATGTCTGCTGAGTGCTGGCTGAGGGACACTCACTCTTATCCAGCTCCTGTGGTCAGAAGCCAGCTTTCCGCAAGCCTCACAGACATGATGTACTGGGGCTTGAATTTCACCCATGGCCTAAAAGCAAGGTCCCATTCTCTCAGCTCTCATTACTCAGTGTCTTCTGGGGATTTCCCTTGGACAGCAAGATAAGAGTGTCCAAGGTCAAGACCATCAGGAGATGAAGCCCCCACCACTGGAGGATGGACCGTGTGGGGGTGGGGAGGAGGCTGAGATTGAGAAAGGGCAGTGCTGTGGGCTGCTGTGGGTAACTACAGGAAGGCACCAGAGGCCTAGACATCTCCAGGTGAGGAAGCCCAGGCCGCAGTGCTGAATGGTTGGGGAAGAAGCTACTGTCTCCACCGCAATAGGCTGTGCTGGTCTGGTCTGTGGGATGGCTAGTCATGGTTCCCTTCTACATGTGTCTCTTGTCGAGGCTGGCTGTGAAGACCCTGTGTTTAGGAAGAGTTGTGTGGCATGGGGCAAGGGTGGGGTTCCCCAGCTCTCCTCCTTTAATGGTCTCTCATGTGTTATGGTTACGTATTGGGCATCAGAGAACACTGCATGGCTTCTGATGGTCCTTCCTACTTGATAGCTCTATGGTTCTCAGCCTTCTCCCTTTGGCCTAGAAGATCTATCCTCTATGGCTAGCAACCAAAAGGAGATTTCCACAGTGATTTCTATCCATTGTGGTCCTGCGGAGAGAAGTCGCACCTCTGCTAATGGCTGGGGACGGGCAATTGCAAGGCAGTATGTGGGCGCACAGTCTCTCAGGCACCCTGTGTGTCACTGGGTCTTGCCAGTGTGTTTGGGAGGAGGACAAGCTGGTGAACGTTGCCTGGCAGTGGTGTGAGACACTGTTTTCCAGCTGCCATGATAGGACTGCTTCCAGGTCACCAGAAAGACAGGGCAAGGTTGGCGCCTAGTGTTGCCCCTGCTGGTGGAGGCTGTGGGCCAAATGGCAAGAGGACTAGACAGGGGGTTGGTGGGCTGCATGACTGGGCTCCAGTCCCATTTCTGCTTCTTACTGACCATAGAACCCAGAGCCTCAGAGCCCTCATCTCGAAAATGAAGGGGTTGTTTGGGAGGCTGAGGCAGAAGAATCGCTTGAACTTGGGAGGCAGAGTTTGCAGTGAGCCAAGATCGCACCACTGCACTCCAGCCTAGGCGACAGAGCAAGACTCCATCTCAAAAATGAAATGAAATAAAATAAAATAAAATGAAGTGGATGGATCAGGACCTGGAGACAGCTAAGGTCCTTCTTGCTGTAGGAGTCTCAGAGGCCCCAGAGTGCATATGCACTTTACCAGGTCCAGAAAGCAGCTTGGCTCTGAGTGCTGCAAGGACCGTCCTCCACCCCCTCCACCCATCCTGCTAGGCTGCATTTAAGGACAGAGAACCTTGGCAGCTCTAACTTATCTGTCCCCCCACCCCCGAGGAGGAGTGCACCCTCAGGGAAGGGGACACTCTGCTTTTCACAGACAGGGAACTGTTGGAGTGGTGGCTTCGCAGCCCAGTGGCCAGTCTTCTCTGGGGTGAGCAGCCCAGGTCCCCCCCACCCCCTACCAGCCTTGGTATTTGCTAATTTCCCTTTCCAGGACAAATGCGTCACTATCACTCTTAAAATGAAGTGTCCAGATGGGAACACAATACAGATGTGGCCCAGTCATTCCAGAGGAATGCAAGAAAGCTGCTGACATTGTCTAGAATTCAGGCATTTCCCCAGTGGGCTTTACCCTCTATTTATTCCATATCCATGACATCTTATTTATTTTTGTTGTTGTTGTTTTGTTTTGTTTTGTTTTTAAGACAGTCTCACTCTGTTGTCCAGGCTGGAGTGCAGCGACATGATCATAGCTCACTGCAGCCTTGAACTCCTGGCCCTAAGCGATCCTCCCTCCTCAGCCTCCCCAAATGCTGGAATTACAGGCATGAGCCACTGCACCTGGCCTATGGCATCTTATTAAACATCTGTCTGTTGCAAGCTGAGAAAGAGGTTTCTGTTTGCGCTCCTCGTGTTTGTTAAGTTTGCTTAATGAAGGCCCTGTTTAAAGGGAAGGACTGCCTCTAGCTCCCCCTAGAGGATAGCTGGCTGGGATTCCACAGCCTCAGCCCTGGGAGCTCCCGTGTATGTCTCAAGCCAGCAGAGAGATTAATGACCTCGGTCATTTTGTTTATTAAAATATTATGTTGGGGGTTCTTTATACCATTGTAAAAATGGTTCAACTGAGTGCCTTCTGTCTTCTTAAGCCAGTGCCTCTGGGCACTCTTCTTTGTAACTTGGGCACTCGGGGGCTTCTCTGGGCCTCTGCTTGCTCATCTTTAGAATAAAGTAATTTTTTTTCAGCTGTAAATTAATTATACGGTTCTTTATATTAATTATATGGAGTTAGATACTCATCTTTACAACTACAATAACGGCGATTTTCATATTTCCTCTTTTAGGAATTTGTTATAAAAAGGACTCAATCTTTTCCTGACTTTATGCCTCCAAATTCCCATTTCTCGCCCTCTCCTGGTGTTTCACCTTTCCCCACCCTCTCCCCGTGGTGCTCCAAGCTCAGTGGGTGGCAGCACAGCACGATGGTTCAGGACAGTGTCTCTGGAGGGTGCTCTGGGCCCCAAGTGAGTCACATAACCTCTCTGTCTGCCTCATTATCTGTAAAAAGGGGATGTGGTAGCATTTGCCTAACAGCAAATGTAATTGATAATTAATGCATATAAAATGCTTAGAATAGTGTAAAATGGTGTTCAAAGAAGCATTCGTTGTTATTGTTGTGTTTCTATGGGGTGAGGTAGCCAGTAAAACCCAAGGTTAACACCAGACTGTTTTCCTCTAGGAAATACAACAAGCAAGCAAGCACAAGACATGGATCCTGAAGTTTCTTATGAGCAGGAGACTAGCACAGACCACTGTTCCTACCATTGGGAGGAGAGCACAGCTGGCTGGCTGCCAGAGTTGGCCTCGGGGAGTAGGAAAAGCCAAGGGCTTAAGAGATGGAAGATCTCCTGGGTCACACTCGGGAGACTATTCACTAGCTGCCCACTGGGCAATAAACACCAACTGAGGACCCAGGTGACACAAACCCTGCATTAGGTACAAAAATAAAATCTGGTCATTGGAGGACTCAGGCCAATGGGGGAAATAAACTGGTCAATAAACAATCATAGTGCCCTGTAAGGGCTGGAAAAGGGCATCCCAGGAGTCTGCAGTTGATAGGAAGGGATTGGGAAGGGCACAAGGCCAAGAAATAGGACAGGCAAGATCCAAAGGAGTGAGAACTTCGCAATGTCAAAGGCTTCAGGGCCATTACAGGCAAATCCATAAGCCACATGCCACATAGGGCACCTGGCTTCTCAAAGAGATCCACGCTATAAATTGGAGGTGAAAACTTAGAAAACTACTTCTCAAAATGGGCTACAACAGTGAAGCCAAATTTATTTTGAATTGATTCTTTTTAAAAGACTATAACCATATATAAACTCCGAATAACCACATTTCACCATGACACTGTTTTTAGGGGCCCAGCCAGGAATGAGGATCAGTACCTTGGAGAGCTCCAAGGGGTTCCAAAGGGCTGAGGCACGCACTAGTTCAGCAGGAGGCAGAAGCATGAGCATGAACCTACCAGGATCAGTGTGGGGCCAGCCCCTACTGGTGTGGGCTTCCATTGCCAAGGCTGGTGCTTCTCCTCTTAGGTGGAGGTCCCAGGGACTAGGAGATGGTGGATGAGGGGCAAGGGACCCAAGATGGACATTTGTTATCTGCCCTGTCTCTGAATGGTGTCTTCTTGGTACCCAGGAGAGATCATTGCACTCATCCTGGAGTCAACTAGTAGGCCCTATTGCTAGGATGCTTGTGGAGTTTTGCTTTCTTACAAGTAGTTGATAGCACTTCTCCAGTGGAGGTGACTTAGTTATTTGAGATAAGCAATTGAAAGGATTGTTGCTGCCTGAAGGCAGAATCGAAAAACTGGGGCAAGCTTCATAGCAGTTCTGCCATTTCAGCCTCATGGATGTGGATTTCTACAATTACCCAATCAGTCCAGGTCTTGTGGGCAGCCGGGGGACTGTCTGTGAGATGTAGGGTGAGGCCTGACTTTGAAATGTTTGTTGTGGCTTTTGGCCCTGAACACTGGAGCCTGATTAAGTTTTATGCCAGTCAGGTATAAAACTTGACTGGCTGCAATTTGGGCAGCTGCACCCACATGCATCTGGTGTGTGCATGTACACTGTTCTTTTCATCAGATGGACATGTCGTTTGGATATTTCTCTCCTGGAATAAGACATTGAAAAGTAATTTATAGCTTCAGGAAAGTCCCCAGTCAAGTATGGACTCGGCGAGATGGTGATGTCAGCAGATTTATCCTCAGGGACTTTCTACTTCCCCTTTTTCTTTCATCTGAGCCCTCCTCCCATTCACTTGTTACCCATGTGTTTACTGAGTGTCTTTTTGTGCACAGGCCCAGGATCTGCACACACAGTCAACTGTAACAACCATATGACCTAGATCATCTAGGACAATTCTGATTAAGGGGCATTTATTCTTTTCATTAAAAGTGATTTGTTAAATATATGGGGGAATGTGATTTGACTTTATGCTTTTGTAAAGCGTAAATAAATTCGTAAATCAGGGAAATAATCTTCAGTTGAATTACATGTCAGAATTTTGCATGCAGAAAATATGGTCACCATATATCTAAGAAAGAGAGAGAAAACAATTTGCATCTCCTGAGCCGGTTCAATGCACTGGAAGAATCACCTGTATTGAGAAGGAGCCTGGGGTCACTGTTGATTAGTGGCACCTGCCATGGGCATCACATGGCAAGCGATGGCATGAAGACCGTGTCTTTGGCACCACCTGTTTCTGTTCTGAAGGCCTACTGTCCTCACACTGTTCCAAGTGTCTCTTATCAATATAAATAGCTGTCTGAGCCGTCAATAGTGAAGGGTTATTACCCTAACATGGTAACCATCCCAGAGGCTGGAAGAGACCTGTGCCTCAACGGTGCCTACATGGATGAGCCAGGAGAAGGGAATATTTTAGGTCTCAGCACTCCTTGCACAACACATAGGAGCTGTGCTCTGAACCCCAAATTGTGTTTCTTAGCTTGAGACCACCTAGTAATGGGAAGAGCCTGGTGTCCAGAGGCAGACAGACCTGGCTGTAAATCCTGAATTCTGAAGCGTCAGCTGTATGACCCTGGGAAGGTTACTTAACTTTTCTGATCTTCAGTTTACTCCTTTCCAAAATGGAAATAGTAATACCTACCTCTTAAGTTTATTATAAGAATTAAATCATAGAACACATTTAAAGCCACTGTGGTTTTGCCTGCCACATAGCAGGTGCTCCATAAATGAGATCCCTTATAACAACTTGTAAGAACTGCAGGCTCCATCCCCTGCTCCATATGGGCCATTTGAATAAACCTATTTTAAGTAATGGATGTCACACATAATTTGGGCGATAATTCCATTTCACTTCTACCCCCAAATCTGAAAAATAAATAGAGGAAGTTGACCTTTACTAAGTGATTTGGAATTTCAGTGGAAGTTTCTATAATTGCTAGTTAACAGGCCAGGGAAACCAGCTCTTGTGCCATAATTGGAGGTGTGCAGGTCAGGACATTTAATTATGGCCTGGCCACCTGGAATAGAAACTTTGCCACCATGACAACACCTTTTTGCATCTGCCTGATTAAGTCAACAAATTGTTGGTTCCCAGCCCAAACTGGACTGTGACAAGTGCTTTCTCCCCCTGGAATCTGCCTGTCATGATGTGCCTGTCAAATTTCTTTACAAAGGCCAGGCTCAGGTAGGGGAACTCAATAGAAAGAGGAGAGGACACAGCCCTGCTCCGGAGATGCCTGCAGCCTAGTGGAGAGGATGAACTGGACCTGCTGGGGAGCAGGAAAGGCATTTTGTGGTCTGTGGGGCAACCCAGCTGAGTGGTCAGGAGAGCATGCCCTCTGGAGCCTCAGGTTCAAGTCCAGCCCCACCCCTTGTAGAGGTGTGTGCCTTGGGCAAGCGAGTCATCTCTTTGGGCCTAGTTCTTGATCTCTACCAAACGGGGGTAGTAATCTTACTTTATAGGGTTGTCGTGAAGATTAAATGGGGGTAGTGTTTATGAAGTGCTTAGGACAATGACTAGCCCACAGTGGATGCCCTGTTAGTGGTTGATAATATTATCAGGTTTGTGACTCTAATTTTCTGGAAATAGCAGTGACTTCTGGGGTCCAAGTTATAAGGAAAGTCAGCATGGGCTGCTGAGTGCCTCCTTCACAGCCTCCCCTTTGGCTGGAGCCTCTTGATGCCTTCCCCCTGCCCCCCCACCACGACTACACACCTTGGTGCCTTTGCCCTGATCTTTGTCCCCTTGACTTCCTGACCTATTTCCACGCATGCGCTGTTCAGATCCAGGGCAAGCATCACAACCATCATGAAATCCTTCCCCAGATGGGGTTAATTGGCCCTTCTCTTGACCTCCCAGAGCCTCTTTCACCCGACAGCATTGGCCCTTTCCATGCTGTGCTATGGAGATCTGTTTCCTTGTGACTCTGTCATCAGCCCCAGAGACACACAGGCCTGTGTGCGCATTCTGGCTCACACCCTGCTGGAGGTGACAGGCTGGGAAAATCGTCTCCCATTGCTGCCCCATCACTGCTTATCGCTACACAACTGCCTGGCAGGATTCTGTAGGGATCCTGTGTCTGCCCTGTAATTCAGTCTCTATACAGGTCCCTCCTTCCCTCACTCCCTTTGTCTGTCTCTCTGTACCTGGCAGGGCCTGGCACTCCAGACAGGTGAAGCATGCTGGTTTCTGATTTCCCTTCCACTCTCCTGTCATCTGGGGTCCCAGGATCTACCTCAAAGCCTAACAGATGACAGGGGCATATGTTTGCACTTCCCTTCGTTGTCTTCTGCCCCTCCTGTCCTAGCTTCATTCTTGAGCCCTGGCTAACACCAAGGGGGCCCTCCCCATGAGGGTGAGGAGGGGGCATGCCAGCCCCGCAGCAGTATGGCAAGGTTCTGGGAGCTGGGAGCTGAGCTCAGCCACAGGAGAAGACTAAATGCGCCCTACTTTTAGTTTTGAAACCTGTCAATGAGCGATACCCCTCCCACATCAGAGCACAGGAAAGTGGTGGGGGCAGAGAGTAGGAGGAGAGCTGGAGGTGGGCTGGGCGGGGAGGAAGGGAGGAAACTGCACCCTGTGGCCCCCGCTGCTTACTCGATGACCCAGTGACCTAATGATGACTCATCCCGTCCTCCTGAAGGTGTAGGGGCTGTATGGGTGGGGGGTGGGGTGAGGGTGAGGGGTGGCGAACACATCATACTCTGAGTCCTGTTGTCGTGACCTCTTTGGGTAAAGCAGGGAAGATGTTGAGCTGGGAGCCCCCCACCCTGTGGAGTCGTCCTGAGATGCCCCTTCCCTCTGGAGTCCCAGGTGAGCCTGAGTAGTCCCGCTGGCTCCGGCCCTGCACCTTCCAAGGCCCCCTTGCCCACTAGAGTGCCACAGAGGGAAAGCACAGTGTCCCCCTTTCTGCTCAGCTTTTACTCATCATGGTGCTGGGACGGAGCCACCTGCACTGGCCCTCGCCATGTGCCGAGTGGAGATCAGTGCTTCTCATTCTAGTGACAACCTTCAGAGGCAGGTGAAATGCATCCATGCTGTTCTTATCACCATTCACACGTAAGAAATGGAGGCTTATGGAGGTGAAGTTGTCTTCCCAAGGTCCAGAAGAGTGTAAGTGGCATAGCGGGGGCTCCATGCCGGGGCTGGGCCTTCAATCTGTCAGCCACTGTGACATGTTTCAGAGGGGGTGAAAGGAGAGGGCAGGAGGCCACACCCAGGAAATCTTTGAATCACCTGTCACCCTACCATGCCCACCCTGTGTAGTCAGGTTGGTCCCTGGCTGGGTCTCCTAAGATTATGTCATCCAAGGCCATCAAGAAGAGAGGGGATGATAAGGGGACAGCCCTGGGGGGTGGCTGCTGGTGCAGGCTGAGAGGGGCCTTGGTGGCAGAGTGAGGGTGTTTGTCTGGAGAACAGAGGGGAGTCCCTGGAATATTCAGGAAGGAAGGCAGAGGGCAGGCTCCGGGGGCCTCATGTGGCAAGGAGGACAAAGAGAACTGACATTTGAAGATACCTTCTGTGCCTCAGCTGGTACTGCTTCTACCATTGTGATTTATTCAACTTGTGCTTACTGATCTCAACCATGTACCAGACAGGGAAGGGAGTGGGGGGAATCAGGCTCAGGACCTGGGTGCACGAGCTTTACAGAGGAGATGTGTGTGCGTGTACGTGTGCACACACACACAGAACACAAGGCGTAAGGTGGCCTGAGAGACACGAATCAGACCCCCAAAAGAGGTGCTCTCCATCAGGATGGAGGAGCTGCTTTTGTGAAGAGGTGGGTCAGAAATCCTTCTCCTTCCCATCCATTCATAGCTTATGCCTTATTCCCCTCTCTCTGGCTCTTGTTCTCATTTTAAAATGGAAGAACACAAGGTCTGCAAAGAGGACTCCAGCTCTTACTCACGTATCCTCTTGCCTGGGATGCAGTGATTTATTCAACATTCTCCCTGTGCCAGCTTTGTCCTCACTGCAACCCTAAGAGGTGGTGTCATTATCATCTCCCACGCACCCGCATGTAAACTGAGGGGCAGAGGGAGAGCCCCCAGCTTGCCCAAGGCCATTTGAACCCAGACCTGAGCAGCCTTTGTTGTGCTGCCTTCCTCATTCCATGGAAGGGCACTGGTAGGTACCAGTGGCCACTTTGATTTAAAGGCCTCAGGCCAATTAGGTTCTCGACTGGAATATTAAAAATTGTTTCATGTAGTTTATTTTTTATTTTTAAATTTTTCTTGAGATGGAGTCTTGCTCTGTTGCCTAGGCTAGAATGCAGTGGCACAATCTCGGCTCCTGGCAACCTCTGCCTCCCAGGTTCAAGCAATTCTCCTTCCTCAGTCTCCCGAGTAGCTGGGATTATAGGCACGCACCACCAAGCTTGGCTAATTTTTGTATATTCAGTAGAGATGGGGTTCCCCCATGTTGGCCAGGCTGGTCTCGAACTTCTGACCTCAGGTGATCTGCCCGCCTCGGCCTCCCAAAGTGCTGAGATTACAGGTGTGAGCCACCGTGCCCGGCCATTTCATGTAGTTTAATTGTCTGTACACTGTAAAGCCAGGGTAATGATTGGCCTCATGGGTCATGTGCACTTGCCTACCGGGAAAGTAGGCTTTGTTTTCTCCTAGAAGCCTCTTGCAGAATTAGCTCTTGTCTTCTGAGTATATGCTTTTTTTTGCTATAACTACTTACCAGGATATAAAAATGTGTGTATACCTAGTGGGTGGGGGAGTGAGGATGGGAGATGCTCTGAAACAATCTGGCATGTGAGTACCTCTAATCCACTTGCTCTGACCAGCCTATTGAAGGGTGAGCATGAGTCTGCCACAATTAAATACATGTAGATTTTTCTAGACAGTCGTAGAGGATGAATTGTTCTGAATCAAGCCATACTTTAAATGGTTCCAGTGATGCAGATGACTTTGACATCTGCAGTGAATGATTTGATAATCTAAGGAAATCTAAATCCCTTCCCTCTCTCTCCTTTTCTCTTTTTCACATAAAAACTCTTTCTCATGTCTTGGGTGACCTTAGGGAGATAAGCCTTCTGTATCAGCTCTGCGGCTCAATAGTACGTGACCTTGAATGAGCACCTGATGGTGCCTAGCTCCAGTTGCTTCAGCTATAAAATGGGCACAGCCAGCCTTATCTAGCAGGTTTGTCTTGAGGATTAAACAAGCCAGTGTGCCTGCAGCACTGGGCAGATTTTGGCAGAGGGCGGGCTTTTAGCTTTCACACAGGAACCTTCTGTCGGATGGTGGGGAGGGCCATGAAAACAGTAAAATACGGAACTGTGGGTGAGTGTGAATCCAGGCAGGTACAGGCAGGGGCTGTGGGACCACTGGGGAGGGAAGCCCACCTTTGTGGAGTCGTTAGGCAGAAATCAGAGGTGGGGACATTCGAAGTAGGTTTTACAGAGTAAGTTGCTCAATTATTTATGTATACCTCACTTTATTCCAAATAAAGATTTGAGATCGTATACATTCTACATTAAGGTAAAATAAATTTAATAAAGAAATAACACACAAGGAAAATAAGAGGAGAAACTAAAATAAAGCCATGGACAGGTTAGACATAAACCTGTTAGAGGTGATGAACAGGTCTGGCACTACACTTCCTAACAGTGAAGACAAAAAGAGAACATGATCGATTGGCGGTTCTTAGTCATCATGTTCACAGGATTAAAAATGCACCCAGTGCCCAGGATGTGCACAGCTTTCCCTGGGGCTAAGACCTAAGATACATTTTCCCCGTGACCCCTCAACCAGGGGACCCTGTGTGACACAGTCCTTAGCAACACTGCTGCACTAACCATGTCGTTCCAGTGTGATTGCTTCTGGGGAGAGTGTGCCAGGCAAGGAACACTGTTCTTGGCAGAGGGGACAGCATGAGTCCAGCTTCATGTGGAGGGAATGTCTGCAGGCCTATTGTCAGTGTGGCTCTTGGACCATGTGGCCCAGTGGGGCCTCTGGGTACCTATGGAAGCAGTTTTCGGGTGAGTGACATTGCACCAGGTGAGGGGCCAGAGGAAAAGCAATGCTGGGGTGTGGAAGACTCACTTTGCAGACATGCCAGGGCCAATTCTGTTAGGATATGACAGGAATCAGGGCTTCTGTGGCCCTTGCAGTTGGGGTCATTAGTAGCTGGATCAGAGACTGAGAAGGTGGGGCCTTGGCAGTGCAGGAAGCATGATTGGCTGGGCTGCCTGCTGGTGTTGGGCCCCAGAGGCTGGTCACCTTTATAAAGACATTGCAAGACTTTTTCGCCTGTGAAATTTAAAGCAACAATAACAACACGTACTCCGCAGCCTGTCAGGAAGCCATGTGAGAAAGCCGAGCTGCCCCACTGTCAGAGCCTCATATTTTGGGGTTTTTGTCTGTTCTATTTTTGAGGCTGGTAAATTGGTTTCCTGTTTGTTGCAAAATGGGTGGTTGTTGCTGTCTGTGCCTGCCCTGGCTTTGGCCAGGCCTGGAGGGAGGTGGCCTCACCAGCCTAGGCCCATCCTTTTGCCTTGGGCCAGTTCCCTTCTGTACAAATGCCAAAGAGGAACCCAGCATTGCCAGGGGCAAGGAGTGGGGGCACCCTGCCAGCTGCTTCCTAGGGTGCCTGACTGTGTTTGAAGTCATCATGCCTCTCACTGGGAAGACTAGCTTCATGTCACTAAAAGTGGACACATTTTATACTCAGAGGTCAAATTAGCAACTCAGTAAGAGCAGGGGGATGGGACTGGGAAGAAAGAACCATCTGTCATTGTAAGGATGGAAGGGAGGAAGAGAGAAAAGCCCATGTTAATTGATACTTGCTGTGTGGCTGTCATTTTCACGACTTGTATCTCATTTAATTGTTATATGTCATTCCCATTTTCAGGTGAGAAGCCTGAGGCTCAGAAACAGTAAGTGGACTAGAATCATTTGCTCAGGATGTTGGCACTTTGACAATGCCTTGGAGAGCGAGTTCAGCATTCCTCTCCTATTCCCACCCTCCATCACCTTTTTATTGAGGATGAAAGCCAAAAAGAGAAAAAAGCTTGGGGCCAGGTGCAATGGTTCATGCCAGTAATCCCAGCATTTTAGGAGGCTGAGGTAGGAGGATTGCTTGAGCCCAGGAGTTCGAGACTAGCCTGGGCAATATCAGGAGACCCCCGTCTCTGTGAAAAATAAAAAGTTAGCCAGGTGTGGTGACACATGCCTGTGGCCCCAACTACTCGGGAGGCTGAGTCGGGAGTATCTCTTGAGCCCAGGAAGTTGAGACTGCAGTGAGCTGAGATGGCGCCACTGCACACCAGCCTGGGCAACACAGCAAGACTCTGTCTCCAAAAGCAAAAACAAAAAGCTTGGGAAAACTCCCAAAGCTAGGTAGTAGCTGAGTCCGAAAGTTACTTAACTAGTGGTTTCTAGTCTACTGCTTTTCCAAACTGCCTTAGATGCTTTCTAAACTGGCAGGGACATGATACCAGAGCAGAGTTTGAACTCGTGGCTAGGCAAGCCAGGCCCAGCTGCCATGATATTTACATTTGGACACCTTTCTTTTCTCCCAGAGCAGCTGGATAGTGGTGTCCCAGTAGGACCTGTGGGCCAAGGGTATGCCTCTCCCCCGCCCCCCACTTCTTGACATACCAGCTCCAGATCCTGCGATTCCCTCATTGTCTTTTGGGGTCAAAGCAACGAAGGCCCTTCTAAAAGCATGGGTCTGTTTCATTGGCTGATTATTTCCTCTCATCAGTGGTTTTTGGTGGATTCAACCTGCTCCTGGACCCCTAGGGGCATTATTATAAGGATAACTGATATCTATTTTCACATGTGTATTTTCTCAATCAACTTCTTGTAAGAGTCTTAAAATTCCCAAGGCTGGAACTACTACCTGGGGGGCATTCTCTGGTCTTAGTAGCTCTTCTCAAATGATTAGTATTCCCAATTAACTCAACCTAGGGCTGGGTGCAGGAGGGAGTAGAGAGATAAGAAAACCCATCAGCCTAGGTGGCATGGCCTTGAGGAACCTTGGAAAGGGAAGAAAGGAGACCAGATTGAAGGGAGGAATTACCTGGAGCAAGGGAGGGGGATGTTGCTCTTATGCTATCTCTTTGCTACTCCCTCAACCTTGATAATAGCCTCACTTAATCTCTTCCTGCAGGGGACCTCTCTTCCTTCCTGGCTCAGCACAGAGGGCCCTTCAGCAAAAAGCCTTGCATCTTCTTCTCTTCTGGGCCCTAATAAGCCCTCGGTTACACTGCCTGTCTTCTGACCTCCCTTCATCGTACCTGCTTTTAAGTCCTTTGTGACTTTATTTAACTCCACTTAGTAATTGTAGCTCCTTGTGGGTAAAAGGTAGCATTAATTATAGTTTGTTCTCTGCACAGTCATGGTTCAGGGCCAGAAAATGTAGACGAAAGGGAGGGAGGGAGTTTAGGTAGGCAGGTAGCTGATTCCTTCCTTTGTCTCAGGGTAATAGGCTCTGTCTGGAACATTATGGGAGAAGCAGGAAGGGCATATCCTAGCCCGTCTCTATGTGGGAGGCATCTGATCACTTGCATTTCTGATACCCTTGGTGCTTTGCATGTATAGTGAAAGGGGCACCTGCCTTGCTCTTGCATTTTCTATAGCAAGGGGACTTCCCACATCCTTTATCACTGGACACATTTGAGTTCCTTGCTGGCTTCTGAGCCTTCCCTTCTGTTTCATTATCTATTGCTGGCTTAACAGACTACCCTCAAACTTTGTAGCTTAAAATCATGATTTGTTATTTCTCTCAATTCTGGCTGGGTGGTTCTCTGCTGGTCTTGGCTGGACTCACTCCCGCAGCTGCATTCAGCTGATGGTGGGGCTGAGCTGGGAGGTCCAAGAGAGCCTCCCTCACATCGAGGGGCCTGGTGCCAGCTCTTGGCTGGAGCAGCCTGGTTCTCTGCATGACCTCTCGTCCTCCAGTGGGCCAGACCCAGCTCCTCTGTGGCATGGCAGGCTCCGGACTCCAGGAATGTGGAAGCAAGCCTGCCATGCCTCTTAAGGCAGAGGCCAGAACTGGTGCAGTATCCCTTCTGCCACATCCTTTGGACCAAAGGAAAAATCAAGCCCAGCCAGATTCAAGGGAGGGAGAAATAGACTCCACCCCTGATGAAAGGAGCGGCAAAGTCAGATTGCAAAGGGCCTGGGACAGTTTAGCAATAGTTTACTATATCCTCTTTCATTTACTTTGAAAGATAAAAATCCTCCTTTTGGAAACCTTTGTGAAATGGCTTCTAAGGAAGCATTCTGAACTTGGCATGGTCAGGAAGTTCAGGAATTGATGCTCTGGTCCCTGCCTGCCCCAAAGCCCAGGAAGAGGCCATTTGCAGAGTAGAGTTGGGTAAGGCTGCTCCTAGGGATGTGGGCACCACCTTTTTGATTGGCCCGAGTAATGCTGTCTCTCTGGATCTGAGTCAGCAGAGTGTGCAGCTTCTCAGCCAGCAGGCAGATCCTGCTGCATTTTTCCCTGGGGCCCTGTGAACATGATTCCCCCTATGAAAAGAGACCTGTATGCTTGGGGTTGGGGGGGTGCCATTTTTAACATTCATTTTTTGGACTAAAAGTGTTTTAAAACTCTTCTTTCTGAGTGTAGAAGTTAGGATTTTTTTGGTCTCATGCGACTAAGAAAGTCATTCTTGGTAACTTTTTTTTAAAAAAGAGGAAATGTAGGCCGGGCGCGGTGGCTCACGTTTGTAATCCCAGCACTTTGGGAGGCCGAGGCGGGCGGATTACGAGGTCAGGAGATCAAGACCATGGTGAAACCCCGTCTCTACTAAAAATACAAAAAAAAAAAAAAAAAAAATTAGCCGGTTGTGGTGGTGGGCACCTGTAGTCCCAGCCTCTCCCAGCTACTCGGAGAGGCTGAGACAGGAGAATGGCGTGAACCTTGGAGGCGGAGCTTGCAGTGAGCCGAGACTGCACCACTGCACTCCAGCCTGGGTGACAGAGAAAGACTCCATCTCAAAAAAATAAATAAATAAATAAATAAAATAAAAAAGAGGAAATGTATTAAAGGGAGATGGGAATCTAATGGGATTGATAGGAGCTGAAGAATTAGGCCAGGAGAGAGCAAGAAGCAAGACAATTTACAGGCTAGAAACACACATTTATAGTCTGGGGAAGTGCTGATAAGCATAAAGCTAGCATTGCAGAAATATTGGGGCTGGTGTGACTTTGTCAGTCTGAGGGAGCTGGGGACATTTCAAAGAGTTGGCAGTGTTGAACTCAGAGGACAGCAGGGAACAGCATTCTAGGCTAGTGGAATAGCATATGCAAAGGCACTGAAGTTTGAAATAAGACAGCATGTTTAAGGAACCACAAACAGTTCTAGGGTGAATGTCAGAAGTATAAGAGAGGTGAAAAGTGATCCTGGGGAGGGAGGCAGACAGCAGACAATGGAAGGGCTCACATGCCTACTGAGGAGTTAGGATTATATTTTAGAGGGCGGGGTTTCCCAAACTGAGTTCCTAGAACCTAGTGGCCTGAGAGGCATTAACAGATGTCCTTTGAATATAAGATTTCATGACTAAATAAGTTTAGGAAATACACATATTATTTTGTGTTGTATTTCCCTCTTGGAAGATCATTAGGATATTAAAGGCTCTGAGAAGTTCTGCATTAAAGAAAAGGAGGGAGGAGACAAGTCAAGAGGCTGAAATGATACTCCAGGTGAGAGATGCTAAGTGCTCTCTTTCCATGGGGTTAGAAGGGAGGAATTTCTTCATGTCAACATCAGGGCAGACATAACCCAACCCTACATGATATTACAAGAGTCAAGCACTTTAATTATTTTGAAGGAGCCCTGTCAGCAGCAGGGGTCTGGGTTGTAAATCCACTAGAAAGGAAGGTAGCTCATGTGGAAAGTGAGCTCTATGACCAAATGCTAACTTTTTTCTTCAATAAACATTTATTGAATGGACCAAAGTGATTTAAAAAATGCAAACACACAATAGATTATTTAAAAAAGCAAAGACAATAAAAATAAAACTTTAAGAGTGTAGGTGCAAAAATACATTTTTTAATTGGGGAGAAAAAAAGGCAGCAGAAGAGAACCAGCTACCCAGAGGTTTTAAAATTATTTTTGGAGAAAAGACCAAGCCTGATTTTATTGTTCTGTTGTATCTTTGTTGGTATTCTTCTTTAGAGTTTTCACCGGCAGCACAGCCTGGTGTGGCATCAGCCTATGGCTTTATGTTCACTTCAATATGAATACAGAAAGCAGACAAATTTGAGGCTTCGCATTAGTGCAAAGGGACTTGTAATATTCCCTCCAGGTATGGTTAGGAGCTCAATGCTGCTGACAAGGGACCACAATTTGGATTTTGGAATCCCTATTGGAAAAGAGTGTTTCTCTCTTTTTTTTTTTCTTAATTATACTTTTAAGTTGTAGGGTACAGGTTCACAACGTGCAGGTTTGTTACATATGTATCCATGTGCCATGTTGGTGTGCTGCACCCATTAACTCATCATTTACGTTAGGTATATCTCCTAATGCTATCCCTCCCCCCTCCCCACACCCCATGACAGGCCCCGGTGTGTGATGTTCCCCTTCCTGTGTCCAAGCATTCTCATTGTTCAATTCCCACTTATGAATGAGAACGTGTGGTGTTTGGCTTTTTGTCTTTGTAATAGTTTGCTGAGAATGATGGTTTTTTTTTCTTTTTTTTTTAGACAGAGTCTTGCTCTGTTGCCAGGCTAGAGTGCCATGGTGCAATCTCGGCTCACTGTAACCTCCACCACCTAGGTTCAAGTGATTCCCCTGCCTTAGCCTCCAGAGTAGCTGGGACTACAGGCACCATGCCTGGCTAATTTTTTATATTTTAGTAGAGACAGGGTTTCACCATGTTGGCCAGGATGGTCTCGATTTCCTGACCTTATGATCCGCCCGCCTTGGCCTCCCAAAGTGCTGGGATTACAGGCATGAGCCACTGTGCCTGACCTAATTTTTTTAAACCAACTCAAGTATTTCTAGATTTGTTTTCATGAGAAGCCCTCAGTTCCCTTTGCTTTTGCTGAATATGCTAGCTTTTCCAGACTTGGGACTTTTGCTGTCGTGGTGGAACGTCTCTGCCTTCTTGGTTCTAGAAGTACAAAATATTTCCCCTCCTCCTACCAGAAATTCTCCATCATTTTTTTTTTTTAAATAAGAAGAAGCACGTAATTTAAAAGCCGTCTTTCCTCCCTCCTCTCAGAAGGAGGGAAGGGAAAAGTTTCCTGGAGGAATTCATCTTAGGCAGAGAAACAGAATTTAAGCCAGGACTGCTGGGGTGGAGGCTTGTAGCCTGAAGCTCACATACTGTGCTCTGCTCTCTGTGAGGCTTCAAACCCTGCAGCCTGAGGTCTTCAGCACAGATAATGAGGGCTCGGGGGAGCAACCATAGCTGGGCCCTGGTTAAAAATGAGCGGGAGCTTCCTGGAGCATAAGCTCCTTAGCTTCGCGCTGGACTGGGAGATGTGTTCAGGCAGGTGTGGGGCCTGGGAATGGACCCTCCATCTTCCTTGATGGTGGACACTCCACATTTCTACAAAGACACCTTGAGGAGGCCCTTCACAGAGGATGCCAGGGAGAGAGGACTCTGAGTGACAAAGAAAGGGGCTCATTTGACAGGGACTTTTTTGGCCATGGCCATCACGCTCACACTAGGGAAAAAAGGGAGAGGAAGACTTTTTCCACCAGTTTCACAATGTAGCTTCTGGATCAGCAGGAGAGAGAGAAGAAAGGACAGAAACTAGTGCCTGTTGAGCACCTACTTTATGGCGGGAACTTGAAGCTTGCATGGGTTCCAGTTCATCCACACGAGCACAGTGCTCCTCAGTGCCAGCCTGTGAAGTACTTACTGATGATAATTCTGGGGAGAAGGATGGGATATGCTCTTGTGTTTTTTAAAAAATCTAATTGTTTTCTTTTAGTAGGTATAAAATAACATGTTTATTGTAGGAAATCTAGAAAATACAGAGAAGTACCAAGAATACAATAAAAAATGCTGATGCCTGGCAAGGTAAATTACTTGCTCAAGATAATGATGGACCGTGGATTTGAACTAGAGAAGGGCCCTGGTGTGTGCCAGACTCCTCTTCTCACCCACTCATTCACTCAGCCAACATGAATCGAGTGCCTTCTGTAATCACAGAATAGCAGATCTATGCAGCATCTAATTTAACCCCTCATTTTACAGAAAAAGAATCGACCATTGGTAGTTAGTGGCAGGGCTGGGATTTGATCTCTGGGCAAGGCTGCCTTATTCTTTGTCCTCGTATAGTTCTCTGTCCTCTGTTGCTCTCTCCAGGCCTGGAGGGACAGAGCTGGAGCCATCCTGGGGCTGTCGTGTGGTCCCGGCCGATGGCCGTGGGATCAGTCACAGCTGATCAATGCTCTACTTGATTTAATTTTTGCTCAGAATTGGGTGGGAAATGGAGATTCCAGACAGTGTTCAGAGGTGCTTTAGGGGTTTAACATTTTTGCCCTAGAAAGGTTCGAATGAACTCTATAGTACTGGGTTAGAGTCAAAAATATCATGTATTTTTAATATACATACAGATAGATACAGAAGTAGAGATATGCATGGATTAGTATACACATATTTCTTCCAGTTCTGTCCGCTGAAAGAGCCTGGAACCAATGATACGCTAGTAGAAATGAGCACACTCACTGCCCAGCTCTTAGTCTCTAAAGACCATTCTCTAATAAAAAGAACCAGAACTCCTTGGAGAAATGACTAATTCCAGGCCTGGGCAGGGAAAAACAAAAAGCAAACACACAAAAAATGAGCCTAAAACATTTTGTAGTTCCAGAAAGTAAGGAAGTGTTTAAAAACAAAAAACAAAGCAAGACCAAAAAAGATGGTAGCATGTCTAAAGGACCCACAAGCCAACCAGAAAGAGCTCTCAACAGCCAAAACTAGAACAATTTGAGCACCAAAATAAATAATGATAGTATTGAACTATAACCCAAAGCATCTGACCACATTTTTTGTAAATAAATAATTGAATAAATAAATAAATAAATAAGGGAAGAAGGCACAAATCTTGTTTACAGGAGAATTCTAGATACATACTACTCCCCTTCCAGCAGATGGAGCTTAAACTCCCTCCGCTGGAGTGTGGGCTAGACTTAGTGACTCACTTCCAAATAATAGAGTATGGCAAGGGAAAAATAGTAACTTCACAGTTAATAAACCTGGCAGACATCACCTTAACCAAGTGGTCAAGGTTAACATCACCAGTAATGCACCTTGTTGGTATCATGTGACCTCAGAAATGGAGAGAAGGGCATTTCACTTCTGTGGCATTCCTCCGAAAACCCACAGCCCCTGTTTAATCATGAGAAAACATCAGACAAATCCAAATTGAGGGACATTCTACAAAATACTGTACCAGGACTCTTCAAAAATATCATGATCATGAAAAGGAAAGGCTAAAATCGATCACTGACCAGAGGACAGTTAAGGAGATGCGACATCTAAATGCAGTGTCAGATCCTGGATTAGATACTGGAAGACAAAAAGGACAGTCAAGAAAACATTGGTGAAATCCAAATAAAGTCTAGAGTTTAGTTCATTGTATTGTACCAGTGTTAATTTCTTAGTTTAGCTGGATATGGTAGCACATGACTATATAGTCTTAGGTCCATTTGAGGTTATAATAAGCTATGATTGTGCCACTACACTCCAGCCTGGGCAACAGAGCAAGACCCTGTCCCTAAATAAATGAATAAATTTCTAGTTTTGAGAACTGTGCCATGGTTTTGGAGGATGTTAACATTAGATGAAACTGTTTGAAGGCTATATGGAAACTCTGCACTATCTTTGCAATTTTCCTGTAATTCTAAGATTATTGCAAAATTAAAAGTTAAAAAAATTCTTCCCTAGCAATGGACAAAATAAATATAAAACAGAGAAAGAAATTCAAAAAGCCTAATAAACATGGGAAAAGTTTAGTTTGCCTAGTAATAAGAAAGGCAAGTTACAATAATGAGATAACCATTTTTACCTATCAAAATGGCAGTTTTTTTTTATTATTGTACTTTAAGTTTTAGGATATATGTGCATAATGTGCAGATTTGTTACATATGTATCAAAATGGCAGTTTTTAAAAATAAAAACCAAATACTTAGGTTTTTTGGGGTTTTTTTGGTAGGGTGTGAGGACCCAGGCATGCTAAACAACCCCTGTTAAGAGCACAAATTGCTTCAAATATCCAAAGGGCATTTTGGCAGTATAAAAGCAAATAGTTCTACATTTTTACCTATAAGTTCCCCTTTCAAGGATTTCTACTAGTAAAATAATCACTGATATGGATAAGGATCTAATATGGTTTGGCTCTGTGTCCCCACTCAAACTCACCTTGAATTTTAATAATTTCCACGTGTCAAGGGTGGGGCCAGGTGGAGATAATTGAATCATGGGGGCATTTTCCCCCCTACGGTTCTTGTGATAGAGAATAAGTCTCCCGAGATCTGATGGTTTTATAGATGGGAGTTCCCCCGCACAAACTCTCTTGCCTGCTGCCATGTAAGCCATCCCATTGCTCTTCCTACGTCTTCCACCATGATTCCCCCAGCCACGTGGAACTAAGTCCTTTAAAACTCTTTCCTTTATAAATTACCCAGTCTCAGGTATGTCTTTATTAGCAGCATGAGAACCGACTAATACAGGATTACTTACGAGGATGCTCTTCACTGTATTGTTTGCACTATTAAGAGATTGGAAACAATCTAAATACACAAGAATGTGGGAATTGGTTCTGTAAGTTATGGTGGGTACATCTATGCAGTTATAGATGTGTATATGAAAATATTTAAGTGACAAACACAAAAAATGTTTATAAGAGTATTTTCTGAGTGGTTGAATTACCAGTAATTTTTATTTTCTTCTTTGTGCATTTCTACATTTTTCACATTTTCTACACTGATGTTTCTTCCTCAAAGGGCCTATATGCTAAGCCCCTTCCGGGGAAGTCATGGTACCTGTGGTTGACATAGTAAAAATTCTGAGTCCTTCCTGCAGGACAGAAATCTTTCTACTTTGGTAAACCAACATATATTTCCCTGAAAATATTTCATCACATGTTTTTTTCTATTGCTTTATTCCCAGAATTATGCCTAGCACATAGCAGACATTAAATATATATTTCGTGAATGAATTAATGAATTAATGCTTATGATGTGGTGGGAAAGGCATGGCCCCAGACCCTGGTTCACAGTGCAGCCTCTTCCCACCTGTTCTAATAGCCTCTTCAGTGGATCAGCTTCTCTGCCCCTCTGTGTGTGACCCTAGGAACTTTTGTGGCACCAGTCATGGGAAGCTGAACTCCAAGAAGCAGGCAGAAGAGTGAGGTAAACCAGATTAAGAGATGGACCTTTGGAGCAGTCAGAGAACCAGGCTTGAGCCACTTGTAGTGCTCTGCAGATAGAGAGCATCCCTGATGAGACAGGCGGAGCCTAGAAAGTTGGTTCAGGTATCAGGAACAATTGGCATTCTTGGGGCCAGACTGCATGGATGTCCCAAGAAGCCCCAGAAGGCAGCAGGTCCCAAGTTCCCAGAACCCGAAGTCTTTGTGGTGGCATGTGATTCTGAGTATGTCCACTGCTTCATGGCACACAGTGTATGAGCCTCCCATGACAGGCCACTCGTGTGTGGGCTGATGCTACACTGATCATTAGCTTTCTGGGAGAGTGGCCCAATCATTCTTCCTTATGGTGGCCATTCACATTGGAAAGAGCAGAATCCAGGATCCCCTGAACATTCTCCTCTCCCCACTATTCATCCCATTGCCCTTGAAGGATACAGCTTCCATCCCTGCAGGGCCCTGGGGGAAGCAAGCAATATATTCAAACACAGCTACTTTAAGTTACTCTGCATTTCTGGCTATGGTTCTGGAAGTTCTCCTTACTTTCTTTATTTTCTGTCCAGGTGTCTTCAGTGTATGCAATGAAGGTGGAGGGAAACTGTCATGTGTAGGTTTGAGTGGCCATGGAAGGTGTCCTTTCTCTAAGTCAAGGACACTGCTAGAGGGGAGGCCCCGGCCAGGGCAGCTCCTGCGAGGCTGCCCACCTCCTGCCCACTGGTCTCCATGCAGCAGCTGTTTCCATGCTCCTTGGCCTTTTGTGGCTATGGAGAGGGCAGATTTCAGGACGGTGGCAGCTAAGTGCTTTTCCTTTCATTTTGCAAGCCTCCTGCCTCCAGCTATGAGTGCCTGCTTGGTATGGCAGGGAAAGGGAACCAGAGAGGGTCAGATGGTGACAGGCAGCACCACCACGGCTGGAGGAAGTCAGCATCCTAGAGAGAGAAGCTTGAAGGGAGGTTGAGTTGCACATTCATTTGCCCACCCAACAGACATTTCCTGGTGCCTCCTAGGGCATAATGTGCCCAAGCGCAAGCCCTTTTGCCCTGCAGGAGCCCCCATCCTCTCCCAAGGACATAGCCCTGCCCCCTGGGCCAGAATCCCAGGCCTAAGAAGATGAAGCCTTGCCTCAGGGGAACTTTCCCTGAACAACTTTATTTGTGCTCAGTGTTGCCAGGTCCTGGGCTACATGCTGGAGACAAAGATGATTGAAACAGCTCTTGCCTCAAGCAACTCAGGACCTGGGAGGTACAGGTGGATGACTAAATGATGATATGTTAGAGGGTCCATGGTAGATATTTGGGGGCATACAGATTGGGAGGAACGGTCACTTCTGCCTGGTAGAAGTGTAGAGAGTGTATCTGGAAAGGCTTCATGGAGGAGATCTTCCTTGAGCTGGGTCTGGAAGGCTGAGCAGGTGTTCCCAGATGGTCTGAGGAGGGACATTGAGGAGAGGGGGAACGGTGTGATGCCTGAGAAAAGCATGATGCATTGAGGAAACTGAAATTAGATTAGTAGGTGTGGAGTATGGGGTTTGGGGGTGGGGAAGGGAAATGTGTGGCTAGAGAGGTGAGTAGGAGCCAAATCAGGAAATGACTTGTATGCCTGTTATATTGGCTAGGATTAGATTTTCTGCATATAACAACAAACTAAAATAACAGTGGCTTACACACGTAAGAGTTTATTTTCCTGTCTCATAAAAGAACCAAAGGGAGCCAGTCTAGCCTTGATATATGGTAGTGCCACAATATCAGCAATATCCCAGGCACCTTCTCTCTTTGGCCTCTCCATCCATACAGCATGATTTTCATTCTGAAGGTGACCTTGTGTCTAAGATGGCTGCTGGAACACCAGCCATCACATCCATTTTATATAAAGAAACTAGAAAAAGGTGGAAAGGCCATGCAGCCAACTGTGCTCCTTTCAATAAGCCTTCTTTGTAGTTCCACCCAATGATTTGCACTTATGTCTTATTGGCCAGGACTTGGTCATCTAAGCTGCAAGGGATGAGTGGAGGTGGGAGTTTGCAAAACAAAATGCTCTGTTTCAGCAAAGTGCTAAGGGGTTAGAAGGCATTTACCCAGCAAAGAAAGGAGTGGAGTGTTCCAGGGATAAAAAGCAGCTAGTGCACAAATATGCAGGTGCAAAGAAGCCCAGGCTATTGAAGGAACAGTAAGCGGACCTGACTGGCTTGAGTGTAGACTCGTGTGTATGTGTGTGTGTGTGTGTTTGTGTGTGTGTGTGTGTATGTGTGTGTACACATGTGTGCCTGTGCTGTGGGGAGAGAATTATGGATGACTAAGGATGACTACAGAGAGAGAGAATGGGGTTAGATGATGAGAGACTGTGACTGCAGTTGTAGGGAGTTTGGACTTTATTCCACAGGAAAGGGTGAATTGTGTAGAGGCTTTCAGGAGGAAGGTTAATTAGATGTGGGTTTTTGCAAGATCAGTCTGTACAACAATGTAGGGAAGAAAATGGTACAGGGGTTGGGAGTCAGTATGGATGCATCTTGTCCATGGGGCCATGAGGGAGCACGGGATATGCTAGGACAAGTGTTAGGGACCAAGGAGATAAAGTTGGCTTGATGGGAAGGGGCCACATTGTTGAGGCCTGCAGATTTGCAGTGGTAAGAAACAGGGAGTGGCTGAAGATTTTGTAGTCAGAGAGTGATGTGTGAACTCACAGATAGATAAAGAGCTTCCTACTAAGGATTCTCCCATATCTTTGGTGGGAGGTGCTTGCTCTTGCTCTTAGAGGAAGAAGAAAGGAAACTCACATTTAATCCTCACATTCTGTGCACTAGATTTACCACCTCCTATCTCGGTTTGTACATCTGAAAACAGAAGCACAGAGAGATTAAGCAACATTTCCAAGGTTACATGGTGTGTTAATCTGTTTGTATTGCTATAAAGTAATACGCGAGGCTGGGTAATTTATACAGAAAAGAGGTTTATTTGGCTCATGGTTCTGCAGGCTATATAAGAAACATGGTACTAGCACTGGCTACTGGTGAGGGCTTCAGGCTGCTTCCACTCATGGTAGAGGGCAAAGAGGAGCTGGCATGTTCAGAGATCCCATGGTGTGAGAGGGAGCAAGAGAGAGAAAGGAGGTGCCAAGCTCCTTTTGACAACCAGCTCTTGAGGGATCAGTTGCCAAGCCATACATGAGGGATCTACCCCATGACCCAAACACCTCCCACTAGGCCTTACCTCCACCACTGGGATCCAATTTCAGCATGAGATTTGGGGGAATGAACATCCAAATCATAGCACACAGTTAGGAAGTGGCAGAGCCAGAGAAGCCAGTTCCACCAGCCTCTCTGACCCTGGAGTCAGAAAGTAGCACCTGACCCTGTTTTGTAAAGGAGCTGCTTTTACTCCGTGGGATTATCTTGTTTGACATGGCAGAGGATTTGACCTGGGTGTCACGTGTGATCCTGTCTGATGACAAGCTGTCTATGCATAAGCTTCTTTTGTTTGTACTTATTTAAATGTGACCCTGATGAATCTGTTGAGGAGGCAGAATGACAGGACAGGGAGGACAGGGCATGGGGCAACTGTCAGGTCCCAACCCAGCCAGTGACTACATTGTTGACCAAGGTCTCAGCTCGCTACTTCCTGTTTAGAGTTTCCTCCTCACGGAACTAGAGGGCTCAGACTAGATCAATAGCTCCCAAATAGTCTGTGTGCCCTATCTTGGCAATTCATGCCACACTAGCCTGTCACCTACACTAGTATTTATTTACATTCTTTAAATATGTTTACATTGATTTGTTTACTTAGCTTTGACCTAAACAATATGGTCTGCAAAATTATGAGTTTGATTTTAATTTTCTGTAGGTCATTTTAAATTTTCAATATGTCATATTAAAATACACTCCTAACCATCACTTCTTAGCATTCGGGCTAAGATCAAGTGTAAAATAAACTCACAGCTGCAAATAAAATGCTAAAATTGGTCTTCATGAAAATGGTAGCTCACAAATGTTGAACTATGCCTTGTACGCATATGAACTCATTTCCCCTCCTCAGTCACTTTGTGAGGCAGATGCTTTATTATCCCCATTTTACAGATGAGGAAACTGAAGCATGAAGTGGTTACATAACATGCCCACAATCATATGGCTACATCCACCTAAAACAGTCTTGTTTTAGGTAAGTGCTCCCCACTTTGGTTCCATCTGAGGTGCCACAATTCTACACCTACCTCCGCTGCTGCAGGTGTGGTCACATGAGCTGTGAGATGAACAGACCAGCCATGACCTTGGTCCAGGGAAGACAGCAGTGTCCAAGGAGGGTGCCTGCAGCTGCTGTGAGGAGCAGGTGAGGAGAGCACGGGGTTGTCCTGACTCACTGGGTACCTAGAGGGACGAGGAGCCAGGGGGCAAGATGGCGGCAGGCTTTCGCTCTTACGTTCCGTGGAGCTGGGAAGAACCACAGATAGAAAGGACACAGGGGTGGCAGGGGATGTAGGATTTGGCCTCAGTGGGAAGAAAGCTGGGCTCAGCTACCAAGCAAGTTGAGAAGGAGGAATGAGTTGAGAAGGTCATGCAGCTGGCTGACATGGCCCCTCCTTTCCACGGGGATGTTCCTAGGCACTTATTTGTAGTTTTCCTTATTCCATTAAGCATTCATTCCTAGCGGAAGGATTTACCATTCCCAGCTTTCTTCAAATTTTGCTCTCCTGGATGAGATACAATATGGAGAAATCCACAGGCCAGGGCACTGATTTCCTGGACCATGTCCCAGGACTGCTAGCAGGATGCCTGTGACTAACGTGTGCTGCTCTGTAGCAAATGGGCTTGGCTGGGTCCCAGAGTGCATCAGAGAGCAGACTCCAGGGTGCTTTGATCCCGGCTAGGAGGAAGAATAGCCTGAGCTCTCTTTCCTGCTCAGGCCTCTCTCTCCTCTCTTCCCTGGGGCTCCTGGCTTCTGACCCTCTACTAGGGGTCATTGGCTGAGTGGTCTTAGGTGGCCACTTTGCCTCTCCTGAGCCTATGCTCATCTGCATGCAGCCCAGACTGGCTCCTGGTGATTCTGAGGAGTCCTGTAAGGGGTCTTACAGATGCCCACAAACAGGACCATTAGCCGCAGTGACCATGGGCATCTGCTCCCCTCCTGCATTCCTGCACTGCCTCCCACTGAGGCACATTGCTGCCCTGGAAGCTGCTGGGAGAGGCTGTGCTCCTGTCCCCACTGTCGGGGGGTGGCCACTCCTTCCGGTGGGTTGTCTGGATAGTCTCAAGCCTCCAGTCCTCAGGCCCAGGGCAGTTCTGACTCTGGACAGAGGTAGGAGGCTGGGTAGACAGAGGGTGGCACCGGGTCACCTGAGCCCCAGAGCAGCTTCACTTGAGCCCAAAGTCACATGAAATCCCTTTGAAGAGTTCCCTTGGCTTCTGTCTCTGACTTCTCTCTCCCCAGGGGCTCAGAACCCACCAGGGGAACCTGGGACATCCACACCCCCCTCCTCACATATTTCTTTCACTACCTCTGCCCCCATTCCTTAGCTAAAATTCTCTCCCCCCCTTGAAAATTACCTTGCAGGCTGAGGGCAGAGGCTTATGCCTGTAATTACAGCATCTTAGTAGGTTAAGGCAGGAGGATCGCTTAAGCCCAGAAGTCTGAGACCAGCCTAGGCAACATAGTTTTGTCTATTTTTTCTCTACAAAAAAAAAAAAAAATTGTTTTTAATTAGCTGGGCATGGTGCTGCACACCTGTAGTTCCAGCGATTTGGGAGGATCGCTGGAGCTCGGGAGTTTGAGGCTGCAGTGAGCTAGGATCATGCCACTGCACTCCAGCCTGGGCAACATAGCAAAATCCCATCAGAAAAAAAAAAAGGAAAAGAAAAAGAGAAAATCACCTTGCATGTGAATGAAGCCATGTAAAAATTCATCTGCTGTGTGCATGGAAGGGGCATAAGTATACGTAGGGAGGGGGTATGCCCAGATAGGCATTGTCCAGTATGGTAGTCATTGGAAATGTAACTGGTACAATTGAGGAACTGAACTTTTAGTTTTCATTTACATTTACATTTAAAAGCTAAAGTATAAGGAATATGTTTCCATTACACACAGTTGCACTGTTTGGGGAGTACTGCAGTTCACTTTCACCTTTGCATCCCGTCAGATACTGTTGCAGCGGTGCATGCATCAGACACAGGCATTATTTTAGTACCTCATTCATAGATTTTTATGTTTATTAATCAAATGATAGCATTTTGGAATATTGAGTTAAAGGAAATATATTATAAAAATTATTTTCACCTGTATCTTTTTCCTTTTTTAATGTGGCTACTAGGAAATTACATATGTAGGCCGGGTGCGGTGGCTCACGTCTGTAATTCCAGCACTTTGGGAGGCCGAGGTGGGCGGATCACTTGATGTCAGGAGTTTGAGACCATCCTGGCCAATACGGTGAAACCCCGTGTCTACTAAAAATACAAAAATTAGTTGGATGTGGTGGTGCATGCCTGTAATCCTAGCTACCGGGGAGTCTGAGGCATGAGAATCGCTCAGACCCCGGAGGCGGAGGTTGCAGTGAGCCAAGATCCTGCTACTGTACTCCAGCCTGGGCAACAGAGTGAGACCCTGTCTCAAAAAAAAAAAAAAAAAAAAAGAAAATTACATATGTAGGTTATATTATATATATTTTGGATGGTGTTGGCCTAGAACAGGGGTCAGCAAGTTTTCCTGGTAAGAGACCAGGTAGTAGTAAATACTTCAGGCTTTGCTGGCTATACAGTCTCACAACTACTTAATGCAGTGGCTGTAGGGCCGAAGCAACCAGGGACAGTACATAAATGAATGGGTGTAGCTGTGTCGCCATAAAACTTTATTTACAGGAAACAGGCACCATGTTAGATTTGGCTTGTAGGCTGTAGTTTGTAGATTCTTAGTCTAGACTAACAGCAGCCAACCAGAAATGCACTGTAAAATCAGAAGTGATGAGGAAGAAACGAGCAGCCTCAAGGCTGGGCTGAGAAGTGGGGCAGGCCCTGAGCAGAGGAGAGGGTAAGAAAGGCCCTCTAGAAAGATCACAAGACAGGAAACTCACCTCTACTGAGTGCCTGGTGTGTGCCTGGCATTTTTCACATGCTTCACCTCTATTGACTCCTGTCATCCTCAACAAGCCTGTATTAGGGTGGATGCAAGTATCATTAATGCTCCCATTTTTTAGATGAGAACATTGAGGCAGCATGGGGCCAGGTGACCTGCTTAGGACCACAGTGTAAGCTGAGCCAGGATCCACGCTCAGGCAGCCAGCCGTGACCCTGCATGCTGTGCCACCTCTTGCATGCTGTCTTTTTTTCCCTCACTACATCTCCCAACACCCTTATGAGGTGGGGTTTAGTAACCTAATTTTTTTCTTTTTTTTTTTTTTTTTGAGACAGTTTCACTCTTGTTGCCCAGGCTGGAGTGCAATGGCACAATCTTGGCTCACTGCAACCTCCCTGCCTCCAGGGTTGAAGCGATTCTTCTTCCTCAGCCTCCTGAGTAACTGGGATTACAGGCACCTGCCACCATGCCCAGCTAATTTTGTATTTTTAGTAGAGATGGGATTTTACCATGTTGGCCAGGCTAGTCTCGAACTCCTGACCTCAGGTGATCCACCCGCCTTGGTCTCCCAAAGTGCTGGGATTACAGGCATGAGCCACTGCACCCAGCCCAGAGAAGAATTTTTCTATGTTCAAATATAAATTGAGAGGAAATTAGCATCAAAATTTGTATACAGCTTTATATTCTTGGTTTTGTCTCATTTAATATTATCATGGATAATTTCTCACACCAATAAATATTTTCAAAGCCAGACATTTTAGTGACTTCTCAATATTCCATTTTATAGAGTTGTCAGAATTTATTTAACCACTATTCCTTGTTGGATGTTGAGGCCATTTCTAGTTTTTTCGTTATGTTAAATAATACTATGATAAATATCTTTGTATGTAAATTTTTGGTCTGTTGCTCCTTTGATCTATCCTAAATCCCTATAAGTGGATTTATCTGCTTGAAGTATGTAAACTTCTGATGCAACCCTCCCCATTCTCTGCCTACTCAGTTGGTTTTAGGATTTCTTGGGACTGGTCAGATGATGGGCAGAGAGGAAAACTGAAAACAACTTTTCTCATACAGAAGGGCCTGGAGGTATGGAAAGAAGAGAAAAGAGAACAGATCCCAGAGAGAAGAGGGGCTCAGAAGAGCTTGGCCAGAGAGGAGAGAGGGAACTAAAGAAGGAAGTCAGGGCAGGTTTGAGGAGAGGAAAGAGAGTGATTTGAGCAGCTTCTCTAAAAGAGAGAACTATGTCTAAAGACCTTTTAGAAGATTTTCCATGACTCGTTCAGGACAGTTTCCCTTTGCTGCCCTCTTGGGGATCTCAGTCAACAATTAACAGTATTTTTCAAAACTTTGAGGAACTGGATTTATGTTTCTTTTGGGTGTATCTCCATGTGGAGACAGGCATTTGGGTCCAGTTTTATTTAGGTTATATGGTTTTGATAAAAATTTGTAAATTATCTGCCAAAAAAAAATGTAAAAACTTACATTCTCACCAGAAACCTGTTTTGCGGCTAATAATTGCAACAGAGCATTTTTCTATGTAAACGGAGATGTGGTCATAAGAAGACTACAGTAGAATTTACAAGGCTTGATCCTAGGCCAAGCTCTTCTCCTTAATTTACTTGAGTAAGTCATGGAAACTCTCCAGCCTCCATCCCATGGGGCGTGTAGCCAGCTTGCCTGCCCCAACCCCTCATGGTTTGGGGTGTTGCTCCTGTACCCCAAAATATCCCTGAGTGCATAAGTGTGAGCTCCCCACTCACCTAGGCATAACAGCAGCGAGTCAAGAGCAATTGCTCTCCCTGTTCTGGGTCCCAGGACTCCTCTGGAGCAATGCTGTCCAGTAGAAATATAATGCAAGCCACAAATGTGAACCACACGTGTGATTTTAAATGTTCTGGTAGCCACATTTAAAAAAGCAAAGAGAAACAGTTGAAACTAATTTTAATCGTTTATTTTCTTTAACACAATATATCCAAAAGGTTATTTCAACATGTAGCCAATATTAAAAAATTAATAACAGATTTTACATTCTTTATTTTTTCATACTACATGTTAAAAATAAAGTATGTGCTTAAATCTTACAGTATGGCCTAGCCATATCTCAATAGCCACAAGTGGCTAGTGGCTTCCATATCCTGTAGCCCTGCCCTAGGGCAGGGGAGGCAGGACCCTGGGCTTCCCCCAGGAACCCTGCTCTCCCTGGAAGCACAGCTGCCTCCCTCCTGCCTGATTGTCATGTGCCTGTCTGCCCCTGTGCAAACCCAGAATTCCCATCCTTCTTCCCTACCTACTCCCTACAGAGCCAGGCAGCTTTTTACTTTTAAAGCGTTTTACCTTTACTCCTGGAGACCCAAGAAGTCTGATTCTAAATCCACCCCAAGAAAATGGACAATAGATAATACCGCCCACCCGCTGCACCCTTTTTGGAAGAGTTTCCTTCCATGATTTTGCTGCATGACCACTTGTCCTGACAGACCATTGCCAGAACAGCAACTTCATTGATTCTAGGGAGCAGCCTTACCTTTCTCCCCTTCTGAGCGGGGTTCAGCCCTCGAGGGGCCCTGGGTGATTTTCTGGCCCCTTTGTTCTGAAAAAGTAATACCCATGAAGGTCATCTCCAGCAAGACATCTCCTGTATGTATAAAATAAGGCTGGCGCCCTCAGTTTGAGGGAAAGATGATCTATGCGTGTGTGTGTGTGTGTGTGTGTGTGTGTGTGTGTGTGTGTGTGTGTAAAGGAGCACAGAGTATCTAGTGACTGGCAAGAGTGTCCTGAAGGCCCTGGTAGCTGTGAGGTTGCCCGCACCCCTCCCATCACCCTGTGAACCCTCCGGCCTGCGCCACCTTGCTTCCCTCCCTCCCACTCTCCTTTTGTTAAGTGGCACACGGAGATGTTATTTATCGTAGCATTCTGACAAATAAAAGCCATTCCTCTGATTTACAACCCTGCCACCCCCTCTCTTTCAGTCAGTGTGTGATTCATCTCTTTAATGTGATCCTTCCGAAGCGTGTGGCTCACTAGGGGAATGAATACGGAATGAATCCTCTCTGCCAGCCTTCCTCCTCTGGCTTCTCACTGCTCCTCCTGGCCCCAACACCCACACCCGACAACAATCTAGTCCGTGCCAGCCTCTGCCGAGGGCTTACCGTGTTTCTCCTTTTCTTCTGTGATTCTGTCCCGTTGGTGACTCTGTACTCGGTTCCCAGGAGAACTTAGCAGGGGCTCTGAGGACAAACACCCACCAGAGTCAGCTGCAGCCCCAAAGATTCCTTTTGGTTTGGGAGGAACCCAGGAGCCCTGGAACCTGGTTTGGTTTCCAGGTTTGAAAACCACGGCCCTGGCACCCTGAAGCCCTCGCTGCTGATCTGAAAAGGAGTGACATTGACAGGGAGTGCGGGGGGAGTGAGGTGTTGTGGCCCCCACCCCAGCCTCCAGGCTCCTCCGTTCTGACCTGGTCACATCATCTCCTAAGATTTTCCTTGCTTAACTCCTCCTTCATTCATTCATTATATTGTGGTCTTAAACTCCTCCGTAGTCACTTTTCTTTTTGTAAAACTGTGGTATACATTAAAAACTTACCATTTAGCCTTTTTTTTTTTTTGAGATGGAGTCTTGCTCTGTTGCCCAGGCTGGAATGCAATGGCTTGGTTTCAGCTCACTGCAACCTCCACCTCCCCGGTTCAAGCGATTCTCCTGCCTCAGCCTCCCAAATAGCTGGCATTACAGGTGCCCACCACCACGCCCGGCTAATTTTTGTATTTTTAGTAGAGACAGGGTTTCACCATGTTGGCCAGGCTTCTCTTGAACTCCTGACCTCGTGATCCGCCTGCCTTGGCCTCCAAAAGTGCTGGGATTACAGGTGTGAGCCACCATGCCCAGCCCCATTTAGCCATTTTTAAGCATACATTACAGTGGCATATTCACATCATTATGTGACCATCACCACCCTCCAGCTCCAGAACTTATTTTGCCTCTCCAAACTGAAACCCTGTACCCATGAAACAGTGATTCCCTTTCCCTTCTGCCCACAGTCCCTGGCAATCACCATTCTACTCTCTGTCTCTATGAATTTGACTACTGTAGGTACCTCACAGAAGTGGAATTATACAGTATTTGTCCTTCTTTTGTGACTGGTGTATTTCTCTTAACATAATATCTTCAAGATTCACACGTGTTGTAGCACATGTCAGAAGTCCCTTCCTTTTCAAGGTTGAGTGCTATCCGGAGTGTGCGTATATCCATGCCACATTTGGTTGAACGATTCATCCATCAATGGATGGACGCCTGGGTTGCTCTCGCCTTTTGACTATTGTGTCACACTCTTCTCCATCCTGGGCATTTCCCAGTGCCTAGAACATTCTTTGCTTTTGAGGGGTTTCTGGTATGGGAGGAAGGCTGACTCCTTATAATGCGTACAGATCACCTGGGAGCAGAGGAGGGACACCTTAGAACAGCAGGAGGTGACAGGAGAGCTGAGGCTTGAAGAGTGACAAGTGACAGAAGGACATGGCAGCAAAAGGAATAGCATGTGCAAATGCTCAGAGGCAATAAATCTTGGTTTCTTCCAAGCCTGCAAGTAGCTAGGACTGGCTACGAGTCAAGGAGGCGTATTGAGGAGCAATGGCTATGGGGCCCATCGTTAAGGGCCAGAAGACCTTTCTTTATCCCATTGACCCTGGGAAACCACGGTAGGGTTTCCAGGAGCCGTTAGAAGGCAGAAGAGCTCCTTCTGTGGCCATATAGAAGATGGTCTTCGAGTGAGAAAGACTCCAGCTAGAAGGCCAGAGGGAGATTATTGCCTCAGTCTAGTGAGAAACAGAGTCTGAACTATGGCAGTTGGCTAGAAAAGAGGCAGCCATTTCAAGAGCCCTTTAGGAAGTAGAATAGACAGGACCCAGGAGCCATTTGGATGTGATGGACTCATTTCATTTCAGCAGCAATTATGGAGCTGGGTAAGGAGATCATTAAGAAATGGCATTTAGGGTTTAGTGTGGAATGAGCAGGAGGGAGGAGCTGGGAGTGACTCTGAGGCTTCTAATATGGACAGCATTGTACGTTGTCACGATGATAACTTTCCCCACCTGGTTGTGTACACTCGTAGGATAGGGACCTCTTCAGGCACGGTCTGGTCCAAGCATGGATTTTACTCAAAAGGGAAGACAAGCTCAAAGAGGTGCTCAATCCACCCAAATGCACATGGCCTTCTCCTTCCTCTGGTCAGCCAGCTATAAGGCCAAATGAAATTTCTCCACTTACTGCACAACCCTGTTTGTTTTAAGAGATTTTATTTCCAGTTACCACTGGGAGATCTAGAGACCTTAACAAAATCACGACCAATGGGGGAACAAGAACTTGTAATTAAAATTCTCTGTTTTTGATACTCCTGCTCTTCATTCAAATGTCAGTGGAGTTAAGTCAGTAGCATTCTTTTCTTTCTCAAATGCTTGTCTTGGTGGCCTCTGGGGAGGTCATTCCTGTTCTTGTCTGAGGAATCGGCCCTGCACTACCTTCTATGCCTGGCTTAGCATAGCCTTCCTCCTTGCTCACCAGAAGCCCCTATGCGCATGTTTGCGAGATGTGACCTGGTTGCCGATCTGGGCTGTTCAGGCTCCCGAGCCCCAGACAGAAGCAGGTTTGCCTCCCTTGGGTCAGCTGGCACCTCCACTTCGTTCCTGCATTTGTATCTATTCACTGAGTTGAGCTCTGTGGGGCAGGAAGGTCCTGCCTTATCCTTTCCCCAGAGCCTCCTGCAGGGATGTCAAGGGGCCTGCGCCAATCTGGAGGTTTGGGAGGTGGTCCCTGACCATGGCCACTTTAAGACAGACAAGGAACATCCCCAGAATAAACCAGCACGACCAACTCAGCCTCAGAACAATCCTTGCCCTGCCCTGCTCCTGGCTCAGCACTCACCTGGCTCAGGTCTTACTTGTCTGGATTTGGCCATGGGTGTCCTGACTCTCTTTTCTTCACTACCCCTTGGCACTGGCTTTCAGCACCTGGTGCTCCCTTTGGCACTTGACACCCCTGCCCCCGGCCTTGGCAGAGTGGCCCAGGCCCTACCCCCACGCCACACAAATCCCACGACTGGCCCAGCTCTCTCCTCACTGCAGTGGGCCTCTGCACAACGTGAGCTGGCTGTGGCCCACCTTGGCCCCCACTTTGAGACCCTGAGTCTCTGCTCCCCAGTCTTTTTGTCTCTCCACTTTGGTTCTCTCCTCCCTGATCATTGATCTGCAACCTCATCCCTAGCAAGGTTGGTTCTTCCCATCAGCGAAGCTGCCTGTCCTGGGCCAATCTCTCCGTGATTTGTCATTGTCATTTAATTTATCCTTTTTCAAACCCTGTGGGGGACAGATCATGATCTCCATGTGGAAGTGAGGGAAATGAGGTTTAGAGAGACTAAGTTACTTGCCCAAGAACACACAGCTGGGGTGCACATCTGCATCTGTCTGACCCCAAAGCCTGTGCCCTTTCCACTTTCTCCCCAGGCAGCAAGCACCCAATTCTGGTCACCTTTCCTGGTAGGGAGGGGTTTCTGGCCAGGTACGGTGGCACACGCCTTTAATCCCAGCACTCTGGGAGGCCAAGGTGGGCAGATCATTTGAGGTTAGGAGGTTGAGACCAGCCTGGCCAATATGGCAAAACCCTATCTCTACTAAAAAATACAAAAATTAGCCAGGCATGATGGTTTATGCTTGTAATCCCAGCTATTCGGGAGGCCGAAGTAGGAGAATCACTTGAACCCTGGAGGTGGAGGTTGCAATGAGCAAAAATCGTGCCACCGCACTCCTGCCTTCTGGGCAACAGAGGGGGACTCCGTCTCAAAAGAAAAGAAAAGAAAAAGAAGGGGCTTCTGTCACATTAATATTTTTTCATGAATATTTGCTGAATACTATTCCATATATGCTTTGCACATTAACTCATTTAATCTCACAATAGCCCCTGTGATAGGCACTATCATATCCCCATTTCCAGTTGAGAAAACTGAGTCACCAAGAGCAGTTTACCCAGGCTTCCCCATGTAGGGAATGGCAGAGTTGGGATCCACCCAGGCAGCCTGACTCCAAAGCCACTACTTTAACTGCTCCACTGCAGACGCCTCTCATTGGTGCAAGGAGAGTGTGCAGAAGTGGAGAACAGACAGATGCACCTGGTTGGGGGACAGCAGGAGCGGGTGGGAGGAAGGCAAGTGATCCAGGCAGGTGGGCACCATCTGGGGTTGGAGGGTAGGAAGCAGCAAGCTGAGGCCCAGGCGCAAAGATGCAGGATGAACTGATGGGCCCAGCTGCCGGCATGAGGGTGTGAGGTATGGAGTAGGCCCTTCAGCCACACTGGTCTCTCAGCGTTCCTGCCTCCAGGCCATATGCATATGCTGTTTCCTCCACCTGTGATGCTCTTCCCTCAGATACATGCCTGGCTTTCTCCCTCTCGCCCTTCCTATCTCTGCCCAGATATCTCCTTCTTCCAGAGATCTTCCGTACCACCCGATGTAACATAGACCCCTCATCATGTTCCATCTCCTTACCCTGTTGTATTTTCTTCTTACCACCTACTGCCAGATGATACATATTAATTCACCTCCCCTCTAGCACATAAGCTCCCAGGAGGACAGAGATTGGCCTGTTTTACTCCCTGGGATTTTCCCAGCCACTAGGACAGTACCTGGCTCATAGTCCTGCCCCATAAACATTATTTACAGAGGGAATGAATGAATGAAGCAAGAGCTCAGCCCTTAAAACTACGTCAGAGCGGGATCAACTGTCAGGCTGACCTGCCCCGCCCTCCAGCAGCAAGATTGGATCCCTGAGCCTGGGGCAAGGCTGAGCCTGTACCTGGGGACCAGTGAGTCCCAGCTGCACCCCCAGGTATTCACTGTCATTTCAGGTGCTCTTATCAGGGACCCTTGGTAGCCAGAGGACTGTGGTATGCCAAGCCGGGCAGGCTCATGGGGCTGGGTGGTGAGTGTCAGGAGCCCTACCACCAGGGCCTGGAGAGCCACCTGAACTACACTGGGACGCTGAGTTTCTGCACCACTACGAGAGAAAAGCAAGTTCTACTCTCTTGCCTTGTCAAATGGGGCCACTCAGGAGGTAACTTGTACTGCCGGGGCAGAGCAGATGCCATCCACTCAAACGCCAGGAAATGACAAGCACCCCCTCTCCTTGTCCCCTCTTCCTTTGTTCATTACCGAAGATAAGGAGAAAATCAACTTTTCAGTCAATGAAGTGAGTGCAACTAACGGCCTCATGTGCTGTCTTTGAGCCTTTGCTGTGTTTACCAGAACAACGCCCCCAGGAGGACAGGGATTTGGTTGGTTGTGACAGTTGCTGCCAAGAAGCCCCGCTGATTGAATAGATTTGTTGAAAGTGTGAGATGGCACCTCCACCACACCGTGCATGAAGCGCGCGGTACTCTGATGCATACCACTGTTCTGGGGCCACATGACACCTTTTACCAATATTCCACCGGCAACATCCGCGCTCTTCCCAGAGGGCAAGGAGCTGGGTGCATTATTGTGGGGATTAAATGCGTGACACACGTGGGATATAGGAAAGTGCCTGATACCAAGAAGCCCCCAGCAGATGTTTGCTTTTAGAACTGGCAGCTACTGTTCCCATTTGACAGATGATGACAGGCTTGGTGAGGTCTAGCCGATGAACTGCCTTGACTTTTAACCCAAAGCTCTTTCCTCTGCACACACAGAAAGTGAATGCATGTGAACTGTTATATGCAGTTTTAGTTTAATCAGATCAGGGTGTGAACCTCCCCAGTGGGGTGTTAGGCTATATAATAGTTAAATACCATGGACCAGGGACTTGGCTTCACTGGGTGGTGGGTTTGGGGGTTTGAAAGAGGGCCTGTGCCTCTGTTGGCCTGCCCCATGAGGCCTGGAGCCGGAGAGTCAAGAGAGCCCTGGGCACACAGCCGTGATTCTGAAAGCTGACAAATGCCCAGTGTTCCTGCAGACAGGCTGAAGAGATGGGGCTGCGTGGCCGGAACAGCTGGGTGGAGGCTGGTGGCAGGAGGCAGTGTGAGTCCCTGCTTTGTTCCTGGGCAGTCACGGGGACAATCAGAAGCATAGAGAAGCCCCTTTCCTTTCCCTCTGGGCTGCAGCCCAGCATTTGGAGCTTCCTGCTTGCCAGCCAAGGAGAGCCTCTGGGAGAGCCCCAGATCAGGCTCTGCACCCAGGCTGGCAGGCGACCAGCACCCTAGGCTGCCCAGCTGAAGCCAGGACCTCTTTTCTCCCACGGCCCTCCTGTTGACTTGGGGAGTAACCCAGGGGAAGAGACCCCGAACCAGGAGTCCAAGTCCTGGGCTGGAGTCCAGTGTAACTGCTCATGTCTGTGGCTCTGGGCAGGTTGCTTAACCTCTCCTCCCTTGTCCCTCCCAGAGCTGTCATGGGAGCTCAGAGAAAGAGCTTAGTTCCATGCCTGCCACCCACTACACTCACAGTAAAGATCTGCTGTAAGAGTGAAGGGAGGGAGGAATAGCAGGTGTTCCCTAAATATTTTGAAGCAGCTGAAGGGGTTTCCAGAAAGATGGCAGAGAGAGTGCCTGTTTTCAGAACTTCCTTCTCTGAAGCCTCCAAAATGAATAAGAGTCAGAAATGGAGAGGGAAACACCTTCTTTGCTGAAAGCAGACAACAGCTATGACCTCATACCCCAACCCCTGAAGACTATCATAAAACCAAGAAATCTGGGTAAAGTGAAGTGGGGGGCTAAAAGCCAACACCCACCTGAATAATGGGTGTCACAGGCTGGTCTGCAGCCTCATCTTCACCTGCATAAGGACAGGGCCACCTTTCATAAGCAGACAGACCCAAAGGCAGACCCAGGTGTCCCAGGGCCAGTGGTGGAAAGAGATTATCTCAAGGACCCAGTCAGCCTGACCCTGCCCCCAGAGCGTATGCACACACCCCACTGCCCAAAACACTGGCTCAAGCGTGGACAAGGCCAGTAGTGCCTGGCACAGAGGCCATGCTCAGGGAATGTCTATGCCTCTGAATTCAAACCTGTCTCAAGAGAAGGCTCTTCTTTTTTCTTCATGGACATGTGGCCGGTGTTTAAGTTCTGGGCCCAATCAGCAATGAGAAGAACAGGTTTCTTGCCTTTGTAAACTCTAGGGTCCACGAGATTTTCTTTTATGGACTGCACGGGCAGGGCCTGCTTGGCAGCCTCTTTCCTTTTGTTCACGTTCTGACTGAGGGCTTTGTTTAAATGCCAAGGAGCTCATCTCTTTTATTATTGTTATTTCGGCTGCAGGAAACCCAAATCTTTATAGATTTCCCCTTGCAGTGGATCTTCTGTGATCTATTCTTCACTGACAGTGGACACATAAAAATGGATGTGGAGGCACATCCACATGTAACTGCACATAACTGACTAGGCAGAATGCTGGGCTGTTGGGTTGTCTGCAGAGTAGGATGCTGACCCTTTTGTGGGTGTGATGTCAGGAGCTTATTTTGCCATATAGTGAATCCATCAAATCATGGACTCTCCATGTTGGAAGCTCTGGTATCAAAACCACTCCTTCTGGCTGGGTGCAGTGGCTCACGCCTGTAATTCGTGCACTTTGGGAGGTGGACCACATGAGGATCAGGAGTTTAAGACCAGCCTGACCAACATGGTGAAACCCCATCTCTACTAAAAATAAAAAATTAGCCAGGCATGGTGGTGAGCACCTGTAATCCCAGCTACTTGGGAGGCTGAGGCAAGAGAATCGTTTGAACCCAGGAGGTGGAGGTTGCAGTGAGCTGAGATTGCACCACTGCACTCCAGCCTGGGCAACAGAGTAAGACTCCATCTCAAAAAAACAAAAAAACAAAAAAACAAAAAAAACAAAAACAAACAAACAAAAAACACTCCTTCCATCCTCTTAGAGCCTTGAGGTGATCTGAAAGAAGAATACAAGGCTGTTTTTGGCAACTCAGGAGTTTTGTTTAGATTCTGAAGCCAACAACTCTGCTAGAAAGAACAGCATAGTGCCTGAAGTCCCTCTTAAGGGAGTATATTTCCATTCAAATTTATATGCTCCACAGAAATTTCTTCTTCCACAAAGACTAAGAGGAGAGACTTTTGATGTTTGTCTTGTATCCAAAATATGATGGACAAATGGATGGAGGGAGGGAGGGAGTTTGTTTCAAAATATTCATGTTTCAACACCAGAAAACAGAATGTGATGTGGTTATTCTGTTTACCAAAAATAGTAAATAAGGATATTTGTGGCTGGGTGCGGTGGGTCACGCCTGTAATTCCAGCACTTTGGGAGACTGAGGAGGGAGGATTGCTTGAGCCCAGGATTTCAAGACCAGCCTGGGCAACATCGCGAAACCCCGTCTCCACAAAAAATACAAAAAGAAAAAATTAGCCAGGTGTGGTGGCACATTCCTGTGGTCTCAGCTACTTAGGAAGCTGAGGTGGGAGGATCACTTGAGTCCAGGAGATCGAGGCTGCAATGAGCCAAGGTCGTGCCACTGCACTCCAGCCTAGTGACAGAGTGAGGCCCGGTCTCAAAAAAAAAAAAAAAAAAAAAAAAAAAAAGATGCTTGTGAAAATTCACACATGACCTTAATTAGAGGCAATGATCCTAAGATCTCATCTTACTCTAAAACATATTATTTAATCATCCTCTGAATTGAGTAACTCCTTTTATTGGGAAAGATGTGATTTATTTTCTATTTCTGAGTAATCTTCACAGATACCCCTCGGAGTTCCATAATATGTATGGCCCAGGATTTATTGATTACAAGCCTTTCTGAAATATGTGTATGTAAAAGTATTTCTGGAAAATCGAAATATCTTCTAAGTACTTGCCCATTTATATGCCTGAATTCTTTCTCACAAAATGATGTTTAATTAGAAGCTAGAGTCCTTTAACACTTTAAACTCAAATCATTTTTGTTCTTCAAATTTTCAAAGCATTCTTTCTTCCCAGTGCATCAGTCAGCTTGTGCTATAGAAAAAACAACCCGCTATATTAATAACGTATGAAAATAAACATGTATTTTCTTGCTCACATGATGTGAGGACGGTGGCATCTCTGGGCTCTGAAGGCCCCGTGTGCCTTCCTATTCAGGGACCTTGGCAGAAGGTGCAGCCAAACCCGAGACACACTGTTCTCTTGTTGCAGAGGCAGGTGCAGGGGCGACTGTGCTGAACCTCACAATAACTAGAAACAGCTTTGCCTCAGACCCGGCACACAGCACATCCCCTCTCATCTCATTGGAAAGTGTCATACAGTCAAGTCCAAAGCCAGAAGCATCTGCTCCTAGGATGCTCAGGCAGGTCACATGACAATGGGCAAGCATGTTACATTTAACTCAGGCCTACTGAATCTTTGTCAGTAGCATTGATTTTGTCTTTAATTGACAAATCTCATTCACAAAGACTTGTCCTTCACCTGTGACATTTTCTAATTTTATCTATTTTAGATTTCTTAACTCTACCTAGTATAAAATTTTCTATTTAACTGACTAAAAGCTGGAGAATGGAGACAGCTCTTGACCGGAAGTCAGATGACTTTGGCTTAAGCCTAGCTCAACTCGGCGTCACCAGGCAACCTCGGGCAGTTTTTACTTTCTCTGGGCCTCAGCTTTCTCATCTGTGCACATCAGAGGAGGTAACACTACAAGAGTGCTTAGGAAGGAATGAAGCACCAGAGGAATAGATGGTTGTTAGAGATGACATTCCAAGCACTTACCAATTGGCTGAAGTGGGTGTGTGCCAGAGCACCAAAGCAGCATCTTGGAGGCCTCAGTTAAAATTCTTTAGATACTGGATTCTGGAGGGTGTCTGGGAAGAAGGAGCCAGGGCAGCGTTTGAGGATGCTCAGAGCGGTGGCTGATTACCAAGTGGTGCAGAGGCATTTCAGCACTTTCACAACCAGTACAGTCATTTCAGCACATCCCTACTGAACACCAGCCCTGTGTGATGTTTTTATTCACATTCCTGCAGATGAGGAAAGGCAGCCTTGCCCAGCGGAGAGAATATTGAACTGAGAATCACAAGACCTGAGTTCTGGGCTTAGTTCCACCAGTCACTTGGCAGGTGACTTCACTCTTGTGTGCTCCAGTTTCTCTACCTGTAGAATGCAGTAAATAGTCCCCACCTTCCAAAGCTGGCATTTAGATGAAATGGGGCCTTGTGACGGAAGCACCCAGCACAGCATCTGGCTGGCCAGTAGATGTTTCCTGAATCTACATCTGAACTTGATCATATTGTTTGGGTCCTAGCCCTGCCACTAACTGATTCCATGAACCTGTTCCCTGTAAACTCCATAAAATGGGTCAATCTATGGGGTATATGCAGTGCACATACAGTGTTCAGAACAGTGCCTCGTAGACAGTAAGTACACAAATGGATCTTATTTTACTCTTTTTTTTTTTTTGATACAGAGTCTCACTCTGTCACCCGGGTTGGAGTGCAGTGGCACTATCCCTGCTCACTGCAACCTGTCCCAGGTTCAAGCGATTCTCCTGCCTCAGTCTCCTGAGTAGCTGGGATTACAGGCACCTGCCACCACACCCGGCTGATTTTTGTATTTTTAGTAGAGATGGGGTTTTGCCATGTTGGCCAGGCTGGTCTCGAACGCCTGACCTCAAGTGATCCACCTGCCTCGGCCTCCCAAAGTGCTGGGATTACAGGCATGAGCCACCACGCCCGGCCCTATTTTATTCTTTGTTTGTTCTCTGTTGTCACTGATCTCCACATCGGGTCTGCTGAAACCATCCCCATAGCCGCTTCCACCTTTCTCTTTACTGTCATTTCTGATGTATTTTGCTTCTGATGGCTGCCACCTCCTTCCCTCTTCTGTTGTTCTTTGTTTGTTCCTTTCCCTACTACCTCTCCCGTGCATCATAGTATTAGCTTTGAGAGCTCTGATGCATTTGGCTGCAAGTGCCAGAAAACCCACCTCCAGCTGGCTTAACCTATGTGGAAATGTGCCTGTCATGCACCAGGAAGGAGGGCACATCTCATGGCCTCAAAACCATGAAGAGACTAGTTCATCCCAGCTCTCGTTCTCCTCTCAGCAGGATTCCACATGATTAGAAGATGGAAGATGTTGATGGCACATGGGACTGAATGTGGCCCTGTTCATGCCCAAGTGTAGATTTCCTGGTGTATAGAGGAATCCTGGTGCAAAGAGTGAATGCACAACCCTGGGTGCCTTTTTAGTGGCTTCATGTAAGATTGCTGCCTGGAGGAGTGACCACTAGAACCAGGAGGTCAAGCATGGCCTACTTGAGGTGGCATCACTCACGGCAGGGGCTGCAGGTAGAGGCCACTCATGGCAAGTGGGAGTCTCTGAAAAACCCAAACCGGACCCAAGAGAGGGAGAATCAGCTTAAAAACCTACCAAGGGACTGGGCCCGGTGGCTCACGCCTGTAATCCCAGCACTTTGGGAGGCCGAGGCAGGCGGATCACAAGGTCAAGAATTCGAGACCAGCCTGGCTAACACGGTGAAACACCATCTCTACTAAAAATAAAAAAAAATTAGCCAGGCATGGTGGCATGTGCTTGTAGTCCCAGCTACTTGGGAGGCTGAGACAGGAGAATCGCTTGAACCTGGGAGGCAGAGGTTGCAGTGAGCCGAGATTGCACCACTGCGCTCCAGCCTGGGCGACAGAGTAAGACTCCATCTCAAAAAACAAAACAAAACAAAAAAACCTGCCAAGCCCCGAGAGTACTGTCAGTTCCTGAGAGCAACAATCAAATCCAACTCCTCCTGCTTCCTTACCCCTTCCAGCCCCTCCTGCCAAAACCACAAAGCAGCCAGAGGCAGCCCAGCAAGGGGGGTAGACATGCCGGGCAGGGAGGAGAGGAAAGAAGAGGTCAACCTAACCTGCTTTCCCATTGCAGGGGCCAGCTTGAGGCAGGCCTGAGCTCGAGAGGAGAGAAGCTTTAATTTGGCTAAAGTTTAACTTTTTTTCTCCTATTATTATTACTCCAGGTCAGCCTTATTAATTACTAAATTGAAACTGTTTTACAGGTACAAGTGACCAGAGGATTATTTTTTAGTAAATTAATTTTTGGGGGGTGGAAGGAGTGGGGAGGTAAGGTCTTCACAGACCAACTTTTAGAAACAGCAATTGAAATTATTTTTTGAAATAATCTTCTATTTATAAGGAAGTTGCAAAGATGGTACCTCTAGAGCAGGATTTCTCAACCACTTTTATTTTCATCATTGCTCCACTCCCACCCCAGGACACTGTTTAGGTGTTTATTTCTATGATTGTTCTCCCATAAAATTTTAGTCCCACAGATATGCTGGATATCTGTTTATGTACTGTGGCCCTTTAGAGGGCCACAAACCATTGTGATTTTTTTTTCTACCCAACAAACAATTTTCTCCCCTTGGGGACCATCTTACCCCCATTGAGAATGCATGCTCTAGAGAGTTCTGGTGTACCTTTCACCCTGTCTCCCCTAATGTAACCATCTTACAAAGCTACTGTGATAGGTGTGTCAGAACTAAGAAATTAACATTAGCGCAATAGCATCCTGGAACAGGATCCAATCCAGGATTGCACATTGCATTTGGGAGTGGGGGTCATACCTCCTTAGTGTCCTGCATTCTGTGACAGTTAGGCTTTTCTTGTCTTTCATGACCTTGACACTTTTGGAGCATACTGATGGGGCATACTGTAGAATGTTCGTTCCTCACCTTGGGTTTGCATAATGTTTTCTTATGAGCAGACTGAGGTTGTGGACTTTGAGGGAAAATGTGGTAGAAGTGCTGTCCCCTTCTCATTGCATTATATTGGGGGGTCCATGATCAACAACACAATTTATTGCTCGTTATGTCAATCACTTGGCTAAGGTGTTTTGCCGGGTTCATTGCAAAGTCGCTATTGTCCCCTCTCCATAATCTGTCATTAGAAGCCAGTCAATACATCCAGCCCACACTCAAGCGGGGGAATGAAGCTCCACCTCCTGCAGGAAGGAATATCAAATCATTTTCGGACATATGTTAAAACTACCACAGTCATTAGAAAATATTCTGGGGGAGAAATGCTGTGGCTATGCAGATATCCTGTTTCTCCTTAAAGCTTTACCTTTTAATTTTAGCATTCATCTGTAATCCCAGCCCTTTGGGAGGCCAAGGCGGGCAGATCACGAGGTCAGGAGATTGAGACCATGCTGGCTAACATGGTGAAACCCCGGCTCTACTAAAAATACAAAAAAAAAAATTAGCCGGGCGCCTGTAGTCCCAGCGACTCGGGAGGCTGAGGCGGGAGAATGGGGTGAACCCGGGAGGTGGAGCTTGCAGTGAGCCGAGATCGCACCACTGCACTCCAGCCTGGGCGACAGAGTGAGACTCTGTCTCAAAAAAAAAAAAAAAAAAAAAAAACAGTTTTAGCATTCATCGGTGAATCTTGCCTGCTGCCATTTTTACTGTGATATTCTAAGAGTGATTTTTCTACTTTCCTTAATTTTTCATTTATTACTTAGAATTCTTTTGTAAGAAAGAATTGTCCCTTCTCCCCATTTATCCATTTATTTATTTATTCAATACATTATTTACATTAGTATTGACTCAAAGATTTTTATTCTTTGAGTCCTAATACAATGCTATTGTTATTTATTTTGTTACTCAAATTGTTCTACCTTTGGAATATCAGTCATTGGATGTTTTGATCATTGGAAGCTTTTTCAGGTTAGATGTTTTATCCTTGTTACTTCCTTCCTTTGTTCCTTTCTTCCTTCTTAACTTCTTTTTTTACTTCTTTCTTATTTTCTGGCACTACAAGTTGCTCCAGGCTTGTCTTGTATTTTCTGAGCGCTAGCCTTAGAATCAGTGCTTTCTCTAAGGAATCTTGGTTCCTAGAAGACTTTTCATTACCTAAAGAGGGACCGAAAACATCATGAGATGTGCCCTAGATTTCTTCCAAAGGGCAGAGAACATCCAGCTCTTCAGGGCACGTTTAGTGGGACAGGGGGAGATAAAAGTGAAGTTACTTTTTGATTGTATACTACATGACCCTTTGCTTAATGTAGCAGTAACCCTGAGTCACTAATCCCCCATAGGGTTGGCCAGATGGGCTGAGGAAGGTGCACGTGCCTTGGAAAGTGGACAATGCTTTGCAAGTGTAAAGGCTGATTTCTGTGGCTGGCTGTTGATACACTGTTGTTTTAGTGTCCAAGGTACCTGAAAGTCAAGGAGCAAATGAAATGATTCTTGCTACAAAAGGGAACCATTTGGTGTGTGATTTTTAGCCCCTCAGGGCCATGATGCTAACAGATATTGATCAGAAAGCACTTGCATTGCAACACGCTGGCCAAGTGCTTCTGCAGCACAAGGGACATGAGATTGGCAGGCTTCATAATATCACAAGGCCACTCTTTTCTGTAAGGGTTGGAATGGGAGCCTTGTGGGGAGACCTGCCGGATGCAGCCTGAGGTCCTGAGGAACAACCCTGAGCTCAGAGATCAGATTGCACTGGAATACTTCTGGTTAGGCCAAGCAAAGCCAACAGGGCAGGTTTTAGACTTGCAGTGAAATATTTACATTAAATTTGGAATAGCATAGGCAAAAAACCCTCAGCTTCCTCTCTGTGAATGACCAGAAGCAGCAACTCCTCAGTGTAGAGGAGGTGAAGGCAGTTCCTTTTCTGGATTGGTAGATTTCCTCCCAGCCCGCAAGAAGAGTTCCTCTTATCCCCAAGAAGGGGGGTTTCACACCCCAACAAGGGAAGCTGGTTAACAAGGGTCTATACATCAAAGGAGCTAGCTGCTGTACTGCTAAGATCAATTCCAGCACCTTTATAATTCTGCAAATTTACAGATTGGTGGAACTACCCAACTGGGTCTCCAAAAGAAGCTTACCTTAGATGGAGATATGGTTTGGCTGTGTCCCCACCCAAATATCATCTTGAATTGTAACTCCCACAATTCCCATGTGTCATGGGAGGAACCTGGTGGGAGGTAATGGAATCACGGGGTCAGGTCTTTCTTGTGCTCTTCTTGCGATGGTGAATAAGTCTCATGAGATCTGATGGTTTTAAAAAGAGGAGTTCCCCGTACAAGCTTTCTCTCCTTGTCCGCTGTCATCCATGTAAGATGTGACTTGCACCTCCTTGCCTTCTGCCATGATTGTGAGGCCTCCCCAGTCATGTGGAACTGTAAGTCCATTAAACCTCTTTTTCTTCCCAGTCTGGGGTATGTCTATCAGAAGTGCGAAAATGAATACAGATGGTGTCAGCTTGAGGGGAAAGAGCAGCAAGCCACAGAGCTAGGCCTGGAATGCAGTGCTTTTAGTCTTTTGGCTTCCGTTTCTTCATCTGTAAATGACAATGAATGATGTCTGCCATCTACATCTACAATCCATCATGGCTTCATGAGCATGAAGGATTGTTATAAGGAACAAATGCAGAACTAAGAAGAACGAGGTAATAATGAATCCTGAGCAAACTCAGCCTGAGGCTTCTTGTTCATTTCCTGACAAACACAATCCAGTGGAAAGAGACTGCACTACGGATGGACAAGTTTGGGCCAGAAGAACAAAAGCCCTGCCAGCTCAGAGAATCTGTGACTCCAGCTGCTGCTGGTTTCCTGACATAAAACAGGCACTATATGCAGATAAGTCAGCTGCATGAACTGAGTGAGGGAGAAGCAGGTCGAGCAGTGTCCTTGTTCTGGGGTCTTTTGAAGGGAGAGTCCTTCAGCTCTGGGAAGCACAGCAAAAATGCAGCCTAAGATTCCATGAGTCCTGATACAGAGCCAGGTGACAGCCAGGCCCTCAGGACAAAGGCAGGGCTGCAGAAGGACCCTGGAACTCTCCAGTATCAGAACTGGTGGGGCCCACACCCTCATTCTTCCCAGTGTTGCCTCCTCTGGGAAGCCTCAGCTGCACACAAGTCAACCACACCTCTGCCTCTGTGCAGGTCCCTAAAGGAGGGGAGCCTACCTTACTGTGATCCCATTGTGGAAGATTCACTCCCATCATGAAACCAGAGCTCTGGGGATTGGGGGAGCTGTATCTGCTTTGATTCTGTGTCCTCTTTAATCCCCAGCACAGTGCTTCCTTCCTAGTGAAATCTTGGTAGAATTTGAGTGGAACTGAGTATAAAATGTGGAAGGAAACTTGAGGCCCAGAGGGAGGAGTCCAAATAGGAGATGGAATTGGGGTGCATAAGGATGCCCAGATGATGCATTTGATGAGATGTGGGTGTCAGACAGAAAGATGAGAGGTTCAGGACCTGAGTAAGAACCATTGTGGACAACACAGGACCCAGATGGGGCAGAGGAAGTGGGATCTAGGGCTGAGTGGGACCGTGGCTGGGATCTCAGCCAGCTGCCAAAGCTGTAGTCTAGTGTGGGTTGGTGTAGAGTATCCATTGGGTAGGACAATTTTGGGGAGTCTTTCCTCCTGTGGGGTTGGTTAGGGCACCGCTTAGCAGCAGGAAGGAGGCCAAACAGATGGGGAGCTCTGTGACACTTCCAAGAGACTGTTCATTCTTTACATGGCTTCCACAAGGCTGAGAGGGTTTAGAGGTATGTTGGAGACCATTAAGCGGATCTGGCCAGACTCCAAGCCTAGCAGAGAATGGAGTGCTCAGCAGGAAAACCAAAGTAGATGCACTGCCCACTGGACTGAGCCAACACAGCAGAGAGGGAGTTGGTGATGCAGGTGCTGTCCAGATGTGCCCAGCGGCACACAAGAGCAAACCCTGCCTACACCATTGACTAGCTGTGCATCATTGTGCAAGTGAGTTCACCTTCAGTCTCTCTATTTCCTCATTTGTACAATGGGAAAATGGCACTGCCTGTCTCATACCGTGGTGGTGAGGATTAAACAAGAAAGTGCATGTAAAGTACTTAGCACAGCCTCTGACACACAGCAAGTGCTCAATTAATGGCAGGTATTGTTATGTTTAATGACACTGCCCAAAGCTTTTAAATCTCAGCACTATTGACATTTTTGGCTGAATAATTCTTTGATGTGGGGTGGCTGTCCTGTGCCTTGTGTGATAGCAACATCCCTGGCCTTTACCCACTAGATGCCAGTAGTAACCTCTAGTTATGAAAACCAAAAATGTTTCCAGACATTGCCAGATATCCCCTGGGTATCAGGGGAAGCAAGACACCCCCAGTTGAAAGCCACTGCACTAACTCCAGAGCCTACACGTGCTGGTCTTCAGACAGTGAGTATTTTTCTGGTGGGGCTGCAGCCAGAGAGCACATACCATGGCTCAGGCCCAGGGCCCACCTGAACCTGCCCAGGACTCATCAGAGGAGGTGAGGCAGAGAATGGCCCTCTGCAGCAGCGGCCAAGCCCAGCTAGGGGCAAGGGCAGCAGCAAATAGTTGTCAGTGCAGGAGGCGTATGTCAGCCAGTGTGGGCCAGGGCAGGCTCAGAGAGACAGCTGGAGAGAAAGAAGGAGCAGGCACACCCCAGACAGGGGTGCTCCCAGCAAAGAGAGGCCACACCATGAAGTCCTTACTGCCTGAGGGCAGGGACATTCTGTAACATATGGACCCCATGAAAACCATCAAACAGGTGGGGAGAAAGGCAATGGGATAGGAAAGATGGAGGGGGTAACATTGAGCACCTACTTATGCCAAGTGTTGTACCAGAGGATTAGGAAGGTGGTGTGATAATATATAGGGTAGACCTTGCTTAGAAGGTCTAAGGCTTACAGTCTAATTTCTGTTTTCTTCTTTCCTTAAATTTACCAATACAGTATTTGAGACTCAAATACAAAATAAATCAACACTAAAGGTTAACTTCCAAACAAAGAGGGAACAGTATAGTGAACCATCCTATTCTTAAGGATGCTGATCCTTGGAGACCTGCCCAAAGACACTCAACCAACAGGGGAGGAGCCAGAGGTTGACATCTGGCTGACTTGAGAGCTTGTGCTGTTTCTACTCTGCCAAGTTTCAGGACACATCGGGGTTAAGCAACATCAGATGAGCCTGGGTAGATAATGGGGACCTCCCTCTCTGGGGAGACCCTACAGCAGGAATATTCAACAGTGAGAAAGGAACCAAGTCATAGGCCAAGGGAGCAGGTTTATAAATAGCTGGGGAGATGAGGAAGTCTGAAAAAGGAACAAGCCTGATGGGGCCAGGAGGGAAAACGTTAATTAATTAAAATAAGCCAAAGTACTCTAGGAAATCTAGAACCCTCGTCTCCAGCAAATTTCTGGGAGCCCCCTAAATCCAAAAATAAAGGGAGGTCAAAGAAGCTCAAGAGGCAAGGATAAAGGGGGTTGCAAGATCCAAATTCATGGTGCTGTGCACTCTGAGGTTGGCTTGCTTGGTAAAGGGTGACACAGTTGACATGATAGTTTTCTCTAAAAATGCAAGGTCATGGTCACCTAGCATCTATCCCTTGCCACTCCCACCTGTGATGATGGCCCTGAGTTGTGAAGAAAGGTTGGGATTCCTCCCAGGAGATGGCTCTGGCTGCTGAGCCAGGGAGAGCGTCACCGCCATGAACCCTCCTCTGGCCTCTTGTTGGAGCACTCAGCTGACAGATTGTCAAAAACTTCTTTGTGTGGTAGTTTCCCTTCTCTACTGAGGGCCCCTGAGGACAGGGACAGCATTTCTGGTTCCTCTCTACATTCCCAGTGCCTGGCATGATGCCTTCCCCGTAGGAGGGATGCAAAAATGTTTGTCAAATGAAGATAAAGACCTGTTTCCATCAAAAGTGCAGACAGGTTTAGCCCTTGGCGAATTCATCTTTTTTATAAAATCAACCAACCACCCAGACTTTCTTATCCTTTAATTGTCACTTCTAGACAATGGAGACAGACCTCACAACGTGAACTTTCCTTGCAGGTTTCCCTCTGCAGCTGTCCCTCTGGTCACTGAGCATTGAAGTTTGACTTATCTTTTGCTCTTCCTGTCCTCATGCCCCCTACCCGCACCTTGTCCCATCAGTGAAGGCGTTCAGTTAAATCTGCTCCTATGGTGTTTCTTACACCTGCCTCCTTCTTTCTCTTTCTCTTCTGATTGATTTCAGGCCCTCCTGCCTGGGCTATGATGGTCACTTTCTATTTTCCCATCTTACACTCCCCTCCTAGATTAAAAGTCTTCAAACACAGTTGGGCCATGTCTCTTCCCTCCTAAGCAATCTCTGTTGGCTCGCCTCATTTTTTTTCAGTTTTATGCACATTCCCCACACATCCCTTGGGTATTCAGAGTCCCTTCTCTATCATTTGTCCCCAACCCACCCTTCCCATCTCATATCCGACTGCTTTTCCCATCTATAGCTGGGACACCAGGGCTCTGGGCCCCCGCATCTGTCCTGTGCTTGTCTGCTCTCCAGCCCTGTGCTTTTGCTCATGTGATGACCCCTGCTGGGAGAGCCCTTCCTTCCCATGGCCACATGGCCACATCCTATCTTTTAAGATTCAGCCCCAAACTCAATCCTCTGATGAAGCCTTCCCTTATTCTTCTCCTGCACTTTAGTTAGTAGCAATTACATCCTTTCTTGAACTTCCACAGCTTTTAAACTTCACCTCTATTGTGACATTTGTCACCAAACACCAAATTGTAGTTATCGTCGTTCTATGTATTTTACCTCCACTAACACAACCTCCAAATTTTATTAATTGCATACTCTTCCAGTAAAAGTATTTTTGAGAACATACTCCAGCATTACTATATGATATATTTTGTATACACTAACACATACACATATAAATTAGGAATTTGCAGAAGGATGTGATAAGTAGAAATAGTATTTTCTTCCTATGCTCAATAATGGTGTATACTGTACTTTGGAGACTACCAGTCTAGTGAATGAATGGTGCTTAGGCTGTAGGGGACATGAAGTCAGGGCTGTTTCCAGGGGTGGAGCACCCAGCTTTGAAAGGAAGCAAGCATGAGAGCCAGGCAGGTCTCAGAGAGGACGAGCACCCCCTGGATGGCTGCTGCTGCAGCCAGATGGAGTGTGGCAGTTGGGGAAAGGTTCGGGACCCCTGTGCAGGAGGGCAGGAAGGGGACAGCAGCTGGGCATAGTGCTTGCCCCAGGATTCCGGGCTCTCTTCAGTTGCCAGGTCATGTCCTCAGCAAACAGAGCCTCAGGAGAGAGGGGTGGACTGTCAGCAGCATGTCTCCTTGAGCATGCTGGGGCAGCTCTTAGCAGAGATGTTAATGCAATGTGAAAAAGAGGGTCTCTGGCTCCTTTGTTATTTGATGGGCGGGAAACTAAAGCCTAGGAGAGGAGACTTGCCCAAGGTGACCGTGACACTCTGATGTGTGAACTCTCCTCTCACTTGGCATCTGGCTTTTGTCTTAGTGTTCACACTCTCAGGCATCCCCCAGTCACCTTGGCAGGCCTGCAGGCCCAGCTGCCCAGACCTGGCTGCACATGTGAAATTAAGCTGGTGGGCATCCAGGAAGGAGTGGCCAATTCCACCTGTTCCCCTAGCTCAGCCCCCTAACATGCAAGCACATGCATACACATACATGCCTATCTAATGCAGGATATTTTCAGTACCGCTTTACCAGCCAGAGACCTTCATGGCTGGTGATGCCCCTGCTCACTCAAACCACCAGGCTGTGCCTGGCTTGCACTCCAGTGCAGATCCCGTGGCCACAAGGACAGCGCACTCAGCCCATGGCAGAAGTGGGTGTGTGAGCAAGCAAGTGCGGGGTCCAGCCAGCTGCTCCAAGTGCCAGTACAGGAGCAGGCTTTGTGCGGGGCTTGCATTTGGACCAGGCGTGTCATGACCAACTGCTGTGGTGGACTCTGGCATCCAGATGAGGGGAATGCAGTGGCACCCAAACAGGAATGCCCACAACGCTGAAGCCCCAGAGCAGGTGTTAGAGCATGCTAACAGCTCCTTTAGTCCACTGCCCTGCTCCAGCCTGTGGATCCAGGGCTGGCCTGGCCCTGACACTGCTTCCTGCTGCATGGGGTGGCTGCCCTCTGCTGATGGAGAATTGGAGGGTTACAGTGTTACAGCCTTCTTCCTACTCACCTTCAGTGGGTCCCAAGTTCTTGTCCCACATCCAAGAAGAATGAGATTACACTGACAGTTGAAGGGTGTGAAGGGCATATAAGAGTTTTATTAAGTGACAAAATAGCTGTCAGCAGAGAGGGGATGTGAGGTTGGTCCCCCATCTGAAGTTGGGTGGTCTCTCTCCCTCAATGTGGCTAGGTCCAGGGCTTTTATGGGCTCAGAATGGAGCAGTGCATGCTGATTGGTTTGTGGGTATGCAAAAAAGGCTAAAACAAAGGCACCACTCAAAGGTGAGCATGACAGTGTAAAAAACCAATTAGGGAAGGGTAGGTATATGTAAAATAGGGAAGAGTGGGGATCAATCAGAGGAAAGCACGTCAAATGGGAAGAGAGGTTCTCAATCCAGTCCATGGATTAACCTGGGACTTGTAACTTGGCTTTCAGGCTTTAAACTGTCTTTGGTTTGAAAGTCAGTTTTTCACTAGGGACCTGCCCCTGTCTGCCTAGGGATTTGTCTGCCTCCTGCCATTATCATATCCACTCATACACTCACACGGGTGCATAAGCACACATGCACAAATGCATATACATGTGCCTACACATATACACCCATGCACTCACATATGCATAACACACACATGAACACATGCATATACATGCACACACACACTTATTTGCTCATATACACTCATGTATACACATGTGTACATGCACATTCATGTGCATACACAGCCACATCCATGCACTTACATAAGCATAACACATGCACACATACATGCACACATGTATATGCAGGCACACATACTTATGCATACACACCTGTGAACTCATACACTCACACAGGTGCATGCATATACAAGCATACATGCATATACACATGCATACACATACATACCCATGCACTCACACTCAGGTGTATACACAGACATGCACACACACGGACACATGCATATACATGTGCATGCATGTGCACACATACCTATGCACTCACACATGCACACATCCATGCATACACACTCATACACTCATACACTCACACAGGTACATACACATATGCATACACATACACAACCATACACTCACACACTCACATAGGTGTATACGCACACAGGCATACACATGCACATGCATACATACACATGTACTCACATGTGCACACACATATGCATACACACCCGGGCACTCACACAGGTGCATACACATATGCACATGCATGCACATACACCTAGCTGAAGGACTGCTCTTGGTTAGGACCCCTTCACCAGCAATGTTCCTTCCAAATGTTCCTGCAATCTCTCTGTCCTATAGTCTCTCTCACCAGACTGGCAGGCCTCAGTGCCTCCATGTCTGGCAATGTACACTTCTTCTCAGAGCATCTTTTATTTCCAACAAAGAGAAGGGAGCTGAGTGTAGGGTCCCATGGCCTACATTTGAGAGGACAGGTAAAGTGGGGAGACAGATGGGACATGTTTGAGGGTCATGGGAGGAGAGCCCATGCCTACCCATCACCACCTTCTGAGCCCAAGAGAGCTGAGGAAGGCTGGGGAGACCAGGTGTCTGGGCCTTGTCACTGCTCTGCCCCGCTCATTCCTGGATCCTGAAGTGACCTCTCACTGTGCTGTTTGGCAGACTGTGACACTGGGGAGAGGCACTGTGGAGCATGTGGACATGCTCCTGGCTTAGTTGTGGAGAGGGCCCCCGAGCCCCAGGGCCTTGTACTGTGATCAGCCCCATGAGCCAATTCCCCAGTTGAAGAGAAATGTTTTCTTTCATTTATTCAATCAGCAAGTATCTATTGAGTATCTACTGTATACTAGGCCCTAGAGAAGAGCCATAACATTAACAAGCCAGAGTCTACACTCAAGTCAAACTCAGCAAAGTATGCTCTGCAGGGCATAGAGCACAGAAGAGGGATTAATCAAGGGGTCAGGCTGTGCATTGATCTGTGCATGTGAGAGAGAAGGGTCCCAGCAGAGAAGCACAGAGACAGAAGTAGAGAAGTTGAGAAAGGGAGGGCAGGAACCCAGGTGCAAGCTGGAAATGTGAGCACCAGCTCCCCGGCCCCCACCAGTATTGCTAAGCATTTTCTAGCAGTAGCTAAGTTGGTACGGCTTTCCAGTGAATGCTTTCCATGAATTGACTGTTTTAACACTAGAGTCCTATGAGGCAGGTACTCTTATTCATCCCATTTTTAAAAATACAGGCCCTCACTGTGTTGCCCAGGCTAGAGCTATGGAGTGGCTATTCACAGGTGTGATCATGGGGTGCTGCAGCCTCCAGCTCTTGGGCTCAAGCAATCCTACTGCCTCAGCCTCCCCAGTAGCTAGAACCACAGGCTTGCACCACTATGCCCAGCTTATTCACCCCATTTTATAGATGAGACTGAAGCATAGGCTATAGGAAATTGCCCAAGGTTTTACCATCACTGAACAATAGGGCCAGGTAGAGCCCTTACCCCCTACTACTCTAATATGGCATCTCTCATTTTATCCATAGTCTCACTTATTATCTGATTCAATATTTAGACAACTCTGTGAGGTCCTATGTGGAAACCAAAGCACAAGTATAGGACCAACCCATGGTGTCACAGCTTGTAGAATCACAGTCTGACCTACACCCAGATCTTCTAACCCCTAAGACTCTGCTACAGGCTCCCAAGGCACAGACTGGGGTGCCTTGGGTGCCTGTGCCAGGGCACAGGCTGAAATGTTAGATGCCTTATAAGAGTGAGTGTGGGTGGAAAACCTTTTGGAGGTTCCTGAATAAGTTAAACATAGAGTTACCATATGACCCAGCAATTCCACTCCTAGGTCTATACCCCAAAGATTTGAAAATAGATATTCAAAGAAAAACTTGTACATGAATGCTCATATCAGCACTATTCACAATATCAGCACTATTCACAATATCAGCACTATTCACAATAGCCAAAAGGTGGAAACAACCCAAATCTCCATCAACAGATGAGTGGATAAACAAAATAGAATATATCCATACAATGGAATATTATTCAGCCATAAAAATGGATGAAATTCTGATACCTGCTACAACATGGATGAACCTTGAAAACATGCTAAGTGAAAGAAGCTGGATACAAAAGGCCATATACTGTGTGATTCCACTTATATGAAATACCCAAAATGAGCAAATCTACAGAGATACTAGGTTGGTGCAAAAGTAATTGCAGTTTTTGACATTAAAAGTAACAGCAAAAACCACAATTACTTTTGCACCAACCTAATAGAAAGCAGACTGGTGGTTGCCAGGAGCTGGAAAGGGGGAAATGGGGAGTCACTGCTAATGATTATGGAATTTCCATTTGAGTCATCAAAAAGTTCTGGACCTTGATAGTGGTGATGGTTTCACAACACTGTGAAAGCACTTAAGGCCACTGAATTTTATACCTTAAAATGGTTAAAATGGCAAATGTTATGTGTATTTTATGACAGTTTAAAAAAGATGGGAGTGAGGGAGTCGTTGGCCACAGTACACTATGGGGGAGCAGTGGGGCCAGTACCCCCCATTCTCCTAAAAGGGAGGTGTCTAAGATTCTAGCAATGTCTTTAAATTTTTCTGAGTGCTTCAAAGAAAATCTCACAAATCAATCACTGCTAGTTCCCATATCCTTTCGTCACAAATGGCATAACTACTACAAGTTTGCCCAACATGATGCTGTTTTGGCTTTATGCCCCCTGCCTGGAGGTACCCAAACCCCATGATGTATCACAATCACCCAAGGACTTTGTAAAATGACATTCCTGGGCCTTGGCCCAGAGACTTGGGTTCAATGGTCGCTAGATCTTGGGTTCTGGTCCCCAGAGACTTGGGTTCCAAGGTCGGAAATCTGTATTTTATAAAGCATCCTGGGAATTGTGATGCAGTCTGTCCTCAGACAGGTCTTTTGGGAACCACTACCCTGGTCCATTGAAGCGTGGAAGGCTGTGCATAAGATAGGCCCTGGTGGATAGATGTGTCTGCAGGTTTCTGTCCTGTGCCCTCCCCCAGCCCCTCCCCAGAGGAGATTTGGACCAGGGTTGATGCCTTCTCTCCCCATTCCCTGTGTACCTGGCTCGTCATTCTATCATCTCTCTGGCTCATAGGGGACCTCACTATTGTCAAGATCTCTTATGAGGGTTCTCACTCCAAACATAGTGTCCCTCATTCCAGAGCCCTGGGAATGGTCTTCAGACCCCACCAAAACCTGTCCAGGGCAGGCAGCCTTGGTTGGATGTCATCCAGCTGTACCACCCCCAGCTTTGCCCAATCCGGCCAGAGATCTGCACAGCACATTCTGCACTTTGTTTGTGATTGTGTACTTTAAAAATATATATTCCATAAACAATATATAATTATTATTAAAAAGTAGAAAATAGGCTGGGAGCGGTGGCTCACACCTGTAATCTCAGCACTTTGGGAGGCCAAGGCAGGTGGATGACCTGAGGTCGGGAGTTCAAGACCAGCCTGACAAATATGGAGAAACCCTGTCTCTACTGAAAATACAAAATTAGCAGGTGTGGTGGCACATCCCTGTAATCCCAACTACTCTGGAGGCTGAGGCAGGAGGTTTGTTTGAACCCAGGAGGCAGAGGTTGCAGCGAGCTGAGATCACACCATTGCACTCCAGCCAGGGCAACAAGAGCCAAACTCCATCTCACATAAATAAATAAATAAATACATACATACATACATACATACATACATACATACATACAAAGTAGAAAATATAAACAGACTGAAGGGGCTGTAATTAATCAACCAAATCAACCAAAATTCCTCCATTCCCCTATTCTGAGATAACCATTGTTTTGGGTTTTGTTGTTTTTTGTTTATTTGTTTTTTGAGACACAGTCTCAATCTGTTGCCCAGGCTGGAGCGCAGTGGCATGATCATAGCTCACAACAGCCTCAAACTCCTTGGCTCAAGTGATCCTCCTTGGTACTACAGGTGAAACCACCACACTCAGCTAATTAAAAAAATAATTTTTTGGGCCGGGCGTGGTGGCTTAGACCTGTAATCCCAGCACTTTGGGAGGCCGAGACGGGTGGATCACGAGGTCAGAAGATCAAGACCATCCTGGCTAACACGGTGAAACCCCGTCTCTACTAAAAATACAAAAAAAATTAGCCGGGCGTGGTGGCGGGCGCCTGTAGTCCCAGCTACTTGGGAGGCTGAGGCAGGAGAATGGCGTGAACCTGGGAGGCGGAGCTTGCAGTGAGCCAAGATCACGCCACTGCACTCCAGCCTGGGCAACAGAGCGAGACTCCATCTCAAAAATAATAATAATAATAATAATAATAATAATAATAATTTTTTAGAGACAAGGTCTTGCTATGTTGCCCAGGCTGGCCTCATACTCCTGGCCTCAAGTGATCCTCCCTCCTCTTTGAGATCCTGCCCTCTAAAGTGCTGGGATTACAGGCATGAGCCACTGACCCCAGCCAAGAATTGTTAATATTTTATTGCAGAATAACTTTCTAGACTTTGCAAATGTGTGTGTATATTATTTGTTTATTCAACAAATATTTATTGAGTGCCCACTTCGAGTGGGCTGAGATCCAGGGATACTGGAGTAAATGATACGGACAAAAATCCCTGCCCTCAGGAGCTTGAGGTCTATATATTCGTATAACTTTTTATTTTTTAAAGAACCATATGGTGCTTTTAAGTAATCTTTTCCCTTTAAGAGTATATTGAGAAAGTCTTTCCATATCAACGAATGTAGAACTACATCATCATTTCAATGATTGTATAATATTCCATTGGATGTATTTATCCTAGTCTATTTAACCAATTATTGGCATGAAGAGGTTTGTTCTAAGTTTCCACTGTTATAAACAATTTTGAAATGATCTTGTTTATCCAGGGATCTAGGGATCTTTGGTGCCTTTTTAATATTACCTTAGGATAAGTTTGTAAAAGGGAATTTGGAAAAAGAACCAGGAATCAATCCCTGGTTTTGATACCGTATTGTAGTAGGCCTACAGGTCTATGTAATTTTATCACGTTATTTCATCATTTGTGTAGATTCACCAAAATCAAGATACAGAACTATTGCATCACCTAAAAGATCTTCTTACTGCTTCTCCTTTATAGTCATACTCTTCCCATCCCCAAGTCGTCCCTGACTGTTGGCAATCACTGGTTTGTCCTCTGTCTCTGTAATCGTACATTATATGACCTTTTGAGATCGGCTTTTAAAACTCAGCATATTGCCCTTAATATTTATCCAAAATCTGTGTAACAACAGTCTGTTCCTTTTAATCACTGATTAGTATTCCCTAGTATGGGTGTACAATTTGTTTAACTCATCACCTATTGTAGGCCAGTTGTTGGCTTTTACAAACACGGCTGCCGTGAGCATTCAAGTACAGATTATGTGTGCACAATTTGTATTTGTTTGAGATAAATGCCCAGGAGTATTACTGTCAGGTCTTATGCTAACTGTATGTTTAGTTTTTTTTTTTAAAGAAACTACGAAACTATTAATAGTTTTCAGTGTAGCTATATCATTTTACATTCCCACCTGCAATGGACAAGGGATGCAATTTCTCCACATTCTCTCCAGCATTTGGTATTGTCAGTATTTTTAATTTTAGCTGTTTTAATAGCTGTGTAGTGATATTTTATTGTAGTTTTCATTTGTATTTCCCTAATGGCTAATGACATTGAACATCTTTTTACGTGCTTATTTACCATCTGTATATCCTCTTCGCGGAAGTGTTCATTCATGTCTTTAGCCCATTTTCTAATTAGATTGTTTATTGTTTTGGGTGTTTTTCTTGACTGCTGTGTTTTGAGAGTTCTTTGTATGTTCTAGATATGAGTCCTTTGTCAGATTTGTTGTTTGCAGATATCTTCTCCTAGTCCATAGCTTGCCTTTTCATTCTCTTAACAGGGTCTTGTGTGAAGCAGTTTTTAATTTTGATGAAATTCAATTTTGTGGATTTTTTTTCTTTTATGGATTGCGCTTTTGCTACCACACCTAAAGACTCTTCACTGGGCTCTAGGTCCCAAAAATCTTTTCCTGTGTTATCTCTGAATGTTTTATGGTTTTGCATTTTATGTTTAAATCTCTTACCTCTTTTGGATTAAATTTTGTATAAAGTAGAAGGTTTGCATTGAGATCCATTGTTTTCCTTATGGATAGCTAATATTTCTAGCACCACTTGTTAAAAAAAAAACTATCCTTCCTTCATTGAATTGCTTTTGTGCCTTTGTCCAAACATGGTTGGCTGTAGCCATGTGGAACTATTTCTGGGTTCGCTATTTTGTTCCAGTGACCTGTGTATCTGTCCTTCTGCCAATACCACACATTCTTGATAACTGTAGCTATATCATGGCTTAACATCAGGTAAAGTGATGCTTCTCACCTTATTTTTCTTTTTTCAAAATTGTTTCAGTGTTCTAGTTCCTTTGGCACGTACTTTTTCAAGGCTTGTGATAACATATTACCAAACTGCTCCTGAAAGGTGGTACTAATTTAAACTTCCGCTGCAGTGTAGGGGCGCTTGTTTCCATACACCCACAACAACCCCGGCTGTTATCATTTTAAAAAATCTTTGCCTATCTGATAACTGAAAAATTATTCACATCCTTATTTTAAATTGCATTTCTTTGGTTGCCTTTGAACCTAAGCAGGCAGCCAGTGCCCCCAGATCTGAGTAGAAGAGTTTGGTACCTTGGTGATTCACATTTGAGGTTTCAGAAATGTCCAACAGAGTGAGCAGGCAGGTTTGTGTGGCGACCCCTGCTGACTCCTTCTTCCCTCTGAAGGCGTATTGCACCCTCTCTTCCTTGCTTATTGTTGCTCATCTCGGCTCCTGGAGACTAAGTCGTCTGTCCAGGCAGCCACACGTACCACAGGCAGGCATCGCTCTGCAGAAAAGCCCAAATGTACTTTCAAATTGTACTCAAAAGCTGACCACTTCTCACCTCCATTGCCATTACCTTGGCTCACTTGCTGCTATCTCTAGCATGCAAATACTACTGTTGTGATAGCCTCCCAACAGCGTTGCAATCTGATCCTTGTCTCCCGTGCTCTTGTCTCAAAGGGCAGTGGAGTCTCTTCACCACCCGGAAGCCAGAGGGTTGCCTCTAAAACACAAATCAGAGGTCCTCCTCTGCTGAAAATCCTCCCTTCTCACCCAGAGTGAAAGCCAAAGGTCCTGGGTGGCCTGCAAGGTCCTGCCTGACCCTGATGGCCAGGTCCCACTCTCCTTGCTGGGTCACCCTGCGGCAGCCGCTATGGTGTCTTTGCTATTCCTCAGACCCACCCAGAATGCCTCATGCTCTTGCTCTTTTGCTGTTTCCTTCTGTCTGGAAGACAGTTCTCTCTGCCTGGAATGTCTTCCTCAGCTATCCGCAGAGCTCACTCACTTCCTCACCTTCTCTCTAGTCTCCATCGGCACTCACCTCCGGCATTCCCTCTGCTGCCTTCTCATACGCCCACCACCCGCTGACCCACAACGGATATTGCACATGCTTATTGGTTCCCTGGTTGTCTTCCCTCCCAGAGGACAGAGATTTTGCTCATTCATTCACCGCCTGCTGTATGCCTAATGTCTAATACACTGCCTGGCACATGGTGCCTGCTCAATAAATACCTGAATGAATGAAAATGAAAGGCCACCTAGTAAACAGCCCCTTATTAGAAACCCTTCCATTGTTTTCAATATTTATTTATTTATCTATTATTTATTTTTGAGACAGAGTTTCTCTCCTGTCACCCAGGCTGGAGTGCGAAGGCATGATCTCGGCTCACTGCAACCTCCGCCTCCCGAGTTCAAGCGATTCTCCTGCCTCAGCCTTCCAAGTAGCTGGGATTACAGGCACATGCCACCACACCCGTATAATTTTTGTATTTTTAGTAGAGATGGGATTTCACCATGTTGGCCAGGCTGGTCTTGAACTCCTGACCTCAAGTGATCCTCCTACCTCGGCCTCCCAAAGGTCCAAAGTGCTGGGATTACAGGCGTAAGCCACCATGCCCGGCCCGTTGCTTCCAATTTTTAAAACAAACAATGCTGACATGAATATCCTTGGAGTGAATTACTCATACACAGTCATGATTATTTCCTTAGGATTAATTTCTAAGATTGAATTGCTAGGTCAAGGGGATGCACATTAAAAAAAACACTTTTGACAGATATTTCTCCAGAAAGGCAGTATCAATTTCCACACTTACCAGAAATGTGCGACTGTGTCTTTTCCCCTGCACTCCCACCAACGCTGGGTCTTGTCATTTTTAGAAAGTCTTTGCCAAATTACCTGCCACTGTTCTCACGTGAGTTTTTACAGAAGGAGCTTTGTGTAACTTGATAGAATACAACCGCTTTACAGCAACTCGGAGACAGTCTTTCTGTGGTTGTAACCACACTCAATAAAACCCAAAGGCAGTGCCCAGCGATGTAGCCAGTGGAGCAGCAGCCAGGCTAGTAGCCAGACCCAGATGTGGATCTTTCCCTGAGCCTAACACTTTTTAAAGGGAGCACTTAGATTGTCCAGTGGAGAGAAGGGACACCAGATTATTTGGAACACTTTCCTGAATTGTTACTTTTCCCAGCCAAGCTTTGAATAGAACCCAGAGAGGTGAGAGTTCAAGGTTTTGCTGTCTTCTAAGGCCTGCCCTAAACCAAGGGTTCTCAAACTGAGAGTGCGTCAGAATCACATGGAGGGCTTGGGCTTGTTAAAACACAGACTGCTGGTTCTGTTGGTCTGGGACAGGCCCAGGGATTTGTATTTTTAACAAGTTCCCAGATGACGCTGATGCTCTGGGTTCAGGAACCATACTTTGAGAACTGCTGGCCTGGAGTGTTGGATGTGTTTTGTCTGCCTCCCACTGGGTCTTTCCCCCAGCCCCCCTAGGCTGGGTTAGGCACCAGCCTCTGTGCCCCATGGGAGCTCCATCGCTGTGCTGACCACATCATAGTCAGAGCTGCAGTCTTCCCTGGTCTTTTTCCCCTGTTTGGAGGTGGACCCAGGTCTAGGCCCCCGGTTCATCTCAGTCCACCCAGAGCCTGCTGAGCTGCTTGGCACAGAGGCCTTCAATGAGGGCTCCCCAGAAGGGTGAGGAGCTATTGCGGAGCCTCCACGGGTGACTGCCGCAGACTCCATGTGTGCTGACCAGGGAGGTGCTGCACAGAGGTCACCCTGTGGTTTTGAAAGTCAGTCATCCGGATTCATTCTCACTTCCTCTGATCGTTGGATTCTGATGTCATCAAGAATATATTCAGAAATCAAACAGAAAGGCAGTCCAGTGGACTTGTTTTACAGTGAGGAACAAGAGAAGGAGAGGGACTAACTCAAAGTCACACCCCTGAGTGACGACATAGGTAAGACTTGAACCCATCACCTCCCCAGCAGTCTTCTATAAAGAAGGTGGAGTGAGAAGACAAATGTGATATGGACAGGGCCATGTTGGAGAACAGGCCTGGATCCTCCACCCATCACAGGCTTTGGACCCTCCACCCATCACAGGCTTTGGAACCTCACGGACCCTCCACCCATCACAGGCTTTGGACCCTCCACCCATCACAGGCTTTGGACCCTCCACCCATCACAGGCTTTGGACCCTCCACCCATCACAGGCTTTGGACCCTCCACCCATCACAGGCTTTGGACCCTCCACCCGTCACAGGCTTTGGACCCTCCACCTGTCACAGGCTTTGGACCCTCCACCCATCACAGACTTTGGACCCTCCACCCGTCACAGGCTTTGGACCCTCCACCCATCACAGGCTTTGGACCCTCCACCCATCACAGGCTTTGGACCCTCCACCCATCACAGGCTTTGGACAACTCCCTCTCTTTGGGTCCCCACTTGCTCACCGGTAGCCTGAGTATGATACCATCTGTGTGATGCTTTTGTGTGGATTCACTTTGGTCACTTGTGCACATGGTCCTAGTGCTGTGCCTGTGGGAAGCATTAGACACTCTCCTGCCTCGCCATGACTTCTGCTGGGCTTTTCATGGTCCCTTGCCCACCACTCAGTGCTGTTGTCCCAAAGGGCAGTAGCGTCTCTGGTCACACTTTGGCTGGGTGAGTCTCAAGCTCCAAGAGAAGGACAGCGGAGAGGTTGAAGAACGCACACCTGAAGGTGCAGGTGGGGCCTCATGTGATGTCAACCCTGCTCATTTCGTGAACTTCCCTTCCCTCCTCACCACATCCTCCTGGGGTTTTTGGTGTCAGAGCTCAAGGGGAAGGTGCAGGCAGAAGTTAAATATAGAAAGGCACCTACTCATGGTGAAATGCGTGGGCTGAGCCCTGGGTGAGGGGGCGTAAGCACCTGCTAAATTTAACAGGCTGACTTCCTCTCCTCTTCCCTTGCATGCCATTATGCAAAAAAAAAAAAAAAAAAAAAAATGCTTGTCTCAGTTTCCCTTGGGATGAATTCAAAGGTTGAAGAGGAGAAGTTGGAAATAAAGCCTGCCAGTTAATCATGACCCCTGGCCCCTGGATGGTCCCATCTGTTGTCACTTTTTATCCTCAGAGCAGTTCTATGGGCTGGGCAGGGAGGGTGTTGCTGATCTTATTTTACAAATGAAGATGCTGAGCCCCAGAGAAACCAGGGACTTGCCCGGTCATCGCATGGCACAGCCTAGACATGAACTTCGGGTTTCACACGGATACCCATGTCCGTTCTTACAAACCTAGTCCAAGGGTGCCCTGGGGACCGGGTGCGGTGCGGTGTCTCACACCTGTAATCCCAGCACTTTGGGAGGCCGAGATGGGTGGATCACTTGAGGTCAGGAGTTCCAGACCAGCCTGACCAACATGGTGAAACCCCATCTCTACTAAAAATACAAAATTAGCCAGGCGTGGTGGTGCGTACCTGTAATCCTGCATACCTGTAATCCCAGCTACTTGGGAGGCTGAGGCAGGAGAATCACTTGAACCCAGGAGGCGGACGGAGGTTGCAGTGAGCCGAGATCGCGCCATTGCACTTCAGCCTGGGCGATAGAGCGAGACTTGTGTCAAAAAAAAAAAAAAAAAAAAAGTGCACTGGGCTTGGTAGCTCAGTAGATGATAAAGAGTGCCCAATCTATAGAGGTTTTCAAGGGTCTTGAGTGGTTTGGTAACTGCAGGTGGGAAGCCCACAAGCTAATGAATATGAGTGGCAATGAACCAAGGCCCGGCTACTCAGCCCAGCAGCAACGGCCTCGCCTTGGAACCTGGAAATGCCAAGGCCCAGCCCCAGCCCAGACCTGCTGAATCCAATTCTGCCTTGGAACAAGGTTCCCAGATGATCCGTGCACACACTGGAGCTTAGGAAGCCTTGGATTATTCCTTTGAGTGGGCTCGCTTAGAGAATCAACTAATGGAATTTGGGACTCCAGTCATTCATTCCTTCACTCCCTCGTTTATTCAGCTGCCATTTGTTGATGAATTCCATGTTTGTGGGCTCATGTTAGAAGTTGTGACAGAAGATGGCTGCTAACACAAGTGCTTGCTGTGGATCTGGTGAGGTGTTGTAGGTTTATTAATTTGTTTAATCATAATAGAGACCCTATGGGGTAGGTGTGTGCAGTTTGTAGAAGAGGAAGCAGGCTAGAGAGTTTAGGCAACGTGCTTAAGGTCATGGCACTTAATGAGTGGCAGAGCCAAGATTCCACCCAGGTTCTGGCTCTTAACCAGGAGGCTCCACCATCTCTAAGGATTACAGAACCAGAGCAGCTTGGTGCTGCTCAGGGCTCAGACCTCACAAGCCAGAAAGGTTCCAAGTGATCAACTGGGCCAGGGTTTTGTTTCAATTTTGGCTTTAGGCTACAGAGCCATTTGCTCATGTAACATTTCATGCAGATTCTGTGAGAGCTAGAGCTGCTGTGGTTGGACAGAGGTGACCCCCACATACATTCCACCCGCAAGGCCACCACTCTCGCCTGTGCCCCCGGAGCTCCGTAGAGCACATGCTGAAGCCACTCACAAGTCCAACTTCTTTGTTTTGCAGATGGGAAGAACAGGGGCTAGAAAGGCGAGATGCCTTATCCAAGATCACATAGCTGATGAAGACCAAATTAGTTAGGGCTATGTGAGCCCCAGGTGAGCTCTGTTCCATGGGGTGGGGGGATGGGGGATTTCACGCCAGAGATCACATGGCTGATCTATGTAACGACATTTCACAGGGAAAACCCTTTGTCATAGCATTTCTGAATTTTCTTAGGAATGAAGAAGCCCCAGTGAAACTATGTTGACGGCTTGACAGCTACAGGCCCTCTCTCTGGAATTATTCTCATTCTGTCTCTTTCTCTCTCTCTCTCTCCATCACACACACACACACACACACACACACACACACAATTTTTTCTAAGGTTTCAGAGAGTCCAGAGAGCCTTTGAATCCTGGAAGAAACCCTCAGGTCAGGAACCATATGCATTTTTTGCCTTTGCTGAAACCCAGCCAGGGGAAGTGAGACGGGCTCATGGGTAAATGGTCATGGATGCCAGAGGGTGACCCATCCCTACCAGAAGTGCCAAGTGTGAAGTCACAAATTTCAAACAAACCTCTTTTTACACCCATCATACCTTTTTACGCCTTTATACCTTCCAGTAGGTGACATTCACTGTCTGCTCACAAATTTCAAACAAACCTCTTTTTACACCCATCATACCTTTTTATGCCTTTATACCTTCCAGTGGATGACATTCACTGTCTGCAGCCTATTGGAGGGTTGGAAGGAATCCCTGTCATGACTGAAAATAGAGACCCCTTGTTCTGTCTCTAACCAGGGTGGACAAGAGAGAGAGACAAGTGTGTATTGACTGGGGGCAGATCATCTTTGTGTGGGCAGCAAGCAGCCCTCATTTGTGGTGCCTGTCTCAGATGCTTGTGGAAAGCCCACACACTCTGAGCCCAGCTCAGTGGTGGTCCTCCTGTGTGCACTGCTCCCCTGAGAGTCCTCAAAGCCAATGAGATGGAAAGTGGTATCCCCATTTTACAGACAAGGAAACTCAAGCCTCAAAGAGGCCAAATAAGAAGCCCGAAGGACCCCGCTGGTGGGCGGCAGGGGGCCTGTGGCATTCTGACCAATATCTGTGGCTTAGAAGAAGGCTGCTAAGTTCAGACCCCAACAATTCAGCAAGCCAGCTGGGTGACCTCTCTGAGCCTCCTGCCTCCATCATGCAATGGTGACCGTGATAGTAGCAATGCCATAGAGCTAGCATGAAGATTAGCATAGCCTAAGCACTTAGAACAGTACCTGGCAGGTGAAAAGTGCTCAGTAAATGTTAACCGCCCTTATTGCTGCCATGATGGCGATGACAATGATGATGATGTTACTCTAAAGTCTCTATTCACAGTGCTACCCCCTGATTGCTTTGTGCAGGTGAGTGGACCACAGTTTCCCATTCAGTAGTTGAAGGAGCTGGGGCAGAGATGGGGAAATGACCTCTCCATGGTCATGAACAGAACAAAGATATGTGTGGCTTTGGTATGTCATTGTTCCATGAAACTAGGGTTTCTGGTCACCTGCCTAGCCCCTGGCTTCTTCATTTACTCTCCCTGAAGCTGAGGGAAAGTAATGAGGATGGACAAGAGAGGGACAAGTTCCTCACCCAGGACGGGCTTCCCACCTTGCATTTGTGACCAGTCTCACCTTTCATTTGTTAGGTGCTTAGTGCACGCCAGGCACTCAAGACTGAAAGACATATAATGTTTATATATGAACCACGTGCCTGCCCTGACCTTAACTCAAGAATGGGGGATCCTTCCATTGCTGTCTGGTTCCTGTTCTCTGGATGCTCTGGATCATCTGTGCTGGTGGCCTTCTCCCATCTGATTACTGCCTTAAGACCAGCAAATGCTTCCGAGTGGAATCACTGGATCAAAGGGAATGGTATTTTTTTAAGCCTTTTGATCCATGTTCTTAATTGATCCCAGAAAGACACTATCTTAAAGATGCTCATAGCAGCATTGTTTACTGTAAAACCAGCAATAGTCTATCAGTAAAGTTGATTTACATAAAATGGGAGCCATCTACACAACACAATACTATGCAGCTATTAAAGATGGTGACATAGGTGTATATTCAATGACTTGAAAGATACAGATAATATATCAATAAAAGAAAAAAGTAATATAGCTGATAGATGTAAAAACTAAAATCAAACTGCATATGTGTCTAGAAAAAGGTCTACCAGGAAGGACACTCACATGTGAATGGTGGTGATCTCTAGGATGGGATCATAAGTCATTTTTATTTTATTTTTATACTTTCTGAAATTTTCACAGTATGTACTATTTTTATAATCAGAAAAAAAAATGGACTCTTTCCACTTTCCTCATCCCCCTGCCAGAAATGCAGGTGAGAGTTGCCAGTAGCTTTGGAGGTAGGCAGCTGCCAGATTGGGTCCTGGGTGACTGGCACTGCCATGGGTGGGTGCATGGTAAGAACTGGCAGGATCAGTCGGGAGCTGGGGGTGTCCTGCAGCACTCCTCTCTAGGTCCTGACCAGCCCCAACATGTTCTCAGGATAAAATGCCTGTGCTGGCCCAGCATACCACCCCTCACCCCCACCACCCTTCTTTCTAGCCCTGAGGTCTGCCTACTGGCACTTAGCTTCTTACCCTCTCCCCTGCCTCTCTCCTGCAGCAGGTGTTTGGCCTTTAAATCTGACAGGCCTGAATTCCTATCCTGCTGCTGCCTCTCACAGGTGGGAATCCTCAGTTTCCTCATCTGCAAAATGGGAGTCATAGTGCCCAGTTTGTAGGACCCCGGGGTGATTTCACGCTCCCTTACCCATGGATCCTTGAGCCGGGGGTGGTGCTGTTACACCAGGTCACATGCTGGCCCTCCTGACTTGCTCATTCTCTACTCTGTGCACCTGCGAGGGAACCAAGGCATTTATACCCTGCACCCAGCAGCCGTTACCTGAGGGCTGGCCCATGGCTGAGATAGTGGGGGCCATTAATTCCCAAGAACTTCCAGTCCTCTGTGCATGCAAAATTGAGGCCAGGAGGTCAGGTTGGAGTGCAGGGAAATGACAAGAGATAGGGGAAGGGGCCAAGCTCCAACAGTGTCTGCTGCAGACCTGGGCAGGTTGGCTTAGCTGAGTGCCATTGCCCCATGCCATGTGTCTCCCCACACCAGACCACTCATAGGTTACAGCAGTCCAGAAACAAGTGCCTTGAGTCAGGAGCCACCAAAGCCCAATTGGGACCTGCCATCCCCATGCATAGCTTCCCTGGACAGAAGCTCTTGCGCCCCATGCTCATGGGCATAAATAAATAGCATTTAAGTGCCTTAGACTCTTCTTATTGGAAGGAATGTGACTGGGAAGTTGAAATGGGGAGGGGAGCAAGTCCCCATTGTTCTTTCTTCCTGTGCCAAGCAAAGAAGAAAGAGAGAGGACTTCACAGCCAGACCCATTTCCCCAGCAAACATGTCACCTTGTGAAGCCCTTGGTTTCTAATCTGAAGCAAACGGGGTTGATGGAAAGTTGGTGTGAGAAGTAAACAGATAATAAATGCGAGGTGATTAATAGAGACCCAGTCATTTGGTACCCATTATTAAGGCAAGATTTTTTTTCTCTAAATACAATTAGTGGTTTATAATCTATGGCACTTTTTACTGCATTAGCCACAGAGGGAAACCGTGGGGGCAGCAGGCAGTCCATCAAATGATTGCTTCAGAGTGGAACAGAAGGGTGGTGGAGGCACTGCCAATGCATGATTAGGGCCAGAAGCGCCCCAGAATCATCTCGGCCAGGGGCTGGCCGCTGGTGCTTTGTGACTTAGCCATTCATTCGTTGACCATTCCTTCATTTATTCATTCAACAGACACTGATTGAGGATTCTTGATGCCAAGCATCATGGTAGGGACCAGATCTCCTAGGATTCACTGACAGGTCCTGAACCCTCGGCAAGGAGGCCTGTGAAACAGCCGCATCTGCTTTCTCAGGGGATGTGTTATATTCCTTCTGGTGGAAAGAGGAGAGCCTCTGCCCAGAACATTCCTCCCATATTCCCACCCCCACAACCCTGCTCCAATTCAGGCTTTTATCATCCACGTCATCCTGCCCTTCAAAGGGGTCCTCAGAGACGTCAGCTGCCTGGAAAGGCCCAAGAGCCACAGGGACCCCTCCCTCTGTCAAGGAAAGACACATGGTGTATCCATAGCAAGTCATGATTAGAATTCCAGGGGTCTCCTCTGCCCTGTGCTCTCGACTGTGGATGCCCTTGTCCCCAGGGTCAGAGCAGAGTGCTGGAGGCCTAGCGGATCTTCAGTGTAGACCTGGCCCATCTTTCAGGTGAAGAATTGAATACATGTATATTTTACCACATGGGTAGATACATGCATAGATTGCAAAGCAGAATTTTATACATGCATGGCTTTTAACGATCAAACAGGAGACTAAAGCCCTTTTGGCTATGGGGACTGCTTTGGGGATGTCCCTGGAGTTCCCTGAGGGACATCTTTCAGCATTCCCCCACCTTAGGGCTGCTTTTTCACCATGTGATCTGTGGGGGCAGTGACCTCTTGTGCTCCACCTGCTCAGTGGGGTGAGAAAGTACACGGCAGACTTAGGTTAGAGAAAGGGGAAATGTCTTGAGTATGGGTTGTGAGAGGATTAAAGAAAGTCACCATCTCTGAGTCATTTAGGCCCAAAGTCCAGAGAGAAGCAACTGAGGGAAAGGAACCATCTCTCTCTCTTGGTAGTGCTGGGACCCCCAGGTTCTGGCTGGAGCTTACACCTTCCAGAACCACAATCCTGAGACTGGCTGACATCCAAGCTCTTCTGAGATCCACGCCACTGGCTTCCTGACTTCCTCAGCCTCTGTTCACATGGCACCCGATCAGAGACCTTCCTCTCCCACCCTTCCCCCTGCCCCCTGCCCCCTGCCTTCTACTCCTGTTATCCTCAAACAAGGCTTGGTTTGCTTCTCAGCACTTGGAAGCACCTGGCGGGTTAGATATGTATGTGTTGGAATGTAATATGTTAGATATGTACGTGTTGGAATGTAAGCTCCGTGAGAAGGTGAACTGTCTTCTTCTTCACCCCTTGAATGAGCCCACCCTATAAACCATGCTTAGCCTCAATCTCACTGATCAATACATCGACTGAGTAGAACTTTCAGAAAAACAAAAGCAAATCAAACAAGAAAATCCAGCTAAATCAAGAACATGAGCTTCCGTTAGACATTAAATACCAAAACATAGCTTCTGAGGACTGTCAGGAACTCAACCCCATTTGACATAATCTCCTAAGTCTCCCATCTGGCCAGCACACCCTGGTCATGGCCAAAGACTGGCACCTCCCCAAAGACTGGCACCTCCAGCATCAGGGAACTAGTTTGATTCAGCTCTTCCACTGCATGCAGTAGGCACTTAGCAAAAGTTCAGTGACATAAATCTTAAAAGGCCGGCTGGGCCAGACACGGTGGCTCACGCCTGTAATCCCAGCACTTTGGGAGGCCGAGGTGGGCAGGTCACGACGTCAGGAGATGGAGACCATCCTGGCTAACACGGTGAAACCCTGTCTCAACTAAAAATACAAAAAAATAGCCGGGCATGGTGGCGGGCGCCTGTAGTCCCAGCTACTCAGGAGGTTGAGGCAGGAGAATCACTTGAACCTGGGAGGCGGAGGTTGCAGTGAGTCAAGATCACATCACTGCGCTCTAGCATCGGCGACAGAGTGAGACTCGGTCTCAAAAAAAAAAAAAAAAAAAAAAGGCTGGCCTCTGAGCTCAAGTCAGAAGGGAAAGATTCTATGTGTTACCAAGGAGGGGAGGTTACTAAGGATGGAAGAATTTTTGACAAGGGTAGAAATTGAGATTTCTGGTGAATCCTCTTCTCAGAATATCCAGGGAGTTCCTCCCTCCCCCATTTCCCTTCCATTTCCCAATTACTCTGCTTGACCGGGTTTGCCCACATTTACGCAAAGGTGCCTGATGGCAGGCATTCAATGCAACCACTCACGAATCTGCTGAGCCTGCTAGGGACCAAGTCCCCTGTACCCAGGATCAGAGAGGGAAGAGAGGCAGATCCTACCCCCACATTCTAGTCATGGAGAAGAGAGAAGCTTTTATGAGTCAGACAGGATTCACCAGGGAAGGACAAATGACGAGCCTCTGAGCATCATCTCCAGGGGTCTCAGGCCTTGAAGGAAGGATAGGATGGGACATTCAGAAAGGGGCAGCTGTTCGCCCACCATCTCCTTATCCTGTGGTTTAGAGCTGCGTAGCAAACACTAGTAGTGATTAGATTAGATTTGACATGTTTCACCAAACAGCTACTCACCAGTGATTGACTGAACATGTAACATTCATTCATTCATTCACCTAGTGTCTGCCAGATGTCAGGCTCTGTTCTAAGTGCTGGGGATTTGGTAGCACTGAAAGAGATAGACAAGGTCGTCTCCTTTACTTACGAAGCTTACATGGTGGCCACAGTTGGTGGGTGTCTACCTTGTACCAGGCCCTGCTGAGGCCCTTTTCACAGGAGTTCTCACTGGAGGTGCAGTTAGTATTTTGAGGGGAAAGTTCTTTGTTGTGCAGGCTGTGTGGCATGTTGCAAGATTTAGCACCTCTGGTTCCTGCCTCGTGCTGTCAGTGACATACCCATACCCCATACCCCATACCCCACCGCAGCCTTTGGAACATCCCCTAATATCCACTGACGGTTAAAAATGCCCCCTCATGATGTGATATTGCCCACCATTAGAAAAACAACATGATCTCATTTAATCCTCACAACAGCCCCATGAAATGAATGCTGTTACTGATCCCCATTTTACAGATATGAAACAGACATAGAGATGTCAGCGACTCGTTCCACACCACACAGAGTGATGGATATGAAACCTAGGGGCCCAGCTTTAGAGACTGCACTCCTCACTCCCCTGTTACACAGCCTCTCAAGGCAACACAGACTGCAGATTCTAGACAGTGAGGGGAGCGATGGTGAAAATGGATCAAGATGATGCGACAGAGGGAGACAAGCTAAAGTGGGCAGTGTGTCCTGTGTATAAAGCCTTGTGCTGACCCAGTGGGCAGAGTAGACAGAGTACAATCAACTGCAAGCCCCACACAGGCCCTAAATCCCCATTAAAACTATGAGGCAGGCAGTATATATGTGTGCACATTAGGGATATGTACCTTTGTGAAAACCTCTGCTCTTATGGGGAATACCCTGTTCATCAAGGAATAATTATTCACGAGAAAGATAGTCACCGGGAGACTTGCATGTGGAACACAGAAAGGCGATGTCAAGCAAGCCAGATGCTGGGAGGGAGGCAGTGCTCTTCCTCTCCACATCCGACCAATGGAAAAGTAATTATTAGCTGCCTGTGGTGTGTGTCTGAGTCAACAGCAGTGGAATATGCGGAAGCTGTTGAAGCTCTTTTTTGTTTGGAGCCCTTGCTGTGGCTGGCATATGCTGGGGATTCAATCATTGAGTGGGTGAGCGGATGAATGAATGGATGGATGGATGGAGTAATGGACAGCTGGATGGATAGATGGTTGGACAGACAGATGGCAGGATGGAAAAAAAGATGAGCGTATGGATGGACAGGTGGATGGGTGGATGGATGGATGGACAGATGGATGGGTGGATAAGATTTGGTACCAGCCCCACATGGAACTTCTGGCTGCAGAGGCTGGATATATTCAGGGTCCAATTCACAATGGTATAGAATTCAGGGCTAAATTACAAGTCAAAATCAATTCTAAAAAGCATTATCTTGCCACAAATCAAGTCAGGAATAGGAAAGCATTTCATTTCATTGGACAACCAATGTAAATAAATGCCTTGGCCTTCAGGCCTCAGTCTATCTTAGACAGTTGAAGGGAAAAGCTCGGATTTGCTGAGTACCTACTACGTGTCTGGCATCCTGCAGATAGGATGGCTTCTAGTTTTCAAAACAGCCCTGTGTTTGACAAATCGGGATGTTTAGGCTTCTCAGATAGGTGAAGCAACAGACACAAGGTCACACAATCAGTGGTTGAGCCAGAAATGAAAATTCATGTTGTTCGTTTCCACAGCCCCTTCTCATCCTGACGCCCCGTAGGAAATCAGATTGATAGGGCAGCACTTCTTTAGGCAGCAGATCCAGGTGGCTGCAGCCTCAGCGTGACCCACCTGTATCATGGGCTACCTCTCTGTGTAACACAGGGCCTGGCTAGAGACCCCAGGCCAAGGATGGGGGTGAGGATTAGAGAGGAAAGAACCTGGGTTTGTTTCCACTGTGCACCCTGCGAGGGCAGCTTAGTCAGCGGCATGGCCCATTAGTCACTGAGATAGGGCGGGTGGGAGAGTGGGGATGGGTCAGGACTCCACAGGAGAGCACCTTCCACTCCCACCACGGAAAGACAGCTTGGGACCCCGGCCCTGCTAGGAGAATGCAAAGGTGGGAAGCAGCTGGGTTCCTCCACACCTGCCTCTTGGTTCCATTGCTCCTCCAATGCTAACACATCCTAGCTAAGTGCAGGAGGAAGACAAAGGTGCTAGGGGACCCGGGAGAAGAAAAAGGAAGGGGCAGCTTCCCCTCCTTATTTGAAAGCAAACAGATCTGCGTTGCTATCCTCTCGCAGTTCCTCCCTGCTCTAGCTGTGTGATCTGGGGCAAGTCATTTCTCTTCTCTAAGCCTGTTTTTGCCTCACTTGGTTGTTGTAGAAATTAGACAAGATACCACATGTGAAAATGTTTGGCCAGGGCTGGCACATGGTAGGAGTCCAGGAAATCGTTCTCATCCTGCCCTACCCTCTCTGGGTAGGTCTGATGAGAGGACAGAAAAGCACCAGCCTCTGGCCAGACACAGGAGACTGAGCCCCCACCCCCTGCCAGCTGTCCCTGTTCCTCCCTGCCTTATATAGGCCTGGCTGTCCTCCCCAGCCGTGCTTCTGCCCACTGAGGGCAGCGGGTTGCCCGGGTCACACATCTGTGGATGAATGGCAGAGCCAGGGCTAGTACCCATGACTGCAGACTCCTTGTGCAGTGCTCCTGTCCCCATTTTGCTTGCCTGTCTGCCATGGTGGTGGGCACAGAGTGGGGGCTCCCCACATGTTGGTTGTCAGGATGAGTGAAGGAGGAAGTGTGAGAGTTCCTAGCCAGGGCCTGTGCAGTGGTGGGTGTTTATTAAACGTTTGTAGAATAAATATAAAGGACACATGCCCCAGAGCCAGCCTCTCTGTATATGGCAGTTTTTACCTTCTTCCCCACTCTTTGCACCCAAAACTGCTGTCATGGGCTTGCCCTGACAGCACTGGAGAGAAAAGCAGGCAGTGTCATTCCAGAACCTTTGGGCTTCCCAGTGTCTGTTCCCTCCTTGCCCAATCACACCAGGTTTGCATGGTGCAGCTGTGTATAGGCAATGGAGGAATGGCAGAGAAGCAGGGGTGTCCTGTCCCACCTACATGAACTCATCCATTCTCTGGCTGCCCAGCCTCCAGCAGGTCTTGCAATAAGCTGCTTTCAGGATGGCCTTGGAGACCGAGTGGTCATCAGAGAAAAGGGGTGCAGGGCCTTAGGGCCCAGAGCATTGGTGGTGGCTGGGGAGGCGGTGGCCACTCCATTGCCAGTGCCCACATCTTCATCCCGTCCACTGGCCAGCAATGTGGATGGGTAGGTTGAGTATGGGGAGACCTGGAGGACTTAGGTTTGAGTCCTGGATCTGCCACTTCTTAGCTGTGTGACTTTAGGCAAGTTACTTCAACCCTCTCATCCCATTTTCTCATCTCTAAAATGGGAATAGACAACTTCCTGATTATGCCGTGGTTGTGGGTAGGAAAGGGCTGTTCATGGCTGGGTGCTAGGGTGGCAGTGAAAACACTTTGGAAATGCTGAAATGCTGTCATGTAGGAATGTCAAGGCCACTGTGCTGTTACCAGTGCTGTCTTCTGAAGCACACTGGGGAGGTGGGCCAGACAGCCTGGACTTGAGCCTCCGCCTTAAACAAGTCACATGGTCTCTGAGAGCCTCAGTTTTTCTCATCTGTGAAGTGGGCATGATTACCCTGCCTGTCTTACGGGGTTATCTGCAAGCAGACAAGATGATGCTGGGAGTCTGGGGTTGAGACGTGTTTGGTAGATGTTAGGTGGGTGGGTACAGTGGGTGGAGTGGAAGGAGGGCCTGAGGAAGCCAAGACTTCCTTCCAAGAGAGGCAGAGGGGGTGGGGGCAACCCCAATTTTTTCTCTGCTGAGCTGGGTAACTCCTGGAGGCACATTACTCACCCTCCCTGAGTCTCGATGTTCCCATCTGCAAAGAGAGTTGCGGGTGCCCAGTGCTCGGTGGGCAGTCACTCGGCCACCACTGGGCTGTCACGCTGTTCCTCTACTCCTGGAAGGAGTGACCCACTGAGACTGGGCCTCCCTCTCTGGCAAGTTAGGCCTACGGCTGCCACCTACCCTCTGACTTCACTCGGCTCCTGCCTAAATGCCCCTCAGCTCCAAGTACTTCTCTGAAACAGCCTGGTTTCCTGGAGTTCCCCGTTTGCCACCGGCTGCTCTGTGCACGTGACCTCCAGCTTGAGATGTTGAAATCCTACTCCAGGCTGCCCGGAAACCCCCAGCCGTCTGGGGCCGTGCAGGGGTAGAGGCGGCGCGGGCTCCTTGGGCATTGCCACACTTTGCGGCAGCAAGTCGGGGGCATCGATTCACGTTCTATTTTCAGACATTTCTGTTTCCTCCGCAAGAGGCAGTGGGTGGCCGAGGGAATTCAGCCTTCCGGGGACTGTGAGATGATTCCAAGCACAATATCTTCATATGGATGATGATCTCAGAAGCTACGTGAAATGTTGTGGTCTAATGGCGCCAGGATTCATTACCAATGGAGAAAAGATTTTAGAATCTACCCTCTTGGGGATCTGAGTGCTGATGTGGGAGTTTTCTCTCCACAGGTTTCTTTACCCTGTTTGTAGGGAGAGAAGCAGACAGGGAGGCGGGCATTTATGGTGGGCCCAGGAATCCCTATAGCTGCCAAGACAGCTGCCCCATTTTACTGGTGAAGAAGCTGAGGCACGGAGAAAGGAATTGATCAAGCCAAAACAGCACAGTTACACAGCAGCAGAGCTTGGACTGGAATCCAGGGCTTCCTGACCACAAAGCCGCTGGTTTCCAAGCCCGAGTCCAGGTGCTGTGAGCTGATGGATCGTGGGAACCTGAGCAAGTCACCTGACACCTTGGACTCTACTATCTTTCTGCTTTGTGGGAGGGGTTGGATTAACTCAAAACTTCTTAAGCTTTTCCACAGAGAAGAGTCAATGAATTTCTTTGAGTTTTAAACATCCTTATGCTATAGCATATATCAGAACCTACTTTAGGAATTTTTAAATTGTTTTCTTCCCTACATCTCCAAGTAGAATTGATGGTCTGAGAAGATGCCCCACTACCCGATAGCTCCGTGCTGAGGCTGCCACCTGGATTGAGAAACCCAGGGCTTTACTGATTTCTGAGGACTGGTTCGGCGACAGTGCCTGCGATTTCTGCGCAGTCCGAGGGCTTGGCCAGAGTTTGTGAGACCCAGAAGCATGTTTATATGTCTCCAGGGATGCTGCTTCCCGCTCATCCTTCCTAGAGGCCAAAGCCTGGGGCAGGCCCTCTCCACATGGAGTGTCCCTCCCACTGGCAGCACAGGGCTGGCCAGAGCAGGATGGAAGAGGACCCTGCCCTCCCAGAGGTGGCCAATGCTGAATTTGAGTTTCAGTGTTACCAGCTGTGGCCTTGGACAGATCACATGGCTGAGCTTCATGGTCCTCTATAGACATGGCATGGATCCATATCCTTCTTCAGGATTTCAGTGACACAGAACAGAACAGGTGCAGGAAAGGCCCCAGCACAGGGCCTGGCATGTGGGATGTGCCAGAACAGGTTAAGTGACACCTGCTATATTTTAGGGCCTCAGAGCCTCACAAATCTGTAAGCCATTTCCACATTAAAATCTCCCTTTCCAAATATATCTCCCTGCCCAGTTTTGTCATGAGCCTGAGGTCCTCATTATCAGAAAGGCCTTGGGTTGATGACCCTTATTAAAACACAGTCCTTACGTAAAAATGCTAGACTGAGTCCCCCGCCCCACCTTCTATTTAATTAACCGCGTGACCTTGATAAGTCCTTTCTCTTCTCTGAGCCTTTATCCTTCATCTGTAAACCAAAGATGCCAAGGAGCAAATGAGTTACTGCAAATAAGACTCTTTTTCAGGTGTTTAGCAGCTGGTGGGACAACAGATGATTCAATGGGCCATGGTAGCCCAGGACACTAAACCCAATGACAGGGGTATGCTCAGCCCTTTGGGGACGCAGATGCTTTGAACCTGCAGTCTTGGAGAGTCAGGGACCCTTCATGGCAGAGATAGAGGTCTCGTCTCAGAAACAAAGGTTGACCACAGCCAGCCACAAAAAAGTGGGACCGCATGGGGTTGGAGGCACTGCGGGCAGTGGGAATGGCAAGAGTATCGGTCAAGTGCCTGCTTACACACACAGTATCTTAATCAGTCCCCCAGACAACCCTGCCGGTAGTACTATGCATCCCATTTTGCAGATGAGGAAACCAGGCTGAGATACGTTAAGCAGCTTTTCTGAGCCCACGTAGCTTGTAAGTGGCTCAGCTGGTCTTCAAACCCCGGCCAATTAGATCCGAAAGTCTATGTTCATGAGTGGGCACTCCCACTGGTGAGCTGGGAACGAGGGGAGCCATGTTTCTCAGCAGATAAAAGAAAGGGCGGAGAAGGCCTCGAACATTATTTGTGGCTGGTGCCTGGAGGAGGGGCAGGAGTAGTAGGCACCAGGGTCTAAGAAGGGGTAGGTGGTGGCTAGAGCCTGAAGAGTCAGCCCTGGAGTGAACATAGTGCCCTGGCCAACCGTGTCAGCTTCTCTGGGTAGGAAAAGAGCCAGAACTCCTCCTGGTCCTTCAACACTTCCTTCAGGCCACATCCCTCTGACAGGCCACCATCCTGCCCTGGTCATGATGGGGACTCTGCTCTCCGTCAGTTTCTTCCTTGGGACTCTGAGCCACCCAAGGACACACATGTAATCCTCTCTGTGCCGTAACCCCCAGGCATCCAGTACAGAGTCTGGAAGGCAGTGAAAGTTTGCGGAGGGAAGCCAGAAATGCATGCCCTGGTTCCTTGGCCTGCATCTGCCCACAGTGAATGCTTACCCTGGATCTGGGGCAGGGAAGGGTGGCATGTGGTGAAGCCCTCTCAGTTAACAGACAGGAGAGCCAGGACCCAGGATGGCTACTTTTCTGAAGACCCCTGCTCAGGTTACCTGGGGAGGCTGTTTTCTGTGGGAGAAGGAGTTGGGGGAGCAGTGGCCCTACCTTCCTTCTCCCAAAGCCAGGAAGCCTTGCCAGGACGCCAGGACCCACCCTTCTTGACCCCTCAACCCCTTCCATGGGGAGCTGAGCATCTGTAGCTTGTCAAAGGAGCTTGGTCTGTTTTCTTACGGACAGAGAATGCATCTGCCAAGGCTCTGCAGGAGGGAGAGATCTGAACACCATGGGGGATGCAACTGGAAAATGGATATTGGATTCTTGTTCATTTCCCCCAGAATGAATGCCATGGAGGCATGAAGCCCGGGCACTCCTTGCTTCTAAAATTGGGGAGGGATCAGAACATTGGAACTCTCGAGATTGCTTCCTAAGTGGGAGCGTGAAGGGCTGTTGTGATAACCATCGGCTCCCGGACACCCTGGGCGGGCACTGGCTGCAGATGCTGCCTTATTGAGCATGGAAAAGGTGGCTCTTCAGAGGTGGTGTCTCCCCTGCACACCCACAAATCATTTTTTAATGGGTTGTCACTTTGATGGTGGGGCTAACTCTTGGGCCTGATTCAGTGTTCTTGCCATTTTCTCTCATCTTCCTTATTCCCCCAGTGCCCCCACCCTCCTGCTTGCTTCCTTCTCTCTCCAGCCTCCACTTACTGGAAATGCAATCTCTCGGTGCATGAATGGCAGGGAGGGAGGGAGGCGGCAAGATCGAGAGGCGGCTTTGTCTGGCGGTGAATTTAGATAGCACGTGGGTGGCCAGGGAGCAGGCAGACATCCTCCATCCGCCTGTCATGGAGTTTGCCTGTGCTGGCGGAGGAGGAGAGCAGGGTTTAATTCCCCAGCAATGCCTGAGTCCCAAATCTCCAGACTAGAGACATATCTCCAGCATGCCAGCCATAGGAGAGAAAGGCAGAGTGGTAGGAAGTTGCTAATTTGGGGGAAGGGAGTGAGCAGGGCCTGGATGGTTCTATTTTAGAGCAGTGAATGAGCTCTGGGTGACACTGACCTCTGTGACCTGAGCTCAGCCCTCATACTGCCACAAACTCCCACACTGTTGTGGCTCATTTTCCCCATAGTCAAGGGGGACTCACCCCCTCCTCCTAGAATTGTCAAATGGATTCAGATGTGAGAAGTGCATCCTCATCCCTGTCACCTTCATCGTCGTCATCTTCTTCACCATCGTCACCATCAGAGCAAGCGTTAATATGCATGCTGTGTGCTAGACGTGGTTCTACGTGCCCTTACGGAGGAAGAGATCTCCCAAACAGCGGGCACTCAACAGAAATTATTTGCAACTGACTCCAATTTCTGCTTTGTTGATAATTTGTTGGGCAAGATGATTCCACCTCTCTGAGCCTCAGGTTTCTTATCTGTGAAATGGAGATGATAATTAAAGTGCCTTCTGCACAGGGTTGTTGAAGACAAATGTGTTGAAGCACATAAATTACTCGAAAAAAGTCATAGTACTGGCAAATGATTTGCTGTTGCCAGAGCATGTTGGTGGGGCACTATCTTGGCACTGAAGAAGGGATGTGTTTGGTGTCACAAACATTGTACCCCACAGACAACACCCTGAACACCCTGTAAGCACTCTCTTAACACTGCAAAAACCCAATTCCTCATTTCATCATTTTCACTGCTGCAGACCACAGCCCTAAACCTGCCTTTCCTCTTTAGATCACGTCTCACCCAGTGGCATCAGGCAGCCACCTATGTTGGTGGATATTTTCCTCTATTCTTCCCCCGTCCTCAACTGCCTTCCTGCCCTGGGGCTGGCTGCTGTGGGTCCCGCTCCTGAGTCTCTGGCTGGACTTCCTACTGCCCAGCCCAACTGTCGAGCCCTCCACTCCTTTACAGAGCTGCAGCCACCTCCTCTCTGGTCTCTTGGCTTCTGCCCCCTCCTTCCCAGACTGCCCTCCGCCATGGCAGTCCCAAGCGCCTTTCTAAATCACCCAGTGGCCCATCGCTCCTTGGCTGGACACCTTTCAGCAGCAAGAATGAATCAGTCAGTGAAATGCTTAGTGGCCATTGACTATGTTCAACACCAGCCTGGACCCTGGGCATGGGAGGAGGTGGCTGGAGACATTTGCCTAGTTAGTCCAGTCACTGAATGCATGTCTATCTCTCGCCTTTCCTGGGCCAAACGCTGGGCCATGTGCGTGCCAGCTGGTTCTTTAATTCACCTGTGCAGGAGGTGTCTGCTCCATTTTTCAGATGAAAAGAGAGGTTTACTGGCTGGACAAGGCCACACAGCTAGAATAGGTGGCAGCGACTCAATTCAGATGCAGGCGGCTCTGAAGCCAAAGGCACCATCCACTCAGTGCAGCAGAGACAGCTGCAATGCACACGAGCCTCAGAGAGCCCACCCCAGGCCTGGTGCGTGCAGCCTCTGCTCACTGACTGGAGAGGCCAGGAGGGGTGAGGTGGGAACTGCAGCAGATTTGGGGGCATGGCGAATAGAGTGAGGAGGGCTTAAGGGATGAATTGCACCTTGCACAGCAACCAGGCAGGAAGGGGAATGGACCAGGGAGTGGGGACTGTGAGCGTGTGCTGGGGGAGAGGGCGAGGAGTGTGAGTTCTGTGCAGGGGCTGGAGGTTGAGAGGAGTGGGACACCTGGAGGAGCTGAGGCCTTGAGAGCCGAGGAACAGCCTGGGAGAAGGACTGGGCTGGAGGCTGGCCTGGGATGCTGAGAGTGCTTCTGAGAAGGTTGCAGGGGGACAAAGACAGTGAGGAGCCAGGGAGGCCTGTCCCAGAGCCTTCCCCACATACCTTTCCTCTTTCCAGAGTCCCTGGGTTGCCGCTTCCCTGCCTGGCACTTTCTTTTGCAGAACCAATTCCCCTAAGTCACTCAGCCACAGTGGACCCTCAGAGCACAGGCTTGTCTCCCAGGACAAGGCCCCAAGAGCCAGGCCATGTTTGGTGAGTGACGGAATAGGAGATGGGAGCTCTGGCTTCCAGTTCTAACTCCACCGCCAACTCTCAGGTGAGCTTTGAGGGTCTCAGCTGCTGGCCGGGCCTCAGTTTCCTCTTGGATATAGGGAGAGGCTGGATGGCCACTAAGGACCCTTCCCACAAGCCCTATGGCCTGTGATGTGACTGAGGGAGGGTTCAAGGTAAGGCCTTGGGTGAAATCTACATCCTCCACTGTCGAGCTCTCTGCTTTTCACAGTAATTACCACTTAGTACCTGGGAGTTGGACATTGGCTGTCAGCACTTGGGTTTCAGAATCCAAGGACATCCCATCCCTTGGCTCTGCCCCTGCTTGTGTTCTCATCTTCCCCACCCCCTCCACCCTGTCACTTTTTCTCAGCACAGGCCCATATGGAGTGTTGCCCAGTGCAGCCAGGAAGATGCCAGCAGTCCCTGGTGGCAATGACAGAAAAGACCTGGATTATCAGGGACCAGCATGAAAATTCATGGCCAGAACATTCCCTCCATGTGATTTCCCAGTGTGCTCTGAACTGCTTTGTGTTTGCAGGATGGAGTTCTGCGTCTGCTGGTTTATTTATTCTGTGCACATGTATTGAGTACCTGCTGTGTACCAGGCCCAGGGCTGGGTCCTAGGGACATGGGTGAACCAGACCCTGAGGACTAGGCAGGCTGGGGATGCTCCTGCCTCCCATGGGGACTGAAACCTGGTGTCCTTTGCCCTCCTACCTACCCCCAGTCCCATCTGATCCCTGCAGGGCCCTCTGGAGAAGAGAGCCTCTGGAGACTGTAACTCGAAGTGCTTGGGGTTCTGTTGGGGGAAGGTAGGCCTTGTTCTCGGGGATAGAGCATCACGGACCAGGCGCTGTGTGATGGGGAATAGGCAGAGCTATGTAGGGGAGTTGGTCAGCCAGGCACAGAGCCCAGCAAGAGCATCCTGGGAGAGACATGAGGCTCCAGCTGGGGTGAGAGTGGCTTGGGTACAAAGCCATGTAGTCCTCAACTCTGGCAGGGCCTTTGTCATCTCCCACCCCAAGGCTACTTTCCCCCGCCTTTCTATGCTCCTATAGTACCAGCCCCAGTGGCCTTTCCTTGGCCACCTTCCCTAGCACCTGTGTGCACTCCCCTCAGTCACCCCGCTGGGGGGCCTCATCTCCTTGGGCCTTGTTAAGACCGCCCTCTGCTAGTTTTCTGTTCCATGGTCTCCTCAGTTCAAATCCCGGCTCCATCATTTCCCAGCGTTTTGACCCTGGGCGAGTTGCTTAATCTCCGTTTCCATATCCACAAAATTGAGATGATAATAGTAGCTATCTCAGGGAGGCTAGGGATACAGCAGTCAAGATGAGAGCCACTGGAGAACCCAACTCTGCTGATACTCCCCACCCAGCCCAAGCTGCACCATGGCTCATGTGGTCCCCTCTCTTGGAACTCCTTCCTCATCTTCCCCACATAGTCTAGCCCATCCAAAGCTCTCACACTGCTCCCTCTGGTCTGCACCTGTCATTCCCCACCGCATGCCACAGCCTTCCTAGAGGACCATGTCCTCATCTTTTGTTTCCTCTCCATCCCCCACAGGCCCCAGAGGGCCTGGTTCCATGCTGGACCCTTCCATAGAGAAACACTCTTGGTCAGGGGAATCATTCACTTGTCTAACCAGTACTTATTGCACATGGTTTTGTTATCTATTGCATGTGATAAATTACCCCATACTTTGCTTCTTAAAGCATTAAACATTTCTGTAGGTCAAGAATTCAGAAGCAGCTTAGCTGAGCAGTTCTTGCTCAAGGTCTGTCATGAGGTTGCAGTCAAGGAGCTGGCCAGGGCTGCAGTCATCTGAAGGCCTGACTGGGGCTGGAAGACTCCCTTTCCAGATGGCTCCCTCACAGGCTTGGCATGTCAAAGCTGACTGTTGGCAGGGGACCTCCATTCTTCCCCACGTGGGCATCTCCGTAGGCTGTTTGACATGACAGATGGCTTCCCCCAGCAACTGGGGTCCAAGAGAGAGCAAGGTAGAAGCCACAATCTCTTTAGGACCTAGCTGTGGAAGTCATGCCTGTCATTCCCACAACATCCTGTTAGTTACATAGGTCAGTTCTATTCAGTGTGAATACTCAGAGATGAGAACCATTTGGGGGCATCTTGAAGCCTGACTACCCCCAGCACCTACTGTGCATGGGTTGTTTTTTTCTGGACTGCTCATCCTGAGTGGTGAGCATAGAGATGCAAAGTTCACAGGTTCATGGGGGCTTACTGGGGTCCTGAGGTGGATTCAGGGGGTCTGCCACTGGGGTAGGCTGTGAAGACTGGCCAGGTTGATGGCTCCACAGCTGCCTGAGGACAAGGAGAATCCTCAGTATTAGAACCCAGCACCTCTGTCTCTCAAATCAGCCCCTTTACCCAACTTACCCTTGCCCTCAACACTCAGTGGCATTTGCGTTCTTGACAGCTGTACACAGTACACCTGTTTCCCAGCAGTCACACTTGTTCAAAGAATGGGCATGTGTCACTCTAGGAAGTAGTAAGTTCCTTGTCCCTAGAGGCACTTGCTGCAGAGCCACTGGTCAGAGACGCCACAGAGGAGAGATTTTGACAGGTTTCATTCAGTCCTGGGTTTCTGACTTCCCATTTTCTTTGTGATCTGGCTGTGGGAGTTGTGTCCTCTTCACAAACAAACTCACCTCCTGCAGGAAGCCTCAGCTAGCCCCATTAGATCCCCTGAATAGGGCCCTGGCCTATGGAAGCTGTCCTCTTGCCCCACCCCCCAGCCTCCCACCTGTGGGGTCTAAGTGCCCGGAATCCTGGCTTCCTGCCCATGCTGCCCACATCCCACTGGGAGCCTTCACCAGATAATCAGGACCATTAGAGGCCTCCTAATACCACCTGACCTTGGGCCTGTGATGGCCCCCGCACCGGCTGCCCATGCATTATTAACGTGCAAAGAGCATGAGAGAACTGCTTAGATGGATTGCACCCTGGCGCCCCTGGTGCATTAGTTGCTGCATTTGTAGCATGCCCCTGGTGGCCCCATGATGTCCCCCTCCAGGGTCTCCCCCAGCATTGCCAGGCCTGGCTCTGCCCCAGGACTGAGTGCTGATGCGGAGCTGGCTCTTCAGGCATTGGGTGGGACTAGGAGCACTGGTTCCAGGGATGCAGAGTTGTGCAGGCCCGGCACTTCCAGGTCAAGGAGGGCAGGAAACTGGAGGATCAGCTCATCTACCCCTCACCCCCTCAGCTCTACAGGGGAAGACACCAAGTCTTGAGGGGAGAAGTGACCTGTTCAAGGCCACAGGTGAGGGGCAGAGGCCCAGGTTCCTGGTTCTCCCTTCATACTGAGTCTTCTTTGAGCTGAATCACATCAGCTCCTAGAGCCTGGGGTGAGGCCTCTCAAATGGACAAAGAGGAATCCTTTGCAGGAAGAGCCTGCCTAGTCTCTTGAGGGCCCCTGTGAGAAAGGAGGTGAATCCCCACAGGAAGATGAGAGCCCCTTGCTCTGCAGTCACATCTTCTAAGGTTAAACACGCTCAACCCCGACTGGCTGGAGGACCTTGGCCGACTCACTTTCCCTCTCTTGGCCTTCGTGTCTTCATCTGGAAAACAGGCACAGTATTCCCTGCCCTGCCTTTCTGCCTCTCTTCCTGTCTCCCTCTGTGGGCTGGTGTGAGGATCCAGAGTGGCTGTGGAGGAGAGGGAACTGGAAACTCACATGACACTTCATGTCAAGAGCAAGAACACACCTCTTTCCGGCTCCAGCACCTTGCACCTTTCAACACAGAATCAAAGATTGGGCTGGGTTACCTAGAGTTAACTGGAGGTAATTAGAGGAACAGGGACACATGGCTGAAAGGACTGTCACCTTCAGGAGGCCCTGGTCCCAAGCCTAGGGCTGCTACTTACAAGCTGGTGGCCCCGGTCAGGGCCCTTCTCCCTCTCTTCTCTTCACTTTCTCCTTCTGTAAAATGAGTAGGGAGTTGGAAAGGAGGAGATTAGAATTCCTCTAAGAATATTCCAGCTTTAAAGTCAACGGGGGCCCATTCAGAATAAAAGGTCAGTGACGGATATCAGGCCCTTTGCCAACAGCAAGTTTGGGAACCCTGGGAAACCCATGGTCCCTGGACATAGAGTTGTGGGAGTGAGGCAGTGACGATGAGCTTTGCCAACCTGAAAGCCATTGCCTGCTCAGTTTCTTGCCAGTTTTGCAGATGAGCAGTTGATGTACAAAGAGTTGGAGTGAGTTGCCTCAAGTCACAGAGCCAGGGTGAGGGATAGCATGGGCCCAGGTCTGCCCTGTTCTTCACAACATAATGTTGGAAGTAGAGGGAAAGGGGCTGCGGGTTACTGATCACCCCTGTGCCCTGGGCTCTCTGCTTCCCCCAGGATCTCGTTTTATTCCCACAGCCACCTTGGGAGGTGGAATCCCTGAATGGAACCCCTGAGGGTGGCAGAGACAGTAGTCTGATTTCTGGTTGTTCCTGGATGGCTGTGTGTTGGGGAAGCACGTGGCCAAGGCAGCCTGGGTAACCCCTGGTCCGTGTGGGAGATGGTGACTGAGAGCAAGATTGCAGCCACGTGGAGATTGTGGGCAGCAGTGCGGCTGGGACAGCAGCTGCTCTCTCTATGCAAATGAGGCCCTCAGCACCCACCATCCAGCACTGAGCAAACACCCAGCAAAGAAACCCCCTCCTAAACCTCTCTGGGACCCTAGCCTGTGCCTTCTGACACCTTCACCGCAGCAGCTGCCTGTACTCTAAGCCCAGTCCCAGGCCACAGCAATTCACAAGAACCATGCCCACCCCTTGGGGGAATTCCCACGTCTGTCTGGAGACAAACTGCAGCCTAGGCAAGTCTGGCTGTAGAAGCTGACCCTAGAAGCCAGCCCTGCATTAAGAGCTGACTGTAGGCTAGGCAGGGTGGCTCATGCCTGTAATCCCAGCACTCTGGGAGGCCGAGGCGGGTGGATCACAAGGTCAGGAGTTCAAGACCAGCCTGACCAAGATGGTGAAACCCCATCTCTACTAAAAATACAAAAAATTAGCTGGGCACGGTGTCAGGTGCCTGTAGTCCCAGCTACTCAGGAGGCTGAGGAAGGAGAATCATTTGAACCTGGAGGGTGGAGGTTGCAGTGGGCCAAGATCATGCCACTGCAATCCAGCCTGGGTGACAGAGTGAAACTCTGTCTCAAAAAAAAAAAAAAAAAAAAAAAAAAAAAAAGAGCTAACTGTAGCATCCCCAGTGGCATTCCCGTATCACTTACAGGGCCAGTCTGAGAACTGTCAGTGGGGCTGTAGATTGAGAACAAGTCTGGCCTCATCCACCCTCTGCAGTTCCCAAGCACGGTGCCTTTAGCCCCGCCTCTGCACTTTTGCTCATGCTGTCCCCTTGGGATTACATTTCACCCCCCCCTTACCCCCCCTGCTCTGTCGCCTTGGCAGAACCAGCCCCGCATCCCCTGCCCAGCACTGAGTGCCCCAGGCCTGGGTGCTGTCTGTCATTACAGCCTGCTCATGTCCTTGGACTCCAGCTCCCCTCTAGGCTGGGCACTCCCTGGGCTGGGGCTGAGGAATTTGTGCCTGGCTCTGGATTGAGTGTGGTCTCATTTATTCCTTGCAACCTAGAAGACAGATATGCTTATTGTTCTAGCTTTATGGGTGAAGAAAGATACTCAGAGAGGTCAAATCACTTGCTCAAGGTCACACAGCTACCAAGTGGGAGAGCTGGGATACGGAACTGGAGTTGCATGCAGAGTCTGTAATTGGGAATAGACTGGCCCTTATTCAGCCCTTTGTTCCCAGGCCTGACAAAGCCTAGGGTGATTAAGGACCAGCAAGTGCTGATGCATTCTTGTTCACGCAATAAGACGGTGGATGCTCCCCCTGTCTGTTCCCCAGGAATCCTGAAGGTGCAACCTGCCGCTGTGTGGACAGCCCACCTGCCCCAACATGCACCCGTCAGGCCCTGGATGAGGGCTTTGGCTCAGGAAATCCTTGCAGCAGTGTGGTGGGCTCAGGATGGTTATACCCATTTTATGGATGGGAAACTGAGTACTAGAGAGGCCTAATCAATGTCCCAGAATGACCCAGCAGGAAGTGGCTGACTATGACTCCAAGCCAGGGCTTGGGGCTGTGTGTCTGGTGCTCCTTCCTAGGCTGGCGGGATGAGGCCATGCTTGCCAAAGTCACCTGGGCTGCCTCTGGCCCAAAGTGACGGAGCAGTTGGTCAGCTGGTCCTCCACCCCGAGGCCTCTGAGAAGAAAGGAAACACCGGTCTGCAGGGGATTCCTCCGGCGGCACCGCGCCCCTCGGCCACTTCCTCTGGACACTCTCATTTTCTTTGTCACTTGTTTTAGTTTCTGCTTTTCTTCCCTCGTTCCTTTTTCTCAAGGCCACTTTCATTTCCATCTGGCAGTGTCCCCCCAGCCCACCCCTACTCCTCTCTGCTCAGCTCCCACTGCCTGCTGCCACCTTGGGATCCCCAGAGGCCTTGTCTGCCTGGGCCATGTTTCCCAGCTGGTAGGGGTCAGGCACAGGAAGGGACTGCCTCCCGGCTTCATCCCTTGTGGTGGGGAAGCTGAGGTGGCTGTCAGTTCGCCCTAGGAGCCCAAGCAGCCCCAGGCTCCCTGCTTAGCCTCTCTGGGCCCCAGGCTCTTTCTCATCTGTCAGATGGGAGGAAGTCCACCCTCAGAGGGTGTGAGGAGAGAAGGAGATGACACGCATGAAGCTCCAGTAACTAGCACATAGAAAAACCCAGTGAACACCAGCTCTGCATCTCCGGACCTGCCTGTGAGTTCAGTCTCCTGTGCCTGCAGTCTTCTCCCCCAACACTGGGGGCCCACACCTGGCCAAAGGCAGACCTCGCTATCTGTGCCTCCCGCGCTGAGACACAAAAGCCTGTAGAAAGGTGGTTCTGAGAAAGGAAGAGAGGATTATCACTTACGCCCTCTGGAGTCCATATGTACAGCCCTCTACCACAGCAAGAGCCCCTGCCCCCATGCCCAGCACAGAGGCATCATTTTCCCTGCAGACTGCCAGCCACCAGGCACTCAACACTCAGGGTAGGGCAGCACTCCATTGTTGGACAGCTCTGCTTTTTTACCCAAAGGACTGTAAATCATGCTGCTATAAAGACACATGCACACGTATGTTTGTTGCGGCACTATTCACAATAGCAAAGACTTGGAACCAACCCAAATGTCCAACAACGATAGACTGGATTCAGAAAATGTGGCACATATACACTATGGAATACTATGCAGCCATAAAAAATGATGAGTTCATGTCCTTTGTAGGGACATGGATGAAACTGGAAAACATCATTCTCAGTAAACTATCGCAAGGACAAAAAACCAAACACCGCATGTTCTCACTCATAGGTGGGAATTGAACAATGAGAACACATGGACACAGGAAGGGGAACATCACACTCTGGGGACTGTTGTGGGTTGCGGGGAGGGAGGAGGGACAGCATTAGGAGATATACCTAATGCTAAATGACGATTAATGGGTGCAGCAAACCAGCACAGCACATGGATACATATGTAACAAACCTGCACATTGTGCACATGTACCCTAAAACCTAAAGTATGATAATAATAAAAAAAAAAGAAAGTTCTTCCCTCTAGTCAGCTGAGACCTGCCAGCCTCCACACCTGTCCTCTATCTTTGACCTTCCCCAAAAGAACTGATCTCCTCTCTCCTATTGTTCTAGATGTCTCAGCATTGCACTTGGGCCTGTCCAGACTTGCCCCAAATCCTTCTGCTCCAGTGTGAGAGGCAGTATCCCAGAGCAGTTAAGATTTTGGACTCCAGAGCACAACTCCCCTAGTTCAAATCGTGGTGAGGCCACTTGCTATCTATGTGACACTGGGAGTTTCCTAACCCCACCACGCTCAAAAGGAGGTAACTGTGGGACTTAACGTGAGCGAGTGTGTAAACGTCACCCGCCATGGCTGTTTATGATCAAACATCTACAAAATCTGTAACAGCTACTCAAAGGGCCTCACTTCCAGCCCCCTTCATGCCTGCTTGCCTGCCGGTTCTATTTAGTAGTTTCCCTGTTACAACTTAGAGACAGTGCCTTGACTCTTGGAGGCAGCCAGACATTGAGGAAGGAGCCTTGGTTTTGGAAGTAGACCTGTGTTCAAATCTCAGGTCCATCCCAGGTTTGATTTACCTGAGAGACACCATGGGCCCATGTGGCTTCTCGAGGGCTCATGAAAATGCTTGAGACATGAAAAGAAAAAGGTTTGGTTTCAAAATATGAAAACTGCTCCTGAAAATTAATATTTAGTTAATATACTCAAGCATAATGAATTGTATGATTTAGTTTTTATAGAAACAGCCCTCCCTTTGGGGGTTAGCATGCCTCGCCTTGCCAAGGTTCCTGATTACAGACAATGACTGCTGAGAAATCAGAGCAGATCATTACTACAGGTTACTCACTGCAAATCATTTCAAAAACAAAATTATCTTTTAAATGTATAGTTGTATTCCAGCAAAATATTACATTCAGCAAGGGATAAATTTTATAGAATGTCGGGGAGGCTTCCAAAAGTAATGCTGCTTGGGTCTTAAAATGACCCTGGGACTGGTCAACTCATCTCTCTGAGCCACTATGTCCTCATCTGCAAAATACACCTGTTTTCCAGCATTGTTGAGCCTATCCTGGAGATCTGATAGTGCCTGCCTGTCTTTTGGGGGTCACTGGAGGAAGGGATAGAGGACTATTGGCCCTTGCTTCTCATGGAGTTTCCGTATGGATGCTGGACACTGAACCTGTTTGCTTTATCAGTCCTATGTGTCTGGGCCTTTCATCCCAGCTTCTGCCCATCAATCTTGGAGCGAGCAGTTACCATCAGTACAGACAATAGTTTGGGCTTTGGGAGGTGGGAAGTCCTGGGAATTCTTAGTTATCCCATTGCTGTTGCATTAGGTAGGTCCGCACATACCCTTGAAGATTGAACATCCCTCCTGGGCTCTAATGTAATTCAGGAAAAAGAGATGTCTGTTCTCTTGCCTCTCAACAGCTATTCCTTGTAAGGAACCATCATTCTCTTGTCCCTGTGACTGGGAGAGGCTTGTGGCAGGAGTGAGGAGACATTGACTGATAAGTGGCAACCAGTTAGGGGCCCAGCTGCGTGTCTGCATGTCCCGAAGCGTTCTTGATTCAGGGATGCCATTCACAGCCTGAGAGGTGCCTCTTATGTGCCCATCCTGCTTAGGGTCAGCTGTTTCATTCAAAGATGGTAAAAAGTGTTGAGTCTTGGGTTTCAATTCTGCCTTTCTCATTCACTTGCTGTATGACTCTGGGCAGGTCACTTGACCACTCTGAACCTCAGTTTCCTCCTCTGCCAACTAGGAAAACAAACAGCTGGTCTCTCTTCCCTGAGTTGGTGTGGGATTGTGGGTGAGAAAGGCTAAGTAGACCATTGTGAAACTTCAGGTGGGAGATGCCAGTGCTATTCTTTGTCTTGGTGTGAGAGCACAACCGGAGTCATTCACAGGCTTCTGCTGAGCCCCAGCCGGACTCTCACCTCAGCCTTGTTCAGGCCTAGGGGCCACCCTGGCAAAGGAACAGAACCGTCTCACCTGAGCTGGAGTTCATGGCCTCAGGCGAGATTTGGCAGGTGCCCTTAGTGCAGACCAGATGTTTGGCCTGTGTGTGATGGCTGGGGAGGGGCTCACACCTCCCAGTTTTTTCCATGGTATCAGCATCTTAATGCATCAAGTCTCACTGACCTGGAGCTGCTCCTGTCCATTACCTGTGCATCAGCTCAGAGTTGGAAGCCTCCAGTCTCCATCGTGTGTCCCAAAGAGCCAGAAAGGGTAGGTGTGGCCAGATGTGCAGGAACCTCCTGCATATGTGATCCAAGCCAAGTCTTTGTTCTCTGATCCTTGGTTTTCTCATCTGGAGAATGGTCTTCTATGGTGGACGTTTCTGTTCACTTTACTTGGCAGCAGTAGTAGGTCAGGAAGGAAACCCCATCTGATTGTTTATTCAGCCCTAGGCATTCCATATGAAGGCCAGCCCCTTTCTCCCTAAGGGGACCAACCAGCTTTGCCAACTGTTCTCAGAGGAGGATCCCAGGGGCAGTATTCTGGTGAGGGGTGGGAGCATACAGAAGACTTATCTTGAAGCTGCATTTGTAGAATAAGCACACTTTTAACCTAGAGTTTATGTTTGCTCATTTGGGGTGGCTTTGGAAGGTGACAGTGGATAGTGGTGGAAGGGGATGTCAGAGTCTACCCCAAGACACTACTTCAAGCCACCGCCGCAAACCTGGAGAAAAAGATTCATGCTCGAGCTGCCCCTCACCCCTCATGACATTGTTATCCCAAGAGAAACTAACATCTGTATTATCCTGAGTTTACAGGCAGATTATAGCATTTGAAGGAAGTTGGAAAAACTTACTTCCCCTCCATCTCTAAAGCCGAGCTGCTAGTACCTCCAGGCAGGATTAAGCTACTCTGGTGGTCATTCATTCCTTACCATGATCTGGTTAATCAGATTGCTTTCCAGCCTTGACCAGGAGAAACCCATGAGAGTGCTAACCCTAATCCTAACCCTGACCCTGGGCTCTGAGGGCTGTGCTGAGATGTTCCACTGCTACACTAACTGATATCTAGCTCTTCCCAATTTGCAGTAAAGGACAAAGTTATTACTTATCGTTATCTCGTTCTAGTTTTCTCCCATTGGCTTTTCATAAGCTCTGGGCACTTGCTACTGCTTGACTGCTAATGAGTGCTCATAGGCAATAAAATGAAATGTACAAGTAGCAAACAAATATTAATGAGGAATATCAAAACCAGCCAATTCTGCGGAGTTTTGCAGCGTATTTTTTGTGGTGGCTGTGTGTGTGTGTGTGTGTGTGTGTGTGTGTATGGTATGGGTGCATTTTATGCTAGTGAAAATTGTTCCCAGTTCTTGTGATGGAGCCAGAAGTTTAGTATTTCATGGAGTTCCCCCAAGAATTCCATGACTTTCTGTTACAACAATGCGATAAGGATGAGAATGGTGGCAGGAAAAGAGAGGGGCCCCATGGAAGGGATGAGATGACCCAAACTCAGGGCTCATTCCTGAGCCCCCAACCCCCAGGGAAAATCAAGTGACTCAAGATCTGGCAGATGTGTCCCTTCCTCTCACTCCTACTGCTAACAGCCTTGTCTTACCTGGATTTCTGTAGCTGCTTCTATCTGCCACCACCATGCCCCCTCTAATTTGTTCCCCATAGTGCACCAGGGGGATCTTTCTAGAACACAAACCTGGTCACGTCATTCCCCAAATAAAATCCTTTAATAGCTCCCCGTGGCCTCTGGGGTTAAATGCTAAATTCCTTTAGAGCAACTTGCAAGGACCCTCACGATCTCCTACCTGGTCTAACCTCTCTCCCTCAAAGCTCTGGCCTTAACCTCTCGCTTCCTAGCTCACACACACACATGCATCTCTCTCTCTGTCTTTCTCTTTCTTCCTGTTTCTCTCACACATATACATATGCACGTGCATGCACACTGAATATTCAAGTCTCAGTTTAGATGCCATTTCCCAGAAGTCTTCCTTGATTACTTCCTCCACACCTGTGGAAGCCTGTGGATTTGATGTGCTCCTATGCTCCCTGGACTCATGCCAGAATGCATCTCACCAACAATTGTCTTTTTGCTAGTCTGTCTCCTTGACTAGACTGTGAGTGCCCACAGAATAGAGACTGTCCTGCTGCATTGCACCTGCCACATACAATGGATACTCAATAAATGCCTGCTAAAAGTGGAGGGAAGAAAGGCAGGCAGAAGGAAGGGAGAGAGGGAAGGAGGGAGGGAGGAAGGGAGGGATTGAGGGAGGGAGGGAAGGAAGGGGAGGGAAAGGAAGGGGAGGGGAGAGGGAGGGGAGGGGGAAGGCGAAGGAGGGAGGGAGGAAGGAAGGAAGGAAGGAAGGAAGGAAGGAAGGAAGGAAGGCAGGCAGGCAGGCAGGCCAGCCAAATTTATTTTGCTGATCTCCAGGTCCAGTCAGGGCCAGCCTTGATGTATGTGGAAAACTCGTATCAATGCAAGAAATATTTCACAAGCACCAGCTACATCCCAGGCCTGTGCTGGGAGCTAGAGATGTCAGAGAGGTGGAGGGAGGTGGAACAAGGACTGCACTGGAGGGAGGCAAGACAAGTCTGCAGCAGAGACAAAGCTGACTGTGGTCCACACTGCAAAGGAGATACACACCAAGAGTTCCAGGACCTTGCAGGAGGGAGGAAGAGGACCCTACTAGGATCAGGTGGGGAGACAGAGATCCCAGGGGCAGGGGTAGGGGCAGCCTGCTTGGCCAGAGGCCCTCTCAGTTCCTCCCGTGGCATGTTTATGGCTGACTTCGTTAGTCTTCAGAGATGATGGAGAGCTTCATCCTTGAGAGTCTGTGCAGGCGTCACTCCTCTACAAAAATGTCCGTGCCCCTCCCTCTGATGGAGTGGATCAGGCTCACTAGCCTCTGTGCTACCCAGGGCACACCTCCGTTAGGGAAGGCAGCTCTGTGCAGCATGGGCAGCACCGTGTGGGGTTAGGAGCACAGATTCTGGAGCCACCTGCCTGGGCTCCCATCCCAGCTCTCTTCCTGTGAGCAGCAGAGCAATTGTGTGTCCATGACTCAACCCCTCTATGCCTCAGTTTCCTCCTCTGTACAGTAGAGATGATAATGATACTTTCTTCATAGTATTAATATCATTGCAAGTGTTAAGTGAGTTAATACAGGTAAAAACTCAGAACTGTGCCTGATGCAGGATCCAGATTATATAAATATTTGCTATTAGCACTATTGAGTAACCTATGCACCTACCTACATCTCTTGTTCTAGCTTATGAGCTTTTTAAAAATTGCAGTAAGGGTCGGGCACAGTGGCTCATGTCTGTAATCCCAGCACTTTGGGAGGCCAAGGTGGGTGGATCATCTGAGGTCAGGAGTTCGAGACCACCCTGACCAATATGATGAAACCCCCTCTCTACTGGCATGCGCCTGTAATCCCACCTACTCAGGGGACTGAGACAGGAGAATCGCTTGAACCCGGGAGGTGGAGGTTGCAGTGAGCCGAGATCGCGCCATTGCACTCCAGCCTGGGCGACAAGAGCGAAACTGAAACTCCGTCTCAAAAAAAACGAAATTGCAGTAAGAATGTTTCACATGCGATCTACCTTTCAACCAATGTTTAAGTAGATAAAGTATCATTCATTATAGGCAAATATTGCACAGCAGGTCTCTAGAACTTAGTCAACTTGCTTAACTGAACATTTATACTCCTTGAGCAGCAACTTCCCATTTCCCCTTCCCCCAGCTCCTGGCACCCACTATTCTACTGTCTGCTTCTGTGAGTTTGACTATTTTAGACACCACGTCTAAGTGGAATTATGCAGTATCTGTCCTTCTGTGCCTATTTCACTTAGCATAATGTCCTCCAGGTTCATCCATGCTGTCA